>NC_140932.1:89070854-89670854 GCF_014529385.1 Adiantum capillus-veneris
GTAATGTCTCTCTAGCACCGCGCTCCGGTGCGCGCTGCTATAGAGAGAGAGAGAGAGAGAGAGAGAGAGAGAGAGAGAGAGAGAGAGAGAGAGAGAGAGAGAGAGAGAGAGAGAGAGAGAGAGAGAGAGAGAGAGAGAGAGAGAGAGAGAGAGAGAGAGATGCCGTAAGAAGCTAATGGACCAAGGCGGCTGAGATTGATGATGCAACCCTATTGATGATTGTGCTAAGGATGGATTGCAAAGCCCATATTCAGGTGGAGTATTGTAGAAGCACTGATGTGCATGCAGACTTGAGTTCCTAGCAGGTAAAAAAACGGTTGAGGCAGAAGCTTAATCAATCCCAAGGTTAGGAGGAGGCCTTCAAGGTGCAGCTAGAGGAGAGCGTGCACGGTTGTAGGAAATGGCGTGGCAACAAATGGGGGCATGGGCTGTTGGAGGACTGCTAGGCGGCCAAAATATCAACAACAAAGTGGAGCTTGCCGCCATGAACTATCTAGGGAGTGAGCCATGTGGACCAATAATCACCATCCACTGAGCCAGGTCAAAATCAAGACCGGCACTAATTCAAGGTGAGAAGATGAAGTTGGAGAGGATGTGTGCTTGAGTGGGAGTACTTGTCCCCCCTGTCAAAACTATGAATTATTCATCATTGTAGACAGCTTAAGGGAACCAAAGGTCATTTTGCAAGGGAGTACTTGAGCCTATCAAATTTCAATGCCATTGCCTAGAATGATGGCGACGCCTGCCGTCTGTGGCAGCAACATCACATTTACTCATAAAAGTTTTACAAGAACTGAAAACGTGTAGCATGCCTCTGAGGTAAAAAGCATTTTGTCATTAATTCACAAGAAGTTTATGTGTGTGGAAGTGACTCATCATAATTCTAGCATTGCCTTTAAACGATCATTCAATCTTTTTGCTAGTCTTCAAGAATCTCTATCTTTGAATTATAATATGATATCTTTTTCAAGTATCAAGATGACAATGCCAAACCGATTTTCAAGACTCTTTTGTGACTTAAGGTAGAAAAGTGTAGCTCCCCTTAACACAAGAAGATTTAAACATTTTCTCATGTAGTTAAACAGACTCTTTTTCAATGTTTTTCATACAATACATAACATCATGAGCTTCTGCTCGAGAGGCAACACATACTTAAGTAGGTGCAATTGGGGTTAGAGGACCGCCGCCCCCCCCCCCCCCCAACCGGGCCAGCGGTCCCCTGACCCAACCGTACCTAGCTAGGTATGCAATGCCTCCCTCATAGAAGCTAATGATGTTGGGGTAAGTCACAATGTGGAAATTATTGTAAGAACTTTTATAAAACTTCTTCTGGTACCAGAAGGGGGAGAGAGAGAGAGAGAGAGAGAAATATTTGTACGTGATGGGGGATGCATCGCTTGCATGAGGGCGGATAGGACCTCAGGGGCACTATTAGCACAATACAAGGCAATGAAAAATGTGTTGTTGAAGGGTTATGCAGAGGATGCTGCTTTAAAGGTATTTGCTTTAAGGCACATTCTTCTAGGAGTAGGGAGCATGGTGGTGCTACCATTGCCCCACATGCCTCTCACTCTGGATCTTGAAATATTATACTACCACATCATCCTTTTCATGCATTGCTATTTGCATGGTGATCTATGCACGCATCCATCTGGTGCCACCCCCCCCCCCCTCTCTCTCTCTCTGGCCCAACCCTCATCTCTAATCAGGCCGGTGCAAATGATGAGGGCAACCCTTGATTTATTTGCTTGTCCCCTTGTGAGCCCACAATCATATAAAAGCTGACATCCGACATCTTATAAAATCTCGCAGTATCCGGCATCTTATAAAAGTTTCACCACTCAAACCCTTTAATTACAATCCATAGTTCCAAAAGCCGTTGCACATTTCTACTATTCTCAAATCCTTCTCTCACATGACCACCAAGGCATAATTATTAGAAGAAGTAATTGACAGTGTGACCCTGCTCTAAACTTGTTCACAAAAGGTAGTACCAAATATGTTGCCCACCCTGTGCCTAAATGGTTGTCTCAAAATGATAAGGCTTGCAAATGAAGTTGTTTAATAGTACGATGCTAGAATTCTCTGCCACACATGCATATGGCTATGATATTTCCAGCAAGGGTATATTGGCATTGAGCCTACAAGGCCATGTAATTATCCAACTTATTTGCATGATATCAAGCTCATATTACTTCACCCTCATTATAGACTAATATATTAGAAAAAGACAAATATTTTATATACGAGAGATTTTTGGTATTGGAGGGATAGGTTCTTCAAGTTCTGAATATACATTTTCTTTTTGAATGTCCACCGTGGTTTGAGAACATCCATCAACTTCATTATTTTGGCGAGCAAGGCTTAACCTCTAACAAAAAAGTTTGAATTAGATTAAAACGCATACTTTCACCCTCTCGTTATGATGCTTAAAAGTAATAAAAACACCCTCAATGCTCTGTGATTTTTTATGTATATTTTTTGCCATGTTTTGCTCGGGTTTAGGGATTGCTCAAGAAAACTCACTCAGAGTTTGAGATTCCTCAAAGGTTAAAATCCAGGGCGTTTCTATTTTCTTTGTTGTATAGCGATGCCGACAGGGATAAAAAATAAATCGAGAGCGCCAAAAACTCAGATCTCAGATAATCTGAGTTTTGGCACTCTAGCGAAACAAGTAAACCAAAGCTCTCCCTCTCTCTCTCTCTCTCTCTCTCTCTCTCTCTCTCTCTCTCTTCTCCACACACACACACACATGAGGAGAGGAAGGAGAGCGAGGTATGCTCCTTTCCTCTCCTCTCTCTCATGTTCCCTTCCCGTCTTTCTCTCTCCCTCTCTCTCTCTCTCTGTCTCTCACTCACACACACACACACACATTGTTCTTTGAAAGAGACGGAGAGAGAGAGTACACACATGCATAAACAAAAAACACATACACACACACATGGATAAACAAAGAATGCATACACACACACCTTGAGAGAGAAAAAGAGAGAGAGAGGAGAAAACAAAGAGAAAGAGAAAGAGGGGGAGAGAGAGATAGAAAAAAAAAAAACAAAGACAGAGAGAGGGGGAGAAGACAAAAAGAGAGAGGTAAGGGGAGAAAACAAAGAGAGAGAGAGAGAGAGAGAGAGAGAGAGAGAGATAGATTAAAAAAAGTAGAGAAAATATGAGATGAAAAGTTATATTAAAATTGGGTTAGGTTAGATTTAAAATTATATATAAGGTTAGGTTAAATTAAGACCTAAGATAAAGCTAGATTACATTTAGCTTATATTTAAAATTTATGCTAAATTTGAAATTAGGTTAGACTTAAGATTAGGTTAAAATTTAAATTAGATTTAAGATTAGGTTAGATTACATTTACGTTTATGTTGAGTTTAAGATTAGATTAGATTTAGATTTAAGATTAGATTGGATTTAGATTTTAGTTAGTTTACATTTAGGTTTAGGATTTAAGATTAGATTATATTTAGGTTTATGTTGAGTTTAAGATTAGACTAGATTAAGATTTATGTTAGATTTAAGATTAAAGCAATATTTAAGATTAGCTAGGTTAGATTTAATATTAGATTAGATTTAGATTTAAGTTAGATTACACTTAGGTTTATGTTAGATTTAAGATTATATTAGATTTAAGTTTATGTTGAGTTTAAGATTAGTTTAGATCTAGATTTATGTTAGATTTAAGACTAGATTAAATTAGATCTATGTTAGATTTTAGGGCATGTCAATGAAGGCTTTGCCCAAAGAGCAAACACTAGGTACACAACAATATGTATATTCCCATCAGAATATTACACTTATTAACTCACCCGCTAACCATGTTCAATTAGCTCAGAATCACCATATGTTCAATTAGGTTAGATTTCAAATTTATTTTTTATATTAAAGTCTACCTTCGGGATTACGAAAAAAAATTAGAGTTAGGCGAACGGTGATCCCTCTCTTCCTCTCTACAAATGCGACCTTAAGTTGGAAAGCTTTCAACTACATGATACTCATATTGGAGGCCAACATGTAGTGTGCTAAGTAATCCCTTGAACAAAGATCTGTTATGAAGAGATGTTAAGATGTTGTGAATTGCTAAATCTAGAGAAGAGGCAAAGGGGTTTTGGCCACTACATACACTGTCATGTAGACGTGGGTGTGTAGATTTCTTGTACCCACAAATATAGGCATTGACCAATAAAGACAAGATTATAACCCGGTGGTTTTGATCTTCGTGCACCTTTAGACTGAGGTGTGCGGGGATCAGACATGACTAGAGAATGTGAGTAGTTTACAGTGTGAACAAAGAGAGAGAGAGAGAGAGAGAGAGAGAGAGAGAGATAAATTACGAAGAATTCCAGTAGAAGATTAAATTTATGTCCAGGTTATAAGGTTTTTACATTCATTATGAGTAGTGACAACAATGTGCGGCCTTCCAACCGAAACACCTATCTCTCTACAAGGATCTTATGTCCTTGTAATCAATGCAAACATTTTATGTGATATAAAAGACACGTTTCTTTGCAGCACATTCGCAAATTTGGTGAGTATGCTCCATATATTATAGATTGAGTAGAAGATTAAATTTATGTCCAGGTTATAAGGTTTTTACATTCATTATGAGCAGTGACAACAATGTGCGGCCGTCCAACCGAAACACCTATCTCTCAACAAGGATCTTATGTCCTTGAAATCAATGCAAACATTTTATGCGATGGAAAAGACACGTTTCTTTGCAGCACATTCACAAATTTGGTGAGTATGCTCCATCTATTATAGATTGAGTTGTTGCCAATTATAACTCTTCGGACTCTGACGCTGGCCAACAAGCAGCAATCTTGCAACCCAATAGACGTGTTTGGAGGCACTTTGGTCAAGCAGCATAGGTGAGGCCACAAGATGTAGCCTCTGACAGCTCGGAGGATGGTCATGCAGACGACATTTCCAACGAGGCAATGTTTGAGCCCGAGATTAATGAGATGATAAAGACGATCATGGATTCAGAAGGGCTTATCTATGATGATATGAAAAGTGAAGCCGATACGCCATTGTATGATGGAGCACGTGTGTCTAGATTGAAGGCGCTCCTGGTTCTTCTCAACATGTAGGCAAAGTTTGGATGGAGTGACACTAGCATCACAATGCTTTTCAAGTGATCTAATACAATGTGTTTACTTCAATAAAAAAATCTTAATGTACAATGATCTGATAGATTACTTACACAAGTGTACCTCATTTCTTTCGTTGTGTAGATTTCTCAAAGAGCACATATTGCTAGCTGATAATGTGATGCTATATTCCAAAGAGGAAGCAAGAAAGATCTTGCAAAACTTGGGGATGGATTACAGTTGGATTCACGCTTGTCCTAACGACTGCATTCTTTTCAGAGGGGAATACATAGACATGGAGAAGTGTCCAAAATGTGATTCCGAGAGATATCGAGTAGATCTCCACGAAATAAAAATCCCACAAAAGGTTTTGCAACATTCTCCTGTGCTTCCTCGCGTCAAGCATTTCTTCCAATGTAAGTCCATGGCCGCCCTAGCATCATGGCACAAGAAGAATAGATCTCCGGATGGTGTGCTACGGATTCTTGCAGATTGTGCAGCCTGGAAACATATAGACGATACATGGCCAAATTTTTCCAAGGAAGCTTGAAATTTGCACATAGGCCTAGCTATGGATGGCGTAAATCCATTTGGTCATAGATCGACATCTTACAATGTATGGCCCATTGTCATCGTCAACTACAACATTCCCCCGTTGTTGACTACCAAGAAGGGGCACCTGTTTCTAAGCTTGAGTGTGTCGGGGCGGTATAAAGTGAAGAATATGGATGTGTATCTTCGTCCACTATTGGAAGAGCTACAACAATTGTGGATTGGCATAGATTTGGTGGATATGAGCCGACACACAAGTCGTCAGAATGCTTTGATCAGAGGCATTCTAATGTGGACCATGCATGACTATCCCGGACTAACAGAATGCTCAGGTGATTTACACTCAAACTCGAACACTATAAATCTTTGTTTTTCTCAAGCTTATCTATTGTCATGTGTATACATGTAGGGCTTCAAACAAGTTGATACAGAGCATGTGTCACATGTGGACCTAGACTTAATGCACATCGGGCGCCCTCATAGAAGAAGCAAATCTACAAAGGTCATCAAGGGTATCTTCCAGAGATTCATGAGTTACACGATGGTTTTTTGGGAAGAGAGCCACTAAGGATGTCTGCACAAGCATGGCTAGAGGAGAAGGAGATATGTGCTGATGGTTTTCCCCCAGGGATGAAGAGACTCTCTCTATGGTACGAGTTACCATATTGGCCTAAACTTATGATCAATCACTTTCTTGATCCAATGCACATATTCAAGAATGTGGGTAATCTGTTGTGGGACCATCTGACCCGCAAGAAAGATACTTTGGGAGCCAAGGTTGACCTTAGAAATGTGGATCGTATGGAGCAGTATTGGCCGCAAGCAGTGCCCGATAGATCGATAAAACTCCCTAAAGCGCCATGGATTTTGATAGGATCCCAAGAACGCAAAGTAAAAGAGACCATTCAATCTATGCAGACCCCCACTGGCGTGATGCACTCGCTCCAAACATGTTTCACTAAAGAAGATAAGCTTACCTGTTTGAAGTCACACAACTGGCATAAAATGTGTCTGGTATGTTTGAAGTGGAATATATCATAGTGGGAATTGTGTCACAAATTTATGTGTGGACTTTAATATCATTGCTAGATGTGTTTTTTAGTTTATTTTACCAATGGCCATTGAGGGATGTTTGTCTCCTGACGTCCGTAACACAATCTACAAACTTGCAAAGTTGGTGCAATGGATCTCACAAAAGGAGATCAATGTAAACTCCATACCATTCACCAAACTAAACGCTATGGAGGTTGTGTGCATGTTTGAGAAACACTTTCCTAATACCATGCTAACCATTTAGGTGCATCTTCTTGTTCACATAGTTGATGAGGTGGAAATAGCTGACACTGTACATTCCATATCGATATTCTTTTTAGAACGTTTCATGAAAAAGCTCAAGGGATATGTTCATCAAAAGGCACTTCCAGAAGGTAGCATGGAAGAAGGTTGGCTGGTATTAGAGTCCCTACTTTACATTGGAGAGTGGCTAGACGGATTTGATAAAGCCCAAGACACGCTATGGTGAACCATAGATGATGAGTGCATATCTGGGATTATCATGTGCATAGGGATTTATGTTGAGCTATGCGAGGATGAGAGAGAGACCTCTCAAATCCATACACATTATCTCTCTCTCTCTCTCTCTCTCTCTCTCTCTCTCTCTCTCTCTCTCTCTCTCTCTCTCTCTCTCTCTCTCTCTCTCTACACAGGAATCCTTCTCCCTATTATCTATAATATAGATTATAACTTCTCCATGCTTTTTGCTCCATTCAATATCAAGATTAAACGTTCGTGTGTTTAATGCATGTATGGATGATGACGAGTTTCTTTTTCTTTGTCATGCCAGCAGAGGAGGTGGTACGAGGAGTGTCATCATTTTGGAGCACCATCACGTCGTTCCACTCCTTTAGAATCTCTCTCTATTTTGGAGCATTCAACATGCTCCAAAGCTTCGGTGTCGATGAGACAATCTTCACACTCGTCTAGGCACCGACGCTCTAGTAATGGCAGTGGTGGTTGCTGTGGGGATGCCATCGTTGATGCCTCGACATCCCCCCCCCCCCCCCCCCCCCCCCCCCCCCCCCCCCCCCCCCCCCTACACACACACCAGCCACAACATTTCCATCTACGCCAAGTTTTATGTGACTATCGGCCGTTTCTGGCTACACACCACTAGCTACACCTTCGTGAGTCACCCTAGTTGACACTCCTCACTTCGGGGCCTAGTCTCCAGTGGTGACACCTGACGTTCATACCCCCATTGAGATGCCTCTAGAGAACCCTTCCAAGACACTCAAGTTCACGTGTCACAAGAGAGAGGGCTTGCCGTACTCAATCGACATCAGCGGTAGCATCATCTTGGATGACGAAGGCAAGAAGGTGATCTCGCGCATGCGTGGTCTTTTCTCTCAGGTGTTTCAACACTACATACTAAATACCTTGAGTGAAGTGCCAGATGAATTACAAGACAGAGTCATCAACATTCTACATGATGAGTTTCCCATGTCAAGTCGTGATGAGCGCTTCTATGAAGACTTGATGAAGGTTTGAATGCTCAAATACTGCAAGCACAAGCGTTCTGAAGTACAAAAAGCGATAAAGCATGGGTGGAACAGACCTGATTAGCTGGCTAAAGAAGACTGGAAGAATGCAAAGCGAGCAGTGTATGAGAATCTTGACAAGTGGAAGCAACAAAAGGAGGCACCCAAAGCGCAAGTAGAGGCAATGAGCTCGCACCACTTGGGGAGCGGAGGGTGGGCATCATTTGAGGATGATTTTGTAAGTGTTTTTTCATTTCGCTTTAGGTTTAGTAGTTACTTCTATTTGTACTTTTAAATTCTAATGTAATGGATTCTTTGTATATTTTGAATAGTGGTCAATGATAGGACATGACCCCACACCATACGAGCGCGAGTACGTAGGTAAAAAGGGTTTAAACCCCTTGATGAAAATTCTTAGTTATCGTGGCGGCATGGTTAGTATTTCACTTTACTCTTTTAAATTTGTTGTATTTTAATGATAAGCTAAGAAAATAGATTGTTTTGTAATTATATGTTTATACTTACGAAAAGTCTTATTGTTTTTTTCTACAGAATCCAACAAATACACCGCTTGGACGCGATGAAAAGCTGATTAGACGACGTCAATCTAGTCGTACCCAGATAGCATTAGTTTTCTTTTGTCATAGCACGTGTAATGAGATGACATATATACATCTTTTTGTAACTATTGAAAAACCATGTATTTTTTCAATAATGATAATTGTGTTGTAACTATTAGATTTGCAAAGCTTAACAATCAAGTGATTTTGCCTATGATGTGTACAAATGTCATTGATTTACTTTTGTCAATTTACTTACGTCCAATTACTTTTGTTAGTTTTGTATTTTTATTCTGCAAACAATACTATGCATGATGGATTTAATGGTTATATTTTCTTGTGGGTGACTACTTTCGGTCTATACCTTGCATTTTCTTTCAAAAGTGAATCTGTGCTTGTCTTGGATTCATTTAGGTATACTTTATTCTAGAAACATTCAATATGGTTGATGGGTGGCAGTGCATTCAATGCCCTGCAACCCAAAAGTTTTTACTCCCGGGCATCACTATAAGCGTCTATATATAAGGTTCCGCAATGTTGCTACAGAAAGATTGCAATCATCGCTATAACCATCCCTATATGCGTTGCTAGATGTGTTTCTATATAGAGACAATTATAGTGACGTTCCTGTAGCGACGGTCTTAGCGATACTGGGGATGTAAACACCAAGGGACTGCCATGCCTGGTCCATCCACCCAACCTCCCTTTAATAGGCTCCTAGCCCCTTTCGGACCCCTTCCCACTGGCAGCCGGCCCTTGGCCGAGTCCTTGACCCCTTGGTTTGGCCCTTGGCCTGACATTACTCCCCCCTTCGAGAAGCGTTTTTGTCCGCGAAAGCAAAAGTGGGGAATTTCTTCTTAAGAACACTAATGTTTTCCCAAGTGGCACCCTCTTCAGGGCGATCTTTCCACTTGACTAAAGCTTGACTACGTACATGATGATGAGTACGGAGTTCATGAAAATCTAAAATGCGTTCAGGTTCATGCGGTTGAGTCGGAGGTTCAGTGAAATCAGCCAATATCTGCTGGCCGATAACATTGTCGTCCCCATGCAAGCGTTTACGTAAACGACTTACATGAAATACCGGATGGACACGCGAGTACGCAGGTAACTCGAGTTTGTAGGCCCTATCACCAACTCGCTTGAGTATCTTGAATGGCCCGCAATAACGTGGAGATAATTTGGGTGTGGGTCCAGTCTTCAAACTTTTTGAATGCTCCGGCACACGCAAAAATACCTCTTCACCTTCCGTGAAGGTAACTTGCCGACGTTTCTCATCAGCATACTTCTTATACCGATCCTGTGATTGTCGAACATTTTGACGAGCAAGTCTCAGCATTTCCATATGATCTTGGAGAAACTCCTTGACCTGTTGGAGCTTCTCAGTTGCCAACCCCACCGTCACTGGTGATCTAGGTTGAAAACCATACATAAGCATGAATGGACTAAAACCAGTTGTAACATGCTTAGCACTATTATATGAAAACTCAAGAATAGGAAGATAATCTTCCCAATATGATTTCTTCTTGCTAAAGTATGCTCGTAGCATATCCTCTAGCACTTGGTTGACTCGTTCCGTCTGACCATCTGTTTCAAGGTGATCAGCCGTACTTAAATTAAGTTGTGTACCCAATCGTTTAAAAACAGCCCTCCAAAAATGACTGTTAAACTTGGGATCACGATCACTCACAATGTTACTTGGCAATCCATACAACCGGTAAAGATTGTCCACAAATAACTTAGCTAATTCTGGAGTCTTAATGGTTGACTTGGTTGGAATAAACCGACAAAGTTTAGTCAACTGGTCTACGACCACCCATACCGAGTCATGTCCTCGAATAGTGGTTGGTAAACCCATAATAAAATCCATGGAGATACTTTCCCATTTACCATTGGGAATCTCTAAAGGATGTAAGAGTCCTCCTGCTTTCAGGCGCTCTGCTTTATTAACTTGACATTTTTGGCAATGCAAGACATAGTCTTGAACATACCCATGCAAACCTGTCGAGTAAAACTGTCGTCTTACGAGTGCATAAGTTTTCTTAATTCCCGGGTGCCCTGCACTTGGACTATCGTGACATTCATAAAGAATTTGGTGTCGAATGTCCACGTCCGTCGGTACACACACTCTCCCCTTGTGGAGTAGGTACCCATCATCTATGGAAAATTTCTTCCATCTCTGCAGTTCATCACTCGAAAGTGGAGAACTGGGTGTGGAGGAAACAAAACCACTACCAACATTGGAGTGAGAAGGATCCCTCTTTCTAACATAGCTCCACACCTTGGAGTATGCAATATCATGCTCGCACTTACCTTTGAGAGATTCCAAAAACTCACTCCGCAATTCCGTGAAAAGGAGAGAGTTGATCTCTGGCATTCGGCTGAGAGCATCAGCCACTACATTGTACTACCCTTTCCGATATCGTAGCTTGGAGTCATACTCCTGAAGAATCTCAGCCCACATGGCCTTGTGACCCTTCAAATCACTTTGTTGTGTAAACCACTTGATACTTTCATGGACAAACACAATCTCGAACTGTGCACTATACAAATAATGTCGCCATGTCTTTAAAGCAGACACGATTGCATAGAGCTCGCGTTCATAAGCAGAGTAATTCTGCTGTGCTAAATCCAGCTTCTTGCTTTCAAATGCAATTGGCCTTCCCTCCTGCAGAAGGACTACTCCAATCGCACAATTACTAGCATCCGTTTCCAAAACGAATGGCTTTAAGGGATCCACAATAGCCAAAACCGGAGTTGTGGCTAATGTGTCCTTAAGTTTGTCAAAACTTTGTTGTTGTTCTAATCCCCAATGAAAGGCCTTGCCCTTGGCTTTCAGTTGATCTGTCATGGGAACAACAATATGGGCATAGTTTTTAACGAATCGACGATAAAAACCTGCAAAGCCTAAAAAAATATGGAGCTCTTCCAAATTTTTGGGAGAGGGCCACCTCCGAATGGCATCCACCTTGGATTGATCCATGTGTAACCCTGCAGCCGAAATAACATGCCCCAAGTAGTGAATTTCCTCCTTAAGGAAATCACATTTGGATTCCTTGGCATATAACTTATTTTGGCATAACAAATGAAACATTTGTTTCAAATGTACTAAGTGCTCTTCCTCAGATGCAATATATACAAGAATGTCATCGAGGAAAAAAAAAAACAAACTTTTCCAAGTATGGTCTCAAGACACTATCCATGAGTGTCATGAACGTAGCTGGAGCATTGGTTAGCCCAAAGGGCATTACCAAAAACTCATAATGTCCAAACCTTGTTCGGAATGCTATTTTGGGTATATCCGCAAGCCTGATGCGTACTTGATGATACCCAGATCTTAAATCAATCTTTTGAAAATATACGAGCGTGGGTGAGCTTATAAAACAGCTCATCTACTCGTGGCAATGGGTACTTGTTCTTAACAGTAACCGCATTTAATCCACGGCAATCTACGCACATGCGCATACTACCGTCCTTTTTCTTCACCAAGAGAATGGGAGAGGCTCATGGTGAAGAACTTGGTTGAATAAACCCTCTACTGAGATAGTCAGCAAGCTGTCGTTCCACCTCAGCAGCCTCCGAATGACTCATTTGGTAAGGCGGTTTACTCATTGGCTTACTGCCTGCAACCACGTCTATGCCATGTTGCACAGAACGTGTCGGCGGTAGCCCTGGTGGCAAATCATTTGGGAACACATCCTTGAATTCCCTTAAAAGTTCCTTCAATTCATTAGCAACATTTTCTTGTTTTGAATTAGTAGACATAGCTGGAAGAGGAGAGAGAGAAGAATGCGGCGTTGAGGAAGTTTTATTCAAAACTTTAGCATCATTAAAAACATCATCCACATTGGAAATAAAATGGCACAGTGAGTAACACAAAAAGAGTTCTTCTATTGCATCATCAGAAGTGAGCTTCATAAGCTCAGCTGTACAAATAAGTGGTGAGGAAGGTACATCCTTCTCCCCCAACAACAGCACGTGCACACCATTGGATTCGAACATTAGACTATTATGCTCATAGCTACGTCTAAGGGATGATCCTAAACTATGCAACCATTCACGACTAAGAACCACATCCACCCTCTCCATATTCATGACTTGGAAATCCAAAGAGGTACGATATTCTTGAATTTCCAGAGGTACATCTTTAACCTGAGTTTCCCATATCTCAGCATCATGGCCGTTAATCATTGCTACCTTGTAGCGATGGGAACTCGGGATTTGGGGCAATTTGAGTCGTTTCACCAATTTATAATTGATGAAACTGTGCGACGCACCATCGTCTACCAAGATCCGCACCCTGTGCCCTTGGATAGAGCCATGCATACGCACCAACTCATGTGGTCCGAAATTTTGCTGCCACATGGAGGCCGTGATACAGCACTCATGCACCGCTTCGGTGTGTGTTACTTCCACATTAGAAAATTGGGAAGAGGATTCAAGAGGTCAAAGCTGCACCATGTGTACTGCTTTTTCCTTCCCCTTGTCTTGAGCAACAGATTTCCCCTTGGGAAAATCCTTTTTGCTATGTCCAGTTCCCATGCATTTAAAGCACAACTTTTCTTTTTTGGCTTTCTCAAACTCTTCCATTGAGAGAGGACCCTTAGACCCCTTGGGCTTTTTGGAGGTCTCTGATGCAGTAGAGACATTTTTTCTTTTATGATACACACGTTGTGGACGTGTGGAAACATGTGTAGTGCCATGCACATGCGAGCTATGCAATGCCCGATCGTCGGGATCATCATGGATGTGAGCTTGCACTATTGCGTCCTCAAGTGTTTGTGGATCCTGGGTTTTAACGTGCTTCTTAAGCTCGGGAGTTAACCCACGGATGAACCCACGCACCTGCTGAAAGGTATCCATCTCTTCCAGTTTGAGGATCACATCCCGATAATGGGAAATATATTCCAATAACGTTTTATGCTGGCGCATAGAACATTCGTCCCAGGCGGTCCAATTTCTATCCTTCTCAGTAGAAATTCCTTCCTGAAGACAGTCTCAAAAGATGCCCAAGTCTGTGGTAGCATGCCCTTCTCCTTGAGAGACATCCACCATTTGTAGGCCTTGCCGTCCAAACTCAGACTTGTCTGCAACGCCTTGGCTGCATCCGGGGTACGTCTAAGGGCATGAATACCATCCCACTTAATGAGAAAAATATTCACGGTGTCCTTGTTTCGCCCACGCTCTTCTCCCCGAAAAATTGGTGGCTTTGTATTTTTCAACAAATCGCCCACCTCTTTTTGGGTCAGAGAGTGCAGCGGTCCCGGAGGAGGGCCTTGCCCAGCAGCTGGCCCTTGGCCTGGTGTGGAGCCGTGCTCCTGAATTGGCTGAGTAGCAAGGCCCGTGGCCTGCTACCGCATATGCAACTTAATCAAATCGGATAATGCTGTGACATTCTGATTTAATTGTGCAAAATTCGTTTCAAGCACGGTCATGCGTGTTTGCAATGCACGGAAATCTTGCATGTCCAGCAACTCATACGCATCGTCTGTTGCCATTGGGGCACGATTACTTTCCGTGAGAGGAACCGTCCGCGTGGCATCGGGAGACGAAACGGGTGCGGACTACTCGAAATCAAATGCATGATGCATATCTATGTCCGAATCCATGCTGTGGACATACTGTGCAAGAAAAGAAAGAAGAATACCTGAATTCCAACGAGCTCGTAGCCGTATGTGATAAGGAACCGTATAATTACGCCTTTGAGAAGAAAGAACGCCGACTTCGAAAGCGAAGTTCAATCCAAGACCACTACCATCTTGACAACAACGAGCAAAACTGCAGTGGATGATTCACTCAAAAGCACGGAGAAAATTCGAGTTGCCAATAGTCTGGTTTGCGTCGTATGAAATACACCAATTAAACTTGAAAGTTGCTGACAATTTGGGCAGCCGATGAGGAAGTTGAAAACACAAATCAATGTATAGTCACTGTCGAGGTGGCTTGCATCGTATGCAACCACCAAATCGGTTGAAGCTTGGTGAGCAATTTGCAGTTTGTCGAAGCTTCAAAAAACTGTTTGGAGCAAGTTCGAACTTCAGAATTTTTTGCAATTAATAGAACTCAGAGGTGATGATGCCCATCGCATCGGAGAGGGACACTAGAGAGAAAAAACAAAGAAGTTGCACGGGCCTCGGCTCCCTTAAGGTCCAATAGGGTTGTCCGAGTGGGAACAGGCAACCCTTAGGGGATTTTAAAAAAAAAAATATGTCCACCTCTATTCTGCAGTGCAGTTCGGCCGCCTGCGTGAGGGAAAAGGTCGCCCTAGCTCGCGATGTGGGCCGAGTTGGGGCCTGCTGCAGGGTCGTGAGTGGACCTCCTCGCCAATTCGCTCCCAACGAGCCCAAGCTTGAGCGTTTTGGAGCCCGTCGACCCAGAGCTTCGTCCCCGGCTTAAAGCTTCTGCACACGCTGCGGCCTCGGCCCTCTTCCTCCTCCACTTTGAGGTTGCATGCAACATGAAGCCAAGCAAAAAACGTGCCCAAGTTCTATGTTTAGCTCTAATACCAATGTAAACACCAAGGGACTGCCATGCCTGGTCCATCCGCCCAACCTCCCTTTAATAGGCTCCTAGCCCCTTTCGGACCCCTTCCCACTGGCAGACGGCCCTTGACCGAGTCCTTGACCCCTTGGTTTGGCCCTTGGTGTGACAGGGGAGTATTAAAACCCAGTGTATTTAGGTGGCTAAAAGCGTCACAAGTGCACACAACCTCTTGTAGTGAAGGTGGTCAATAGTTCTATGATGCTTTAGAAAACCTGCTTGACCAAGCGCATGTTTGCCATTATTTTCAGCCCATTCACTTATCTTGATCTCCATGATAATCCAAATAGCTTTTCCATCAAAGAACCAACCATAATAGTGCGATAGTTGTTCACATTGTTTACATCTCCTCCTTTATGCAAAGGTTTGATCCATTTTGTACTACAATCGTGAGGCATGCCATGCTGAAGTGCAAGGTTAAACATATCGCATATCCAATACCATGTTTTCTCCCTTGACCATTTAAGCATTCCAACCTTGACACCTTGAAGGTCCCCTGCCTTGCGAGTAGCAAGTTTCTCAAGCGCATGGCATACATCTTCAATGGTAAAGAAGGGAGGCATAAATGGAACAGAGCTACAACACTCCATCTTATCAACATTGGATTGCTCATAGATGTTCTTGCAAAGCGTAGACATATCCTCAAGAGTCAAGTCACCAAAGCTCTCAACATGCTTGCCTTTTAGATTTTGCCAAAACTTGCCACATGCATGTGCTTTCTCTTGTACTAAAAGTAGTTGTTTTCTAACTTCCCACCTTCTTACCTTTTGTCTTGGGTAGATTTATGATATCCTAGCAGCACCCCCTCACTTGCCCTTTCGTAGATGTGTTCTTTCCAATTTTCTTGCAATGTTTTGGTAAGCTACGTATCCAGTGCATGACCCGCACCAAGGCCTCCCACACCAACTCTAGGCAAACCCCTTCACACACACACACACACACCTACACACACACACACACATAGAGAGAGAGAGAAAGAGAGAGAGAGAGGACCTACGCAATGCATCAAGAGATGGACATGACACTTGTTGCTATGACAAATCTTGACCAATTAATTTTTTGGATTATGGACATAGCTGGGACCAACAATTTCTCAAGTTTTGCGAGATGCTTTAACAATTTGATAGAGGACCCGAGCCTCAAAACGTTTGATTTTAGTTTCCATCATCGTTCTGAGAGTGACAGAGAGAGAAATGACATGAAATGTTATATTAAACTTCTTCAAAAGGCCAAATGAGCTAAGAGACCAAATTGATACAATCTTGACGAATCTAAAACAATGTCTAGGTATTAAAATGAAGTAAAGGTAAGGCCAAATTGAGGCCTTAGTCCAAATCATCCGAGAGATCATAGAGACTAAATGCCTCTCCATCCATCCATACGAGAAATCATAGACCACGAGAGGGGAGGCAGCTAGGTCCGCTTGAATAATCTCATGTAGCACTGAGGCCTTAGCCCAAATCATTAGAGAGATCACAAAGACTCAAGGCCTCTCCATCCATCCATTAGAGAGATTATAGAGACTAAAGGCCTCTCTATCCATCAGTGCTACCAAATCTGCCTAGTTGGTCCACTAAGGGTCCCCAAATCTACACTCCATAAAGAATAGTTGAAGCTACTCTAGTGTTAAAAATCAAGAGCTTTGTTCAAGGTTCTACACAATGGATGAAGAGAGAGAGAGAGAGAGAGAGAGAGAGAGAGAGAGATAATTCTTGCGTTTTCATTTGCAATTGATTTGGCAAAGAAAGATAGTCCTCAGGAAGCATGTAAAGATGTAAGATAATGTAGAATAGAGAAAGAGAATTTCTAAAGAGAGAGAGAGAGAGAGAATAATTGCAAGTGGGTTAGTCCAACGTGGGAAATTAAAGGTGCAGAGTCCACATAGATATATAAAATGTTTTTACGTATAAGAGAAGAGTCCTATTGGTGACTAGTAGTGTTAAACTTTTGCCTTGTAATAGTATGCATTGAAGGGTAGTTACTCTTTTCCTAAATGATATTGACAAATTTCATTGTATTAAGTGGGCAAATAGCATTACTTACTTATGGAAGACATATCCGGCAAACAAACAATTTCATGCAAGCAAGACCTCTTAACAAAAAAAGTACCAGTAATACATTAGCACATACAAGGACTTGGCTCTCATAAAGGCCAATCCGTGGACCAATCTGTTATAAACTCTTGAATCGTATACCAATGAAAAAGAGATACTAAGATTTGAGTCACATGTAGTGCATAAGAGACTTACAACACTTAACATTGAAGCGCTCGTAATATTTCATGAGATACAATCCCACACAAAGTATGCAGAGTACAAAAGATGATCTGGAACCTAAAATTGGTGAATGGCAGTGCATTGAAGTGTTTCATGCATTGTAAGCACTAATTGGGATGCAACTCTAAAATAAATTTAGAAGTGATACTATCGAGCTAGAATAGTGTGGGATAGGGGTAAAGGGGCATAAGAGATTCTAGCCGTCCTTATATCCGCATGCCACAAGTTCTACTATCCAATTTAAACTATGTGGGATAGGGTAAAGGGGCATAGCGGATTCTAGTTGCCCTTATATCTGCATTCCATTATATTCTCTAGCCATCAAATCCGTCTTTGTATGTGTCTAGCTTTGTACTCATTTTTTGACTCAAGGGTTCTCTTTAGCATGGCTTGAAATGAAAATGTTTGATTTCTAACAATAAATAGAATATGAAATTCCTTCCTAGACCAATCTCATGAAATAACTCATACAATTAGCTTGTCTTGATTGATAAAAGACTTTAGAACTTGGGAATTTCCCAGCCATACTTTTGATGAGTTTGTATAAACTATCACTTATAGTTTTGCCTTCATGATTTGTAGAACTTTTGATAGTGGTGTGCTATTCATAAAAATGTCCTCAATAGTGAAGAAGCTCGCAAAAAAGGTTAATTCCTTGAAAAAGCTCGCGAAAGGAAGCTTGCAAAAAATTCAAACCCGTGTGTGAGAGAGAGAGAGAGAGAGAGAGAGAGAGAGCGTGAACTTCATCCTGATGATACTCCTTGCTTGCTCATCACATTAGAGATCCAAATGCACCATTGCAATACGCTAGGAGAGTTACGCCAACAATGCCATTCCACACAAAATGAAGCACACGTGCTAATCCATCTACAAGCTATTTGTGGTCGTAAGTGTATCAAACGATGTCTATTTTTTTCATGCAAGCAGTCATTATAATCGTAGTGACATAAGCTATGTATAAGTACTCGTGGATTTCATATTTGGTCACTTTAAAAATTCTAGTCTATCTACATACGCATTTGCAGTAGATGGGTTTGGAGTAAGGATTTGAGTGTAGAGGGTTTTGGGCAGGTGTATCCTAGAGAAGAGATGGTGTTCCTTAAGTTTCGTACAATTTTGGTATGATTTGTCAGTTTCCTTTGGTTTGTGTATATGTGGATTGGGTGGTGTAGTTGAAAGTAGTGAGATTCTTGATTTAGTTGGCCTTCAAGAGTATTGTATGCGTGGGATGGTCTTAGCCTGACAAGCTATAGAGATTTCCTTCGTGCACCTATTCTGTCATTTGTGTCCTCGATTGACATTATGTTGATCTAGGTAGTGTTGCATGCACTTTATAGGTGGTGTGTTTTTCTCCGCAACACTCTTTGATGAATTTCACCACATGCCATTGTATATAGTAGAGTTTGTTTTATGCAAGCCATTTAACCAGTGTTCTTTAAAAGAAAATTAAGAGTATGCAATGCACTTGGCACCAAGGTATTCTTTGGGTAATTCAAATGGATGGCCCTACCTGCAGCTTTGTAGCTGCACTGATATTATCAATGACGATTGCAGACACAGACTTTGGCCCACCTGCACTTTCTATTGCATGCTCTTATACCCTTGCTAGATAGTTTCTCATCTTCTCTTTCAATGAGGTATCAATAGCTTGTACAAACATGGACCCTCTAGGGTTAATAAGCATCACATTGATTAGCGGCTTCTTCCCAAATAGCAATTAGTCCATCCATCTAATGCTATAGTGCAACCATATGGAGGAACAAAGTCTACCACCATGCGATTGAGGAAGGATTCAATATTGTCTTTCACTTTATCTAAATAATTTGTGCATCTTATTCTAATCAAGAAGCAAAAATCCTTTTTTGCTTGTGCTCATCAAAGCATCTTGAAATATGGGGTTATGCATAGCATTGAATGGTATACCGCATGCCACAAAAGCTTGCATCCATTTAAAGTGAAACTCAATCAATCACTGCTTATCTAACACCTCATATAACATCTATCCATTAGATGATGCTTTATTGGATTTAGTTTTGCTAAGGCCCATTGTGTGTTGAGGTAGAAGCATGTGTCCATTAAGATCCACTGGAACTTCTTTAGGAGCACCACCTTTGTTTTTAGCTGCAATAATCTTCTCTGCTATGCAAGAGTACTTGGGAAATCTAACATGGATATCTTTTGATTGGGATGTACACTCCAACACATTGCAAGGGACTTTCAACAAATGCTCTTTGATTCTAGTCGCATTCGTTGATGTCATTCAATAGCAGCAAGAAGGACATAGATTGCATGTTTTAGGTCTTGGAATGTTCCAAGTTGAGTGGCATTTGGAAGGAGACTTGAAAAATACTCAAGTGTATGTTAGGTGCAATGACCCTCTTTCCACGCATTTATTGCTGCCACAGTAAAGTCTCAATGGGAACTAAGGGCAAGAATTCAAAAGACCAGCAAGTTGAAAGGTGGTAAGGGTAAAGTTATAGAAAACTCTACAAAAGGTGTACCCACTACACAAGCAGTGGGTAAAGCACTACAACAATGGTTTTAAGGTATCCTCAGCCATGACCAACAAGTACCCCCTAATCAAAACATGGATGATCCAAATTGGGATCCTATTCTTCCAATACCACTGATAAATGAGCATGTGTGCACCGTTCATACCCGTCTATGAATTCTTGACAAGTTTCTTATGCTCCATATTAATTACACTTGGAATATGGAGCCCGCAGAAAGAAGAGAAGAGCTTATACAAGAATTCGAATATATTCTATCGAGCGTTGGTCTACATGGGTTGAGCTATCAAAGGACAAGAAGGTGTCTAGAAGTACGCAAGATCACCCTAATAAAGTATGTATGGGTGGTAGTAAAGCTATGCATTTGCTTTCAAACTATTCTGACTCCCAAAGTCCCAATGAGTTTCAATTGTGGAAAAAGGTGTGTGACATTACCACCTACAAAGGTAATGGAGCAGCCCTAGGAATTAAGTGTGCTCATGTGTGGCAGTCTACTAATGATATTTTTTGTCTTTTCAAAAAGGAAAAGCTAACTAATGATGAGATATCCACCTTAAAGTTTCTTATCAATAGTTTTCCAGCACAAATGGTGGATGCTTTGGGGGAGACACAAATAAGACATTACATGGTGTACTGTTGAACATTTGATTTTTTCAATCAAAATACATTTGTATGAAAAACTAAAGTTTTTTTTTTCAACACATTCTTTTTGCACATAATGCATTTTTTCTCAACACTTATGGTTCCTTAGGAATTTGGAGCAGCCAAGGAATGGAGCACTCACACTATCAAGAAAAAGCAGTGTATTTTAAAAACATATGACATGGAGGTGGAAGAAAAAAGAGCAATGCCCTTCACGAGATGTTCAATTGATTCTACATATTTTTAGCAGGGAGTGACAGAAAGAAAACTAAAGAACAAAGAAGTTTGAAATGTAGAATAGGAAAAGTGGTTAGCTTGAGGCGATCACAATCACATCATGCTTCGAGTGCAAAAGATTGATTCCGATGCTCGTTGGAGACAAGGCGACGTGATGGCACGAATTCGGTGGAAATTTAATTCTTTTTGACACTAACCATTTCTATTGTAAACATTCATTGTCATGCGAAGTGATTTGTTAAGGCGACAATTATTAGTCCCATGGGTCAAGTTTGGTCTATTTTGGAGTCTTTTTTAATTTTGACTGATTTTATTGAGTATTTTAACTTTTTTAAACTTTAATTACTATATAAGCCAAAACTCACAACTTAAAGTTCATTTCTTGTTCGCACGTTTTAGAAGATCCTCTCGAGCCCAAACGTACATGCACTCATATCTTGCACAACATGGACGATACACAAAAGCACACCACCACGCACAACAATGTCACCACCACCACTGACAACACTCAAAAATCCGCAGTTTGTACCTCATACAAAGTCCACCACTTCAAACCACATCCTCAACCACAAGTGGATAACCCAACATAGCAACATGCCGCACATTTTTGGTGATCTCCATCCACTACATCATGCCAATTGCACACCTCTACCGGATCTCGGACCATTCACATCCATAAACAGACCCACACAAGAAAAAGGACCTGGAACTCAAGCAACGGTAGCATCTGGAGCTCAAGCAATGACAGTACATGAAGCTCAAGCAACGGCTGCACCTGAGGCTCAAGCAACTGCTACTATTCTGCAAAAATCACCCCCTTGTGTCAAACAAAGGGTGATCAAAGTAATACAATGTGATCCTATTTCAATAGCACAAGATGTCAAGAAGAGGAAGAGAATGAGAGAGATAAAAAAGAAATAGGCAGTTGATAGAGAAGCATAGATATTGCATGAAGAACAACGAAGACAGAGAGAGCAAGAAGAATGGTAGAGAGCCGAGGCTGAGAGAGCCCACTTGGCTAATCTACAAGTAGGAGCAGAGGCAGAGAGGAGAGCGGAAGAGGATAGAGCTCAGGCCACCCAACAAGCAAAGGCTGCGAGCTCCAAACCTCAAAAATTCCTCAAAGAGCAAAACAATGTGCAAAAAAGAAAAAGGACAACCTCACACCTGAAGAGGAATAAGCCCAAGAGGAGAGGAGAAAAAAGTACAAAAATGACCCTCCTCAATGGGCTAGACAACAGGCTCCTCCACCACCACCAACTGCGCAGAAGAAACGCCGATGGAAGCCAGGCACAGTTGCTCCACGTGAGATCCAAAAATATCAAAAGAGCATTGAGCCAACAATACCAAAGGAAGCTTTCTCTCAGGTGGTGAGAGAAATAATGGACAAATATTCAGATTCTACTACACGTATCCATCGTGTAGCTCTATTGGCCTTACAGGATGCCACCGAGGACGTTTTGGTGGAGTTGTTCTAAAATGGTGTATCTTGTATAGTGCATGCTAAGCGAGCTACTTTAAAAAATACAGGTCTAGCTCTAGCGACCTATCTAAGGAATGAAGGGTGCCTCCATAAGAATTAGTTTCCCTATGTAACCTCTAGTTATGAGATTTGTAATCTTTCCATATAATATAAATGAGTCGAATTTCTACAATTTGGTGTAGTTGTAATAGTTAATTGTGTACTTTCTGTTGTTGAAGTATTTGAATTAACCAAGTTGTTAGATTTCACCTCCTCGACCATCCAAGCACCCGTCGGATGTGGGACGCCTATCGGTGAACATTTTGCAAAATGAAGGCATTTTGGGTACGTACAGAGGATGTGGGACTGCCAAAATGCACGACAAAACCCAACGGCACTGCGTTGGCCAAAAAAAGACCCTGTGCACCGCGGCGCGCATGGGCTAGTTTTGACAGGTAAAAACTGGCCCATGCGCGCCATGTCAAAACTAGCCCATGCATGTCGTGGTGCACAGGGCCTTTTTTTTACCAACACTGTGCCACTGGGTTTTGTCGAGCATTTTGTTGGTCACACGGCCTCCGTACGCACCCGAAATGGCTATGTTTCGCAAAATGTTCACCCTTAGGCGTCCCACAACTGGTGGGTGCTTGGATGGTCGATGAGGTGTGAACGCATTGAAAAACAAATCATTGGCCAATATGTGCAATAGAAAAAAGAGAGGAATCTCAAACTCCGAGCGAGTTTTCTCGAGCAATCCCTAAACCGAGCAAAACATGGCAAAAAATATACATAAAAAATCACAGAGCATTGAGGGTGTTTTCATTACTTTTAAGCATCATAACAACCGGGTGAAAGTATGCGTTTTAATCTAATTCAAACTTTTTTTGTTAGAGGTTAAGCCTTGCTCACCAACATAATGAAGTTGATGGATGTTCTCAAACCAGGGTGGACATTCAAAAAGAAAATGTATATTCACAACTTGAAGACCCTATCCCTCCAATACCAAAAATATCTCGTATATAAAATATTTGTCTTTTTCTAATATATTAGTTTGTAATGAGGGTGAAGTAATATGAGCTTGATATCATGAAAATAAGTTGGATAATTATGTGGCCTTGTAGTCTCAATGCCAATATAGCCTTGCCGGAAAGATCATAGCCATATGCATGTGTGGCAGAGAATTCTATCATCATACTATTAAACAACTTCACTTGCAAGCCTTATCATTTTGAGACAACCATTTAGGCATAGGGCGGGCAACATATTTGGTACTACCTTTTGTGAACAAGTTTGGAGCAGGGTCACATTGTCAATTACATCTTCTAATAATTATTCCTTGGTGGTCATGTGAGAGAAGGCTTTGAGCATAGTAGAAATGTGCAACGGCTTTCGGAACTATGCATTGCAATTAAAGGGTTTGAGTGGTGCAGCTTTTATAAGATGCCGGATACTGCGAGATTTTATAAGATGTCAAATGTCAACTTTTATACGATTGTGGGCTCACAAGGGGACAAGCAAATAAATCAAGGGCTGTCCTCATCATTTGCACCAGCTTGATTAGAGATGACTGTTGGGCCAGAGAGAGAGAGGGGGGTGGGGGGGGGGGGGGGGGGGGGGGGGGCTGCACCAGATGGATGTGTGCATAGATCACCATGCAAATAGAAATGCATGCAAAGGATGATGTGGTAGTATGATCTTGCAAGATCCAGGGTGAGAGGCATGTGGGGCAACGGTCGCACCACCATGCTCCCTACTCCTGGAGGAATGTGCCTTAAAGCAAATACCTTTAAAGCAACATCCTCTGCATAACCGTTCAACAACACATTTTTCATTGCCTTGTATTGTGCTAATAGTGCCCTCGAGGTCCTATCCGCCCTCATGCAAGCGATGCATCCCCCATCACGTACAAATCTCTCTCTCTCTCTCTCTCTCTCTCTCTCTCTCTCTCTCTCTCTCTCTCTCTCTCTCTGTCTGGTATTAGAAGAAGTTTTATAAAAATTCTTACAATAATTTCCACATTGTGACTTACCTCAACATCATTAGCTTCTATGAGGGAGGCATTGCATACCTAGCTAGGTATGATTGGGTCACGGGACAACCGGCCCAGTGGGGGGTGACGGCGGCCCTCTGACCCCAATTGCACCTATTGCACCTACCTAGGTATGTGCTACCTCTGGAGCAGAAGTTCATGATGTTATGTATTGTATGAAAAACACTGCAAACGAGTCTGTTTAACTACATGAGGAAATGTTTAAATCTTCTTGTGTTAAGCGGAGCTACACTTTTCTACCTTGAGTCACAAAAGAGTCTTGAAAATCAGTTTGGCATTGTCATCTTGATACTTGAAAAAGATATCATATTATAATTCAAAGATAGAGATTCTTGAAGACTAGCAAAAAGATTGAATGATCGTTTAAAGGCAATGCTAGAATTATGATGAGTCACTTCCACACACATAAACTTCTTGTGAATTAATGACAAAATGCTTTTTACCTCAGAGGCATGCTACACATTTTCAGTTCTTGTAAAACTTTTATGAGTAAATGTGATGTTGCTGCCACAGACGGCAGGCGTCGCCATCATTCTAGGCAATGGCATTGAAATTTGATAGGCTCAAGTACTCCCTTGCAAAATGACCTTTGGTTCCCTTAAGCTGTCTACAATGATGAATAATTCATAGTTTTGACAGGGGGGACAAGTACTCCCACTCAAGCACACATCCTCTCCAACTTCGTCTTCTCGCCTTGAATTAGTGCCGGTCTTGATTTTGACCTGGCTCAGTGGATGGTGATTATTGGTCCACATGGCTCACTCCCTAGACAGTTCATGGCGGAAAGCTCCACTTTGTTGTTGATATTTTGGCCGCGTAGCAGTCCTCCAACAGCCCATGCCCCCATTTGTTGCCACGCCATTTCCTACAACCGTGCACGCTCTCCTCTAGCTGCACCTCGAAGGCCTCCTCCTAACCTTGGGATTGATTAAGCTTCTGCCTCAACCGTTTTTTTACCTGCTAGGAACTCAAGTTTGCATGCACATCAGTGCTTCTACAATACTCCACCTGAATATGGGCTTTGCAATCCATCCTTAGCACAATCATCAATAGGGTTGCATCATCAATCTCAGCCGCCTTGGGCCATTAGCTTCTTACGGCATCTCTCTCTCTCTCTCTCTCTCTCTCTCTCTCTCTCTCTCTCTCTCTCTCTCTCTCTCTCTCTCTCTAGCAGCGCGCGCCGGAGCGCGGTGCTAGAGAGACATTACATCAAGCTAGTGTTCGGGAAAAATGTGTCTCTTAGCTTAATATTGTGCTGTTTTCAATTTCAAAATGCCGGTTGAAGGCAAGGGGAAGAGGAGAAATTCCCTCCAAAATAGAGAAAATTAGTGAAATAATCCAAAAAAGTAAACCTAATTTTCTAAAATTTCCTCTCGAAAAATTCAAGAAATGGAATTTTCTATGTTTGCTAAAATGAATTTTCCCGAACACTACATCAAGCATATATAGGTGCCAGCAATTCATGGACAAAAATCCACGAAATGAGTGACATGATTATGAGAGATGTGTTCATTTACGGTGCATGTCATTAGAAAATTCTTCTTTGAATTTATCTTAAATGGAATTTTGTTTGTTTGTGAAATTGATTTTTCCCAAACACTGTTGCGTAGGGGGCACCAGCGAGTAAAACCATTTGTATAAAAGGTCAATGGAAACGCATCAAAGAATTACCTTCTCCGTATAGCGATGAATTTTGGCGTACGGGTCTAGAGGCAGGTAATGTGTAGGGAGGGCCAGGGTGGAGAAACTCAATGTCCGTGAAGAGATCCTTATCCCAAAGTAAACAATGGCACAAGAGCTTTTCTTTCTTTCTCTTTCAGCGATGGAAAACTCCTTCATTGTCGCTAGTGTCTGGGAAAAATAATTTTCCCAAACATACAAAATTCCTTCCCATAAATCTTTCCAAGAGGAGATTTCAAAAAATTGGGTTATTTTTCAAAATAAATACACTATTCTTCTCTATTTAGGGGCATATTATTAAGTTGAGGCACATTTTTTCTAAACACTAATTGTCTTTGTGACATAAATACTCTCTCTCTCTCTCTCTCTCTCTCTCTCTCTCTCTCTCTCTCTCTCTCTCTCTCTCTCTCTCTAACAACCCCCATGTCCATGCAGCCAGAGGCACAAAACACGTAGAGAGAGAGACTAGTCACTTGTAAGAGCTGAATTCTTTCTTGATGAAACGCACATGCATGTGTTCTGTGCCTCTAGTTGCATGGGCATGGGGGTTGTGTGTGTGTGTGTGTGTGTGTGTGTGTATGAGAGAGAGAGAGAGAGAGAGAGAGAGAGAGAGAGAGAGAGATTGGCTTTGAACTCCCTATCGAGTTATTCTATTTTGTGCTACCCACGCTGTTGCAGCTCCTAGCTTTTATATCTGCATGTTATGGACCTACTTGCATATGGGTTATGAATGCCCAAATCTTCATTCATACCTTCTCACACATCAAATTAAGGAAGCTCATATGGATCTCTTCATGGAGATTCAAAGAGGAGCGCATGTTGGCATACGATCACGTGCACGCACACACACACACACACACACACACACACACACACACACACACATACATACACAAAGACACACACACAAGGGGGGGGGGGGGGGGGGAGAGAGAGAGAGAGAGAGAGAGAGAGAGAGAGAGAGAGAGAGAGATAGAAGATAGAACACTTACATTTGGGTCCAAGAGAAGGATCGAGAAAGAGAGGGCAAGGTAACAGGAGGGAAGATATAGATTCAGAGTAGATGGGGAGAGTGGTTGTTGCTCACTATTACTCCATCTTTCACACTCACACACACACACACACACACACACACACGGATGCCCATGTGAGTTCATGTGCAAAGAGAGAGGCATAAATAAAGAGAGAGAGAGAGAGAGAGTGAGGAGTTTGCTTGTAGGTGAAAGAGTGAGGAAAGGTAGTTGGCAAGCTTTCTTCTGTGTGTAGTTGTTGTGGCCATGTAGCAAGCTCTTCATCCATATTGTCTTTGCATAGTGTCACCCTATGCTCGTCCTCTTCATCAACATCCTTTTTCTTGAAGTCTTGCCCCTCCCTCTCCTTCACCCCCTCCAGTGATTTTTACCTTATTTGCATGGTCACCAAAAACGTCTCTACCTGATCCTTTGGAAAGATGTCCTGGCTTTTTAGGATTAAGGGAGGTGGCAACCTTGTCGATCTTGAATGGCTTGATGGATTGCTTTTCAATGACTATGGCTTTAATCCCCTCCAGCTTGGAAAGGATACAACTACCAACGAAGGTGGAAATCTTTGTGGGGCAAGTATTGAGCGTAGTCCCCTAGTTCCAAGTTGGAGCTCAAGCTAGAGAAGCTTCTCCATTCCCTTTTGGAAAGTTGTTGGGTACTCAATTATTGTTGATGCGATTGTTTAAGAGCATGAGATGGGTTGACTTCTTTGACACCGATACCCAATCTTTGCTCGGGTTTTAGTTTGCTCGGAAAATCTTGCTCGGGCTATGGTAAGACTCAAAAAAAGAAAGTACACAGTGAAAAAAAAATACAAAGGACAAAATTATTGTATATTTCTTTGGATATTACATCACGGCTGGTTGATTTTCTTGTAAATTACATCTGTAGGTATAGGGCGAATGGAAAACTTGACACCAAAGGTTTTTACAATATCCTCTGGGTTTGTCACCCCTTGACCTAGGCTTGAGGCACAATGGGAGAGGACTAACCCAGGGTGATTTCCTGTAAATGCATACAATGTGACTTCTCGATCCACCTGGATACACTTGTGAGCATTGAGGGTAAGGATGTCTTCAACAAGGATGGTACTTAATGCTTTGCACTTGAGCAACTCCAAAAACCATTCTTGGAGAACTCTATGTGAGCAACTCAAGGAATGGATGGCCCCAGATGGCCAAGATAGTGCCACAAGGAGCACTCTCTACTGATAGTAACGTTGCACGAACCTCCAGTTCGCATTGCAAACTTATCAACATGGTATGCGGTCTGCAAAACATTTTAAACAGCTTCAAAACACTTGCTATAGGGTACAATAGACTATTGATAAGGTTAAAAAGTGGTTACCTCAATTTCTTCATCCATCTCTTCAAGAGTTTTCCTTGTAAGGTCGATGCTAGAGCGATCTTCTCCACCCATAATGATCCGCGGTTTGTGTGGATGAAAAGATCTTCTCGGGATGCTTTCATAAAATGAGGCACATGATTTGATTTCCATAAGTGACAATTTGCACCAAATTATGTTCATTTCACCAGGGAGGAAAGAGAGGCTTGGTGGGAGACCTTGGTATTCAAAGTCAATTTGAAAGTTGACCTTCTCTTGCATTCCACTGGGATCTTTCATGCCTGCATAGATAGTGAGCACTGAGAGCGACTCATCTTCTTGAGTCCTAGTGTCTTTGCAATTTCATCAAGGAACAAGAAGTGACGACCATCCACCACCACTGCATGCAAAGTGAGAATTTGGAGGTCAGGAACTTCCTCCAACACCTCGTCTCCCTCTATCATCCAATCTTCCTCCCTAGTGGAGCTGGGATCTTGCAGGAGGACGAGTGCCATAGATGCTTCAACCCTGCTCATCAAACTCTTCAATAAACTGATTTGATTCCTTCACAATGGTTACAAGAGGTTTTTGGTTGGCCTTTTCCTTTGACTCTCCCTTGTCCATGCCCTCAAGCACAATCAAGACCAGAACCATGTCCCAATAGATGTGCCTATGCACCCCATGCCCAAGTCTATGAGGGCATCCTCATCCTCTGTCCTGCAGTCCCGCTTAGTAAGCCCTTTTATAAACCTCAATAAGAGATAGCAAAAGTTTTTGTTGGCCATAGAGAGGTGTTTGACAAAATCCACTGGCATCTAGGATCCCTCGAAGACTATTGCATATTCTTCCATGTGCTCCATCATGTAGTCAAGAAAGCTTTGGAATCCCTCTACATGAAGGTTAGCAGTGGCACGCATGTCAATCATCCCCTCAAACACACTAACTCGTTCATGTGCACGATCTGCAAGTCCTATTTTCTCTAGTTGTGTGAGAAGTGCATCAAATAGTGTTGCCATAGGTCTGTTCGTGAAGAAGATGGGAAGAGAGCTGAAAGCTAATGTTTTGTGAATGTGAGAAATGAAGTTTAAAACCGAAAAAGTCACTTGTATACTCAATGTCACTTTTTTAAAGCACTTAAAACTAGCATCAAATCAACTTAAAACTATAATTATAAACAAAATCACGCGACAAGCCATTATAAGACACCAACATTGAAAGGATTAACGCTCCAAATAAAACTTGCACATTTCAATCGAATTCTTGAACAAATTAAAAATGAAAAAGAGATTCAAAACACCACATGCATTAATGGGAGTGAAATCGCTTCAATCACAAGATTTTACATTAATACATCGTGGAAAACCAATGTTTTCACACAAAAAACTCTTCTCTTTTTTGGAATGAACAACCTTTTCATTGATTACATAAACATACTGATTGGGCAAGGTATATCTAAGATTAAGATACTCGCGAAGGTGACTAAGATTCCAGTCGTTTTTCACTGCCGAGATGTCATGCACTGCATTGTTGTGGAGGCATATTTGAAGACTAATTGATTCTCTAGCAGTAACATTAGAGTCTAGTGCCTCCCATTCTCCCTTCATCAGCTTCCATCTTCTGTAGGGAAAGACAATTGACAAGCTTTGCTTCGCAGTATGGTATCTGCACGCCATATTCTCAGCAACTACAGAGCACTTGATTGTATCTCCTTGGTGGGTAACCGCCTTATTCTCCCATCCAATTGCGAGGAAGCTGTTGATCGCACTTCCCCCTTTGCAAGTCCACATTGTTGGTGTCCTGTGGACACTCTCCAGTCAAAAAATGAACACAAACACATGAAGGGACATAAACCAAGTTAGGGAAGCTTTGTGGGAACCATATGTGCACTTCATTGTTGAATGCACATCCGCCTCAATTCTCCTTTTGGTTGTTGTGATCAAGGCACTATCTGCCTTAGGCCATTCCATACTTTTCAAGGTTGGTGGATGAACCAGAGAAAGATTACCATACCCAGTTTGCCTAGGCGTTACATAACTATGGTTATAAAAAAAATGTCCCATGAGACAAGTTCCACGGATGGACAACCAGCGTAGAGCAGCTTGCCAACATCAACGTGGATGGCCTCAAAAGTTCCTATGAAGGACTCTATTGGCTCCCACTCTACAAAATTGGATTGGAATACATCTACAAACTTGAACAAGCAATGAAAACCTTTTAGACATCAAAGAAATAAACACAGCTGAAATAAAAGATATAATATCTAAAAACTTGACAAAGGAGTGAAATTACAATTTGTAGGAAACACTTTTTTGTTGGAGTGTCAATAGGTTGTCCAAGTTGGCTAGCTAGTGTGCGGAGTTATTCTCCACCTCGGTAGCTTGGTGAGGTGGGACTGAGGGACTTCTTGCAGCTCGCAATCACCTCCCCGCCTCTCTCCTACATGTGGTCCTTGTGCCTTGCTTCCCTCCATGCATCATGACTACACCACACCTTCAAAGTAACATCTCAATATAAATGTTCAAGCATTTGATAGCACAATACACTTTGGTCTAATTTTAACAAAATATTTATACACTCTATATATTTCATGATGGTGGCCCACACACTTGAAAAACAACGTTGTCCTTATGCTTACAAGATATGCTTGTTGGCACATGTTAACTAGCATTAAAGAAAATCCGTGCTAACATGCTTTTACCCAAATGCTAAATAGGGACACCAATGTCGTGTTCTTGTTGGTTTCATTGAGCCTCTCGCTCAGCCGCATGCACCTAAATATATTCTTTATTATCATAGTATTGCTCAAGTGGAAAAATATTGGTGTTATTAAGAATAAATACCCCACGTTTGTTTTATAGGACGAAAATGCTTCTCCAAAGGGAGAGTAATGTGAATACAAGGATCCTAAGGGCATGGCTTAGGATACGGTTAAGAACCCTCCGGGGATGCACTATGTAATCATGTTAATGTACCACATGATCTTAGTGAGAGGGGTTTTAAAATGCAAACGTTTTAGGTAATTAAACATAAATACATTAAAACAAGGGGGTCTTATCTTCAATTTCAAAAAAAAAATCTAAAATAAGGGGTCATTGTATTAATTCAAACATGCTAATAATTACCTCGAGAACACACATTATATAGGGGGTTAGTGAATAGTGCACCCCTAAGTAAGAACCATAGGGAAGACTTGAGGTTAAGAGGTTCCTATAAATTGAGGTTCTAGGGCAAGGCGAGGCCTATTTAAGGAGGAAGTTGGGTGGGGATTTGACCAATTTTCTCTCGATCCTTTCAAGAATACATTAAGAAGTGGCATGCACAGATGATGGAATTATAAGACCAACAACATACAATGAAACTCGCGGGCATGGGGGGGGGGGGGGGGGGGGAGAGAGAGAGAGAGAGAGAGAGAGAGAGAGAGAGAGAGAGAGAGAGAGAGTGTGTAAACCCTCAGTGTCATGTTTTTTTTGAAGGCTTATTTAAAAAATCTGCTACCTATAGATTTTTTATAAATAAAATACACCCTTTTCCTATTCAATTTATGTAAACCTTCTTTGTTTGGTACCCTTTTGTATGTTAAATAAGGGTGAAGTATATGGTTTAAAAAACCTTTATATTGAATCACGAGCTATATTAACATATTTATGGGTGACTTCTGCGAACATCTACATGCCTAATTGTCAGTAGAGAGAGAGAGAGAGAGAGAGAGAGAGAGAGAGAGAGAGAGATTCATGGTAGGACCTACACATTTTCACTCTCTTCCAAACATGCAATTTCTACCAATTTTTTCTTTTTAATTAGAAATAAAAATATGAAAAATGATTTAGATATCCCTCAACACAATGCTCAGGAAAACAAAGGAGCCACTTTAAAAAGTAATAAATATGTTATGTAGAAAAATCCTGATTATGCGAGGTGGAATTGAAGCTTACGAATAATATAGATAACTTCTCATTAAGAAGGGAATGGGGTATAGGAGGGCCTCTTTATTTGGCAGTTTAAGGAAATGCTTAAAGCTTAAGTCAAGTTTGACCAAGCTAAAAGAGAGGGCAAAAAGGCCTATGCTTAGATTTTTAAAAATACCATTTGTATATTTTGTATTTTGAAAATAGAATACTTTAACACAAAAGAGAGGTGGGTAACTAAATTCTAAAACACTCTCTCCTCTCTCTCCTCTCTCTCTAACATATAAAACACTCTCTCTCACTTAGTTCTCATTAAAAGAAGCACTTTTCAATCCCCGCTAACCCAAAAAGCAGATTTTTCATATTCTCTCTCGGCATTCTCTCTCTAAAACGTGAGCCAACTCTTTCTCTTCCCCCCATTTTCTCTCTTGTCACTTCCACCTCCCAATCATCAAGAGGACATTCTATGCTGCCTACATCTGACAGAAAGTGTAGATCCTCCAAGGCTGCAGATCTACACTCTCTCTCTCACTCTCTTCCTTTATGTCTTTCTCTCTCTCTCTCCCCCACTCCCTCTCTCTCTCTCTCTCTCTCTCTCAAGCTCTCTCTCCTCCCATTCTAGCTTTAGGTGAGAGCAATGGAGGACTCCATTACCTCTGTGTGCAGCTGCATTTCTCTCTCTAAATCCCTCATGATCAATATTTTGATAATTCAAAAGAGATTGAGCTACATTCCCTCTCTTTCTTCCCTCCACAACATAATCCTTCTCTACTATCTTTGAGTACCTTCCACTTTTTCCCTCCATAGCCAGATTTTCCTGCTTACAGTAGTCACCATTACACATTCTCTCACTATGTTTCTTGATTAGCTAACAAGCATGTCATTCAATCTCCCTCCACTGCAAGACATTACTAATAGGCCAAAATGATATCGATTAAAACACTGATTTGGAGCAGGAGTATGCTACTGTGCGACTTGGCACATCGAATCCCAATGCTGCAGATTAGCTACAAAGCATTGGGTGCAAGGCAATCAACTTATGGGTTGATGGCCACATTTATCCAGGTGATCAAACGACTAATGCACCACTACCCTTTTGTAATGTCACTGAGCTTCTGCGTTTTATTGGAGATGGAAGAGGTGGACTGTTTGGCTACTACTAGAGATTGTATTCAGCTTTTGTCAATGAAAGGGAAGCAAGTAAACATCTCTTGGCTGCCTATTCATCACTACAAGAGAAGTCTGCAAAAGATCTTCAGCAAGTTAGAGAGGAAGCCAACAAGAAGATGAAGCAACTGAACAATGAGATGGAAAATCTCAATGAAAAAGTACAGCAACAAAAAAAAGAGCAAGAGCGTCGACTAGACAATTATGTTCAACTACAACACACTTCATGCAGTATGCATCGGTGAATCGATCATCTCACACACATTCCCCTCCGCTACCACATTCGTAAGTGCAAGAGATAAGCAATGTCCTTGGTATACCCCCTATGTACGGTATCTTACATGCTAACCTATCCCCCTACATACGGACAAGATACGGACATTCTCGCAATGAGCCATCCCTCCTCATACGGATTTTGTACGGAATGTAATGACCCACTATTTTATGTATACTAGTAATATAACAATTTAGAAGCACATGCTTTTGTATACATGATGAACTACAAATGAACAGCAAGTGTACAGTGTAGTGTGTTTTCATTTGCAATAGATGTTAAGAGAACAAACCATGAAAAGCAACAAATATAATGAATACTAAATTAAAATAAACCAATCGTTTTCAATGTAATTTGTCAAAAAACGAATAGCATTTACCTTGTAAATGCCATCCCTCCTCATACGGATTTTGTACGGAATGTAATGACCCACTATTTTATGTATACTAGTAATATAACAATTTAGAAGCACATGCTGTTGTAAAAATACATGATGAACTACAAATGAACAGCAAGTGTACAGTGTAGTGTGTTTTCATTTGCAATAGATGTTAAGAGAACAAACCATGAAAAGCAATAAATATAATGAATACTAAATTAAAATAAACCAATCGTTTTCAATGTAATTTGTCAAAAAACGAATAGCATTTACCTTGTAAACTGATACAAATCTCAATCTCAAAACACATGATAGTAGCCACCTACTTAGTAGGCTTCCCACATGGGATTTAAGGCCACATATGAAATGGATTGTTCTTTAAACAACCATGAAAAACTTCACTCATCAAATCAAAACACATTACAAAACAACCCATTAAAAGATTAATCTTTTTGAACAAAAACAATTATATGTGATATGAATGCACGTCTATGCTTAAGCAAAGTGAAACTTTTAAAAAAGCACCATCTGTATTTAATTTTGAGTTTGTACATAAAATATAAATCTTAAAAATTTTGCCAAAGTCTCCTTTGTATGGAGACCTATTTCTCAAAAAAAATCAATACACCCTTTTCTTGGGCTCCCACATGGGATTTTCATCACATAATTTCTTTTTCCAAAAAAATTGTCCACCTCATCTTGGGCTCCCACGTGGGATTTAAGGATTATCTTACACATTAAAATGTAGCACATTTTCAATAGAGTCAAAATAATCTAACTTCAAAGTGGTAGTATGACCTACATATCATAGTACATAGGAAACCTCCAATCACAAAGTCTAATCACATGATTACCAAAAGGCCACGTCCACATCGATAGGCGATCATGTACAAAACAAACACAAAATGGAAACATAAAAGTAGCCTACCAAATTAACTTAAGAACCCTCAAAATCAAACTACATTCCAACTGTTAGTATGTCATGCTTCTCATACTACACAATCAACAAAATGGCATGTCCATGTCATATGGCTGCCTTGTACATAAAATACATAAATCAAAACATCAAAATGAAATGTCTAAACAAAGTTTCCGAAACGAAGTGCGCATCCCTTAATCAATATTTCACTGGTCCACATGCCATGTCGGACAAACATCTTTCATAGAGCACATCATCTTTTTATGTAAGTACTTTTGTCTAGGTACTGAGCACAATTCTAAGTCAATATTTTCAAAGCGTAGTCATCCCTTATCTTTGCCACTTGATTGGTTTACTTGATCCCTTTGTACCTTTTCAGATAACACATATTGTGTATCTATATCTTTCGCACGCTTACTCTTCTCTCTTTCTACACACCAAGCCAAATCCCAAGCCTTTGAGCTTTATCGATTGAACACCTTCGTGAAGAGCTTCATATATATCATGGACGTACTTCTCCATGTTACCAATGTAGCTATAAGCAGACTGGCAAGCTTTGTCTTTTCTTATAGCAAAGGTTTCCTTGGAGACCGCACTTACAATTTCTTTTTCAAGCATTACGAACAACCTTTTCATTGATTACAAAAACATATTGATTGGGAAAGGCATATATAAGATTGAGATACTCGCGAAGGTGACTGAGATTCCAGTCGTTATTCATCAAGATGTCATGCACTGCAGTATTGTGGAGGCATATTTGCAGATCATTGATTCTCTAAGAGCAACATCAGAGTCTAGTGCCTCCCATTCTCCCTTCGTCAGCTTCCATCTTTTGTAGGGAAAGACAATTGACAAGCTCTGCTTCGCAATATGGTATTTGCACACCACATTCTCTACAACTACAGAGCACTTGATTGTATCTCCCTGGTGGTTGACCACCTTAGTCTACCATCCAACTCCAAGGAAACTGTTGATATAACTTTCCCCTTTGCAAGTCCACATTGTTGGTGTCCTGTGAACATTCTGCAGTCAAAAGATAAACACGAACACATGAAGGGACATAAACCAAGTTAGGGAAGCTTTATGGGAACCATAGGTGCACTTCATTGTTGAATACACACCCGCCTTGATTCTCCTTTTGGTTGCTCTGATCAAGGCACTATCAGGCTTAGGCCATTCCATACTCTGCAAGGCTGGTGGATGAACTAACAAAAGATTACCATACCCAGTTTTCCTAGGCGTTACATAAGTATGATTATAAAAAAAAAAATGTCCCGTGAGACAAGATCCACGGATGGACAACTAGCATAGAGCAGCTTGCCAAGGTCAACATGGATGGCCTGGAAAGTTCCTGTGAAGGACTCATTGGCTCCCACTACAAAATCAAATGGGAATACATCTACAAACATGAACAAGCAATGAAAAGCCTTATAGACATCAAAGAAATATATACAACACAAATACAAAATATACAATCTAAAAAATTGACAGAGGAGTGAAATTACAGTTTGCAGGAAACCTTAATGGAGCCATTGTTGTCTCTAGCTTCAGTTGTGAAGCAACATACACATGTTGCACCTTTGCAAGATGCTTGCCATCATGGGTTTGCTTGAACTCCATGATCCTTCCCTTCCAATGGTGTGCTCGAGAAGCCATGTGTCTCCTTGAGACTTTGTGTGCACCTCTTGAGCTGGCCTGCATTGTCACCCACATCAATCATTTGAACTCCATCGTCACCCAACATCCACTGTCATCTTGTACAGTGCTACATGAAATGGAGTCAATGACACTCCTAGGTTGTCGAGTACCCGATGATGCCATGGAGAATAGTGGCACAACCAGCAGACAAACACTTATGATTAGAGATTGCACATCCATGTTCTCAATTGTATAGCACAAGATTCTTGATAGTACATCAGACGAAGGATACCACTTACTGCTATACTGCTCCACCTGCTTGTTGGCTTAATTGGAAAGATAATGTTGCAAAGCTTGAGAGGAAAATAGATCCTCTCTAGAGAGCACAATGGAGAAGGAGCAGAAAACTTGTTGAGGAAAGAAAGAGGGATGATCTAGCAGAAGAATATGCAATAGATCTTCAGCTTTAGCTGGAGGTGTTTAGTGAGGCTCATGGAGAAATGGAGAACTTCAGCTTGAGGAGAATGTAGTAAGCTTGAGGAGGGAAAAAAAGTTCAAACTTCTGTTGCAGAGCTTTTGGGAGGGAAAACTGAAAGGAAGGAAAGAGAAGCAGAGCTGTTGGGAGGGAAAATTGAAAGTGAAGTGAAGAGAAGTGAGAGATGGTACAGTAGAGAGAGAGGGAGGGAATGATCAACACGTTTTTGGAGGGACCCCTTTTTAGGAGAGAGGGGGGGGGAAACTGACAGCCACTACAGAGAGAAAGTATTGGTTTTTACTCAACTATTTAGAGAAAAGTTCATTTTTTTGAAATTATAAGAGATTTTCTTTTTGTATTTTGTAAAGAGCACAAGTTTGACCACTTACTTTTAGGACCTGCCATACCCACCATTTCAGTCCACATGGCATCCATCCATTTGCCCCTTCCATAATCTCCTTTTTAATCCCATGGCAAATAAAGAGCCCCCCTTAGACCCCATTCCCTTCCTAATGTATGAGCAAGTTCTCCTTGCAAGCTCCACAACTCTACATGGAGTGCCTATTAGGGGCTCACAACCCTAAGAGGTAATCAATACAATAATGATGCAATGTAGAGATAAACGAGGCAGGAGACTGCACATTACACCATGAAAATTGGAGACTGTATGAACACAAGAGACCATGGCTAAGCAAGAGAAAGTATTGCTCTACCATGTATTCATTATCAATGTCCAACTACAGGCCCAAAACAACAATATGCCTTCAAGAAGACTACAAACTGCAAACTGCCGAGTGGTTACATCCGAAAATTGCTACACGCCATATGACTATTTGGGTATTTCCAACTAAAGTCATTGTGTAAACATGCTCCTATGGTTTAAAGCTAAGACCTTAGTTAAAAGTCCAAAAAGATAAATACCCAGACACATCAGGCACTAACACCTAGCACACCCGGTGGGCAATGTTTCTCAAACATTATGAGGACCCACAATTCCTTGATCAGAAACATCAAAATTAAGATTGTCTTTATCTTTAGGCTACTTTGAAATTTCCCCTTCTGCTGTAGTTTCCTTACCATCTTCACCAAATCTTGCATCCACTTTAGCTTCAGTTGTTTCCTTTGTAATCTCAGTAGTCTCCTTATGGAGTATATCTTCAACAATACTCAGTACTGTATCTTTACATTTCTATTTTCCACCTGCACCACTTACCTCTTCACCTGCAGCTTTAATTGTAACTTCATCTTCAGTAGACTGCATTTGAACTTCAATTTCAATTTTCTCTAGCATTATAGTATCACTCCTCTGAGTGACCACTTGTTCAGGTTGATGAATTTTCTGTTGCTCCAACTACGATTGCAGTTCCTCATACTTCTTCTTCAGTTCATCAAACTGTCTCTGAAAAAACAAATTATCCTCTTTGGCCTCTTCCTCTGCGTCAATACTTACTTCCATCTCAGCTGCAACCTCATCCATTGTATGTTCTTCAATGTTCTTACCAAACACTTCCTCAACAGTGTTCAATAATGCCTCCCCAAAATGCAGATGCTCTATTTCATTCTCTTGTCCTGTGAACTGGAACTGTATCTTTAATAAACTGCTCTTGAACTTTCTAATTTGCATTATCCATTAGTATCACTTCACATTCAGCACACTCTGTTGGGCCCCCCTTATACTTCAAGTGCTCAAAATGATCTTTCAGTTCAGTGACCTTCTTCTACAACAACAACTTTTCTTCCTTAGCCTCTTCTTCAACAAAGGCCTAGTATGGCTTACTAAACACATTAGCAGGCTCATGTTCAGGGTCAAGTTCAATTTTCTCTTCAAAAAGAATGAAGAAAGATTCAAAGTAGGATGAAAAATTTGCAATCATAAGACACTGCCTCTTGAACATATCCAATATCTCTACATGTAGATGAACCACTGGGAGACCTGATTTAGACTCTGTATGCCAAAACAATTGATTATCCTAAAAAATTTGATTCAAGAAACACCAAAACTGATATGTTTCTTCATCAAACTGATCTGATTCAAGGCTTAAAAATAACATGTTGAACTCTCCTTCACACATAAAAAACACCACCAAGATGGCTTGCTCACATATATCCTTGAACATAGAAAGAAAACTACTTTCTAGCCATAAAACTGTCGTAACAGTGATATCTCCCTGAAACTGAAAACTTTTGACTAAACTTCCCTCATGTCATCAAACATGAAGACATAAAACCAATGAGATATAATAATATCAACATCATCTCCTCCATCAACAACATCACATAGAAATGTAGAACCATCTTCAAAAAATACCAACTGATTATCATCAAGAACTTATAAAATACTTGCATATCATCAGTCAAAACCATCTTCTGAGCATCAACAAAACCATTGATATCGTGAACATGACCACATAAAGAATACAAATATTCAAGAATACCATCAAGAAATTGAACTGCCTTGGAAAAAGATGGACTTTTAATCTCCTTGATTGAATTTACAAAAGCACCAACATCATAAACATCATTGCTGACAAAATCATCGTTCAAGAGACGTTCCATAACATCAAGGTTTGTAGAAGACTCCGTATTCATGATTTGAGTAAGTTGAAGATTCAAATCCTTATTTGATTATCCTTATCCAAAACAACTTTCTTAAGAGCATCATGAACTTCATAACAATAAGAAATGTGCAAGTCAAATTCATCTTGAACCTGAAAAATCTCCACCATCAATGATGCCTTCTCTTCTTGAAGTTGACTGGTTTTAAAAACCGCTTCATTAGTCGCAACCATATTTGAATATCTCTCATTATCCATCTCTAAAGAAAGCTTATGGATCATCTCCCCTTGAGAAATAACAAGACTTTGTAGTTCAACAAATTCATGTACATGTCTTCTTTGAAAATCAGTATCATCAAACTCAGTATTAGTATGCTTGCTTATTTTCCATGCAACTTCAACTTCTTTTGGAATTTCAGTTGTCCCTGCAACCTTCATATCTTCTGAAACTTGAACAACTTCATTTGTACTTCTGACATTATCCGTAGATGGAATATCATCTTCAATAATAAAAATCTGATTTGAAGTTGACTGTTGTGTTCCTACTTCCTCACGCTCTGTCACTGCAGGTGCATCCTGCACTACATCCTGTACTTGATTCTTTTGAACTTCATCTTGTATCTGCTCTTCCATAATAGTATCCGTCTACACTTGTACTTGATTTGAGCTAAGCTGCACCTATTCATTTAGTTGATCATATTCTTGTTTTAAGTCATCATACTTCTTCTTCGGGTTCCTTTCATCTCCTTGTTCCCAAACATCCATCTTTCCATATTGTTCATTTTGTCTTAACTGCAATACCTGAATCTTTTGGCCCTTCACTATCACAAATTGAGGCTTCAAGTCTTCATATAGTTTTGGTTTAAACAAAATTATCCTACTTTTCTTCCACTTTTTGCATTCAGTCCATTGCAAACATTCAAGAAAAAAGTTCACTTCCTAATTATATATACAATCTCTTGCAAATATCCAGTCGCTTGCATATGTTCAGTTCCCTGTAAGTACAGTGTAGTCGCTCTTTTTCTACAAGTACAGTGTAGTCCCTTGTAAATATTCATATTTCAATACACATTTAGTCTCCAACACATAAAAAATATTCTATAATTGTTCAGTTTTCTCTTGCAAGTATTGAGTATACTGTAACGATGAAGCTTCATGCATTTCAAAAATCTCTTGCATCTAAACCTGGATTTGAAATTTCTTGATTTCATATTCTTCCACAACATCCTTCATGCTTCTTTCATCCAAACCCTTTTTCCACTTGATCCATTTCCAAAAGAAAATAACCAACAAATTCAAAGGAAGACTTCCACACCATTGAACACAAGTTGAAATTTGTTGCAAACACCCCATGTTGGACTTCTCTAGAAAAAAAAGTCGCTTCAGTCACTTGACTGTTGCATCCTTTAATTATAGAAATCAAAGGTTGAGCTCCATTCTTCACCTTTGAGAACCTGTAGTTTGCTTCTTCTTTTCAAAAACTGCTTCTTGAATATCTTTGACAATATACTAATCCTGTGAACACTTCTTGATTAATGATTGCTTTGCTTCTTGAAGTCGATTGATCATAAAAATGTCTTAATTTGTTGCCACCTGATTTGAATTTCTCTCTTTCTTCAAATCTAATGAGAGATTGTTGATGATCATTGCTTGAGCAACAATAAGACTTTGAAATTCATGAAATTCAGGAACAAAATCTCTTTGCAAATCAGTAAGTTTTTATTCAGGGAGCTACATTATGGAATTTTGTAAATCAGGGACCTTCACAATTGAAACTTGCAATTGAGGGACCTGAAATTCAAGATCCTTGTCTTCACAACTTGGATAAATCATATCCTCCTGATGGTCACTTGCGGGATACTCGTTATCAACATATATCAAAAACTAATTAATCACATCATTGTCATCATCAGCAGACATTATGTCTTCATCTATCTTCACCTCTTCCACTTCATTACACTGAAATTTGATCTCTCCTTGAATTTCATCCTCTTCAAGATTGATGTCCAAGGTTAGTATATGGGTTGGTATGTGGTATTGGTGGCTTATTTGGCTCACTACCACTTGCATTCCCTTCGTCTCGATTGCCAACTCTTCTTTCGGGTAGCTCTTCTTCTCTTCTTGCAAAGATACAAGTCTCTTTAATGTGAGGTTTGGGGATAGCTCGCAGTCCTCTTAGCTCTTTTGTCTCATGAGCTTCTCTTGGCTTCCTCTTTCTTCCACCAACATCTTTTGGACTCCATCTATCTTGCATTGAACTTCAACATCTCCATGTTTGACTAACCCATTCTACACCTTTCTCTTAGTTTCCTACAAATGTAAAGTCTTTACAGCATGAACAGTAACCTGGTCTTTCACAAATTCAATTTCTAGAGAATTTTTAGGAACAAGCATGCCTTCAAAACCTTCCATGCCCTTAGAAATTTGCATATCTTCTACTAGAACCTGCATGTCTTCTTCATGACCCTGCATACTTTTAGGCCCACTTTTGTCTTCAATTTCTTGACTTGATTGCAAATACCTCTCTATTGTTGATTCAAGTTCTTCAGCATTCTGCAAACCCTTGAGTCTATTTGGAGTGTGGTTTTGGGATACTAAGTGCTCCTTTTGCCTTCTTTGGCTCTTAGGATGCTCCTTTTCTTTTCCCCTTTCTAGCATCACCTTCTTGACTTCTTCAGGTTGTCTTTGTGTTTGAACCTCTTTCATTGATTTGGGACTTACAACAAGGGCATTTAGAGAAGTTAAATATGATTGTACCTGATTTTTCCCAACCAAGGGGAACATTGGTGTTGTAACTCCCCACTCATCATCACTTTCGTCTTCCTCGTGAAACTAATCTTCATACTTCTCTATCAAGCTTTCAATTGCTTTTTGTAACAAATGTATCCTGTACATACTAGAGCACGAATTTCTTCTTTTTCCTTCACGACCTTCATGCCAATCTTCCGCCTTGCAAGAAGATTACAAAAATCATCCAAATCCTCTTGTGCATCACATACTTCATCATGATCTCATGCATCTCGAAAAGATGTGACAATCCGATACAACTTCTTGCACAATTTATGCATATAGTATTTGACACATACATCTTCCTTTTGATAGGGCTTGCACATGTGGCATTCCTTTGTGCAGTGCTCATACTTTTGACATATTGCACACTTTGTCTTCTTTTTCTTTGTCATTAATCACACGTCAAAAGAATAGAGAGCATTTATATCTCTTTAAACCATGAAACTGCTTAACTGCATTACAAACTAAAATACCTGAAATTACATTCTGTAAACTGGAAGATTGAAACTGCATTCTGTAAACTGAAAAATTAAAACTCCATTCTGCAAACTGGAATGATATAATCTGCAATATGTAAACAGTTGAACTCCAAACTGCAAAATGCAAACAGTTGAACTGCAACTTCAAAATGCAAACTGCAGACTGCACATTACCTAAACTCAACTGCAATTGACTGCACAAAAATTGTGAAGAACCTACAAACACCTACAACTTGTTAGCAATTGTTAATTTGATTTTCCCTGACAGATTCGGTAAGAAATCATCCAATAACTTTGATGTATGTTCCTCAGACTCTTCCTGCGGGGTTACCCAATTCAAGAATTCCCTCAAGTGGTCGAGGTTGACTTACATGTCAAGAACCTATTGAATTCCTCAGTGCCATATGGTTCAGACTGAATTCGAACCAATTTCAAGAACCACTTCACCAATACTCCCAAGATTTCATAAGCTCGTTCTCATCTCCACAAAGAGACACCAACAGGATCAAGATGATGGCGGTTAAAGCACGAGAGAGAACTTCGCAACGTAACCGACTCACCATTCACTTTGAGATTACTATAACTCGCTCCCATGTCCATTAGGACACGCACATCAGGATCGCCAAAGTGGTAGGGGCTCACAGTCCTAACCGGTAATCAATACAAGAACGATGCATTGTAGAGATAAACAAGGCAGGAGACTAGACATTACACCATGAAAACTGCAGCCTGTGTACACAAGAGACCATGGCTAAGCAAGAGAAAATACAGCTTTACCATGTATTCATCATCAATGTCCAACTACAGGCCCACAACTGTTTGATTGCAGGAAGACTGCAAACTACAAACTGCCGGATGGTTACATCTAAAAATTGTTACACGCCATATGACCATTCGGGTATTTCCAACTACCTAGGCATAAAGTCCTTGTGTAAACATGTTCCTAAGGTTTAAAGCTAAGACCTTAGTTAAAAGTCCAAAAAGATAAATACCCTGACACATCAGGCACTAACAGTGCCTTGGCATATGATGCTTAAAACCAACTAAGCGCAGAAGAGAGGATGATATGTCCCTGCTAAGCACACAATTGAAAGAGAGGGAGTATAATAGCACTTTTGATGAGAGAGAGAGAGAGAGAGAGAGAGAGAGATGGGAAACGGGGGTTGCTACATGTCCAATACAAAAGAAGTGTTTTTGAAATATTAAACTTTTCAAGTTTTTAAAAACCTTTTGTACATTGTTCTAATAGCTATGTCTCGGACACAACCTTTTCTTCCATCCACTCATGCTTCTAACATGCTATCCTCTTGGCTGTGGAAGCAGCTTTGCTTTGCCACCAAACTTGATGGCGGCCTGTTGGCAAGTCAGAGAGAGAGAGAGAGAGAGAGAGAGAGAGAGAGAGAGAGAGAGAGAGAGAGAGATGGCAACTTGGTCTCTTCGGGTCACTAAGGGTTAGTGAATGGTAGCACATGAAAGTGTTATATAGCCAAGGGTCCATTTCCAAAGTTGTAGCTGACAAGCCCCACGTTTTAGTGTTAAACAAGTGATAAAATCGCAAGGCCTGCCAGGCATGATAAAAATTTCTTTTTGACATGCAATTTTTCAAGCCCCCTTTCATATGCTTTGGGTAATGCAATCAACTTATATAATTTGTCATATATAACGTTAATTTAAAGATATAGATATAAATAATGACAAGGCAATTCTAAGATTGTTTTGCTAGGCAAAATAGCCCTTGACAAAACAAATAGGCGTCAATCTTAGACCTTGATCTGAGGCTAGATCCCACTTTAAAATCACTACATCTCTAAGTTTTTTTTAAAAAAACATAAGCACATAAAAATGAATTAAAAAAGCACCCTTAAGTTCTACACCTTAAGCTTTAGATCCTTATGTTTTACACCCCACTTTAAAAATTCTACATTTTTAAGCTCTATAGCTCTTTTTACAAATTTAAAACTCTAGATCTTTAAGTTGTAAATCCCACTTTAAAAGCTTTAAAGTTCTAAGTCCTAAAACGCTAGCATCTCGAGGTGACCCTCCCCCTACTTGTGAATCCATGTAACATTTTCGATTTCTTTAATTCAGAGTTTTATCTTCTAATAAAAAAAACTCTAAGTTCTCATTGGATCATTGAAGAACTTACTTTAAAAGTTCTACATCTTTAAGTTCTAAACTTAGCTTTAAATCTATAAAAATACAAATAAAAAATCTTTAAAGGTTAAAGCCTAAATGATAAATTCTTTCCATAAAGTTTTAACTAACAAAGATGACAACTTTAGTTTATTACCTCAAGTTTCAAAATGAAAAGGTGGGTAAAAGATCTTCTCAAAATGAAAAGGTGGTTAAAAGAACTTCTCATATTTGAAAATAAAAAAGTGACTCTTTGGGATTTGTGAAGCCTCTAAGGTTTTATCATTTAACATGTAAGGCTGTCAACTTTGAAAGTAATGTAAGGCTAGCAAACGTTTCATACTTTCAAAGGCATTGGACAACCCAAAATCTTTTTCTCGATATATGAGAGTTCATTACATATTTCAAAACTCAAGACATATCCATCAATAGATTTACACAATTCATTTCAATGAGTGTCCACTATCTTATTTCAACCTATCAACATTTTTGACTTATCAAAAAATGCTTAAAAATACAACTCAACCTTTTTTCTATTTAGTCAACAAAAAGAGAAGGCAACGCTATAGCCTTGCCCTTTGGGCATGCCAAAAATAGCGGTAAATACTCTATTCAATTGAAAAAGTGTGTGTGTGTGAGTGTGAGTGAGAGAGAGAGAGAGAGAGGGGACGGGGCGCGGGGGGGGGAGGGGGGGGAGGGTGGTTTAGTGTGGATGGGTTCAACCCTTGGTTGGGTGCTTGACGTTCGGAATCAAGAAGTACTTGACGCTTTGGCACTATGGGAGAGAACGGATAGCATGCCATTCCAATTCCCTTCCCCTTTTAGAGTAGAGTAGTGTTATGCTGATTTCATACTTAAACAAGGAGCATGTCATTGGAACACGCTTGCTCGCAAGTTGCATGGATAGGCCTCGGCTTTTGCTAGACGTGCAGCACAAAAGAGCTCCTCAAAAAACAAGGTCCGGGTGTTTCAATTTGACAGCCTAGCGAGATTTTGCTTACTTCCACACACACCCACACACACACATCAAAGTCCGAGTGCTTCACTTTTACAGCCTAGCCAAATTGCGCTCTCTCTCTCTCTCTCTCTCTCTCTCTCTCTCTGCACACACATGCCTTTATAAGGGCGGCCAGAGCCTGGAGAATATCCTATCTCCATCATTCCTGCCTATATAGCTAGGTCCAACACTCCTGCTTGTCCCACATTGTATGGGCATCCCCTGAAGCTAGCTGGGGGTAATGCAATCACTTAATCAGCTGACACATGAGCAATTAGTGCAATAACTAGTGTTTAATCCACTGATTAGAACAGCGACGTAGTACAAAATGCTGAGCTCTTTGTTGATGGTGTTGGCCGCATGCTTTATAATATTGATAGTTGTGGCAGTGGAGGCTGTCGACAACCAAGTCTCATATCCCATCAACGTGCACGGGTGGGTCTTTGGGCACCACCCGCATGTGACGCACCCACAGGCTGACGGCGACACGTCAACATCCTCCAAAACAACCTTCTTTGAGGTAAACAGGCCCATTGATTTGCCAGCGGGGTCAAAGCTGCTATGCTCAACGCCAATTCTGAACCGCCACGTGTTTGGCGACACTGGTGACGCGGCACCCGCCACGTCGCAGTTCGCGACTTGCACTGCGGGGGCCACGTTTGATAGAGTGGTGCTGCGCTGGCAAGGAAGCTGTACTGGGCGCCAATTTGGGCGAATAAGCACCGTTTGGGTTAGTGGGGTTGAGGTAGTGAGAACGTGCACTCCTGAGTTCCCCGATGGTGGGGGGTCTTGGGCCTTCTCCAAAGATGTCACACGCTTCACTTCTCTCTTCAAAACCGTCCGCAAAGTGTCCGTCGAGCTCGGCAATGTCCCTGATGTGGACTATAATGGTGTTTACAACATCTCTATCTTTCTTGACTTCTACCAAACCGGCCTCAAGCGTCAATACGCCTCGCCTGACCTATCCACTGCCCCTGCTCACAAAATCAAAGCCATCGCGCTCCCGAACCCTAAGAGCGGTGGTTATTGGTTTCGCCTAGGAGGTACGTTTTCCTTTGTTAATAAAAACCGTTTAACAAAAGTTGTCTTCACTTGCATTTAACCCTTCTTGCTAGAGTTGTTCTCATGTCTTTCACAAGAAGATTTAGAAATTTTCTCATGTACGAAAACGGAGTATTTCTCAGTGTTTTTCATACAATGCATAACATCGTGAGCTTCTGCTTGAGAGGCGCCGCATACCTAGCTAGGTACGATTGGGGGCATGGGACCACCGGCCCCCCCACCGGGCCGGCGGTCCCCTGTACCTAGCTAGGTATGCGACGCCTCCCGAACAAAAGCTCATGATGTTGAGGTAAGTCAGAATGTGGGAAATATTGTGAGAATTTGTCCAAAACTTCTTGTGTGTATAGCTCTTGCTTTGCTTCCTAGACTATGAAGCGTTGCCATACACGCACGCACGCGTGCACCCATGTAAATATATACTCATGATTTGTCTTTGTGAGAGATTTTTTATTGTAAAATTAATAGGGTTTTTTTGTTGCTATAAATTTAAGACTTTAAAATCTTAGCAATGCCCATAGTATGGAATGGCTATGTGAAAGGCGCCAAGTATTTTTGTTGGTAGTCATTTAGAAGCTAGGGTGTTACCACCATGAGCTCTTCATTCTTAAACAATGCTAGGTTTAGGGTTCCAAAAGGTTTGTGCATCGAGTCCCTAGCACAAAAGCATAAGCTTCAAGAGTCCATTGTCACATACTTAATCATGCCACAAATTTCATCATTAATTTCTTGAACCTCAAATTGTAATCCCCTACTTTGCCTTGTTGATCTTGCAGGTAGTGATAATCCTCAAAGCATCTCAAAGGAAGTGACGGGACTTCCTCGCAATGCTTATCGCGCTGTCCTCGAGTTATGTGTGTCATCCCATGGAGATGATGAGTCATGGTTCACCAATCCCCCAAATGATTATGCTGATTCCACCAATTTAACATTTGGCAATGGACCTTTTAGAGAAATATCTGTGTCCATTGACAACAAGTTTGTCGGTTCGGTATGGCCCTTCCCTTTGGTCTACACAGGCGGATTCAACCCCCTTGCTTGGCGTCCGGCCCTTCCTATTGGGACATCCTTGGTGCCTTCATATGACCTAGAAATCACACCATTTTTATCATATCTTATAGATGGTAGTCCACACACTATAACTCTTACAGTTACTAACTCCCTCTCGGTATGGCTTATAGATGCAAACCTCCACCTATGGGTAGATAGTAAAGGCACCACTACATTTTCTAGTTTATTAAACTACAATGCTCCTTATTATGCCCCTTCCATTAACTCCAAGTTCTCCGGACTAGACGGCCAATTCGTTGTGTCCGCAGATCGCAATTATTCTTTCTCTGGGTGGGTTCTATCTTCTCAAGGAAATGTCACAATTTGTGTCACCTCTTCATTTACATACAACAACACAGTGCTTCTAGAAGACAACTATGGCTACCAAACAGCTAATCTACTCATAACCTCACAAAGGCAAATAGTGACATCCAATGATACCGCAATACTTGCCACTTATAAGACAACTACGGAGTTCCCGTTCGGAATTACATGTACACAAAGGGATGGGCCAAATGACTCCACATATCTCAAATGCTCCATAGCTCATGGGATGAGCTCAGATGAGTTTGCAATTTATGCAAAGGGGAACTTTGCAAGGAGCATAAGCAACATACAAACTGCAGCAGGGGAGTTAAATGTCGCTAGTGATAACACGGTTTCCGGGGGCACCGGTTCTCTTCATCAACAATATGACTACAAGGGAACCAAGGGTTGCTATAAGAGGTTGTTAAGCACTCAAGACTCCACCATACTTGCAGACTCATCTTCCTCAATTTGCACACCATGCAATAGCTAGCTAGTCCATAGCTTGGCATCTTTGAAAGCAAGTGTCTTTAGTCATTCGAATTATCCTTTCATATCTGTTTGAGCAACATGTTGCCTTGGTTTAGGTCTCCCTACTCTGGATTTGTTAGTTGAAATTGAAATCTTATTTGAAAATTTGATTTTTCTATTGCTTTGCATCAAAAAAGGGTTAACTTGTTCCATTTCTTAACATGATGGGAGAATATTCGCCATCTCCAATAGTTCTCAAGGCTAATTTTCTCAAAATTATATGCTGCAATCATAAATGTAAGAGTCTTAGGTGCGCCCCCCCCCCCCCCCCCCCCCCCCCAAAACGTAGCCTAGAGGGAATAATCAATAATCAAGTGATGGAAAAATTACCAAAATACCCCTCTAATTTTGAGAAAATACCCCTCAAATTTCCAAAATTCCCAAAATACCCCCAATATTTTGTCATAAATTCCCCAAATGCCCTTCAAAATTTCCAAAATTCCCAAAATACCCCTAGTTGAGAAATTAAATTTCTCCAAAGATTAAAAAAATTGTAGCTTTTCATAAGAAGACTCATTGCTTATCAATATAAGATGCTAAATCCAAAATTTGAGTTGATTATGTACGCTTTGGAGATGAATTGCTTCATTATCTTTAGACAAAATTGCCTTTTTTTTGCGAGGTAATTTGTGACAAATTACATTCTAAGCACGCAAAACGGATCTCAATTGCCAAAAAGGAGTAAACATTAAAAAATCTTGAACAATCCAACCAAAATAGATACAAGGGTATTTTGGGAATTTCCACGAATTAGAGGGGTATTTTGGTAATTTTCCCTCAAGTAATCTTACCCCTTCCGAGTCCCATCTGATCGTCAAGTGCACCGCGTAATAATCCACGTGCACCACGTGCATATGCTTCAAGCTCCTCCGTTTTTCACTTTAAAATTCGCCCAAATTCGATGATGTCATTGCAGAAATTTTCAAGCTCTAGTGTTTTTAACCTTAAATCATTGGTTTTCTTCACCCAAATCGTTCATTTTTTAAGCGTTTCACGCTCCAAAAATTAAATCATTGGTTTTCTTCCCTTGAAAGTCGAGTGCTTTGAACTTTTCTCTCTCTCTCTCTCTCTCTCTCTCTCTCACACACACACACACACACACACACACACACACAACGTGCAAAGAAAAAAAACATAATTCAACAGAAATTCAGTATATTGGAAGGGGCAAAACAACCCTTGAACGTGTGAACTTTCACGTTCCTTGCTTGAGTAGGTAATTTGTAGCTAGTATGGGATCTGCACGTTGTTGTGGCAAAAAAGTGTGGTCTTTATTCTTGTAACAAGATCCTCCCCTCCAAAGTGTAATTTTCTTTTTTGCATCCTCACTATGTATCATTGATTATACAATCTATGCTCTATTAAAGTATAAAGTATTTTTCTTATAAATCATTGAGTCATGAAGGTAATGCCTATGAGTCATAGGTTGCATGCACATCCACCATAGGGACACCATTGATAAAGAGTGTCCCTCCCTCCCCCCTTCTCTCGCTCTCCATCATCATCTCTCTCTCTCTCTCTCTCTCTCTCTCACACACACACACACACACACACACACACACAGAGAGAGAGAGAGAGAGAGAGAGAGAGAGAGAGAGAGAGAGAGAGAGAGAGAGCAAGGCTTTAAATCTTTCCTTAAGATCATTGTATTTAATTTGCAATTTTTTATAGAGTTTTCTATTGTATTCATTTGAAATTTTTTGTTATTTAGTTATTTCAGCTCTATGTTTACGCTTAATTTGTAGTTCTTTAAAGATTTGTTTATGTTAGTAAACCAAAGAGTTATTTCTCTCTTTTATCACTATGTTCACGCTCGATTTGTAGTTCTTAACACTAGAATGCGGTTGGAGATACATGGCAATTACGTTGTGAGGAGCATGGCAAAGGTTTGAATTCTTTAATTGTAGTTTTGCCTCGACCCCAAAGCTTCAACGAATGCCAGTAGCTTCTTTTCCTCATTATCATTAGGTAATATTGCGCTTTTCCTATAGTTCCTCGTGTAGCACCTCGAGTAAACATCCAATTGTTTGGTTGATTTTGGATCATCAAAGAATCGAATCAACTGCAGTAATTCAACCACCCAAGAGGGCCTGCAATCATTATTGACGTGGATGCAATCATCCGACCTCTCCTTGCTATCCGCTTCCACACCTAGGTGAGGTGCAAAACAAAATGGTATATATATATATATATACATACATACATACATACATATATATATATATATATATATATATATATATACATACATACATACATACATACATATATATATACATACATACATACATGTATATATATATACACATATATATATATATATATATATATATATATATATATATATATATATATATATATATATATATATATATATATAGAATTAAAGTGAGCATTTTTGTGAGATCACTTTGAGAACATAGAGGATGAGCTTAATTGATGATAGCAACATAAACATAGTACTTAATTAACTTGGCATGAACAATACTTTTGCAAGAGAGAGAGAGTAGTAGAGAGCATGAAAAAAGTTGAGGACCGGATTTACTTGGAGCCGGCGGTCCCCCTTCAAGAGAGACTTGGTACAGTACAATCTTTGTGTTCCTTGTGACCTTGGTGATGCTATGAAGATGGAAAGCTTCATGCATCACAAGTATAATATAAACTTTGCAAAAAGCATTAACTATCCCAAGCCTTAGTCCCAAGGCTTCAAACACCTTCGAAGGTGCAGAGAGCTGGCGGGGAATGAGGGTAGGGAAGAGGAAGAAGAATCATTCATTGGAGAAATAAATAGTTCATCACTTATCATCACTCTTCTTGCTTAGCATAGCATAATAGCATAGTAATGAAGATGAAGAAGATGGCAAGCTTAAGCATTGAAGCATTGAAGCATGGCTCTTGGTTGGATTTGCATTCCATAGACAAGAGTGTTGGTGTAGGCTCTCCACTTCTCAACAAGCTTGGAGAAGGAGATGGAGATCTTGCACTTTGCACTCCACACAATGAGATAGAGTGTGTGTTTGTGTGGGAGAGTCTACCCCCCTCTCTTGCTTGGTCCACCTCTCTCTCTCTCTCTTATTATTTAATTATATCATTTGGACATGTGTCCTCTTTTTCCTCTTTGAGAGAAAGAGATTAATTATTTACTTTTATGCATCTAACTTCTCATTGGACCACTTTAAAACCTATCCAATAGGATTTAAGCACATCATGAGAACCCAAATGGAGGAAATCTTAACATGTGTCTTTTATGCTTCTTAAGTCATTTGGTTTGAATTGAACACTTCACGCACTTAATCATTTAAGCATGAAAACCATTTATGCCTCTTGAGAGTTTATCTTTGACTTGAACACTTCAAGAACCTTAGTCATTTGAGCATGATAAGCACCTCAAGCTTGGTAAAGGTTACCACAAACACTTTAAGCACTTTAGTTAGCAAGCCGACAAGCACCTCATACTTGGGTAGGATTCCCACCTCAAGGTCATCCCTAGCTGGCCTAAGGTCAAAGGACTTTTGAACACTAACTTTTGGAGGTCTTTAATGAAGCTATCCCTAAGGTCTAATAAGCTCCATTAGATGCATGTTCCTCTTTGATAGACTACCTCCTTTTGGACCCCTATTGAGATGTAACAATCTCTCCTCTTGATCCCTTGCCGAGGTAAATGTAGAAGCACTTATTGCACATTGATCTTTGGTAGACCATTTCCTTCTGGACCCCTATTGAGATGCAATCATTTCTCCTTTTGTTCCCCTGTTGAGATAGGTCTAGAAGCACATATCTATATCCTAACTCTTGTTCCCCTTTTATCTTTCCATATAAAATAATCAGTTTAATATGAGAAGATCATTAGATAAAGTTAGATATTATATTTTATGACATTAACTCTCTCTTGGAATCATAGTCTTCTTCGACTATGAGGTAGAGAAGATAAAGCCTAGTCATTAGTCCATTTTTCTTAGTGGGTAGAGGATCCCTTTTTACCCTACGACATCATTCCAGAATGGATGACTAATCCATTTGGTGCTCGAGAGACTTAGTTGCAGCAAGCATGTCTGCTCTTTAGTACATATCATACTTCCAAAGTAGAGTGACAAGTTCTACTTGGTGTTTGGGAGACTTCATTAGCAAAAACATGATCCTATGCATTCATACTTCTTAATTTTGTGCACAATAAGAGAAAGAGAATGAGTCTTATAAGAAAAAAACATAGTTCATTTAAAATGCATTTTCATTTGCTTACTCTAGTGTAGCATTTCAAGCATTGACAAGGTTCATATTATTCTTAAGCTAGGTTCTTTGCATCCATCTGGCATATTTAAAAGGATAATTCTTAAACTTAACAAGATATCATTGGATGACGTTACCGTTTCTTAGTACCTTGTCTTCGTGTTGAAGAATCAATTCGGGCTGCAACACCTCTTCTTGATCTTCGATCTCTGGCGAGTCCTCCATTATTGGTTCTTTTGGTGGCTCTCCTTTGTAAGGCTTGAGTAGGCTCACATGGTTAGCATTGTGAATGAGCCAATGGTTGGGCACCTTTAAGTAATAAGCCATCTCATTGATTGGCTTAAGAATTTTAAAATAAAGGACCATAATATCTTTTTGCTAGTAGGCTCACATGGTTAGCATTGTGAATGAGCCAAGTAGGCTCACATTATTAGCATTATGAATGAACCAATGGTTGAGCAACTTTAACTAATAAGCCATCTCATTGATTTGGTTAAGAATTCTAAAACAAAGGACCATAGTATCTTTTTGCTAGTTTAGCATAATACTCTTGGTGTCCTTTGTTATGAGCACGTATTGAGCTAGAAGAGAGCAAGTGGAGACGCTCACAATGTACAAGAACTGGGGACTTGATGATAAGCTTAATCTTGATTACAAGACTTAATACTTTATTAAGAGTGCTAGATACAAGACTTTGATTACATGACTTGAGTACAAGACAAGGCTTGATTGCAAGGACAAGACTTGAACATAAGACAAGAACTAGAAGAGGGATTTCCTCATAGGAGCCTCACAACTGGTGTTGGCAAGACTGAGAGGCTTGTGGCCCAAGACCTCTATTTATACTAGTGCTTGAGGAGGTTAGGACTTTCTAGGTTCTTCTTGAGGAGGTTAGAATCTTCTAGAACCTTCTTGATCCTTCTAGTTCTTCTAGAACCTTTTGGATTCTTCTCCAACTTTCTAGAGCTTTCCAGAAACTTCTAGATTCTTTCAAAATCTTCTCCAAGCTTCTAGAAAGTTCTTGATCCTTAGAGTTCTTCTAGAACCTTCTAGATCCTTCTTCAACTTTCTAGATCTTTCCAAAAACTTTGAGATTCTTTCAGAATCTTCTCCATGCTTCTAGAAACTTCTAGAATCTCCTTGATACTTTTACAACCTTCTAGACTCTTCTAGATCCTTCTAGATTCTTCTAGAGCCTTCTAGCGATAATGTAGGCGATGATACGAGTGATTATGCAAGCAGCGACTGACTCTCAAGCATCCATGACATTACCCCCTCCTCTAGCAACGAGTTCCACGAGGAGCAGTGGTGTTCCTTGACTGGGGCTTCCATGGATGTTGTTGATGGAACTCTTGGACTTTGAGAGATGCATGTTGAAGATTGCGTGTTGGTTCCCAGGTTCGTTCACTAACATCATAGCCTTTCCAATGCACCAAGTACTGTAACTTGCCACGTGAAACTCAAGGATCTAGGACTTTCTTGACCTCATATTCGTCATGTCATGGAATCTCAACCGGAGGAGGTGGTTGTAGGGCTCTTTCTGGGATCTTAGATGTGTGACAAGGTTCAAGGACTGAGACATGAAAGACCAGATGGATTTTCATGGATGAGGGCAATTGGATAGGTGGCTGGATAGACTTGACGGATAATTTTAAACGGGCCAAGCCTTTGATAATCAAGCTTTTGACAGGGACGAGATGAACGCAGATCCTGTCGGAGGAGCCACACTTTATCCCCTTCTTTGTATTTTGGATGCTCCATGCGATGGAGATCTGCACTTTCCTTATACTTGGATTGAGCTTCTTTGAGATGAATTGTAAGTTCTTTGTGAATTGTAGATAATTGTTGTGTAAGATGAATAGCAGCTGGATTCTTGACTTGATAGTATCTGTGGATATCCTGCTTGGGATGTTGACCATAATTAGCAAAGAATGGAGTGTGACGGATGGAGGCATGAAATCTGTTATTATAGAAGAATTCTGCTAGCGGTAGGAGCTTGACCCAATTATCCTGGTGATAAATGATAGTACAACGGAGATACTGTTCCAAAACTTGATTTTCTCTCTCTGTTTGTCCATCACTTTGGGGATGATTGGCTGAGGAGAGGTTGATTTGTACTCCGAGTAGCTTGAATAAGATTTTACAAAAGCTAAAGATGAATTGTGGGCCTCGATCAAAAACTATGTCATCCGAGAATTCGTGCATGATAACGATAGATATGTTGTAGAAAGAGTTTGGCCGTACCTTCGCTGGTGATGGTGTTAGTGGTTGGAATGAAGTGTGCCATTTTTGTGAACCGATCCAGGACTACTAAAATGGAGTCAAATCCTTGTGACAAGGGTAGCTCTACAATGAAATCCATGGAGATGGATGACCATGGTTTGGTTGGAATGGGCAAGGGATGGAGTAACCCATGAGGACGATGACGAGAGGCCTTTGATCTATTGCAAGTGTCACAAGTGCCTACATACTCCTTGACAAGCTTCCACATCTGAGGCCACCAAAAGTCACGGGAGAGAAGCTCAATTGTCTTATTAACCCCAAAATGCCCTGCTGATGGAAGATCATGCCGTTGTTGAAGTACCTCCAAGTGTTTTGGTCTTGGCGGAATATAGATAAGACCCTTATAGTAAATTAGTCCATCAATTTCTTGAAAGTCCTCATTAACCTCTTGTCCTTGTAGTTGTTGTCTAATATTCTGAGCAAGTGGGTCTTTCGCAATTTGCGTCTTCACCTTAGAAAGAAAAGTAGAATCTTTAGGATCTTGGCTCATAGTGGCATTTAGCTTAAGCTGCTCACATTTCAAAATCACTGACTCTTGTTGATCAAATGCTGCGTCGCCTTCTCTAGGTGCAAGGTAGGATCTTCTTGATAAGGCATCTGGCTTACCTTGTTGACGGCCTGGTCTATAAGAGATAAGAAAATCAAACCATGATAGGATACCACTCCACCTGGCTTGGCGACGATTCAAGATGTGGGATGCCATGAATTATTCCAAATTCTTGTGATCTGTATAAATAGTGATCTTATGAGGAGCTCCTTTAAGTAGGTGATGCCAAGTGTTGACGGAGTCGATGATTGCTAAGAGATCTTTGTCATGGATTTCATAATTGATTTCTGCACCAGCTGAGAACTTGTGAGAATGAAAAGCCACTCGATGTACTCGACCATCCTCTCCTACTTGGGATAGAATAGCGTCAAGGGCAAAATTTGAAGCGTCTGTTTCTAGGATGAAAGGCTTTGTAGGATCTACGTGAATTAGAATCGATAGATCTTGCAGCTTGTGCTTGATGTGTGTGTGCGCTCCTTGCCGCACTGTCGAAGCAAGGGACTTGCCGATACACCGTGTGCGAGCCACAAACGGCTCCAAGCACACAACAAGCCTAAACTAGCAAGCTCAAGAGAACAAAGGGTGTGTCACTCACCGCTCTACGCTCGCCTTCGTGGTGGATTCCTCGCCGCGATGAAGAAGAAGCTGCAGTCGTGCCGCGCTCAACCGCTTCGCCGCCGTCGTGCCTTCGTAATGCTCGATCGCACACACACTCTCCCTCTCTCTCTCTCTCTCACACACACACACACAAGGAGGTGAAGAAGAAGAAGATGGAGATGGGGCAAGAGCACTCTTCAATTGCACAAATGAGAGAATGAGTAAAAATTAGGTTTAGTTGGATTTTATAGGAGCTCACCCCATTCACACTTGGGCGCCCATGCTTAGCCAACTAACCCCTTGAATGTCCAAGTTAAAGTGCGCCTCTCATCGGCGATCACTCTACCTTTCCCTATTGGTCCGACAAGCCCGGTACCTGACTCTACCAAATACATAATACGCGTCCATCGTAGGTGATGGGTGTCCGTGAGCCGTGAGGGTTAACATGCCCCCCTTCCTGATGTAGATTCCGTCCTCGGAAGCTATTGAGTTGAAGCTGGTTCGTCGAGGTGAAAGAGCATTTGAGATGAATGTCCTTAGCCTTCTTCGGTCACTGCAAAATCAAACAACATTGGCACAGTAATTGCATTCTCTTAAAAAGCATATGCAGTTTTAGGTAGACACATTGATTGGTAAAAGAATTTCAAACAATTTGTTAGCAATGAACATTAAATTGCAATGTAATCAAATGCATAAATAGATGTAAAGGTAAAAAATTAAACAAGTTTGGGGTCGCTAATTTGACAGTCGAAAGGCACTAGAGATCGAATATTAATACCATGGGTAAGCTTCTTAATTTTCTGTGGTCAATTAAGTTGTTTAATCGCGAGAGCCAAGTATTCATGTTCGAGGGCTGACTAGAGGCTATATCTAGAAAACTTTGTAGTTAAGCTACCATAAAAGGAATTTCTCATGAAATCATCGCCTGACTGATTACTTTTTCTTTGACCCCCCAAGGTCTTTTCACATTGATTCAATTATGATGTGTATGCTTATTTTGTATGCCTTGGGTTTTTTGCTTTTCAAGGAAAAGCGCCCACACTGGGAACCTCTAGGGCTCTAGTACCATAGGCGATACATGTGAGTGCAGTACCAAATCAAGCCGAGATTTCTCTTCCAGCTTAAGATTTTACAGTGTAGCACTTTGATTTTTTGCTTGTTCATTTTCAGCATTTTAATTTTGTAACTTTGGGGGGTCATATAACACTGTTACATTCCCCAGGCTCATCACATTAGTAAACTCCCTTTATAATACTTAAGCTAAAGGTCACTAGTGTTAAGCCCACTAGAAAGCCCTAGTACATTTCATACAATGCTGCCTAAATCGGATTAAGAACCTAAGTAACCATTGCTTATTAGGAAGGCATTCCCCATGGTATTAAGAGAAGATCTCTAATACCTAGCTTGGTCAAACTAGCTTAGTCGTACTGCTTGATTTTTACACCTAAACAAGTGATTATGACAAAACATTACATTGAATTAAATGTTTGATACTAAGCAAATGCACTGAATATTATGCTACCAATCACAATCAAAGCAGACAATCATAGATGCAAAAAGATAACGGCAATGCTAATGGACAAGAAACACCTGTTTGTGTTGATGGTCGTGCTTGATTTGAAGGTTCAATGAAGGTCCAAACCCTATCAATAGCAACACGCTCCTGTACACACTATGAAATACAAACAATACCTCTAGGAGGCACATCAGTGGGAAAAGAGAACTTTGCTAATCACTCAACTCTAAAACAGAAACACTCCTATCGTACTAATCTTACCTACCCTCCATCATTCAAGTGATGAGGATCAAAGGTGTTTTATGGCATAGGTTTCTGTTTCACTGTACCAGATGTGACATGTGTAGGTCTGAGTCAATGTTTTGACTTTAATGTGCATACTCGTTTGCTAATTGCTCTTGCTCTTTTTTTTTTTTTTTTTTTGTGAGTATAAAGCTTTATATGTACATTCCCTAAGATTGGAATTGAGAGGTCAGGGAAAAAGGTTGAGAGGGAAACAAATGAATGATGACTGTCAGCAAACACTCCCCCCTTCCTTGGGTAGATCATACCGTTTGAAATGAGCTTGTCACCCTTTGAAACCAATTGTTCCAGTTGGTAATAGGTGAGGATTTTTGCCAGTAGTTTTCTATTACCCTAGGTGCCTCGTCAAGTTGCAAGGGTGGTAAGGTACTCTCCCAGGATCGAACTTGAAGTGGTTCATCAGGTGATTCTTGAACACTGGGAGGTGTGGATTCTTTGGTAGCTTCATGGAGGTCCACTACTATAGATGGAGGATGTGTAGAAACTTTTACCTCTATGGATGTATTACATGAGGAGCTAGAATCTTCATGGGACTCCCCCCTTCCTGAGCTAGGTGGAACAAATCGTTCTTTCTTTGGTACCCAAACTAGCTCGGGAGTGGGTGTGTAGCATTCTGTGATTTTTTCCTTTCCACGATCATTGATTCGTTTTGGAGCTACGGGATTGGGCTCACTTGGGTCAGGTGATAGGTAAGAGTACAATCTACGTTTTGGCACCCAGATTTGATCATTTCCTTGATAGTAGCCTTGGGCTTCCAATAGTCGTTTAGGGATCCATCGCAACATTTTCTTACTTTTCTTGGAGCGAGTGGTACGTTTTTTACAAGGCTTCTGTTTTTTAGCACTAGCTATGGTCACTAAAGAAGCTTTAGGGACCCACTTGTATGTTTTCTTCGTTACCTTAGGATGAGTCTTGTCAGAAGCGATATGCATTGCTTGTAGCATATTTAAGGGTATATGCATTTCATCCCCCTCAGGTGTTACCCAGGTCATCCCCCTATTTCCCCAAGTGTCTATGGTTGATGCTAGGTGGACCCAGTCTACATTGTCTGATTCCGTCATACCCGGTAACACATCCATGTAAGGAGAATCTTGGCCAATGTCTGTATCCTTTTTACAAGTGTAACAATATTGTAGTGGGGCCGAGTGAACTGTGGTGTCAGAGCGATGATCAATAATGGTTTTACTCCCTAAGGGGTGTACCTTACCAGTCACCAAATCCACTCTAAGGACAGAGTCTTGGAATTGCAAATAGACATGATTTTTAGACCAATCGTGAACCATTTGTGCTTCCCTCATGAATGGTCGTCCTAAAATCATTTCATATGACATAAGGTGTTTAGAGAAATCCATTACAATGAACGTATGTCGCACCTTGTGTCCTAGAACTTTGATCTTAAGATCCTTGAGCATCCCCATAGGTTTGGCTATGGTACCATTTGCCATCTTTACCACAATGTTAGTAACACTGAGGCGGGGTTTTCCCATGGATTCCCAACAATCTTTTGTAACGATGCTAACTCCCGCACCACCATCAAGAATTCCCTTTATAGTTAATCCCTTGGTAGTGATGGGTAGGGTCGCATTAGACTCGTCGCCTTCAAAATACTGCACTAATTCGTTAATGGGTACCTCGATCACAGACTCGTGTCCATCTAAGTCAAGTGATTGCACATGATTTTCCTCATCAATCATAATCGAGTCAGGCCTATTTGGTTGCGCAAACTGCGGTAATCCCGTTCGTAGCTCTCCGTTAAGGAATGCTCGAAGTGCAAGGAATAACTCAGGATCTCCATACAGCTTTGCTATGATCGTGGTTCGGACCTCAGAAGACATGAAGTCCACTAGTTTGGCAACATTCATTGGCATTTTGCAGGGTGTAGGTCCTTGACTAGGAACTGGTGAGGATGGAATCTCATATTCCTCAATGGGATCAGGTATTCCTTTGTTAAACATCCTTTCCAACAAGAAGGGTGTATGCTCACTTTCTGATGTCCCGTCCTCACTCCCTTCTTGGATGATACTAGATATGGCTAACGGTCTATGGTTCATGTGGGGTGGATGAACTTGCGTGGGAAACACTCTGTCATGAATTTTGACATGCATGGGTTCTGGTTCTAGTTTCCTTTGAGTCTCCTCCACTAAACCTCTTAGATGTTTCACCTGCTTAATCTCGTCTACTGGGTTTGGGTACGTCCCAATCTTCTTTTTACGATTCTTCCCTTTTTGCCCCTGCGGTTTATCTTGGGGGTCTTGGATTGGATTTGGAAACACTTGTGGTGTTTTCAGAGGCTCTTTATGGTTTTCTCTTATTCGGTTTTCATTTGGTTCCATGTTACGGTTTTCTGTGTCGGTCTTTCCCTTTGTGGTATTGGTTCTAGTCTCCATTGTCTCGATTGAATCTGAATCATCCTCGAGGTCATTCATATACACGGGGTCATCTCCTGTTCCTATGTTTGTTTTGGAACTTGGCTTTGTATTCTGCGACTTCTTCCTTCGTGTCTTCTTTTTCTTTGCTTGGATAACTGACTCAGTATCTCTCTCTTCGAGGATATGTCCTGGCCCTTGAAGCATGGACCGTGTAATCGCATAAGCGGGTGCAACGGGTGGCATTGGCGATGTCACACTAGCAATTTCGACCAAATTCAGGGGTGTGATTTTAGGCGCATTTGGGTTATAGGGGCATTGGGCAATCAAGTGATCTATGCCACAACGATTACATGTGAGTATTGGCATTGCAGACGTGCTCCCTTGATTCATTTGCATCTGTGCAACATTCTTTTGCAGCCTAATAGGGCACTCCGCTGCTCGATGTGGTCCACCACACTCGTAGCATTGAAGAGGTGGCCTCCTAGCCTGGGTGTTGATATTTTGACCCCTGGATGCGAGAGCAGCAGCTTGATAAACCGGCTTGACTTGCCCCCAACAATCTTATAGGACACTCTTCCAATGTATCAAGTCCGTAGGCAATACTAGTGTCTATTTCCTCCTCATAGCCATCTGCATAAGCATTTGATGGCTCGCAACCCACTTGGTTCATAGGGGCGACTCTTGGATGCGGGGGCTGCGGTCCTAGCACAGGAGGTGGTAGCGGTGTAGCTTGTACAACATTTTGAGATCTAGGGACCATGTGTTGCGGTAGTTGCTCAACAGGTGGAGTAGGCATCAATACAGGAGCTCGAGGTGCATCCGTCCAGGCTACAGGTGGTCTATTTGCCATCATACATTTGATCATTAAACAATCCTTAGCTTGGTGACCATACCTACCACATGCGTTGCAAGTTCCATTAAATTTTACTCTAAACGTAGGGCACTCACTAGTGCTATGTGGACCTAAGCAAATGGAACACCATTGTTGCTCCCTTCTTGGATACATGTGACTATTTTGAGGGGGTCGATTATCCTTAAGAGACTCTTAATTTGCCTTGGTGAGGTCTGTCAAGAATGTCTCAAATACCTTTGGCTCATTGGCAATGGGCTTTGCAGTCATGGGTTCATACTCAATGGCTTGTGAGCTAGTGGATCTCGTGTCAGTAGACACCCTCATGCCTGCTATCATCAAGTTGTCCTCTAATTGGATTGCATTGGCAGTGACATCTTCCCAGGTTGTGATACCTCTAATCACTAGTCCATTATAGATTCCTTCATTCCTCAACCCTCTACTGAATCGATCAAGTAGTTGGTTATTGTTGAAGCGCTCATTTACAGGGCAACGAGAGTTTAAGTGCTTTAGAAGACTAATGAAGTCCCTTACTGACTCTCCTTCCTTACGTTCAGCCTTCTGTAGCTGAGATGCTACACCCCAAAGCACACCTTCTCGTATGTACTCCTTTAGAAACAACCTTCGAAGGGTAGGGTAGATTGTTTTCTCGTCCACCCTTAGGGTTCTATACCAATCTCCAGCCTTCCCACTTAATGTCAAGCTTAAGGCATTGCACTTATGTAGTTCGTTGCGTTCCCCTAAGGAATCACATACTTGTTCAAACACTTCAATGTGTTTTCTAGCATCTTCGTCCCCATTGAATTTTTGCGTGAGTTTGGCAATTTGTACTGCCTTACTTCTAGGCTCTCTATCAGATGCGTGACGCATATTTTCCGCGATAGATCGACCTATGGTTTGAGCAAACGCTGCCAAGTCACCTATGTGAGGAGGCAGGGCCGGTGGAGGTACTCTTGGAATCATATGTGGGAGAGGGACGGGTGCCGGTCTTGGCATATGTGTGGATGATGCAGGATATGGAACATAACCGGGCATAGGTCCACTCGGATAAGGGCTAGGGAGCGGCACTCGAGGAGCATAAGCAAGTGGTACTATTGGAGGTGTGGGGGCCATGTGTGCATAAGGGGCTAGAGGCACATACGGTCGAGGCCCCATATTAGGTACTACAACACTAGGTAGTGGCACTGCGCTAACCGTAGATGTCATCGGTACATTCTCTGTTAGGCTTATCCCTGGAGTGAGCACTGTGTTTTCCTTGATAGAGGGTTGAGCCAAGTTAGGGAAGCTAAAGTTTTCGCTCGGAGGCTCAGATTGCATAGAGACCCCAGGTGAAATGACGTAAGATGGGTCCATGGGGCTCATTAGAGGAGTCTCCATTTGTGATAGAGTAGGCTGTTGAGCCTTGCTCGTATCCAGAAATCTCATGGGGCCAGTTGAGAGTATATTTACCCCTCGGTTTTGCCTTTCTAATTGAATAATGCCATGGATAACATTACAGATCATTTTCTGTTGATCTTCGATGCTCGTGGCACTAGAGGTGGATTGTACAATCTCTATCCATCCTACATGGTAGGCGTGGCCAGAGTGTAGATCCGTCAACACCTCAGTGTGGAGGTCGTATGTCCAATGATCATTAATGAACAATCCTTCTAGAGTCGACGTGTTAACGGTTTCTTGTGAGGTAGAAGCAATGTTGCTCCCCGTGGTTTTACTTGTCACCAACGGTACTCTAGAGGGAACTTCTGAAGGAGGCAGCTCAACAGGGCCTTCTTGGTAAGAAGTTGGTAGGATATCCACATGGACACTCTTTGGGGGTGTGGGGTCCACGTGCGATGTGAAAGGAGAGTCCACTTCCCCACCCCCTTCGTGTGCTTCATTTGCATCAGGTTCCGAGCGAGTAGCTCTACCTAATGTTTCCATGAAACGGCTAAACATACTAGTACTAGGCTGTGGAGCTTCGGGAGGTGCATGGCCTTCTCTCTCAGTGTTTTGGGTAGGGTATGCTTCCATGATTTGTGAGTCGGAGGAGGAATCACTAGCGGCTATTTTAGGGTCTTGGGTGGTGCTACCTTGTGTCCCCGCTGAGGGTCTAGAGCTTATCGTGGATGGGTAATGGGTGTCCGTATGAACAGAGGCACCCTCAATATGCTCGTGTTCTAGCACCCGCCCAGAGCGTAAGTGCATGTGCTTCTGATACCCTAAGGTGTCAAAAAGCTGCTCTAGGAGGCCTTGTGACTAGTTTTTAGCGTGTTTTTTGTTTGTTTTTTTTGCTAGATTTTTTAGAGCGGGTCGTGGAATGGGCCGTGTGATAGCTCGAAACGAGCGTATCGGTCAGAGGGTCGTGCCGTGCTTTACAGCCCTCCGTTTGGTCACTCTATGCCCTCGGAATCCCTAAAACTGTCAATTTCCAGTAGGGAACTAGGCCCAAACTAGAAAGTCTAAGGGTGCAAGTGGGAAGAGAAAGGAGGAGAGTGGAGGACTTGTCCCACATACTCTCATTCTCTCTTGAGGGAGTAGGGTATATATATAAGAGTGAGTCTAGTATATATCATAAGACTGAGGACTGAGGCCTGGGCCTGGGCTTGGGCTTGGGATCCCGATCTATCTTTTATACAAACCAACCCGTCCGTTTTAAGAGTCACGTTTCGCCGCCCGCTCACTCGCATTTTTATTTTTCGACCTTTTTTTTTTTTTTAAATAATTTTTTTTCCAGAAATTTCTTTTTTCAAAAAAACTTTTTTTTTATTTATAATAAAATGCAGAAAATACAGAAATTGAAAACGCAGAAATGCAGAAAATTGAAAAAAACAGAAATGCAGAAAATAAAGAAATTGAAAACGCCGAACTTGAAAACGCAGAAATGCAGAAAATTACAGAAATTGAAAACGCAGAAATTGAAAATTGCAGAAATTGAAAACGCCGAACTTGAAAATGCAGAAATTGCAGAAAATTGAAAAAACGCAGAAATGCAGAAAATTGCAGAAATTGAAAACGCCGAACTTGAAAATGCAGAAATTGCAGAAATTGAAAAAACGCAGAAATTGAAACTTGACAGCAAATGCAGAAAACGCAAAAAACAGAAATCTCCACACACTCCTTCCCTGCCTTTCCTATGATAGAAATTGCACCACAAGGAAGCGTAAAGTGCTAACCGAGCTTAGTGTAGGGCATATCCCCGGAAACGGCGCAAAAAATGTGCGCTCCTTGCCGCACTGTCGAAGCAAGGGACTTGCCGATACACCGTGTGCGAGCCACAAACGGCTCCAAGCACACAACAAGCCTAAACTAGCAAGCTCAAGAGAACAAAGGGTGTGTCACTCACCGCTCTACGCTCGCCTTCGTGGTGGATTCCTCGCCGCGATGAAGAAGAAGCTGCAGTCGTGCCGCGCTCAACCGCTTCGCCGCCGTCGTGCCTTCGTAATGCTCGATCGCACACACACTCTCCCTCTCTCTCTCTCTCTCACACACACACACACAAGGAGGTGAAGAAGAAGAAGATGGAGATGGGGCAAGAGCACTCTTCAATTGCACAAATGAGAGAATGAGTAAAAATTAGGTTTAGTTGGCTTTTATAGGAGCTCACCCCATTCACACTTGGGCGCCCATGCTTAGCCAACTAACCCCTTGAATGTCCAAGTTAAAGTGCGCCTCTCATCGGCGATCACTCTACCTTTCCCTATTGGTCCGACAAGCCCGGCTCTACCAAATACATAATACGCGTCCATCGTAGGTGATGGGTGTCCGTGAGCCGTGAGGGTTAACAGTGTGCTTGTCTCTTGAACCTCTTGAATTTGACGTTGAAGATCTTGCAACGCCGGTCCCAAAATTAGGGGTTGCCTTGCTTGAAGTTGAGTGTTACTCTCGCGAAGTTCTTGTAACTAAGCTTGGATGCTTTGCAATGCGTTGATAACACCTTCCATCGTCGGCTCCATGATGACTTAAGAAGATTAAGAGATGGTAGTCTTTCCAAATTGTTATGAGTGCGTATAGAGCTAGAAGAGAGCAAGTGGAGGTGCTCACAATCTACAAGAACTTGGGACTTGATGATAAGCTTAATCTTGATTACAAGACTTAATACTTTATTAAGAGAGCTAGATACAAGACTTTGATTACATGACTTGAGTACAAGACAAGGCTTGATTATAAGGACAAGACTTGAACATAAGACAAGAACTAGAAGAGGGCTTTCCTCATAGGAGCCGCACAACTGGTGTTGGCAAGACTGAGGGGCTTGTGGCCCAAGACCCCTATTTATACTAGTGCTTGAGGAGGTTACTTGAGGAGGTTAGGACTTTCTAGGTTCTTCTTGAGGAGGTTAGAATCTTCTAGAATCTTCTTGATCCTTCTAGTTCTTCTGGATCCTTCTCCAACTTTCTAGAGCTTTCCAAAAACTTCTAGATTCTTCTGAAATCTTCTCCAAGCTGCTAGAAATTTCTTGATCCTTCTAGTTCTTCTAGAACCTTCTATATCCTTCTTCAACTTTCTAGAGATTTCCAAAAACTTTGAGATTCTTCTGAAATCTTCTCCATGCTTCTAGAAACTTCTAGAATCTCCTTGATACTTTTAGAACCTTCTAGAATCTTCTAGAGCCTTCTAGCGATGATGTACGCGATGACACAGGTGATGATGCAAGCAGTGACTGACTCTCAACCATCCATGACATCCTGTAAGATTCTTGCCCATAGTATGCCTTAGATGAGCCTTGCAAAACTTTAGCAAGACCCAATCATTTTCCTTAAAGGCTAAGGCTCTTCTGTGCTTATTAGTAGCAACCCTTTTTGACTTTTCTATGAGATGGATATACCCTTTTTAATCTTTGGAAAATATTCATGTAAGTCTTGGTTATATTCATTGGCAGCAAAGATCTTCCCATGTACTTTAAGTAGTAAGAGACTTTTGGATCTTCCCAAGTTTAACCCTGAAAGGTGCTTTCCCCATAGAAGTATGCACAATGTCATTGTACGCATACTCTATAAGAGGTAGGTGCTTCTCTCATTGAGAATGTTGATCTACTTCCATGAAATAGGCGTTTAGTAGATTCAAGAATCATTAGATTAGTTATTTCACTTTGGTCATCTGTTTGTGGATGATAGGTCAAAAGAGAAATTTACTCTACTTCCTATATTCTCAAAGAGACCCTTCTAGAAATTACTCGTCATTCTAGGATCTTTGTCCGACACTATGTTGGCAAGCCATGATACTTGAAAATTTGAGATCTAAAGAGAGTTGCCGTTGTGAGCGGGATGAAAACACACACAGCGCCTCTATAACGACCCGACACACACTCTTGGAAAGATACACACACACACTATGGGGCACCACTCGGCTTAGACAACACACCTGGCCGAGACAGGGAACACACCTCTGGAGTGAGAGGAGAGAGACTATCCACTTGCCCACTCCACACAGACAGACACACACACACACACACCCAAAAAAATCAGCTCAAAAGAGGATAATTTATGATGTTTAGATACAATTGAGCTTGGACCAACACCAATGGGGCAAATAGCTCACACAACATGGGTAAAATAAGCCACATACAATCACAAACTAGAGCAGAAACTTCGCTCATAGGAGAAACTTACACAGAAAAACAGCAGGAAAAGAGTGAGGAATTTGGCAAAAATGGATAGCACCATCGCGTCCGGAACGGCCCAAAACCCCAGTCTACAATGTCAAAGTGCTCAAATCCGACCTCGGATGAGCAGTTTACGGCCAAAACAAGCTCCAAAATGAGCAAAAACACACCTGCGGCTATTCCTCCTCTCTTCTCCACGTTTTTTCTGGTCTTCACTCTGTTTTTTCAGTTCCCACACTTAGCTTTATTAGTTGGGCACCCTTGGCCTTTTAGATGACCTCAAACGGACCCGGAACATGCCAAAAACTGACCTCGCAGTGCATAGTTGTCACCCTGCTGCATCCATGCGCATACCTGGCACTCATTTCTTTTCAATAATGCATCTCGCAACCACGTGAAGTGGCCCCAAAAATTGGTCCTAATGATGAACTTTCTGCATAACTCTCACAAGAAAACACCACTTTGTGTCCGTATTCATCCACGTGCAAATATTGACCCCGTTCGCCCTCTTGACGCCACTAGATGCCATCTGACGCACCTGCTTACCTCATGTCGTCGGCCCGCGGATAGCTTCCTCAAGAAGTTTTACGCACTACCAACTCCTCATTATTATAGAAAAAACACATTGGTACTAGTAATAGTGAAAATCGATGCACTATGTACACACTGTCCTACCTGTACACATGTGGGCCCCACATAACCACCTGGCTCTAGAAAATGGGCAATCCTTTATTCGATGCACCATGCATGTGTATGTACATATGCACAATCCCTTGCTCCAAAAAACTCCTGACACCGTTTGATGTGCCTTAATAGTCTTTTTGACAGGTGTAGAGTGTGTTTTCCTTGGTAATCCTGTCGATTGAAACAATCCAAGTTGCTTCCCTTGATCAAATTTCAATTTTTGGTATACCACGCATTTTTAAACATACTCTTGTATGTTTACTTTTCATGGTAGACCAACAAAAATACATTTCTACTCCTCAAAGAGTAGATTATGGAATCCTTCTTTATCGTGCATAATGAGAAGCATGAGATTCATACATGAATTTCTTATTGTATGGGTGAGTTACACATGGCCTATTTCCGTTTGGAAGATAACCATCCTCCAAGGTGAATGGTTCTTTTTTTTTCCTTCCCCCTGATGCGAAGGCTGTAGTTATGTACTTAAAGTCTCGTTCAGTAGCATACTCATCTATCATAAACGATAGATCATTGTGAGTTGCTATAGACACCACATTTACCCTTTACCGTCGTGAAAGTGCATCAACCACTTCATTGTGCTTGCCAATAATGTGAGCAATATGAAATTTAAATTGCGGAAGAAAATTTTCCCACCTCATTTGTTTGTCAGAGAGCTTGGTTTGTATCATGAAGTTCTTGAGGCTTTGTGATCCATTCGTAGGATGAATGGAGCCCCCAAGAGAGTGCTTCCATGTGTATAGGGCATGTAGAACAACTAAAAGGTATTTTTTGTATATGCCCAAGACCCATTCATCAGCATTGAGCTATGGCATGCCCTTCTTGAAGAAAAAATACTCCAAGGCAATCACCACAAGCATCACATCGGACCTCAAATGGCTTTGAGAGATCCGGAAGCATAAGGATTGGTTGAGAGGTAATCTTCTCTTTGAGCTTGTCAAAATCATTTTGTTCTTTAGCAATCTATGAATACTTAACGTTCTGCTTTGTTAGGTCATGCAATGGTCCTGCTATTTGAGAGAATTTTTCTATGAAGCATCTATAATATGCAAACATACCAATAAAGTTTCTTAGCTCATCTAGATTCATTGGGTTAGGCCATGCTTTTATTACCTCCAACTTTGATGGATCCATACGGATACCATCTTGAGAGATAATGTGACCTAAATATTGAATCCATTAGGAAAAATATGGGCTCTCCATGGGCCTTGTAAAGATTCCTAATTTCAAGGGATTAGGGGTTAAATTGCTGACACTTTAGGGGACAAGAAAGACCAGTCCTAGGTTGAATAGTGGTTTCACCCGCTAAATGCATGGTATTGCCCTCTTTAATGTAAGTAGCCCCACAAGAAATCTTTAAGAAATTGTTTTGGGATTTTGAGGACATGTTCTATTCCGAGAACAAGTCATGGCCATTTTTTATTGGCTATGTTTTGAATTTTATACTTAGTTGATCTTTAAAATTAGGGTCTGACGCTGACTGCATGGCTTCTTGAAGTAGGCTCGCGTGGCTTCCTGAAGCAGGCTCGCGTACATTAACTGCCTCCACATGTGGTACGCTCAGTCTCCCTGACCATGCTCAACTGGACGCTGAGGTGGCACGCTCTGATTTGCGACCTTGAATGCTGCCAGCCCATCTAATATGCGGCTCTGTATGTTGCCTTCAATGGTAGTCCTGACCAGTCGCAATTGGATGCCCAAGTGGCGCGCTCTGATTGGCGAGCATGAATACGCAAGCCCGCATATATTTGGCTTGATTGCAATGCTTTCAATACCAAGCACCAGTCCTTAACTCAGTTGCAATCAGCTCAAGCCACGTGTGTAGTTGAAGTCGACCCCTAGTTGATGGCGTGCGATTTCAAAATTGATCTTGTCCTTATAGCTCTAATGTGGGTCCTTTTCCACAAAAGAAAACCACCAAAGATGGCCACCTAGTTGGTATTTGACCTGCAAAACCACTAAAAGGGGGGACAAGCCCATGACACAACTATATTTTTATAGGGACTAGGGGATATCCCTCCTCTCACCTAATTGGCCAAATTTTAATCAGCTTCTAATCAAAGAGGCCCATTGAGACCCCATATTTTTCCTAATGCTCTTGTAAGAAAAAATCACTTGTAGTTTGATTAATGGAAAGCTTATTCTCTCTCACAACTTGAAAGATTACTTGGAGGTGTCACTTGTACTCCTCAAGAGAATTTGAGTGGCCTTAAGATTTTTGTACATCGTGAGTTTGAATGCGGCTCGTGCATTTGTCAAGCCAAAACTTGTAACTTATCAAATAGATCTTCTACCTGCGGCAAGGGAAATCTTTTTTTTTATAGTGATCCTATTTAGTGCTCTATAGTCGATAGAAATGTGATATGTGCCATCTCTTGTTTGCAATAAAAGTACCGGTGAACAGAATGAAGAGGAGCTAGGCCTCCCCATCCCCTTTTCCATCAATTCATGCACTTGCCTCATGATCTCCTCTTGTTGAGCTTGTGAAACTCAATAAGGAGGTTTATTAGACAGTGCGCTTCCTAGTAGAATCTCTATTGCATGGTCATCATCCCCTCGTTTTGGAGGTGGCTCTCTAGGGATATCATCAATGAAAAATGTGGGACGGGTGTCTAACCTCACTCCTATCCTATTGGAAACATAGCGAGAACCACGAATATAATTGTCAATCCATGGGATGAAGCTGACTTGACTAGTGCATAGAAGCTACAAGAGGTTGTCAATCTCTTGGAAAACATCAAACAACTCGCATTTAGCTCAAGCTACACTCAAATGATTGAAATCACCAAAAGCTAATCGCTCATCGGCAGACAAATCACATCCCTTACAGCATCAAACGACATCCAAATGTTACGAAACTTTTAGGACATGTTTATAAGACCTAAGCACACATGCTTATGGTCTCAAAAGTGCAAAAATCACAATTATTAACAGCAACAGTGAGTTTTTGACCTAGTCGTTTTCAACCCAGAATGCATATGAATGCTTAGCAATGATTCCCCAATACCCCGCCTATACTTAGTTTTTTATTTTGAAGCTTAAACTCCTACTTATGATGAGATTAAGCCACGTGTCGGCGATGCCAAAAGCTACGGATTACCATCATGAAATGCTTAAGTCAATGCATAGAGCTCTTACCTGCGGTTGCAATGCAACAGAGGCGACTGCAATGTGACAACCGGGGAGGGAGTAGGAAGCGAGAGAAGGAGAGAAGTGAGCACCGTTAGCTCACGCTATGTTCCTATTATCCAAAACTTATTAAAAACTTACAAAAATTGGCTTTTATACCTTAGCCAAGGTTTTTGGTGGTCAAAACTAATAATCTGGGAGCTCTAACTAAAGACAAGTTGATACAATCTGGAAGCTTGTAGCTTCGGCTTATCAATTACAATGTTTATCTAGAAAGTAGGAGTTACAAATCCTCGATTCATCAAAATAAAAAGTTTTTTACAATAAAAGCTCCAAAAAATGATATTTGAGTGAGCTTGCTTCTAACATTCCCCCGCTCTTGTGGTCCCTTGACATAGCTTCATGGGCTGAAGTAGTCTTCGGGTTGACAGTTGGCGAGGCGGTCTTTAAGCGCATGGAGTGCTTTCTCATATCTAAGTCTTCTCTCTTTGTCTGGAACCTGCAAGAACTGCATGGTGACTTTGTTTCTAAGCTCAATGGTTGAATAGCCAACAAATATGGAGGTAAGGTTACTTATCACTGGTCCAAATATCTTTGTTTGCCAAGTAAAGAAACCTGTATAGAACGCTTTCTCAAACGCCAACATATTGCTAGATTCTAAAAACATGGATCGGGCATAGAAGCCATAAAGGACTTCTTCAGAAGGCTGGCCACTTAAGTCGTAGCAAAGACCCTTATTACCTTCGAGGAATGAAGTCCATGGTGCTCCTGCTTGCTCTGGCTTGTGAAAATCTTCACTACATGTGAGAAGCATTTGGAAGATCTTATATAGCATGGCACATGAGAGGTGAGGAAGGCTCTTGAAGAAAGTCATGGCACCCGTTAGGGTTTTTACCATGTACTCCTTTGTTGCCGGTCCTTGCTCTTGAGCTAGCAATCTTGGATAGTTCAGCCATGTAGGTTGCTTCTTTCTCAGTGCTTCATATGCTTTCCATTGTTACGAGCACGTATAGAGCTAGAAGAGAGCAAGAGGAGGCACTCACAATGTACAAGAACTTGGATTTGATGATAAGCTTAATATTGATTACAAGACTTAGTACTTTATTAAGAGAGCTAGATACAACACTTGGATTACATGACTTGAGTACAAGACAAGGCTTGATTTCAAGGACCAGACTTGAACATAAGAACTAGAAGAGGGATTTCCTCATAGGAGACTCACAACTGGTGTTGGCAAGACTGGGGGGCTTATACTAGTTCTTGAGGAGTTTTATTCCCTCAAATGGGTTTTTTTTGTTTTTGTTGAAGGAAAAAACAGGTTTGGAGCGTGACCCCCAAGGGGCTGCCACGTGGCCCAAATTGCCCCACATGCATTAGGGGGAGGTCGGATGGTAGGGTTCTTAACCCAGATGAGGGCACTCATTTGAGGCATGTGGAACGTGAGGGTGAGCTTGGAGCTCAGCGATGGTGAGCCCTGAGGGGTGTTGTGCCTGGCACGAGGCGGCCCTGCAGGGGCGCATGGCGGCGGATTTTCGTGGTTGTGGTGGCACAACATTGGCCGGCACCGGTGGCACGTGGTGATGATTGTCGACGACAACTTGTGTCATGTAATGACGTGGCAGCCCGTAAGGGCCAATGCCCGTGCCCATGAGGGCCTCCTTTGGAGAAACTTTCTAAAAGCTTTCCAGAAACTTCTAGATTCTTCCGAAATATTCTCCATGCTTCTAGAAACTTCTAGAATCTCCTTGATACTTTTAGAACTTCTAAAATCTTCTAGATCCTTCTAGATTCTTCTAGAGCCTTCTAGCGATGATGCAAGCAGACTGACTCTCAAGCATCCATGACATTACCCCTCCTTGAGCGACAAGTTCCACGAGGAGCAGTGGTGTTCCTTGAGTTGGGCTTACATGAATGTTGTTGATGGAACTCTTGGACTTTGAGAGATGCATGTTGTAGATTATGTGTTGGTTACCAGGTTCGTTCACTAACATCATAGCCTTTCCAATGCACCAAGTATTGTAACCTGCCATGCAAAACTCGAGAATCGAGGACTTTCTCGACCTCATATTCGTCATGTCCTTGAATCTCAACCGGAGGAGGTGGTTGTAGGGCTCTTCCTAGGATCTTAGATGTGTGACAAGGTTCTAGGACTAAGACATAAAAGACCAGGTGGATTTTCATGGATGAGGGCAATCGGAGTCCGTAGGTGACTGGATTGACTTGACAGATAATTTTAAACGGGCCAAGCCTTCGATAATCCAGCTTTTGACAGGGACGACATGAACGCATATCATGTTAGAGGAGCCACACTTTATCCCCTTCTTTGTATTTTGGATGCTGCATGCGATGGAAATCTGCACTTTCCTTATACTTGGATTGAGCTTCTTTGAGATGAATTGTAAGTTCTTTGTCAATTGTAGATAATTGTTGTGTAAGATGAATAGCAGCTGGATTCTTGACTTGATAGTATCTGTGGATATCGTGTTTGGGATGTTGACCATAATTATTAGCAAAGAATGGAGTGTGACAGACGGAGGCATGAAATCTGTTATTATAGGAGAATTCTGCTAGCGATAGGAGCTCGACCCAATTATCCTGGTGATAATTGATAGTACAACGGAGATACTGTTCCAAAAATTGATTTTCTCTCTCTGTTTGTCCATCACTTTGGGGATGATTGGATGAGGAGAGGTTGATTTGTACTCCGAGTAGCTTGAATAAGATTTTCCAAAAGCTAAAGATGAATTGTGGGCCTCGATCAGAAACTAGGTCATCCGGTAATCCGTGATAACGATAGATATGTTGTAGAAAGAGTTTGGTCGTACCTTCGCTGGTGATGGTGTTAGTGGTTGGAATGAAGTGTGCCATTTTTGTAAACCGATCCACGACTACTAAAATGGAGTCAAGTCCTTGTGACAAGGGTAGCTCTACAATGCACATGGAGATGGATGACCATGGTTTGCTTGGAATCGGCAAGGGATGGAGAAACCCATGAGGACGATGACGAGGGGCCTTTGATGTATTGCAAGTGCCACAAGTGCCTACATACTCCTAGACAAGCTTCCACATTTGAGGCCACCAAAATTCATGGGAGAGAAGCTCAATTGTCTTATTAACCCTAAAATGCCCTGCTAATGGAAGATCATGCCGTTACTGAAGTACCTCCAAGCGTGTTGGTCCTCGCAGAATATAGAGAAGACCCTTATAGTAAATTAGTCCATCAATTTCTTGAAAGTCCTTATTTACCTCTTGTCCTTGTAGTTCTTGTCTAATATTCTGAGGAAGTGGGTCTTTGGCATTTTGCGTCCTCACCTTAGAAAGAAACGCAAAATCTTCAAGAGCTTGGCTCATGGTGGCGTTTAGCTTAAGTTTCTTAGGATTCAAAATCATTGGCTCTTGTTGATCAAATGCTGCGTCGCCTTCTCTAAGTGCCAGGTAGGATCTTCTTGATAAAGCATCTCGATTAGCTTGTTGACGGCCAAGTCTATAAGAGATAAGAAAATCAAACCTTGATAGGATACCACTCCACCTGGCTTGGCGACGATTCAAGACGCGGGATGTCATGAAGTATTCCAAATTCTTGTGATCTGTATTGACACTGATCTTATGAGGAGCTCCTTCAAGTAGGTGACGCCAAGTGTCGAAGGAGCCAATAATTGTTAAAAGCTCTTTGTCATGGATTTTGCAGTTGATTTCTACAGCTGAGAACTTGTGGGAATGAAAAGCCATTGGATGTACTCGACCATCCTCTCCTACTTGGGATAGACTAGCGCCAAGGGAAAAATCTGAAGCGTCTGTTTCTAGGATGAAAGTCTTTGTAGGATCTGCATGAATTAGAATAGGTACGGTCATGAAAGCTTGCTTGAGAGTCTGAAATGCTTTCGCGGCCTCTGAGTCCCAGACAAACTTATTATGGCCTATCAACCTTGTGAGTGTTGTAGCCACCTTCGAGTATCCCTATATAAAGATACGATAAAAATTTGCAAATCCGAGGAAACATTGAACATTTCTTACCGAGGTGGGTGTCTCCCAATCAAGGATGGGTTGAACCTTCTTTGGATCCATGGAGACTCCCTTTTTAGAAATTACATAACCAAGAAATTCCACCTTAGATTGGTGAAAAGTGTACTTCTCCAACTTTGCATATAACCTTGATGCACGAACCTTTTCAAGCACTAATTGTACATGGTGCTCATGCTCTTCTTGATCCTTGGAAAATATCAAGATATCATCCAAATATATTACCACAAAATAATCCAAATAGTCCCGAAATATATCGTTCATTAAATGTTGAAAGTGGCCATACCTTGTCCGAAAGGTTGTCTTTCATTCATTACCTTCTTTAATTATGACTAGGTTGTAAGCACCACGAAGATCTATTTTTGTAAACATTCTTGCCTTGCCAAGGCGCTCAAGAAGCTCTGGGATCAAGGGAAGGGGATAGCGATTCTTAACGGTGATCTTGTTTAGGCCCCTATAATCCACGCACATCCGGAGAGTTCCGTCCTTCTTTTTTACAAAGAGTATTGGAGCTCCTATTGGGGATTTTGAATGCCGTATGAACCCCTTAGCAAGATTCTCATCAATATTTTTTCGTGATTCTACCAATTCATCTTGACATAGCTTGTATATTGCAATGGCCAAAGGGGGTTGAGTTCCCTCCTGAAGCTCTATAGCACAATCATAGGGTCAATGCCCCGGTAAGAGGTTGGCATTCTTCTTCTCAAAAGCATCATTGTAATCTTGATATTGACGTGGCAATGCTTCCATAATTTTTGTTGTTGACGTGTCGGTTGGTGTTGCAAATATCAGGAAAGTTAGATCCTTTTTGGCTACACGCATGAAGACCTTGGCTCCAAGATATATAGGCCTATTATGCCTTCCCTTCTTCTTTTGGACTTTTCGTGGGTCAATTCTCTGAGCCCTCCAATCGATGTCAACATTATGTAATTCAAGCCATGGTAGCCCAATAACAATTGGACTTCTTGGGCTTTGTATAATATTGAACGCTATTCTTGAAACGTGCTCCTGCAATGTTACTTCTATGGGGCGAGTTTCATACCTGACATCCCCTGAAGTGAGAGGACGACCATCAATGATTTCTACAGTTGCTGGATTAGGCTTCTCCACAAGTTGTATGCCTTGTTCTTTTGCAAATTCTTTGTCCATGAAGCATGCCGTTGCGCCTGAATCTAGTAATTCTTCACAATACATGTGCCTACCCGGCATATGGATCTTGACTGGTAGCATAAAACTTGAACTGGACTCAGCGGGAAGAAAGAGACTTGTCTTTTGTCCAACCGGTCGGTCTCTATTGGGGTTGGACGTCCGTGTTTTCCGAACACGTTGAGACCATTTCACCATGAACCTTCATCTTGTCTTCCTTGGACATTGTTGAACTAAGTGCCCTTGCTCTCCACAATACATACATAAGCCATTAATGCGTCGCCTTTGCTTCTCCTGGGCTGAGAGAGGTTAAAACCGTGCTGAATCAATTTGCATGGGCTCAATGATTTATTCATGGCCCTGTTGAGGTGTGTAGCCATTATGTGTCACTTATGTTTGGGGTCGCAATGGTGCCCCAAGACGCCTATCTTGTCTCCTCTCAAATAGTCAATTATCTCATTCTATTGCTTGAGAGATGAACTCGCTTAGTGTGTGAACCTTTAGCATAGTCAATAAAAGATCTTTTACGTCATCCTTTAACCCCACCGAAATTGGCTAATGAAATATTCATCATGCCAAGTCAAATCACCAGTGAGCTGTTGAAATTTGGATGATAGTCGGATGCAGGTCTTGATCCTTGGCGAAGATTTCTAAGTTTGGTTTCAGAAACCCTTGCTCTATCAGTATCCCCAAAGGTTGCAGAGAACTCCCGCACAAAAGCTTCAAAGTCATGAAGAAGAGGAGATTCTTTTTCAAGTAAGGGAGCAAACCAAGAGAGAGTCGTACCCAAGAGGAGGGTCCCAATAATTCCTACTTGAGAGGCATCATCTGGATAGCGCTCTTGTTGCATTCGAATGAAGAGACGCACTTGTTGTAGAAAACCTCTAAACTTTGATCTAGTCCCATCAAATTTTTCAGGCATGCTGACCTTCGGCTCCTTCTTATGTTGTTGAGAATAGCTAGATCTTGCAGCTTGTGCTTGATGTGTGCTTGTCTCTCGAAGCTCTTGAATTTGACGTTGAATATTTTGCAACGCCGGTCCCAAGATAAGGGGTTTCCCTGCTTGAAGTTGAGCGTTACTCTCACGAAGTTCTTGTAACTGATCTTGGATGCTTTGCAATGCGTTGATGACACCTTCCATCATCGGCTCCATGATGGCTTGAGAAGATTAAGAGATGGTAGTCTTGCCAAACTATTATGAGCACGTATAGAGCTAGAAGAGAGCAAGAGGAGATGCTCACAATGTACAAGAACTTGGATTTGATGATAAGCTTAATATTGATTACAAGACTTAGTACTTTATTAAGAGAGCTAGATACAAGACTTGGATTACATGACTTGCGTACAAGACAAGGCTTGATTGCAAGGACAAGACTTGAACATAAGAACTAGAAGAGGGATTTCCTCATAGGAGACTCACAACTGGTGTTGGCAAGACTGAGGGTCTTGTGGCCCAAGACCCCTATTTATACTAGTGCTTGAGGAGGTTACTTGAGGAGGTTAGGACTTTCTAGGTTCTTCTTGAGGAGGTTAGAATCTTCTAGAACCTTCTTGATCCTTCTAGTTCTTCTAGAACCTTCTATAACCTTCTTCAACTTTCTAGAGCTTTCTACAAACTTCTAGATTCTTCTGAAATCTTCTCCATGCTTCTAGAAACTTCTATAATCTCCTTGATACTTTTAGAACTTCTAGAATCTTCTAGATCCTTCTAGATTCTTCTAGAGCCTTCTAGCAATTATGTAGGCAGCGATTGACTCTCAAGCATCCATAACAGAAAACACAGCCAATGGAAGAGCTAGGAGGAGAAGAAGATTTTCAGGTGCCACTCACAGATGCTGAGCAATGACCCATGGTCTAGCTTTCTAAAGCTAAGGATGATGCACTCAAGGAGCAGGTTTCCCAAGGGACAGATGCCAAATGGAAAGCAACAATGGATTGGGAGTTGAGAGTTCTCTATTCAGTTAATGTCACTCAGCTCACTCCCAACCAAATCAATGCACAATGGCATCAGCAATCATTGCCATATCCTTTGATCAAAGTGGAGATACTACAGGTAAAAGAAAGACTATATAAAGATATGCATGCAGAAGGCACAGAGAATGTCCACCCCAAGTGGACAAAGAGCTGTCTGAACAAGAATCCATGATATTTGATTTTATTCACAAGAGCACTTGCCGCACTACAGAAAGACCCAACCTTTTGTCCTGACCCAACCTTTTGTCCTAACCTTTTCCGCACTACAGGAGGTTAGGACTTTCTAGGTTCTTCTTGAGGAGGTTAGAATCTTCTAGAACCTTCTTGATCCTTCTAGTTCTTCTAGAACCTTCTAGATCCTTCTTCTACTTTCAGGCATTTCTGAAAAGCTCTAGAAAGTAGAAGAAGGATCTAGAAGGTTCTAGAAGAACTAGAAGGATCAAGAAGGTTCTAGAAGATTCTAACCTCCTCAAGAAGAACCTAGAAAGTACTAACCTCCTCAAGCACTAGTATAAATAGGAGTCTTCGGCAACAAGCCCCTCAGTCTTGCCAACACCAGTTGTGAGTCTCCTATGAGGAAATCCCTCTTCAAGTTCTTATGTTCAAGTATCGTCCTTGCAATCAAGCCTTGTCTTGTACTCAAGTCATGTAATCCAAGTCTTGTATCTAACTCTCTTAATAAACTACTAAGTCTTGTAATCAATATTAAGCTTATCATCAAATGCAAGTTCTTGTACATTGTGAGCGCCTCCTCTTGCTCTCCTCTAGCTCTATACATGCTCATAACAGTTTGGCCAGACTACCATCTCTTAATCTTCTCAAGCCATCATGGAGCCGACGATGGAAGGTGTCATCAACGCATTGCAAAGCATCCAAGCTCAGTTACAAGAACTTCGTGAGAGTAACGCTCAACTTCAAGCAGGGCAACCCCTAATCTTGGGACCAGCGTTGCAAAATCTTCACCGTCAAATTGAAGAGCTTCAAGAGACAAGCACACATCAAGCACAAGCTGCAAGATCTAGCTATTCTCAACAACATAAGAAGGAGCCAAAGGTCAGCATGCATCAAAAATTTGATGGGACTAGATCAAAGTTTAGAGGTTTTCTCCAACAAGTGCGTCTCTCCATTCGAATGCAACGAGAGTGCTATCCAGATGATGCCTCTCAAGTAGGCCTTATTGGGACCCTCCTCTCGAGTACGACTCTCTCCTAGTTTGCTCCCTTACAGTCTCCTCTTTTTCATGACTTTGAAGCATTTGTGCAGGAGTTCTCTGCAACCTTTGGGGATATTGATAGAGCAAGGGTTGCTGAAACCAAACTTAGAAATATTTAAAGGCCAAGGATCAAGACCTGCATCCGTCTATGCATCTGAATTTCAGCAGCTCACTTATGATCTGACTTGGCATGAGGAATATTTCATTATCCAATTTTGGTGGGGATTAAAGGATGACGTAAGAGATCTTTTCTTGACTATGCCAAAGGTTCACACACTAAGCGAGTTCATCTCTCAAGCAATAGAATGTGATAATTGACTATTTGAGAGGAGACAAGAGAGGCTTCTTGGGGCACCATTGCGACCCCAAACAGAAGTGACACATAATGGCTACACACCTCAATAGGGCCATGAATCAAGCATTGAGCCGATGCAAATTGATTCAGCACGGTTTCAACCTCTCTCAGCCCAGGAGAAGCAAAGGCGACGCATTAATGGCTTATGTATGTATTGTGGAGAGCAGGGGCACTTAGTTCAACAGTGTCCAAAGAAGAGAAGGATGAAGGTTCATGGTGCAATGGTCTCAACGTGTTCGGAAAACACGGACGTCCAACCCCAATAGAGACCGACCGGTTGGACAAAAGACAAGTCTTTTTCCTTTCGCTGAGTCCACTTCAAGTTTTATGCTACCAGTCAAGATCCATATGCCGGGTAGGCACATGTATTGTGAAGCATTACTAGATTCAGGCGCAACGGCGTGCTTCATGGACAAAGAATTTGCAAAAGAACAAGGCATACCACTTGTGGAGAAGTCTAATCCAGCAACTGTAGAAATCATTGATGGTCGTCCTCTCACTTCAGGGGATGTCAGGTATGAAACTCGCCCCATAGAAGTAACATTGCAGGAGCATGTTTCAAGAATAGCGTTCAATATTATACAAAGCCCAAGCAGTCCAGTCGTTATTGGGCTACTGTGTCTTGAATTACATAATCCTGACATAGATTGGAGGGCTCGGCGAATTGACCCACGAAAAGTCCAAAAGAAGAAGGGAAGGCATAATAGGCCTATATATCTTGGAGCCAAGGTCTTCATGCGTGCAGCCAAAAAGTATCCAACTTTCCTGATATTTGCAACACCAACCGACATGTCGACAACAAAAATCATGGAGGCATTGCCACGTCAATGATTACAATGATGTTTTTGAGAAGAAGAACCAGAGTATCAACCCTATGATTGTGCTATTGAGCTTCAGGAGGGAATCCAACCCCCTTTTGGCCCAATATACAAGCTATCTCAAGATGAATTGGTAGAAGTATGGAAAAATAATTATGTGAATCTTGCTAAGGGGTTCATACGGCATTCAGTAGGAGCTCCAATACTCTTTGTAAAAAAGAAGGATGGAACTCTCCGGATGTGCGTGGATTGTAGGGGCCTAAACAAGATCACCGTCAAGAATGTCTATCCCCTTCCCTTGATCCCAGAGCTTCTTGAGCGCCTTGGCAAGGCAAGAATATTTACAAAAATAGATCTTCATGGTGCTTACAACCTATTTAGAATCAAAGAAGGTGATGAATGAAAGACAGTCTTTCGGACAAGGTATGGCCACTTTCGAATATACTGTCATGCCATTTGGTCTCACAAATGCCCCAAATGTTTTTCAACATTTAATGAACGATATCTTTTGGGAGTATTTGGATTATTTTTTGGTAATATATTTGGATGATATCTTGATATTTTCCAAGGATCAAGAAGAGCATGAGCACCATGTACAATTAGTGCTTGAAAAGCTTCGTGCATCAAGGTTATATGCAAAGTTGGAGAACTGCTATTTTCATCAATCTAAGGTGGAATTTCTTGGTTATGTAATTTTTGAAAAGGGATTCTCCATGGATCCAAAGAAGGTTCAAACCATCCTTCATTGGGATACACCCACCTCGGTAAAAGATGTTCAACGTTTCCTCGGATCTGCAAATTTTTATCGTATCTTTATATAGAGATACTCCAAGGTGGCTACAACACTCCAAGGTTGACAGGCCATAATAATTTTTTCTGGAACTCAGAGTCCGCGAAATCATTTCAGACTCTCAAGAAAGCTTTCACGACCGCACCCATTCTAATTCACGCAGATCCTACAAAGCCTTTCATCCTAGAAACAGATGCTTTTTGCCCTTCGCGCTATTCTATCCCAAGTAGGAGAGGATGGTCAAGTACATCCAGTGGCTTTTGATTCCCGCAACATCTCAGCTGCAGAAATCAATTATGAAATCCATGACAAAGAGCTCTTAGCAATCGTCGACTCCTTCGACACTTGGCGTCACCTACTTGAAGGAGCTCCTCATAAGATCACTGTTTATACAAATCACAAGAATTTGGAATACTTCATGACATCGTGCGTCTTGAATCATCGCCAAGATATCTGGAGTGGTGTCCTATCAAGGTTTGAATTTCTTATCTCTTATAGACCTGGCCGTCAACAAGCTAAGCTAGATCCCTTATCACGAAGATCCTACCTTGCACCTAGAGAAGGCAATGCAGCATTTGATCAACAAGAGTCAGTGATTTTGAAACCTGAGCAGCTTAAGCTAAATGCCACCATGAGCCAAGATCCTGAAGATTCTACTTTTCTTTCTAAGGTGAAGATGCAAATTGCCAAAGACCCACTTGCTTAGAATATTAGACAACAACTACAAGGACAAGAGGTAAATGAGGACTTTCAAGAAATTGATGGACTAATTTACTATAAGGGTCTTCTATATATTCCGCCAAGACCAACACGCTTGGAAGTACTTCAGCAACGGCATGATCTTCCATCAGGCAGGGCATTTTGGGGTTAATAAGACAATTGAGCTTCTCTCCCGTGACTTTTGGTGGCCTCAAATGTGGAAGCTTGTCAATGAGTATGTAGGCACTTGTGACACTTGCAATAGATCAAAGGCCCCTCGTCATCGTCCTCATGGGTTGCTCCATCCCTTGCCCATTCCAACCAAACCATGGTCATCCATCTCCATGTGCATTGTAGAGCTACCCTTGTCACAAGGACTTGACTCCATTTTAGTAGTCGTGAATCGGTTTACAAAAATGGCACACTTCATTCCAACCACTATCACCATCACAGCGAAGGTACGGCCAAACTCTTTCTACAACATATCTATCGTTATCACGGATTACCGAATGACATAGTTTCTGATCGAGGCCCATAATTCATCTCTAGCTTTTGTAAAATCTTATTCAAGCTACTCGGAGTACAAATCAACCTCTCCTCAGCCAATCATCCCCAAAGTGATGGACAAAGAGAGAGAGTAAATCAAGTTTTGGAACAGTATCTCCGCTGTACTATCAATTATCACCAGGATAATTGGGTCGAGCTCCTACCACTAGCAGAATTCTCCTATAATAACAGTTTTCATGCCTAAATCCGTCACACTCCATTCTTTGCTCATTATGGTCAACATCCCAAATAGGATATCCACAGATACTATCAAGTCAAGAATCCAGCTACTATTCATCTTACACAACAATTATCTGCAATTCACAAAGAACTTACAATTCATCTCAAAGAAGCTCAATCCAAGTATAAGGAAAGTGTAGATCTCCATCGCATGCAGCATCCAAAATACAAAGAAGGGGATAAAGTGTGGCTCCTCCGACGTGATTTGTATTCATCTTTTCCCTGTCAAAAGCTTGATTATCAAAGGCTTGGCCCGTTTAAAATTATCCGTCAAGTCAATCCAGTCACCTACCGACTTCGATTGCCCTCATCCATGAAAATTCATCCGGTCTTTCATGTCTCAGTCCTAGAACCTTGTCACACATCTAAGATCCCAGGAAGAGCCCTACAACCACCTCCTTCGGTTGAGATTCAAGGACATGACGAATATGAGGTCTCAAAGTCTACATGACGAATATGACGAATATGAGGTCTACAACATGCATCTCTCAAAGTCCAAGAGTTCCATCAACAACATCCATGGAAGCCCAACTCAAGGAACACCACTACTGAACTCGTCGCTTGAGGAGGGGGTAATGTCATGGATGCTTGAGAGTCAGTCGCTACCTGCATCATTGCTAGAAGGTTCTAGAAGATTCTAGAAGTCCTAAAAGTATCAAGGAGATTCTAGAAGTTTCTAGAAGCATGGAGAATATTCTGAAAGAATCTAGAAGTTTCTGGAAAGCTCTAGGAAGTTGAATAAGGCTCTAGAAGGTTCTAGAAGAACTAGAAGGATCAAGAAGGTTCTAGAAGATTCTAACCTCCTCAAGAAGAACCTAGAAAGTCCTAACCTCCTCAAGTAACCTCCTCAAGCACTAGTATAAATAGGGGTCTTGGGCCACAAGCCCCTCGGTCTTGCCAACACCAGTTGTGAGTCTCCTATGAGAAAATCCGTCTTCTAGTTCTTATGTTCAAGTCTTGTCCTTGCAATCAAGCCTTGTCTTGTACTCAAGTCATGTAATCCAAGTCTTGTATCTAACTCTCTTAATAAAGTACTAAGTTTTGTAATCAATATTAATCTTATTATCAAATCCAAGTTCTTGTACACTGTGAGCGCCTCCTCTTGCTCTCTTCTAGCTCTTTACGCACTCATAACATTCTCATTTCAGCAAAAGAGACTGAGGGAATTTTGATAGTCGTTTGATCAGAGGTACCTGCTTGTTCTTGTATCTCTGGTCGTCCCTCTCTCAGCAGCTGATTGACTCTTTTTTACTCCGCTATCTCCTTGAGCAGCTGCTCTTCTCATTTTACCCGCACCACTGTAAGGTCTCTTCTCTGTGTTTGCTCTAGCTTTAGCTCTAGCTCTAGATCCTTATTTCTCTTTCCCCAAACCTTATAAACTTCATCCGTACCTTCGATCAAGGCGACAACGGGATTTTCTCTAATCTGTTTCAAAAAGGCAGCCTGATCATTAATTCTTTGCTCTGAGTTTTGTAGAGACGCATTCGCTACATCGAGCTGCATTTGGATCTTTTGTATTGACAGAGTTGTGGTTAGGAGTTCATTTGTCACCTCTGTCAGCTGTTGATCTTTAATCTTGCATGCATCTAATAACTTTGTTAGAAGTTCTCCTAGCTCCTCCATTTCTTTCTGTTGCTTCTCTTTGGCTAGCTGGTGTTGTTTGGCTTCAGCTTTCAGCTGTTGGACTTGTCTTTGTAGATCTGAGATGACATTCATCCTGTTATCTAATTCTCCTTGTAGAGCATCGATGACCATTTCCAGCTCTTTAGCCTTAGCACTACGGCTAAGTGCCGTCGTTCGTATTTTTTCGATCATCACATATATCTGCTTGGCATATTCATTTACTTGCAGGACTACTTTGTCATTTGTCTCCCACTCTTCAGACTCTATAGGCTGCCTCAATGTTTCAGCAGTTTTGGTTTGTGGCTCCTTAGGTGGTTCTGTGGTGGTTGCTTGTGGTTGCGATGGGGGTTATACTCCTCCTTGAGGTGTTGCGTTGCCTCAGTTGTCTTTGCTTCTTGAGGCTTCGTGGATGCCTTGGCCGTTTCTTGTTGGGTGGTCGTAGAAGGATCTATCTCTTTTTTTGTTGCTTTGGATTGCTCAAAATTGGATGCTGCCTGTTCCTTGTGTTCAAGCTCTTTTTCTTTGTCTTGATCACCCTCATTAGGTTTAATTGCGGGTGAAGGCGGGGGCTTGGCATTGGGTGGTCTTCTTGCTCCGTAGCAGGTGAGGTAGGCTTTGGAGACATTTTCCCTTGGTCATGATGTGTCATGCTTTGCTCCGTGGCCTCCACTTGTCTTTGTTGCTCGGTTGCATCTTCTCTTGCTTTCCTCTTAGCTTCTTCAGCTTCTTTTAATTTTAGAGCTTCTGCTCCTGCACACATGCGTTCAAGAAAGTCTGTGGGGTCCTCTGCTTCTTTCCTTGCAGGGTTCTTAGTTCTGGTTCCCCTGATCCCTTTTGGAACCCACCGTTGGAGGTCCTCACCTGCAACTTGGTGGCTTCTTTCGTAATTTTGTTTTTCTCTCTCAAACCTTGCCTTATTTTGTTGAGGTTCCTCTTGGTGTGCAGCTACAGCTTTCTTCTTCATCTCTTCTATTCTGGACCTTCTCTCCTCATTCTCCGTGCTTTCACTCCTATGAGATTCATAAGAGCTTTCTACCGATTCTTCATCTGACTTGTAAACTCTCTTTGACGAACGCGTAGTTCATGGAGAAGGCTGTGTAAACACAATCCATGTGTTCTGATCTGGGGATTTTGGAAAATTGTCAGCCATGCCAATAATATGGTATGTTATTCTTGTCAGTACTTCAGGCACGCCCAGATAGGTGATTTTGCCTTCTTTCTTGGTGCCCTTCAACATTGTCAGCACATACTAACATGATCAACCGGTTGCTTGGTTTTCGACTTCAACACCTGGGTGAAGGTAGTTGCAACTGCATGATTTTGTGTGGTGTACCGTGGTGGTCTCTTTGCCAAAAAATGGAAGTGTTGATGGTAGAGACGTGCTGGTTCTTTCACTTGCCTTTGGAGAGGTCGACAAAATTTGTAGTAGAGCAGTGTCCTTGGTGAAGGTTCCTACTATCTTTCTGTCTCGAGCCCGCATTTTCATTCCTTCAATTGGAAACTTCAGTGCCTTGGCCACAATTTCCTTTGTGATTATCACTTCGACTTTCTGCCCTTGTTGGTCAGTAATTTGGGTTGATCCATCCTCTTTAATTGTAGACAGTAGCTCATAGGCTTTCTGGAAATCTACTCCGCATGGTTCCTAGTCATAGAATTCCTTGAGGCCTAGCCTTCTGTTAGCTTCCTTTGTGTCTGGCTTTGCAGCTACATCATATATTTCTTTTGGTAGCATCTGCAGCTCTACTTGATGTCCTTCTTCACTCTTAAACGTGCCAGTGAAAACTGTTGTATTGTTTTCCTCAAGCTGTTCTCTTGACAAGTATGTTGCCTTGTCCGTCTTTACTGAACTTGGGTCCAGTTGGTAGGGTGGCAGCTCTTGCAGCTTCTCTTTTTGGGACACCCATTTCTTGGCCTTCTTGGCAGCTTGCATTGCTCCTATTAAGTGAATACAGTGCAAAAGTTAGAAAATTTTGCAAATTTCTCTCTGAAATGCCCTTGAGTCTGAACTGCTAACAAATTGAGTCCAATTCGCTTTAAATCAATTTTGGAGCATGGATAGATGCATAAAATCATGTAAAGATCAAAATCATAAAGTTCAAGCAAAAATCTGGCAATAAAAGTAAATAATCGCGATTATTTACAACTGAGGATTTTTTCCAACTTTTTGCATTTTTTATATCATAGGCTTGAAACATATGGTATTTAGGGGCTTAGAGTGAAGTGTGGGCTCATTTGAATGCACAAGGTGGAAATGGTGTCAGATTTAGTCTTTCAATCTCTGAAACAGTAGATATGAAGGGATTTTGAGATTTTGAGATCCAAATTTACTCAAACTTGGTCGGTGGGTGTTTGAAGCTGGACACACCCCACGACATCTAACTACTCGGCGGACTATTATTTTTGTAATTATTCATTCATTGAGGAAAACCCAATTTTTCACCTTGTAAATATTGGGACTTACAGAAGTTTCCAGATTGTATCCCAGTTTTGATAGTTAGACTGAGTAGATGGTTGATTGTGGAACTTTAGGGTTTGAGAAGTTGTAAGGTATATATACCACTTTTTGACCTTAATGAAAAAAACCTTTTGTCACTTTAAAAACAAGTTTGAAGTCTGTGAGTGAGCGTACTATGTACGAGAGAGAGAGAGTGTGTGAGCTTCATCTTGACGCTACGTGTGCTACGGTGGTCGGAATCGAGTGCAGAGAAGTGCAGCGTGTTGCCTCCGACTAGAGCTACGTGCCGATACCAACATTGCGCGCGTACGGTCCGGCTTTGGGAGCTCCTTCTACGAGCTTCATCGGTTGTTTGGGTGAGCATACATTATCTGATTTCGCATTGCATCATATCCACGCGTTCACATTGAGTAGAACTACACATTAGGCACTTCAGATTTTGAAAACGAAGACCTGCAGATTTCGGCCAAACATCCTACGTGTTTTTGCACCGGGTGTTTTGGGTCGTGATTTTGGTTCATAGACCTTAGGGAGAGCGGCCTATAGGTATTAGTAGGGTCTCCTTCAAGTTCTATGGTGTTTCGAGAGTGTTTGATGGGTGTTCTGCTCTAGCAAGCGTTGTAGGAAGTTTCCTCTTTTGCACTCTTGAAGGCTGTGACTTAGACAATTGGTAGAGACCTCTGTAGGAATTAGTTAGGAGTCAGTCGAGTGTAGGTTGACACCTTATGCTTGCTTCCACGCGCCTGCGGGTCGAGCTTCGTGCTTAGCTGACATTACTTGTTAGGTGAGTTCTCGCTGTGCTAACGTCCATCGCGGCGTATCTGTCCAACATTGGCGCCACTGTCGGGGATGAAAACCTTAGGTAGGTGACCGAGACTAATCCTTGAGGATTGGGATTTTTGGCTTGCCAAGAGTCTAGCTTTACATTTAGATAGGATCAGAGGGTTGAGGACTCTCTAAGTCTTAGAGGGAGTCTAGGAAGCGTGTGTCTGGCCTAGATCCTTCGACTTAGGTAGTTTTAGGTAGTAGTCGAGTTCTAGAGTAGGAGTTGGAGTGGTAGAAACGGTGAGAGGAGATCTTGAGAGTCTGGAGAGGCCAAAAAGCAACCAAAAACACCATTATCACCATTTCTTCATGATAGGTAGGAGTAGAGTAAGTAGGACATCATGATTCAGATCTAGAGCATTTCATGCATGTACACTTGCTTGGTAGAATCATTACAAGTTTGTAAAAGACGCAAAAAGACGCAAAAGTGTGGTTGAAAGCCTAATTGAAGTCCAAAAGTTACTGTGAGTGTTTCTGATAGATCTACAGAGCATCAGGAGCATTCCTGTCAGAAAAGACTTTAATTTAAAGCCAATAGACATCCTACGCGTAGGATGTCTACATGCCAATCTGGGAGGAATTTTGGGATTTTGAGTTGACCAGTGTGTTCAGAAGGTAGGGTTTACCCTAATTTCAACTGGAAAGTGGAAATTTGGCCATATCTTGACAGGATAACGCCAAATAGACTGAAATTTCTAGACATCCTACCCAAATAGTGCCAAAACATTAACTTGAGACCAAAACCATAAGATGGCTGCATGAGTATGTCTTGCATGATATATTGAGTGACTGAAAGGGGTTTCACCTCACTTGGGTAAGAAAATTGGGTTCAAAGTGGACTTTTAACACTTTTGACTGAAAAAGCAAAAATAGCTGAAGTTTGGGACTTTTGACATCCAAATCAAAATCTAAGCATACCACTGGGATACTGACATCAAGGGGAAGCTGTGGAACAAATCTGGGGTCAAACAGGCCAAAAAGACATCCTACGCATAGGATGTCTTCTGAGTGATTTGGGACTCCAAACTAAATTCTGAGTATACCAAAGTCATCAGCAACTCAAGGGGAGCTTGAGCCTTGAGTTTAAAGCCATTCTGAAGAAAAAGACATCCTACGCGTAGGATGTCTAATGCAAGAAAATGAAGCCAGAATTTGACTTTGAGCATTGTAAGGTGTTATATAGCCTAATGCAAGCCTGCTAGTCAATTTTGGTCCAATTTGGAGTTGATTAGACTGATCAATACCATCAACAGGCCGTGGAAAAAAATTTCTGACTCATTGACCAGCTAATAGGTATCCAAATCAAAAAGTAAAAGCAGTTGTAAGCTAAGCACAACAAAGGGAAACAACAGTGCAAAAATCCAGGCAAAACACAGAAGGAGACATCCTACGCGTAGGATGTCTATTGGGGCATACTGCAGAGCAAATTTGACCTGGCCTAGACAGTGAGGTTCCATTTAGCTTAAGGATTCCAGAACTTCTTTCAGAAGTGAATTTGGACCTTGTTTGCCCATTTGACGAAGCAAGGACTGAATTCAGACTTTTTCGCGTAAATTGACCAACATGTGAGGGAAGTACTGTTTCAGATTAGCAAACCTAATCCAGAACATCAGCAGTGTATAAAATACAGTACTGGTTGAGATTAACTCTCCAGTTATACCAATCATTACTAAGATAACCTCTAGCAGATAAATGCTTTGATTCAATTGCCGAAATTAAAACTCTTGTGTACAGGTATATTCAGCAACAAAGCAAGAAGTTGTGCAGAAACTGACCCATTTCCAGGTGAGTGGTTGAATTTGTGATAAACTGCATTGATAAGTTTGATGAATTTAAGATCAGGAAGATATATTGTTAGAGACCAGAAGGTGAAATACACAGGAAACAGAGACCCAAGAGATCATGTAGCAGCTTTTGTGCGTGTAATTAGAGCCGAAGAGGTGTTAGATTTTCCTACCCAATTTGCAGGGTTTGGACTAACCCTAGAGGATGATGCTGCAACTTGGTTTGACTCTGTGGAGCGTAGAGACTTTGTGTCGATGGAGGAATTGTTTGACGAGTTTATTGAGGAATTCTCTCAAAGGGGAATAGCTCATAATACCGTCTCAAAAATCCATAAATTCAAACAAAAAGATGGAGAATCTGTACGGAAGGCAGCCCTAAGACTAAAAAGATATGTTAAGTTCTGTCCTGTTGAAGAACTGCCAACTCAGTCCAGACTTATGTTGATATTCATCCAAGGACACGGAATGCAGATCTCCAGAAAGACTTACATATGAAGAGGAGCACGACGTTGAATGAGTTGACTAAGGAGGCTCTGTACTTTGTGGACAATTGTGTGGTCTACAAAGAAGGGGAGTTTAAGGACCTTGATGACGATTCATCTTCACAGCAAAGTGGGAGCAAGTCTTCCAAGACAGCACTGAAAGGCGAAATAGCAGTAAACCAGGAGCAGCTCGTAGATGAAGTCTTAAAAAATATCAACTTGTACGCCAAACCCCAAGCTAAACAGCCCAAGTGGTGTGCTATTGAACAAAAATGGACAAACCATGGGACCAAGGAATGTTATTATAACAAGGGATATGTGAGAGAGAGACCTTACGCTCCCCAAGCTCCAGTAGCTTCCCCTCAAGTTCCACCGATGCCCAGATATCAAGCAGGCAGCTTACCAAGACCTATAGGTGTAGAAAGACCACAACCGGTGTTGGGGCAACAACCACCCCTACCAGGTTTACGACCAGTTGGTATAAGATACACACCAACGGTAACTGAATCAAAAGAAAAGGCTTTGGTGCCTATGCATGCATATTATGAAGATCCCAATGGATATGCGGCAAACCCTGTCTATTATCCACCGGAAGAACCCTCGACACCAGAACCATGGAGCATGATACGGAATCAAGGACCACCAACTGCTGCACAGGCTGCAGGAGAAGGAAGATATAGCTTAGATAAACGAACATTGTTATTCATAGCCAATGGAGGCATGGGAATACAGAGATAGGCTTACCAACAAAGAGGGGCTCAAGGAGCACCTCAACAACCCAAGGGACCCTGTTACAAGTGTGGCGGAGACCATTGGCTGAGAGATTGTCCTCATGATGAAATCATTAGAGTCAATGCGTATTGCCCAGAATGTGGAATTACTCATTTGATTCCCAATTGCCCTAAAAACCCGGGCAAAGGAGCAAAAACCACCTTGAACTTGTTAGAAACAGTACCTTCCAGTGGAGGATTGAAAAATGAAACAATCATACTTATTCAGGCGGTAACACGAGCCCAAGCCCAAAGAAGGACGAACGAACCCATAGTAGAAGAACCAAAAACCGATGCCCAAAGTTCAGAAATGTAAAATCAGAGAAGCACTTGGAAAGCTAGAAAGGCGTGTAGGAAAGCCAGGAAAGAACGAGAGCAAACATCCCTATCCGATGAGTTGAAACATACAAAGAAATAGATTGGAACGGTTAGAGGATATAGCTAGCTTAACCTCACACACCACAGCAGCCATAGCACCCAAGGAAATAGCAGAGCCCAAAAGTGCAGGATCAGGAGGATCTGTACTGGCAGACAAGGTAAACAAGCAGCTAGATGCACTGCTAAAAGCTTATGAAGCTCGATTTAAAAAGAACCAAACCCAAGAGCAAAGGTGGATGACTTATCCATATGCAAAAATAGAAAAACAAAGGCTGGATATGTGTAAAAAGATGATCGAGACGGCTCAATCATTGATGGAAGACCCGTTGGGTAAACCGGCAAATTGTCATGACGCACGAGCTCCAACCCCTATCCAACCAACATTAGAGAAACATGAAGAAACAAAGGAAAGACTCACTAATGATTATGAGTCCAGAGGAGAGCCTATCATAGTGCCGAATACCACCGATGGGGCAAGTGACGGGGTCCATCCTAAAATATTGGAAGAAATGGGAAAGGACGGTAACGGTCTAGATGATCTGTGGAAGCAAATCCGTGAGGCCAACGAGGCTAATAGGACGAGTAACCCCATGAATAGCACGAGAAAAGAAAAGAACGTGATCTTACCTCCTATTGAAGAATTTGAGGCAAGATCACAAATGAACTTTGAGATACATTCACAAGGGGGAGACCAAGGATGTATTAGTTCGGGGCACAGCTAACCAGACTCTTTGAGAACTTTACCCTCTTACCTGGGAGAATATGAAGCTAAGTCGGAAGTGAGAGCAATCCCATCTCAAAGACTTTCTTCTAACAAGGTGATGGATTCGCAAGGATTGATTGAGTTGTTATCCACCCCGGTGGCATGCACAATCACGTTAGCAGAACTCCTAAGGTTAAGGCCAAACATGTGGACCACAGTAGGGAAATGCCTAGAAAAATTTGGAGTGAGAGACCCCACCTTGAAGCTCCAAGAAGGAATCACGGAGTTGGACAGACCTAACCTAAACACTAGGCCGGTACCATTGAATAAGGTTGGAGAATATTGCGAGGGAGAAGACGGGAACACTACGCTACCGGTAGAATTTCAAGGAGTAGTTTCCAAAGCTATTCTTGACAGTGGAGCGGGAGTTGCTATCGCCACCAAGGAAATCTGGAAAAAATGGGGAAAACCAACTCTGAGGGCTACCAGAATGAAACTGCAGTTGGCAGATGGGTTCATGGAGAAGCCTCTAGGACTCTTAGAAAAAGTAATTGTCACTTCGTGCGGAATCGAGTATGAGCACACATTTGCAATAGTCAATTTCAACAAAAAGAACAATTATGAGATAATCTTGGGACGACCATTCATGCGACAACTGAAGATGGTCCAAGATTGGGGTTATGACCACATATACCTCAGACATGGCGAGACGACAACTAAAAGACACCTAAAAGACCATAGTTACAAAGATGTAAACCAAACACCAGTGGAAGAGTTTGATTCGGCTACAGTAGTAGGATTGGAACTACCAGCATGGTTAGGGCAACCAAAAGAGCTATGGATGTGCAGAGCTTCACATTGTGGAAGCTTAAGAAAAGAGGATTGCGTCTTAGAAAGAGCAATTGAGGACAAGGAGTATATTCCGGAACCTTTCCCTGAAGATGCCTTGGAACCTCTAGAATGGGAACACATACTGGCAACATTGGATTTCTGTACCATTACCGACAGTCCAACAACAAAATTTTGCGATAAGGATGGCTATGATGTGCTACCCTATTACATGGTAAGCATTGTGCCAGAGAAAGAGACGGTAGAACCTCCAGAACAAGAAGAGTTTTACAACTCCTGTGAACATTTGGAAGTAAATGATGATGCAGATAATGAGTATTCAGACACCTCAAGTGAGCGTGGAAATGAAGCCGAGAATATAAAGTTTTATGATTTTGCTAATCAACACCCTAGACGCCAAGAACGCTATAGGAGGAAAAGAGCAGGAAAGAAAGCGAGAGAGAACCTGATGCCCAGGATAAAAGGTAAAACTCACTATTTGATGCTTGTAAAAGCAGAGGATTGTGTAAAAGATCAAATATCAGAAAAATTCTCAGAAAATCGAAAGAAAGAACACGAGAAGAAATAAAACAGGTGAGAAAAGCTAAAACCGAAACAAAATCACAAAAATCTGAAAAATCAAAAAAAGAAACAACAAAAGACCAAGAGTGGACCAAACTGGAGCGTAAACAGAAATACCAAGAACTGAAACGGTCTTTGAGAGAGATATGGACTACTGAATAAGATAGTGATGGTAAAGGGGAGTCAGAAAAGGGCAACATGAACGTACCAGCACACTATCGAAAATTTACTATCCAAGATAGAAAAATCATCATGACACCACCAATCAGGGAGAGAACCAACCAAGAATCTTACGATGGGCCTGAAAATGCAAAAAGAATAGACCTCACAGAACCGGGTGAAAAGCCTCAGCCGGTCTATATAGCTAACGATTTAGAGTCTGAGGAGGAAGCACAGCTAACACAACTTCTCACAAAGTATAAAGATGTGTTCGCTTGGTCCTATAAAGACCTTAAAGGAGTTGATCCATTGATATGCCAACATACAATTCCTTTGAAATCGGATGCAAAACCTAGCAAACAACGTCCTTATACATATAATGACACATTTGCTAAACGAATCAAGGAAGAGATTGATAAACTGATGGAAGCGGAATTCATCTATGAGATTGAACATACAGATTGGGTGTCACCCATTGTGGTAGTTCCCAAAAAGAATGGAAAACTGCAGATGTGTGTAAACCTTAAGAAGGTGAATGTAGCAACCATAAGGGATAATTATCCCTCGCCAATCACAGAACATGTACTGGAGTGAGTGGCCGGAAAACGGGCTTATTCCTTTCTGGATGGGTTTTGAGGATACAACCAACTGGCAATAGCAAGGGAAGATCAACACAAAACAGCCTTTGCCACAGAATGGGGGATTTATGCGTATCGAGTTATGCCATTTGGCTTAACTAATGCATCAGCCACTTTCCAGAGGTTAATGACTCACGCATTCAAGGAATACCTAAGAATATTCTTAGAAATTTACATGGATGACCTGTGTGTACACTCTCTTCTGCGAGAGGAACATATAGACCATTTGCAAAAGGTCTTTGAAAAGTGCAGAACATATAGAATCTGTCTAAACCCGAAAAAATGTGTATTTATGGTTAAGCAAGGACGAATCTTAGGACACATTGTCTCAAGAAACGGCATAACCACAAACCTAGACAAAGTCAAAGTCATTGTAGACCTGCCCAGGCCTACTAATGCGAAACAAGTGCAATCCTTCATGGGGCACTACGGATACTATCGAAGATTCATATACATGTATGCAGTTATCGCACAACCTCTGTATCGTTTGCTAGTCAATTTCGAATGGACCGAGGAGTGTGAAACTTCATTCCAAAAGCTGAAGGAAAACCTTATATCAGCACCTGTACTAAAGGCACCAGATTGGGAAAAGATATTCCATGTGCACATTGATGCTTCAGCATATGCCATTGGAAGTATTCTAGCTCAACTTGGAGACGGAACAATGGATTTTCCGGTTTTCTATGCAAGCCGACAGTTAAACAGTGCAGAAAAGAACTACACAACCACCGAGAGGAAAGGGTTAGGAATGATTTATGCTGTAAAGAAATTTCGGCATTATTTTCTTGCAAACAAATTTGTGTTCTTCACGGATCATCAAGCTCTTTTGTACCTAGTAAATAAACCTTGCAATACAGGGAGAATCGTACGCTGGTTTATTATATTGCTAGAATTTGACTTCACAGTGGTAGTCAAAAAGGGTAAAACCCATCTGCGAGAAGATCATCTTTCAAGGATACACAATGGGGAAGCTCCAGATGATGACATACCAGATGCTTATCTTTTCAACATTGAAATGGTACCCAAATGGTCTCAGGAAATAGTTAGCATTCTCTCCTTCGGAAGTGAGTTTGATAATACAGGATGCAGATCCAAACAACAAACAATTTGACAAGCAAAAAACTTCCAGTTGATAGCAGGACGGTTGTTTCATCTTGAATCTGACCTAATCCTACGATTATGTATAAATCCGGAAGAATTCGAGTGCTACCTTGAAGAGGCACATGTCCAAGGTTGTGCATTTCATTGTTCAACAGTGAAAACACACCGGAGACTGAAACAGTTAGGGGTTTATTGGCCAACTATGTATGCGGATACACATTTTTATGTTACCAATTGTACAGTATGTAGGGCCAAACGACCAGTGGATCACGCAACTTTGTTTCAAGTGAACATAGCACCTGCATGGAGTCAATATGTCATTGACTTCTTAACCACTAGGACGTTCCCTGAGAACATTACAAGAGCATGGGAAAATCTATAGAGCTGGAAGCTAGTGACTTTTAGTTAATTGGGAATCAACTCTATAAGCGGGGAAAGGACAATCAACTTAGAATCTGTGCAAGTGAAAGTGAATACCTGCTAATTCTAGAACATGCACATAGCGGAATAAGTGGAGGCCATTTTTCGGGCGATAAGACGGCAAAAATTGTCTTAACCGCAGGAATTTGGTGGCCTACATTGCACATGGATGCCGACGAGTTTGTAAAGCGTTGTGATGTGTGTCAACGCACCAAGATACCAATAAAAAGAGATGAGATTCCATTAAGGCCAATGATGGGGGCAAGGGCATTTGCAAAATGGGGTATTGATTTTGTGGGACCTATATCACCCCCTGCATATCGCACCCATACCCAATATATCATTGTGGCTATGTTAACCCTCACGGCACACGGACACCCTATGATCTATAAACGTTGTATTATTTAGAGTCAGGTACCGGGCTTGTCGGACCAATAGGAAAAGGGTAAGAGTGATCGCCGATGAGAGGCGCACTCTAACTGGGACATTCAAGGGATTAGTTGGCTAAGCATGGGCGCCCAAATGTGAATGGGGTGAGCTCATATAAAAGCCAACTAAACCTAAAATTTACTCATTCTCTCATTTGTGCAATAGAAGAGTGCTCTTGCTCCATCTCCATCTTCTTCTTCTTCACCTCCTCGTGTGTGTGTGTGTGTGTGAGAGAGAGAGAGAGAGGGAGAGTGTGTGTGCGATCGAGCATTACGAAGGCACGACGGCGGCGAAGCGGTTGAGCGCGACACGACTGCAGCTTCTTCTTCATCGCGGCGAGGAATTCACCACGAAGGCAAGCGTAGAGCGGTGAGTGACACACCCTTTGCTATCTTGAGCTTGCTAGTTTAGGCTTGTTGTGTGCTTGGAGCCATTTGTGGCTCGCACACGGTGTACTGGCAAGTCCCTTGCTTCGACAGTGCGGCAAGGAGCGCACATTTTTGGTGCCGTTGCCGGGGATATGCCCTACACTAAGCTCGGTTAGCACTTTACGCTTTCTTGTGGTGCAATCTCTATCATAGGAAAGACAGGGAATGAATGTGTGTAGTTGTGTGGAGATTTTTGTTTTTTGCGTTTTCTACGTTTTCTGGTTTGCACTGCACAGTTAGCATTTCTTGCGTTTTTGCATTTTCTGCATTTTTTGGTTCTGTCAAGTTTCAATTTCTGCATTTTCTGCGTTTAATTTTCTGTCAAGTTCCAATTTCTGTAATTTTCTGCATTTTCTGCATTTTCTGTGCTTTTTCAATTTTCTGCATTTCTTGCGTTTTTTCAATTTCTGCATTTCTGCATTTTCAATTTCTGTGTTTTCAATTTCTGTATTTTCTGCATCAAAAAAAATCGGAAAATAAAAACGCGAGTGAGCGGGCGGTTAAATTTTTCGAAAATAAAAAACGTGACTCTTAAAACGGACGGGTTGGTTTGTATAAAAGATAGATCGGGATCATTTCCCCAAGCCCAAGCCCAAGCCCAAGCCCAAGCCCAAGCCCAGGCCCAGGCCTCAGTCCTCAGTCTTATGATATATAATAGACTCACTCTTATATATATACCCTACTCCCTCAAGAGAGAATGAGAGCATGTGGGACAAGTCCTCCACTCTCCTCCCTTCTCTTCCCACTTGCACCCTTAGACTTTCTAGTTTGGGCCTAGTTCCCTACTAGAAATTGACAGTTTTAGGGATTCCGAGAGCATAGAGTGACCAAACGGAGGGCTGTAAAGCACGGCACGACCCTCTGACCGAGACGCTTGTTTTGAGCTATCATACGCTCTATTCTATAGCCGGGTCAGAAAAAAAGGACCAAAAAGTTAAATTAAGGAAAGACGGGTTGCAAAACACCCAAAAATACTAGGTGAGCAGCCTTCACGGGCACTCACTGACACTTCTAGGGGATCAAGTCATATGAACCTACGCTCTGGACGAGTGTTAGAGCACGATCACATTGGTAGTGCCTCTGTTCATACGGACACCCATTACCCATCCACGATAGGCTCTAGACCCTCAGCGGGGACACAAGGTAGCACCACCCAAGACCCTAAAATAGCCGCTAGTGATTCCTCCTCCGACTCAGAAATCATGGAAGCATACCCTACCCAAAACACTGAGAGAGAAGGCCATGCACCTCCCGAAGCTCCACAGCCTAGTACTAGTATGTTTAGCCGTTTCATGGAAACATTAGGTAGAGCTACTCGCTCGGAACCTGATGCAAATGAAGCACACGAAGGGGGTGGGGAAGTGGACTCTCCTTTCACATCGCACGTGGACCCCACACCCCCAAAGAGTGTCCATGTGGATATCCTGCCAACTTCTTACCAAGAAGGCCCTTTTGAGCTGCCTCCTTCAGAAGTTCCCTCTAGAGTACCGTTGGTGACAAGTAAAACCACGGGGAGCAACATTGCTTCTACCTCACAAGAAACCGTTAACACGTCAACTCTAGAAGGATTGTTCATTAATGATCATTGGACATACGACCTCCACACTGAGGTGTTGACGGATCTACACTCTGGCCACGCCTACCATGTAGGATGGATAGAGATTGTACAATCCACCTCTAGTGCCACGAGCATCGAAGATCAACAGAAAATGATCTGTAATGTTATCCATGGCATTATTCAATTAGAAAGGCAAAACCGAGGGGTAAATATACTCTCAACTGGCCCCATGAGATTTCTGGATACGAGCAAGGCTCAACAGCCTACTCTATCACAAATGGAGACTCCTCTAATGAGCCCCATGGACCCATCTTACGTCATTTCACCTGGGGTCTCTATGCAATCTGAGCCTCCGAGCGACAACTTTAGCTTCCCTAACTTGGCTCAACCCTCTATTAAGGAAAACACAGTGCTCACTCCAGGGATAAGCCTGACAGAGAATGTACCGATGACATCTATGGTTAGCGCAGTGCCACTACCTAGTGTCATAGTACCTAATATGGGGCCTCGACCACATGTGCCTCTAGCCCCTTATGCACACATGGCCCCCACACCTCCAATTGTACCACTTGTTCATGCTCCTCGAGTGCCGCTCCCTAGCCCTTATCCGAGTGGACCTATGCCCGGTTATGTTCCATATCCTGCATCATCCACACATATGCCAAGACCGGTACCCGTTCCTCTCCCACATATGATTCCAAGAGTACCTCCACCGGCCCTGCCTCCTCACATAGGTGACTTGGCAGCGTTTGCTCAAACCATAGGTCGATCTATCGCGGAAAATATGCGTCATGCATCTGATAGAGAGCCTAGAAGTAAGGCAGTACAAATTGCCAAACTCACGCAAAAATTCAATGGGGATGAAGATGCTAGAAAACACATTGAAGTGTTTGAACAAGTATGTGATTCCTTAGGGGAACGCAACGAACTACATAAGTGCAATGCCTTAAGCTTGACATTAAGTGGGAAGGCTGGAGATTGGTATAGGACCCTAAGGGTGGACGAGAAAACAATCTACCCTACCCTTCGAAGGTTGTTTCTAAAGGAGTACATACGAGAAGGTGTGCTTTGGGGTGTAGCATCTCAGCTATAGAAGGCCGAACGTAAGGAAGGAGAGTCAGTAAGGGACTTCATTAGTCGTCTAAAGCACTTAAACTCTCGCTGCCCTGTAAATGAGCGCTTCAACAATAACCAACTGCTTGATCGATTCATTCGAGGGTTGAGGAATGAAGGAATCTATAATGGACTAGTGATTAGAGGTATCATAACCTGGGAAGATGTCACTGCCAATGCAATCCAATTAGAGGACAACTTGATGATAGCAGGCATGAGGGTGTCTACTGACACGAGATCCACTAGCTCACAAGCCATTGAGTATGAACCCATGACTGCAAAGCCCATTGCCAATGAGCCAAAGGTATTTGAGACATTCTTGACAGACCTCACCAAGGCAAATTAAGAGTCTCTTAAGGATAATCGACCCCCTCAAAATAGTCACATGTATCCAAGAAGGGAGCAACAATGGTGTTCCATTTGCTTAGGTCCACATAGCACTAGTGAGTGCCCTACATTTAGAGTAAAATTTAATGGAACTTGCAACGCATGTGGTAGGTATGGTCACCAAGCTAAGGATTGTTTAATGATCAAACGTATGATGGCAAATAGACCACCTGTAGCCTGGACGGATGCGCCTCGAGCTCTTGTATTGATGCCTGCTCCACCTCTTGAGCAACTACCGCAACACATGGTCCCTAGATCTCAAAATGTTGTACAAGCTACACCGCTACCACCTCCTATGCTAGGACCGCAGCCCCCGCATCCAAGAGTCGCCCCTATGAACCAAGTGGGTTGCGAGCCATCTAATGCTTATGCAGATGGCTGTGAGGAGGAAATAGACACTAGTATTGCCTACGGACTTGATACATTGGAAGAGTGTCCTATATACTACATGGAAGATTGTTGGGGGCAAGTCAAGCCGGTTTATCAAGCTGCTGCTCTCGCATCCAGAGGTCAAAATATCAACACCCAGGCTAGGAGGCCACCTCTTCAATGCTACGAGTGTGGTGGACCACATCGGGCAGCAGAGTGCCCTATTAGGCTGCAAAAGAATGCTGCACAGATGCAAATGAATCAAGGAAGCACGTCTGCAATGCCAATACTCACATGTAATCGTTGTGGCATAGATCACTTGATTGCCCAATGCCCCTATAACCCAAATGTGCCTAAAATCACACCCCTAAATTTGGTCGAAATTGCTAGTGTGACATCGCCAATACCACCCGTCGCACCCACTTATGCAATTACACGGTCCATGCTTCAAGGGCCAGGCCATATCCTCGAAGAGAGAGATACCGCGTCAGTTATCCAAGCAAAGAAAAAGAAGACACGAAGGAAGAGGTCGGAGAATATGGGAAATTCAAAGCCAAGTTCCAAAGCAAACATAAGAACAGGAGATGACCCCGTGTATATGAATGACCTCGAGGATGATTCAGATTCAATCGAGACAATGGAGACTAGAACCAATACCACAAAGGGAAAGACCGACAAAGAAAACCATAACATGGAACCAAATGAAAACCGAATAAGAGAAAACCATAAAGAGCCTCTGAAAACACCACAAGTGTTTCCAAATCCAATCCAAGACCCCCAAGATAAACCGCAGGGGCGAAAAGGGAAGAATCGTAAAAAGAAGATTGGGACGTACCCAAACCCAGTAGACGAGATTGAGCAGGAGAAACATCTGAGAGGTTTAGTGGAGGAGACTCAAAGGAAACTAGAACCAGAACCCATGCATGTCAAAATTCATGACACAGTGTTTCCCACGCAAGTTCATCCACCCCACATGAACCATAGACCATTAGCCATATCTAGTATCATCCAAGAAGGGAGTGAGGACGGGACATCAGAAAGTGAGCATACACCTTTCTTGTTGGAAAGGATGTTTAACGAAGGAATACCTGATCCCATTGAAGAATATGAGATTCCATCCTCACCAGTTCCTAGTCAAGGACCTACACCCTGCAAAATGCCAATGAATGTTGCCAAACTAGTGGACTTCATGTCTTCTAAGGTCCGAACCACGATCATAGCAAAGCTGTATGGAGATCCTGAGTTATTCCTTGCACTTCGAGCATTCCTTAACGGAGAGCTACGAACGGGATTACCGCATTTTGCGCAACCAAATAGGCCTGACTCAATTATGATTGATGAGGAAAATCATGTGTAATCACTTGACTTAGATGGACACGAGTCTGTGATCGAGGTACCCATTAACGAATTAGGGCAGTATTTTGAAGGCGACGAGTCTAATGCGACCCTACCCATCACTACCAAGGGATTAACTATAAAGGGAATTCTTGATGGTGGTGCGGGAGTTAGCATCGTTACAAAAGATTGTTGGGAATCCATGGGAAAACCCCGCCTCAGTGTTACTAACATTGTGGTAAAGATGGCAAATGGTACCATAGCCAAACCTATGGGGATGCTCAAGGATCTTAAGATCAAAGTTCTAGGACACAAGGTACGACATACGTTCATTGTAATGGATTTCTCTAAACACCTTATGTCATATGAAATGATTTTAGGACGACCATTCATGAGGGAAGCACAAATGGTTCATGATTGGTCTAAAAATCATGTCTATTTGCAATTCCAAGAATCTGTCCTTAGAGTGGATTTGGTGACTGGTAAGGTACCCCCTTAGGGAGTAAAACCATTATTGATCATCGCTCTGACACCACAGTTCACTCGGCCCCACTACAATATTGTTACACTTGTAAGAAGGATACAGACATTGGCCAAGATTCTCCTTATATGGATATCCTACCAGGGATGACTGAGTCGGACAATGTGGATTGGGTCCACCTAGCATCAACCATAGACACTTGGGGAAATAGGGGGACGACCTGGGCAACACCTGAGGGGGATGAAATGCCTGTACCCTTAAATATGCTACAAGCAATGCATATCGCTTCCGACAAGACTCATCCTAATGTAACGAAGAAAACATACAAGTGGGTCCCTAAAGCTTCTTTAGTGACCATAGCTAGTGCTAAAAAACAGAAGCCTTGTAAGAAACGTACCACTCACTCCAAGAAAAGTAAGAAAATGTTGCGATGGATCCCTAAACGACTATTGGAAGCCCAAGGCTACTATCAAGGAAATGATCAAATCTGGGTGCCAAAACATAGATTTTGCTCTTACCTATCACCTGACCCAAGTGAGCCCAATCCCGTAGCTCCAAAACGAATCAATGATCGTGGAAAGAAAAAAATCATAGAATGCTACACACCCGCTCCCGAGCTAGTTTGGATACCAAAGAAAGAACGATTTGTTCCACCTAGCTCAGGAAGGGGGGAGTCCCATGAAGCTTCTAGCTCATCATGTAATACATCCATAGAGGTAAAAGCTTCTACACAGCCTCCATCCATAGTAGTGGACCTCCATGAAGCTACAAAAGAATCCACACCTCCCAGTGTTCAAGAATCACCTGATGAACCACTTCAAGTTCGATCCTGGGAGAGTACCTTACCACCGTTGCAGCTTGACGAGGCACCTAGGGTAATAGAAAACTACTGCCAAAAATCCTCACCTATTACCAACTGGAACAATTGGTTTCAAAGGGTGACAAGCTCATTTCAAACGGTATGATCTACCCAAGGAAGGGGGGAGTGTTTGTGGACATCCATCATTCACTTGCTTCCCTCTCAACCTTTTTCCCTGACCTCTTAATCTCCAATCTTAGGGAATGTACATATAAAGCTTTATACTCAAAAAAAAAAAAAAGGAGCAAGAGCAATTCGCAAACGAGTATGCACAATAAAAGTCAAAACATTGACTCAGACCTACACATTCACATCTGGTACAGTGAAACAGAAACCTATGCCATAAAACACCTTTGATCCTCATCACTTGAGTGATGGAGGGTAGGTACGATTAGTACGATAGGAGTGTTTCTGTTTTAGAGTTGAGAGATTAGCGAAGTTCTCTTTTCCCACTAATGTGTCTCCTGGAGGTATTTCTTTTGTTTCCTAGTGTGTACAGGAGCGTGTTGTTATTGATAGGATTTGGACCTTCATGGAACCTTTCTCTCGTTCACACTTCAAATCAAGCGCGACCATCAACACAAACAGGTGTTTTATGTCCATTAGCATTGCCCTTATCTTTTTGCATCCATGTTTGTCTGCTTTGATTGTGATTGGTAGCATAATATTCAGCGCATTGGCTTAGTATCAAACATTTAATTCAATGTAATGTTTTGTCATAATCACTTGTCTAGGTTTAAAAATCAAGCAGTCCAACTAAGCTAGTTTGACCAAGCTAGGTATTAGAAATCTTCTCTTAATACCATGGGGAATGCCTTCCTAATAAGCAATGGTTACTTAGGTTCTTAATCCGATTTAGGCTGCATTGTATGAACTGTACTAGGGCTTTCTAGTGGGCTTAACCCTAGTGACCTTTAGCTTAAGTATTATAAAGGGAGTTTACTAATGTGATGAGCCTGGGGAGGGTAACAATGCTATATGACCCCCCAAAGTTACAAAATTAAAATGTTGAAAATGAACAAACAAAAAATCAAAGTGCCACAATGTAAAATTTTAAGCTGGAGGAGAAATCCCTACTTAAATTGGTACTTCACTCACATGTATCGCCTATGGTACTAGAGCCCTAGAGGTTCCCAGTGTGGGCGCTTTTCCTTGAAAAGCAAAAAACCCAAGGCATACAAAATAAGCACACACATCATAATTGAATCAATGTATAAAGACTTTGGGGGGTCAAAGAAAAAGTAATCAGTCAGGCGATGATTTCATGAGAAATTCCTTTTATCGTAGCTTAACTACAAAGTCTTCTAGGTATAGCCTCTAGTCAGCCCTCGAACATGAATACTTGGCTCTCGCGATTAAACAACTTAATTGACCACTGAAAATTAAGAAGCTTACCCATGGTATTAATATTCGATCTCTAGTGCCTTTCGACCGTCAAATTAGCGACCCCAGACTTGTTTAATTTTTTACCTTTACATCTGTTTATGCATTTGATTACATTGCAATTTAATGTTCATTGCTAACAAATTGTTTGAAATTCTTTTACCAATCAATTTGTCTACCTAAAACTGCATATGCTTTTTAAGAGAATGCAATTACTGTGCCAATGTTGTTTGATTTTGCAGTGACTGAAGAAGGCTAAGGACATTCATCTCAAATGCTCTTCCACCTCGACGAACCAGCTTCAACTCAATAGCTTCCGAGGAAGGAATCTACATCAGGAAGGGGGGTATGTTAACCCTCACGGCACACGGACACCCTATGATCTATAAACGTTGTATTATTTAGAGTCAGGTACCGGGCTTGTCGGACCAATAGGAAAAGGGTAAGAGTGATCGCCGATGAGAGGTGCACTCTAACTGGGACATTCAAGGGATTAGTTGGCTAAGCATGGGCGCCCAAGTGTGAATAGGGTGAGCTCATATAAAAGCTAACTAAACCTAAAATTTACTCATTCTCTCATTTGTGCAATAGAAGAGTGCTCTTGCTCCATCTCCATCTTCTTCTTCTTCACCTCCTCGTGTGTGTGTGTGTGTGTGTGTGTGTGTGTGTGTGAGAGAGAGAGAGAGAGAGAGAGAGAGAGAGGGAGAGTGTGTGTGCGATCGAGCATTACGAAGGCACGACGGCGGCGAATCGGTTGAGCGCGACACGACTGCAGCTTCTTCTTCATCGCGGCGAGGAATCCACCACGAAGGCGAGCGTAGAGCGGTGAGTGACACACCCTTTGCTATCTTGAGCTTGCTAGTTTAGGCTTGTGTGCTTGGAGCCATTTGTGGCTCGCACACGGTGTACTGGCAAGTCCCTTGCTTCAACAGTGCGGCAAGGAGCGCACAGGCTACGGACTATCTCACAAAATAGTTCGAAGCTAAAGCAACACAAAAATCTGATGCACGTACCACGGCGCAATTTTTGTATGAGAATGTTTTTGTACGTTACGAGTTACCAATAGAAATTGTCAGTGACCGTGGAATACACTTTCTCAATAAAGTCATTGAATATCTACTAGAGGAATTCATGGTCATACATAGGAAATCAGCACCATACCATCCACAGGCCAATGGGCAAGCTGAGGCCACAAATAAAACACTATGCACGATTCTCACTAAAATAGTGTCAGAATCAAGAACAGATTGGGATCAGCAACTACACTCAACACTATGGGCATACAGGGTAGCTTACAAAACATCAATAGGAACAACACCATACAACATGGTGTTTGGCCTAGATGCTATACTACCCATAGAGTTTTTGATCCCGACTCTACGAGTAGCAACAAGCTTGGAATGGACAGGGCATGAACTCTCTTCAAGGATTAATGATCTTGAAAAGCTAGATGAACTCCGCTTACGAGCTGTCACTTCAGTCTATGCTAAAAAGAGAAAACAAAAGGAATTTTTTGACAAGCATGTGCTTACCAAAGAGTTTAAAACAGGTGATTATGTACTTGTTTATACCTTGAAGCAACATGCCAAGAAACTTAAAAAGCGAGGGATGGGACCATTTGTGATACGTGATCTATCACAAAGTGGAGCTGTCAAGCTTGCTACATTAGCAGGTGAAGAAATGCCAAACTGGATTAGTGGATGTCGACTGAGGAGGTATCATCTACCACTCACACAGGAGATGCTCCAACAAATTCATCAAGGAAAGCAAAGACTGAAGGAAAAAGAGAGAGTACGGGAGGAAGCTCAAGCCGAAGCACAAGAACGCATTGCAAAAAGACGGTGTGAGCGGGATGAAAACACACACAGCGCCTCTATAACGACCCGACACACACTCTTGGAAATATACACACACACACTATGGGGCACCACTCGGCTTAGACAACACACCTGGCCGAGACAGGGAACACACCTCTGGAGTGAGAGGAGAGAGACTATCCACTTTCCCAATCCACACAGACACACACACACACACACCCAAAAACTCAGCTCAAAAGAGGATAATTTATGATGTTTAGATACAATTGAGCTTGGGCCAACACCAATGGGGCAAATAGCTCACACAATATGGGTAAAATAAGCCACATACAATCACAAACTAGAGCAGAAACTTCGCTCATAGGAGAAACTTACACAGAAAAATAGTAGAAAAAGAGTGAGGAATTTGGAAAAATGGACAGCACCATCGCATCCGGAATGGCCCAAAACCCTAGTCTACAATGTCAAAGTGCTCAAATCCGACCTCGGATGAGCAGTTTACAACCAAAACAAGCTCCCAAATGAGCAAAAACACACCTGCGGCTGTTACTCCTCTCTTCTCCACGTTTTTTCTGGTCTTCTCTCTGTTTTTTCAGTTCCCACACTTAGATTTATTAGTTGGGCACCCTTTGCCTTTTAGATGACCTCAAACAGACCCCGAACAGGCCAAAAACTGACCTCGCAGTGCATAGTTGTCACCTTTTTGCATCATTCGCACACCTGGCACTCAGCTTTTTTTCAATAATGCATCTCGCCACCACGTGAAGTGGCCCCAAAAAGTGATCCTCATGATGAACTTTCTACATAATTATCACAAGGAAACACCCACGTTGTGTCCGTACTCATCCACGTGCAAGTATTGACCCCGTTCGGCCTCCTGACGCCACTAGATGCCATCTGACGCACCTGCTTACCTCATGTCGTCGGCCCGCGGATAGCTTCCTTGAGAAGTTTTAAGCGCTACCAACTCCTCATTATTGTAGAAAAAACACACTGGTACTGGTAATAGTGAAAATCGATGCACTATGTACATGATGTCCTACCTGTACACATGTTGGCCCCACGTAACCACCTGGCTAAAGAAAATGGGCAATCCTTTATTCGATGCACCATGCATGTGTATGTACATATGCACAATCCCTTGCTCGAAAAAACTCCTGACATAATTTTCCCACCCCCTAGCCTGCTAGAGCATTCATGCTCAGCAGCAGCACTAGTAGATGCTCATTCCACCTGGATCAAAAGGCCAAAGGCAGATTGCCTGATTCACAAGAAGAATCATAACACCACACCTACATTTGTCAACAATCAACCAAAATGCACAATAGGCATATCCAACTAACGCATCCGCCCTGTCTGGAGTTCCAAAAGCATAAATATTGCATGCCACATTCAACCCAACCGATAGAGACAACTCAAGTGACTCATCACCTGGCATCTTGGCTTCACCAGCCATAGCAACAACCTGCAAATCATGCACCCAAGTAGCTAAAAGCATTGTGTGAAGGTAAAGTTGTTGATATCCAAAGCACAAAAGTATCCCCGCAACGCACATATCCCTAGCATAGGCATCCACATAGCTGATATTGGACTCATATATGCCAAACCCCTTCTCATCATCATAAGCATACTCATCATCACACATCACTTTATCCACATCATAATCATGGCTAGCACCACTATCCATAGCTTCTAGCATGGTTTCATCAGTCTCCAAGAATACAGATCCCTGCTCTAAACCACAATCATGCGCACAAATCAGTTCAATCACTGCACATACATCAAAATATGGCTTCAAAACAGGCTCTACATCCAACAAATCCACAAAATGGCTCTCAACCTTGCCCTCTTCCCTAATTTCCAAGGAACTAGTATCCAAAGATACGTGCTCATCATCAATAACCTCAACCTCACACTCACACCCAGAATCACAAGGTACACAAGTAGCCAATGCATCCTCTTCAAGACTTTTCAATCCTGTATTCAAAGCGTTACTCACCTCTTTAGGCTCTTCCATAAACCTGTCAACCTACAAGACCTCTTTACGCTTCACAATAGACCTTGGGAAGAAACGAGAAACATCATAGGATAGGCTACTTTTCACCTGCTTAGGCTTAACTTTATCTTCCATGCCAAATCCATCTTGCACATGCATACATGTACTGATACCATGTTCCTCAAGATGCTTAAACTTCCATTCCTTGTGCTTTGCAATGCATACCGCATCTTCAAAAGACTCGGGCGTCTTCAACTCAACCTCGAACCGCAACCAAGCTGACAAACCGTCAACAAAAGAACTTTTCTTCAATGAACAAGGGGGGGTCTCATCCTTAAGATCAACACACCAACGAGTCCATAAATCTGTAAAAACTTGTATATAGGCATCAACACCTTGACAAGAACCTTGCTTAAGAGCATTGAGCTCATTCCATACCGCATTTGTATCTTCAAAAACCTGGAAACGCTCTAAAAAAGATTCTATAAAATTTTCAAGACTCAAACCATAAGAAGAAGCCGCTGCTTCTTTAGCTTCCAAATCCATGAACCAAACACGGGCCCCATCTTTCAAAAGCAATCCAAATAGCCTCAAAATCTTCTCCTCATCACACATATTGTTGCTTATGCATGCCACCTCGACTTGCTCCAGAAAGTCTTCCGCATCTTCACCACTTCTTCCATGAAATTCCGGATAAGAGAAAGCAATGACTACCCAAGTTTAATGCTTTGAGAACCCCTTCGAACACACATACAAGAACCCAAATTTTTACTGACCCAATCCCTAGAAAATTCAATGGAGCTTGTCTTTAGATAAGGACAAACACATGCACATCAAATGAGTTTTCATAGTTGATCATCGAAATTACAACACGCAAAGGACATTCCAGGATCTCTCTTAATCTTCTTGGCCCGAACATAAAGACTATGCGCTGCTGGAAAAAAATCTTCCTGGACACATGAACATTTATTTGGATTCTTTGTGTTAAATGAAAAGGAGTGAACTGAGGTCCATTTTGATCATCCATTAAAGTCAACCATGCAGCTCCCAAGAAAGCACACCTGTCTTATCCTCTGCTTTGCCAAAATTTCAGCAGCATAACAGCATAAATGGCTCAAACGACCAAAAAACCATGCATCACAACTCGGAAAAATTTTGGCAGAGTTTCCCCAGAAGTAGAGCAGTGTGAACCCAAAATATAGACCATATATGTATGCATAAACTGTCAACAATAGAACCCGAGCATCAAATAGGAATCACTAGTACATAGCCTATGGTGAGGTCACGAAAAGGTGCTCCAGCTACCTGTATCACCGAAAGGATCTCCGTATTTGAGAATCCCCAGCTCAATAAAACCTCACGCTATCGACCCTCACACGAAGGCTAATGCAAATCGCGTACAGTCAAGTCTCAGAAATGACTATCTTCCAGACCAAGTCTCAGAAATGGCTGGGAATGCCAAATAAAACCATATATGGCTCCACAAAGGCGTACCATGGCAGTTACCACAAGTAACGTACAATCCAACAAACAATGCGCTCAAACAGTCACCAAATGATGCATACCCACAACAGCTGCAAGTGACACCACTGCTAGTATATCACTGTACTCCAGCCACCTGTACTTGTACTTGTACCTTTCCCTGTAACCTGTAACCTGTAATCTGCAACCTGCAACCTGTAATCCCCAATCTCGAAGCTCGAAGCAGAAGGTACTCGAAGAAGATCCTCCGTGGGGGCGCCAAAAGAATGTGAGCGGGATGAAAACACACACAGCGCCTCTATAACGACCCGACACACACTCTTGGAAAGATACACACACACACACACTATGGGGCACCACTCGGCTTAGACAACACACTTGGCCGAGACAGGGAACACACCTCTGGAGTGAGAGGAGAGAGACTATCCACTTGCCCACTCCACACAGACACACACACACACACACACCCAAAAAACTCAGCTCAAAAGAGGATAATTTCTGATGTTTAGATACAATTGAGCTTGGGCCAACACCAATGGGGCAAATAGCTCACACAATATGGGTAAAATAAGCCACATACAATCACAAACTAGAGCAGAAACTTCGCTCATACGAGAAACTTACACAAAAAAACAGCAAGAAAAGAGTGAGGAATTTGGCAAAATGGACAGCACCATCGCGTCCGAAACGGCCCAAAACCCCAGTCTACAATGTCAAAGTGCTCAAATCCGACCTCGGATGAGCAGTTTACGACGAAAACAAGCTCCAAAATGAGCAAAAACACACCTGTGGCTGTTCCTCCTCTCTTCTCCACGTTTTTTCTGGTCTTCTCTCTTTTTTTTCAGTTCCCACACTTAGATTTATTAGTTGGGCACCCTTGGCCTTTTAGATGACCTCAAACAGACCCCGAACAGGCCAAAAACTGACCTCGCAGTGCATAGTTGTCACCTTTTTGCATCATTCGCACACCTGGCACTCAGCTTTTTTCCAATAATGCATCTCGCCACCACGTGAAGTGGCCCCAAAAAGTGATCCTCATGATGACCTTTCTGCATAATTATCACAAGGAAACACCCACGTTGTGTCCGTACTCATCCACGTGCAAGTATTGACCCCGTTCCGCCTCCTGACGCCACTAGATGCCATCTGACGCACCTGCTTACCTCATGTCGTCGGCCCGTGGATAGCTTCCTCGAGAAGTTTTAAGCGCTACCAACTCCTCATTATTGTAGAAAAAACACACTGGTTTTGGTAATAGTGAAAATCGATGCACTATGTACATGTTGTCCTACCTGTACACATGTGGGCCCCACGTAACCACCTGGCTAAAGAAAATGGGCAATCCTTTATTCGATGCACCATGCATGTGTATGTACATATGCGCAACCCCTTGCTCGAAAAAACTCCTGACAACGGCTTCTGCGACAACAACAACAAAGTAAACCACCATTGAGAATCAATGCCATTCGACTGATGAAGTTGGAGGAGGAAACAGTGGAGCCAATAATTACAGTCAAAGTGGGCAACAATCAAGTTGAATCAACAGCCTTTCTTGATTCAGGTGCTCAAGAAAATTTGATCTCTTACGGATTATACCAACAGCTCAAAGTCACAGATCAACTTCATCCTACTCCCCAAGTGCTGGAAAGTAGCATATCACACCCATTGAAAACATTAGGATGGACTATATTGCATGTACAGCTACATCAATATATTTACCCACACAAATTCTATGTGGTGACAGATGAAAGCACACAACACCCAATGATGCTAGGGCAACCTTGGCAAAAAGCATACAATGTCCAGATATATTGGAAAGCAAAGGCAGTCAAAATTCAACACGAACATGAATAATAGGTGATAGCTTTTGCTCAGCAATACCATCATGATCAACTGCAAGCCATTCAATCATTGGCAACAAAGACAAAAGCACAAATTCCATCAAAGAACAACATGAAACCCGAGACCAACAACCAGGTAAAAGCCAACCATGATAATTACAGACAGATGAAGCCATCGGCCACAATGCAAAAATCTACGCTACCAAAACAAGGTAAACAAGTATGGATGCGGAAAGATAGAAATGTAATGGCAGAAAAACAACAAAGTAACAAACGGATTCCAACAAAGCAGATGGTTCAACCCCAAACCAAGGGAATAAAACAGATGTGGATACCAAAGAAAATGCTTAGCAATAATCCAAAGGTCACTCACATTTGGATACCAAAGCAAAAGCAAAAGGAACTACCTGCCGTACAAGCAATAATGGAAGACGGAGAGCGGCATTTCAAAAAAGGAAACCGATATATGTGGATGCAAATGAAAGACAAACCAGTGGCAAACAGGAAAGAGCCAAACAATCTACAAAAGTCGGCAGCAACAAAATACCAATGGAAAGCCAAGGCCATAAGGCCCATAGCTATTACATCTCAGCCAATTCTATCCTCAGAAACAGCTACGACTCCATCAACAATGTCCGCAAAGCAATTGCCTCTTGCCAAAAAGACAATTAAACAAAGAGCAGTAGAGTTACAGCTGCTACTTCCAAAGAAAGCAAGAAGCCTCGACGGCGAATGCCAATAAGCATCTTGCTTATTCCCTTCTCTTGCACAGCATTAATTTTTCCATGCATTGACCGAGTATGCATAAAATAGGGCCACATCAATCGGCCAGGCATTAGCACAACTTTTTCAACCTATGCACGACACATACTCCGAGGCGAAACCTTGTCGTCCGGGAGGACTCCGACTAGGAGGGGGGGAGGCATTCTCAAATGCGGAACCAATAATAGAAACAGCAAAAAAGGGCATGATTTTCGACTATTTTAAGGGTTGTTGTTTGATTGTGAAATTTTCTGGAGTAACCCAAGTATATATGCCCTTATACAGCATGAAGCTACAGGTTTAAGGAGCCAAACGCCAAATCAAGCCGCTAGGTGTGTGTATATAAGTATAAATAGCCATTTTTCAGGTAAAATATTGGTAAAACGGAGAAATCCGGCCATAAAAATTGCATGTGAGTGTATATAAGGTGTGTCGGTGATGTTTGTGATCTATTATGATTTTTGGGAATTTTTTGGGTTTGATTTGTTATTTTCCTTTTAATTTTGCTAATTTTCAGCAGAAAAACTTCAAAAATACAAAAAGCAGATGAAAAACAGTCGTAATGAAAAACAAAAAATATGGAGATGACCAGTGACTAAAGGACAACCTATGGTACAGTGGAGGTGCAATTATGAGACTGGAGCAGAAAGCGTGTTTTGGCGAGGTTTTGACCGAAATGCCAAATTTCTGGTAAATAGAGCAAACGAAGTCCAAATCAAGAAATTTTTGAGCCTAAACCGCATCTCGCAGGAAGATAGGAGCACATGTCAAATTTCATGAAAAGTGGTTCGGGGACCTCCATTATAAGAAATTTTCACCCCATTTTTAGCTCATTCTCACTATTGACTTTGTGGAGAGAGCTTCTGCCACCTAGAGCGGATTGACCTTCCAGCAGCTTCTACGAAGCGCACGTCTATCCGACCAGCTCCAGACATGAGAGGTAGGCTCACCACATTGAGCTCTTCGCGCATGTTTGTCATTATGTCACGAAAACTAACGTAGAGGTCACACACAAAGCGAGCGGTAGAGACCTGCAAGTAGAGACAGCGGCCTAACGGCTAACCCGAAAGCAACAAGACTTCATCAGCAGCTTACCCTAGTCTAGGAGACCAGTCCTGGATAGCCAAAGGCAGTGGGAAACCATCGGGAAAAACCCTAATTCCCAGAAACCCGCAAGAGGCCACCAAATGGGAAATTAACGAAACGGCGACCAAATGCTACCAAAATTCATGGATAGGAGCATCTCGACATGCTCGACAAGTCCATATGACCCGCATGACCAAAAAGTGACCCAAAGCGGCACTAAACCTCAGAAACGGCATCAGACACACAAAGCGTCAAAATGCACTTGCAGCCAAACCGCAAGTCCGTTTGCCACCAAACTTCACGAGCAGCTTTCCTAGACCATCAACAACCAAGTCCTATGGTGGTAGACCACCACAAATCATCAAAGGTATGAAAACGCAACCATCGGTGCTTCTAGAGCGACAAATTGCCAAATGGAGCTCCGGTGAAGCCAAAGTCGACAAAAACCATACGGCGAGGATCCCCAAGGGATTGGGAAGCTATGGAGACCAACATCAAGAAATTTTATCGCCAAAAAGCATTCCAAAAGTCAGAAAACGGCTCGGAGGCTCTGAAGTCCACACAGGGAGTTATACTCTATCCATTTGACTTTTTTGTTGAAATTAGGCTCAAAAGGGACTTAGGGGGGCAAAGGGCAAGCACTGGAAGCACTAGCACTGAAAAAATCACCGGGAGACATCCTACGCGTAGGATGTCTGAAGAACACCTTTTGGCACAAACCTCATCAATTTTTGTCATGCACATGTTCTGAATGACATTTACAAACCATACACCAAGTTTCATCACATTTGGACCAGATTTGACCTCATATGCATGGAAAAACGCAAAGTTAGGACATATAGGCAATAATGGGCCATTGACCTACCAAATCTTGTCCAAATCTCATGAAACTTGCACAACACATTCACATACACATCAGCAAACAATCTGTGTGGTCAAGAAGTCAAAATGATGAAAAAGACATCCTACGCGTAAGATGTCTAATGGACCTTTTTGGCATGGAAGGGATGTTTTGTCATTCGAGATCTAATTACCTCATCATCAAGAGCCCTTATGTCAATTTTGAAGCCATTCTAATCACTTTTGACCCCCAACACCTTCAAGATACACTTTTGAGCCCAGAAACACCTCACAGAGCCCTACAAGTATCAAATCTTGTCCAAGTTCAAATTTAAGAACATAGCCATGTTCCATAGGCCAAGGACAACCCACAGAACAAGTTTCATGTAATTCTGAAGAAAAAGCATCCTACACGTAGGATGTCTTCAGCATAAATTTAGCCTTCTGTGCAAGGAATGACATCATAGGAGCCAATACCATGGTGCAATGAGCCCATATACCAATTTTCAACCCATTTGGACATCAATTGCTACCTATGATAGACATTCTACCCAAATTGTGACCTAAAGCTTGAATCAGCCCAAAAACCCACTTTTTGATATCCAAATTCAAATCCAAGCCTATAAACATGTTCCATGAGCCTTACACTACCTGCATGTCAAGTATGAACCAATTCTGAAGAAAAAGACATCCTACGCGTAGGATGTCTAGATGGAACTTTTTGGCCACATTTGCACTATGAGCACATGCACAGCTTCACAAGTTCCTTTTAAGTTACAATTTCAATTTTCAAGTCATTTGGATAAGTAAAACTCAGTTTCGCAGCTAATATGGAAAAAACGCTAACTTTGGATTACTGAGTGCAACAAGATCTATGGCAGCCTCGAAGTCACCGGCAAAGAAGAAAATAATGACAATCAAAGAATATCTGGACGAGGTGGAACCTTTTGTCATTCCAGAGGGAACACTAAATCCCACCAGCACCTGGATACAGGAAGATCTGTTAGAGTCAAACGACCTAAAGATCTACCAGGGAGTGTTCAAAGACAATGAAGGCAATGTAATAGAGCTACCAATGCTGCCAAGAGAGCTCAATGAATTTGTACGAAGCAAAATGGTCGGCTACTTGGAGAAAATTGACCTCCATAACTATTTCGAAGCAATACCAGCAGGGGTGGACATCAAAAGAGTATGGGAGTTTGTAACAAGCATCAAAGAGGATGGAGTGGCCAAGGTGACAGATTTGCAAGGCAGACCCGATATAGAGATCATAATCACAGAGTGGGTGGTAGCCCATGCACTAGATCTCTCCAATCAGGGAGACAGTGTAACAAAAAGAAGGGATGAAGTCAAGGTGTACAAAGAGAAAACGGCAAATTACACCTTTGAAGACATTGCCAACCCAAAGGTGGAAATCATGAGCCAATTGTACAACCAGTACTTCCACATGTGCATGAAGAGGCCACACAAGTACAGGATGCCGCCAGGTGCAATTGCCACAACATTTACCTGGGCAATGACAAAAGGCACCCCAAAGATAATCAACTATGTGGCATACATACATGACAGCTTGGTAAAAATGGGCAACAAAAAGCCAACCTACATAGTGCCAGGAGAAATGATAACCAAGGTGGTTTATGCAGCACTACACGCTAAAGGAAAGTGGCCTGATCCCCCATCTCAAAATGATTGGCTAAGGGTAAAAGAAAACAAGGAAGATGAGCCACAAAGAGCACCAAGGGTGGCTACGAGGTTAAAGAGACGGCTAGAGCCAGTTGCAGAGGAGCAACCTGAGCAGAAGAAAGGAAAAAAGGAGTCTGCTCAAGTGCCGGCCAAACAGACAAGGTCACAAAAAGCGGCAAGACTCGAGAGACTAATGGAGAGTTTCCGAGCAGAAAGAGCCCTCAAGGGTGATTTAAATGAACTCTGGAAGCCATCTCTCGAGTCTATGTCCGGATCATCCAGAAGAGTGCAGAGGGACCGCTTTGAGGATTATATCAAGAATTTTGAGATTCTTGATGCTGCAGCGGAAAACATTCCCCATGTCCCTTTCACCGAGGAGGAAGTGGATCAGATAAGGCAGACATTGCTAGATGAGCAAGAAAGCCAAGAAAGGGAAAGGAAAACAAAAGCAGACAGGGACTTAAAAGGCAAACCTGCAGCTTTACCAGATAGCCCTAAACCCAACCCGCACCCATCACCACCGCCTAGCAGTCCTCCACCAGAAGATAAGGAGGCTAAGGACAAACAAGAAGAAAACCAAGCTGAGGAGCAAGAGCAAAGGCAAGAACCTGAGCCAAAGGAAGAGGCCAAGCCTGAGTCTGAACAAAAAGGACTAGATGAGGCCTATTATGCATTTTTGGACCTGCTAGCCACAGGCTATACAAGGGAAGAAGCCGCCACAGTCGCATTCGACTTGGCAAGGATAGGGCATAAAGAACAGATGCCAGGCATCCGGCTAGTGGAGCTAAAAGAAATTGCTACCGACACGGTAGAACTGCACCCACCCTCTAATGACTGGGACGTGGTGATGACAATGCTAGCTGGAATACGAGCACAATCTATGGCATGAGACGAAGAAATGATAACTCTAAAGGCCACCGAAGAAAATACCAAGATGGAAAGGGATTCTCTGCAGGTACAAATCCAAGGGCTAAAAGAGAGAGAAGCTGACCTCCACGCCAGCTTGGAAACGGCTCTACAAAACTGCCAAGCAAAGGAAGAAGCAAATGAGGCAGCAGCAAAAAGAATACAAGCAGCTGAAGAGGAGTGTCTGTAGCTCAGCAAGTCATTGCGAGACGCTGAAAGAGAACGGGATAATCTGACACTACAGCTGGAAGAAGAAACAAAAGAAGTAGAGGCCATGAGGAATGCCACAAAAAAGGCAGAGATAGAACAAGAAGCAAGCCTGGATGAAGTCCTTGAGCTCAAGGATCAATTAAAAGTCAAAGATCAAACCATCCAGAGGCTGCGAGCATCACCTGCTAGAGTTAGAGCTACGATCTCGACTCAAATCATTTCCGAGAGTCAAATATATGAAGAGCAGATGCAAGAACTTCAGAAGGAGTTGACTCTCGAGAAGAAGCAGAGGTTAATGATGGCTAAAGGTTCTATCGCAATGCAAACAAGAATGGAGGACAGCCAAAAATCCCTACAAGAAGAATTGGAGAGCATAAAGATAAAGCTCGAGGAGGCGGAAAGAGTAAACGCTGAACTTAATGACCTCCTCGTGACTATGGGCGGAGAAGCTGAAGCGGAAAAGCAGACACTCCTCAAGCAAATTGAGGAGTTGAAAGGCCGGCAACAAGCAGAAGCAGAAAGCTCAGGGCTAGCTGCCAATGAGGGCATCGACCTCGACAATCAAGCAGATCCTGTGGACACACCCATCCCAGAAGAAAGCATAGCAAGATCCTCTCAAGAGCCATAGGATCTAACACAAGAAGAGGAGGAAAAATTGCGTAAGGCAATAGTGGCAGAGCTAAGAGAAAGCACAAAGGAAGCCTTGGAATGGGAGGAGAGGGTCTTCAAATATATGACCATTCAGAAGATCGACGCTAGCAATCTCAGTCGTGAGTGGCTTCAGCCCTCTCTCCCATATCCATTGCTGAAATATGAGGCAGCAACAATAAACAGACGAATCAGAGAAGATCCAACGGTCCCTCTCTACAACGCAGACACCTCGAGGCCAGAAGGAGTTAAGCTCATAGTAGATTCTCAGCCAAAGTGGAGGAAGGCTTGGCTTACCAAGTACCCACAATACCTAATCCACTTGGTAGAGGCACCTAAACACATCAGAGACAACCTCAGCTTATGTCCTCTACCAAGGGTTAGGACGTGGAAGGCACAAGAAATCTTGAAAAGAAGCCAACCCACTTGGTTGAACTACCCAAAGTTGTCGGGCATGAAGGCAGGTAAGAGAATAAGTGTACAATACATGGTGAAAACCCTAACGGGCGCCATAAAGTTGTTCACTGGCTCACTTGACCTTACATGCATTATGATGAGAAAAATCTGCAGAGCCATCCTAGCAATGTTCGAGACCTTCAAGCCAGGCCAGGTGACCGACAGTATATTCTTCTTCTAGGATACATACAGATGTGCTTATGATCTGTCAGGTCAGCCTTCCAAGGAGGTGATACATGCGTTGTATCAAAGAATTATGTTTCTACCATCCTATCACCTCCAGGATTTTGAAGAAGCATTCTACACGGGGTTCTTCACCATGCATACAGATATCTTTGGCCCAACAATGCTGAATCTACATGCAAGGTACGAATCGCTGCTAAAGATGCGAGAGACAAAAAGATGAAACACGGATCAAGGCCATGTTGGGGAAGACATGAACAAGGAGGGGGGGGGATGTTAGAAGCTGGACACACCCCACGGCATCTAACTACTCGACGGACTATTATTTTTGTAATTATTCATTCATTGAGGAAAACCCGTTTTTCACCTTGTAAATATTGGGACTTACAGAAGTTTCCAGATTGTATCCCAGCTTTGATAGTTAGACTGAGTAGATGGTTGATTGTGGAACTTTAGGGTTTGAGAAGTTGTAAGGTATATATACCACTTTTTGACCTTAATGAAAAAAACCTTTTGTCATTTTAAAAACAAGTTTGGAGTCTGTGAGTGAGCGTACTATGTACGAGAGAGAGAGAGAGTGTGAGCTTCATCTTGACACTACGTGTGCTACGTTGGTCGGAATCGAGTGCGGAGAAGTGCAGCGTGTTGCCTCCGACTAGAGCTACGCGCCGATACCAACATTGCGCACGTATGGTCCGGCTTTGGGAGCTCCTTCTACGAGCTTCATCGGTTGTTTGGGTGAGCATACGTTATCTGATTTCGCATTGCAGCATATCCACGCGTTCACATTGAGTAGAACTACACATTAGGCACTTCAGATTTCGAAAACGAAGACCTGCAGATTTTGGCCAGACATCCTACGTGTTTCTGCACCGTGTGTTTTGGGTCGTGATTTTGGTTCATAGACCTTAGGGAGAGCGGCCTATAGGTATTAGTAGGGTCTCCTTCAAGTTCTATGGTGTTTCGAGAGTGTTTGATGGGTTTTCGGCTCTAGCAAGCATTGTAGGAAGTTTCCTCTTTTGCACTCTTTAAAGCTGTGACTTAGACAATTGGTAGAGACCTCTGTAGGAATTAGTTAGGAGTCGGTCGAGTGTAGGTTGATACCTTATGCTAGCTTCCACGCACCTGCGGGTCGAGCTTCGTCCTTAGCTGACATTACTTGTTAGGTGATTTCTCGCTGTGATGACGTCCGTCGCGGCGTATCCATCCAACAGTGGGCTTGGGACATCATTTGCTTTGGTCCCATAAGGTTAAAGTTGCAATTTTCCCCCATTTTGGCAAGCAAGTAAATAATCGTGATTAATAACTTTTTCATCAAAATGAACATTTTTTGGTACAACTTGGTTCTAGGCATGATGTAGACCCTATGTATGAGATATGGTGTGATTTGGATCAAAAAATGTGACTGATAACTCAGAAATTGGTTCGGAAAGACTTCTTTGCATTTTTTGACAATTTTCCAAGTTTTCCTTGATCACTTTGGCTCATACTTGAAATGTGGCATGTAATAGATGTGCACGAGTGACATGTGAGGTGAAGGTACCATTTTCAAGCCAAAAAAGTACAAAAGTAAATAATCACAATTATTTATAGCAATCAACTTTTTTTGCTAAACTTGACAAATTTTTGACCTAAACATATTCATTACACCTAAAACAACTCCTAAATTGAATTTGGTAAAGTTTTGTCTTGTCGGCATTACTTCGTGCTTTGTCGACTCTGAAATCACCGATTTTTGTGACTAGATGGCCTATGGAGTTGGTTAGTCCCTTTTGAATCTTTGGACTTGTCCGCTACATAGTCCTGAAGCTACCCATCCAATTTTGGCCCATTTAAGGTCAGTTTGACTTCACATGTCAAATTTGACGCTTTGTAGCCTTCGAGTAATTTTTTGCTTTTTGAGAGCTTGCCTTGATAGTTTTATGAAACCATCCATGTACATTGTGTATAGACCCCGTCTATAAGCTGTCTGTGAAGTCAGAATCCAATTCTGGCATCTGGCAAAAACCTAGCTTTTCTACTTGGGACCCCCCTCACCCCTGCTGAATGGTCATCTTGTAATATAGAAGTGTTCTATTATCTAGAGGCATGCTACAGTTCAAGTCTCGTCCGATTTGGTTGAGCTGACAAACTACTATGGTTAATTTTTGGTCGTAGGACTTCGTGCACTCCTCGGTTTCTAAGGTTTTTTCCTGGAGCTTAGACTTGCTACCGGCCATATAGAAGTGACCATTGATAAGCATAGAGCTTAGACTTGCTACCGGCCATATAGAAGTGATCATTGATAAGCATAGATCTTATCCCTCATGTCTCGTGTGAGACGGCGCTATAAACGGGTGACTGTGGACTCAAAAAAAATCGCGCGAAGAAGGTCGAAAGCTCTCTTCTCCACGGGCGACTACTGGAAATGAGGTGATTTTAGACTACCTTGGATATCTATACTCGGACTTCCCAAACCATTTTTTCCCAAATTCCCCTGTTAGTCCTACTAGGCCGTGAAATCTCTGTTAGACTCAAAAATTTCCTCAATCGCATTCCGGTAGCTCATTCTGAAATAATTTGCAAAAGTAGGCCTTAGCCGCCTAATTTAGGCTTCCCGCTTCTATCTGCCGATTTGATTGAAATTTTTTGTGCATGTCTGACTTGTCCTTCTGATCATCAGTGTATCTTCAATTTTTCCATCTGAGCTTATTTGCTATTTATTATTAATTTTTGACATGTTTATTGAAAAAATCAAAGAAAATAACAAAATGCGCTAAATTTTTTTTTGAAAATCCAATAATTAAGAAAATACATTGAAAAACACATCATTATTGTTTTTTGTTGGATTTCTCCATTTTAAGTCCCAATATCAAGAAAAATGATGAAAAATAACAAAAAAAGACCATTTTTTGATGATTTTCTCATAGTATATATACCATTTACACTCATCGGGGAGATGTTATCAGTTAAATTTCCTTGTTGATGACTTGGTAAGGGAATTATTAGGTAATTTTGCAAAAAATCACATGTTAACATCAAACTTTTTCCTCCCTCTTCAAACATTGCCCTTAATTACTTAGTTCTCTAGATGGCGTACTCCTGGAGGATTGTGTGCATGGGTTGAACATCGTGTCTATGCATAGCCTTGGTTGGCTCTACCACGCTTTGAAGATCAATGCAATTCAAACCATTATGCTTTACAAGAGTTGGGTCTTGAGTGATTAACTCAAGGGTTTCTGATGTCGAGGTTTTCTTTTGCTGTCTTCCAAAGAGCAAATCTTGTAGCTTGTGTGCTCTTATCTTGATTGTACCATCAAGATGCTTTGGCATGCTGATTTCTTTAGCTGTTGGTATCAATATTGGTGGTTGTTGAGATTTTACCCGCCACTTATATCTTGGTTTGTTTTGGTCCGAATGTTGTGGTTGATTCTTTTGAGACTTAATTCTCCATTGTTTTATCGGTATTACAGTTGGCTGAGATGATAAGTACTCCTTTTTCTTCCAAGTCCAGTTTGTTTTAGGTTCCCTGCTCAAAGATGCTCCTCTTTGTGTTTTGAACCTTGGAACCATCTTTGGTATAGTAGATGATATTTTGGATACCCAAATTTGAATCGGCGTGTTCTTAAGCTGTGCTTGTGGTACCCAATTTTTCTTGACTCCTTGCATGCTACTTGTAGAATTTGCTTGTCTATAGGATGGAGAAGATTGATGGATTCATGGTTTGTTCTATTGGATTCCTCCTTTCCATTCCTCTTTGCTTGGTGCAATTGGAACAATGAGTTGGCCGCCCTTAGGTGATAGCTTGAGCTGGTTCGTATCGCAATCTGGTACTGCTTTATACGTCCGCATCCATGAGATTCCAAAAATCATTGTCTCATTCATGTGTTCATCTGATAAGCATACAAATTGATGTGGGCATGACATCCGTTTAAATTGATGTGGGCATGAACATCCTTGTACTATCACATTTAAGTTGACTACTCCCAATGTCGATGTTGGGTTCTTGTTGCATTCTTTAATAGTCCATATTCCTACTGTCAAAGACTGACTTGTTGCTTTCTTGTACGTGGAATAACTGACTGCGTTTACTCAAGCTCCTATATTGACCAATGATGCAAAGGTCCATTCCATCTAACCATTCATCATCCGTTGACAATGCATTTTTCTGTAAATCCCATAGTCGTTCATCTAGTTCCAGAGTGTTGATGGGAATAGGTATTTGTTGATTTTTGAGAGCAGCTTTTCTTTTGAGTACTTGAAGTCGAGATTCCCCTTGGGCTTCATCAATAACTTTCTGTTGTTTTATCTTTCTTTGCTTTGCTGCATGCATCTTTTCTAGCAATTCATTGATTAGCAGAAAATTGTATTTCTTTAAACAGCATCCACTAATCCAATTAGCCATTGGTTCACCATCTAGGGTGGACAATTTAACTGCACCACTTGGAGATACATCTTCAATGATAAACGGTCCGTTTCTCTTTTTCTTAAACTTGGAAAAATGTGCTGCTTAAGGGAATAGATTAAAACTAAGTGCCCCTTTTTTAAGACTTTTGTAACTAGATGGGAATCAAAAACCTGTTTTTGTTGCCGCTTTTGTGCATAGATGTGAGCTACAGCAGTTAGTCTTTGCTCATCAAGATTTTCTAAATCTTCAAGTCTCTCTGACAATTCATGTTCAGTCCACTCAAGATCCTTAGCTACCCTTAGTGTCGGCAATAGAAATTCTATCGGCAGTATGGCATCAAGACCATAAACAAGGTTAAAGGGTGTAGCATTTAAAGTTGTCTGGAATGAAACTCTATAAGCCCATAGAGCAGCAAGGAGATTCATTTGCCAATCTGTCCATCCTGAACTAACCACTTTAGATAATACCGAGCCAAGAATTTTATTTGTATGCTCAGCTTGTCCATTTTCTTGTGGGTGATAGGGAGCTGATTTGTTATGGATGACCATAAATTCATTAAGAAAATACTCAATTATCTCATTGAGGAAATGAGTTTCCCCTATCACTCACATTTTCTATTGGTAGTCTATATCTTGTGAACACATTCTCATATAAGAATGCGGTTGTGGTTCTGGCATCATTCCTTTGAGTTGCTTTATCCTCTTCCCACTTTGTCAAATGGTCTGTAATAACTACAATTGTCATGGATGCCTGAGAGTCAGTCGTTGCCTGCATCATCACCTATGTCATCGCTAGAAGGCTCTAGAAGAATCTAGAAGGATCTAGAAGATTCTAGAAGGTTCTAAAAGTATAAAGGAGATTCTAGAAGTTTCTAGAAGCTTGGAGAAGATTTTGAAAGAATCTAGAAGTTTCTAGAAAGCTCTAGAAAGTTGAAGAAGGATCTAGAAGGTTCTAGAAGAACTAGAAGGATCAAGAAGTTTCTAGAAGCTCAGAGAAGATTCCGAAAGAATCTAAAAGTTTTTGGAAAGCTCTAGAAAGTTGAAGAAGAATCAAAAAGGTTCTAGAATATTCTAACCTCCTCAAGAAGAACCTACAAAGTTCTAACTTTCTCAAGTAACCTCCTCAAGCACTAGTATAAATAGGGGTCTTGGGCCACAAGCCCCTCAGTCTTACCAACACCAGTTGTGAGGCCCCTATGAGAAAATCCCTCTTCTAGTTCTTTATATTCAAGTCTTGTCCATGCAATCAAGCCTTGTCTTGAACTCAAGTCATGTAATCCAAGTCTTGTATCTAGCTCTCTTAATAAAGTATTAAGTCTTATAATCAATATTAAGCTTATCATCAAGTCCAAGTTCTTGTACATTGTGAGAGCCTCCTCTTGCTCTCTTCTAGCTCTATATGCGCTCATAACACAATGATATATTGAGCTTGGGTTCTATAAGCAGGTGGTTGTATTGGCCCAACAAAGTGTATTCCCCATTTTGCGAAAGCTCTAGCCCCCATCATTGGTCTTAAGGGCATGCTATCTACATGGGTTGGCATTTTAGCTCGTTGACATGCATCGCACCTTTGAACATATTCCTTGGTATCTGCAAAAAGTGTTGGCCACCATATGCCTACCATTAAGATTGCTCTTGCGGTGGTCTCACTAGAGAGGTACCTCCAGCTAATCCAACATGTGCTTGTTCTAGAATGGGAATATATTCTTCTTCATTTACACAAAGATGCAAATGTTGATCCTTACCTCTCCAATACAATTGGTTTTTAATAAGAGCATAGTCTCTTGCTTTAGTTTCAATTGCTCTTTGGCGGGTTTACTCATATCCTCTGGAAATGTTCGGTTTGATAAGTAAGCAACTAGATAGTTACTCCACTTATGAAAAAGTGATATTTGAAACAATGTCACATGAGGCATGGGTGCTTGTTTCTGACGTTGAGGACAATTTTTCACAAATGAATGAACATCCCTCCTCATAGTTGGCCAAAATACTCCAAGTCTCAAGATCCGTTTCATAGTTTGGTCTTCTGCAAAGTGAAGTCCTACTATGGTAATATGTGCTTGGCGTAGGTATTTTTTTCCCCCTCAAAATTAATACATAAAATGAGTATTCCATCTTGATTTCTTTTGTATAGCCTTCCGGCTAGTAAATGATTCATAGCCGATTTCTCAATTAATCCATTTGTAATAGGAAGTGGTATTTACAAATCCACTTGAGCTATGGTCATCAATGATACCATATTTTTTGACCATCGAGGTATCATTTCCACAGAGATCAGATATGCATCTAGAAGATCATCATCTACTCCCTTAGGTGATTCTCCTGAAACAATCCTTGATAATGATCTGCTCTTTGATGAGCGGTGCCCTTTTTCACAACTACAGTGAAATTAAATTCCAAAAAAATGATGAACCATCTCACTATTCTTCCTGTGTTGCATGGCTTGTTTACCAAATACAATAAGGCTTGGTGGTCCACAAAGAACACATCCCTTAGGTGATTCTCCTGAAACAATCCTTGATAAATGATCTGCTCTTTGATGAGCGGTGCCCTTTTTCACAACTACAGTGAAATTAAATTCCAAAAAAATGATGAACCATCTCACTATTCTTCCTGTGTTGCATGGCTACAATAAGGCTTGGTGGTCCACAAAGAACACAAAGCTAATAGGTAATGTCTATACTTTTTTACAGCATAGATCATTCCTAATCCTTCCCTTTTTGTGGTTGTATAGTTTTTCTCTGCCATATTTAACTGTCTGCTAGTATAAGAAATAGGAAAATCAATTTTTCCTTCTCCTAGTTGAGCTAGTATAGACCCAATGGAAAAATTCGAAGCATCTACATGTATGTGGAATATCTTCTTCCAATCTAGTGCTTTCAATATTGGAGCTGAAGTAAGAGCTTGCTTAAGCTTCATGAAGGATTCTTTACACTCATCGGTCCATTCAAAGTGTGTAATCAAGCTGTAAATGGGTTTTGCAATTATAGCGTACATGTAAATGAATCGTATGTAATATCCACAATGTCCCGTGAAGGCTTGAACCCCCTTGACTATTGTCGGTCTAGGCAAATTAGCAATCACATGAAATTTATCCATATCAGTAGCTATGCCATTTTTAGACACTATATGTCCAAGAATGTTTCCTTGTCTACCCATAAATGTGCACTTCTCAATTTTAAGCAAATCCTATAAAGTCTACATTTTTTGAATACCTCTTTGAGGTGTTCAAAATGTCAACCCAGATTGATGAATATACACATAGATCATCCATATATACTTCCAAGAAATTCCAAAGGTATTCTTTAAAAGCATGGCTCATCAATCTTTGGAAGGTGGTAGGATCATTAGTTAACCCAAAAGGCATTATAGGCAAAATTACCCCATTCAGTTGCAAAGTCAGTTTTATGTTGATCCTTGGGGTCAACCAAAGTTGATTGTATCCCGCAAAGTCATCTAAAAATTTGTAAGCCTCTTTTCCTGCAACTCGTTCTAAAACATGCTCAGTGATTGGAAGAGAGAAGTTGTCTCTAATGGTAGCTGCATTCATTTTCTTGAGATTGACACACAACCTTAATTCTCTATTTTTCTTGGGTACTACCACAATTGGAGACACCCAATCTGTGTGTTCAATTTCATAAATGAATTCGGCTTTCTTTAGCTTTTCTATCTCTTCTTTGATCTTCCTAGAAAATGTCTCATTATAAGTGTATGGCCTTTGTCTGCTTGGTTTTGCATCATCTCTTATAAATATGATATGTTGACAAATTTCTAGATCAACACCCTTGAAATCCTTATAAGACCAAGCAAAGATATCTCGGTATTCTTTTAGTAAGCTTAACAAAATCTCTTCTTCTTCATCCGTCGGGTCATTTGCAATGTAAGTAGGTCTAAGCTCTTCTCCTGGTTCGGCCAGATCTATCTTTATTGCATTTTCAGGTCCTTCGTAGGACTTGCCCTGTTTTTGTAGTTCCTTGACAGGTTGTTTGACTATGATTTTTCGGTCTTGGAGAGTATATTTCTTGTAATGGGATGGAACACTCATTACATCTTTACCTTCCTCCTCAGTGGTTTCCATTTCAGTTGTATATATCTCCTTTAGAGTTTTTTTCAACTCTTAATATATCTTTCTTCGTTCACCTCATGTCATGATTGAATCCCTGTCCTGGTATTTAGATTTTTCTTGAGTTTCCTTTCTTGTTTTTCTCAATGTTTTTGACATTTCCTGATTTTTATTTAAAGGATATCTACTAGTAATTTTGTCTTTGACACAATCATGTGCATCTATCTGCATCAAAAACTGTGTTCTATTGGAGACTAATGGCATAGGTCTAGCTTTCAAGTTTCTTGTGTCTTTTTTTCTTCTATACCGTTTTTGTCTTCTAGGTTTCTGGTTTGGAAAGTCAAAGAACTTTTCCTCCCCTCCTTTCATGAGTAGCTTAGCTCTCACATGTTCTTTTTCTGACCCCGAATCATTTGAGGTAGCTGAATGTTCTTCTAACTCATTTGTTACATCATAGTAGCGGTCTGAAAAGACTTGTTGAGCTTTCATCAAGTCCTTGTATTCTTGAATTCGTCTTCAATGTGAAGGATTGAAATCATTTGTATGGGAATTATGTCATAGCCATCCTCATTGCAAAATTGAGTAGGCATAGACGTATTTACACATACATCCATTGTTGCTAAGATTTGAGTCCACTCAAATAGCTTAAACAAATGTTGTGGAAAGGGTTGGGTACGTAGGCTTCGTCCGTGCAGTCCCTTTCTAAGATACATTCTTCTCGTTTTAAGCTCCCGTTTTTTGAGGCTCGGCACATTCAAATAGGTGTGTCTTTGTTCAACCACGATGGAAGCTTAGTGTCAGCTGAAGAGACTGAGTCAAATTCTTGTATGGGCGTTTTCATGACATCTCTGTAAGTGTGATCTTTTAGATTAACCCTTGTTATTGATCCCACTTGCTTCAAGTACAGATAATTGTTTCTCCAATCCTGGATAAGTTGTACTTATCGCATGAAAGGTCTTCCCAAGATGATTTCATAATTGAGTTTCTTTCCAAAGTTCACTATTGCAAAAGTGTGTTGATAATCGATCCCATAGAAATTGACTATCACTTTTCCAAGCAGTCCTAAGGGTCTTTCGATATGTCCATCAACCAATTTCAATTTCGCTCGAGTTTATCTAATGGCTGGTTATTCCCAGGATTCCCATATTGTTTTCGTGGCTATAGCTATGCCTCCCCACCATCCAATATTGCCATGGTTTCTATATCATTATATTGCACTGGTAGAGTTGTGTTTCCTTCTTCCCTTTCGTAGTATTATCCAACTTTGCTCATTGGAACAGATCTAATCTCTTTATTATCCAATTCGTGTTTCAATTTTCCCAATTTTTTTGCGATTAGCCCTGTTATCTCCACCTTCTCTAGAGTTTTCTGTAGATCATTCCATAAATATGATCTGATTTTCAACATTTCTCCTAAAGTAAGAGTGCACTAAATGGGTGTAACATGATTGAATGGATGTTGTCTACCTCTAGGGTCTGTTCCATTCTCTTTATTTGAGTGGTTTTAACCACTATGGATTCATCTTCGTTATCTCTCAAGTAAGAGGGTAGTGTTTTCAAAGTCAATGGTTTAGACATTCCTGAAGCTTCAGAGCCATAATCCCCACATACATCTATGTCCATATCAGGAGGTAGATTGTCTAAACAAACTTCCTCTATAGGAGCTGACTTCAGAGTTAGGCTCCCATCATTAATCTCTCTAACTTTTTTCCAAATGTGTTCTAGCTAGTCTTCTTCTACGAACGAAATTCCGTCTAAGGCATCTTCGTTGTCAGGCACTATGAGTTTTGGCTCTTTTGTTTCAAGGTGGGGTTCTACCACCACTTTGGATTTTTTCTTATTGGTTCCTACCACAAGATCGTCAGGTTTTGCCATACTCTCGAGATTGGGTTTTTATTTTTCCAGCATCTCTTGAGTAATTCTTACCAATTTTTTATAAGCTTCGAGCTTAGCTGCTTCCATGTCTGGAGAAGGATAGTTTTTCCTTTTTTTTTCTATGTTTAAGCCTGCTTTAAGTCCTGCTTGTTGAGCTTCCAAGGTTGTGTTGATTGGCTCAAAAATTTTGTCTACCAAAATTGATCCTCCAGATTTCACGGTGGTTTCCTTGATTTTGCTTCCAGCTTCTTTCACTTTTTCTTAGAATAGTTTCTTTGCCTTCTCCTCGATTTCAGCCCTTTGTTTCTATTTTCTCATCTCATACCTTTTGCTTCTGCTTCTCTTGGTCTTTTGAGAGGAAATTTTTGTATTCTCCAAATCATCAAAGGAGTTATGTTTCTTTTTCTTAGCCTGGGCTCTGGTGATTACCTTGATCGGAACAATTGGTTCACTCTCAAATGAGCTACTAGGTATTCCTTGGACTACGTTCACTACTAGTTTACCCTTGTTTAAAGGATTTTTTGGACAATCTTCAGGGAAGTGTCCTCCCTTTTTGCAACATTGTATGCAATAAGCTTCAACTGGCTTAAGGTTCTTGTAAGGTTCTGGGCATTCATTTTTCCAATGATCATCTGTACCACATTTATGACAGTCTCCAGTTCTTGGCTTAATCATGGGTCTTACGATAGGAGGTCTGACACCTTGATTAGCTACATAGTACATCTCTGCAAGCTCTGGTGTAGTATAAGTCATAGGTTCTTCCATTAGTGGTGGATGTGAACTATACCAATCTCCTTCTACCATTATTGTAGATAGACTAGGCTCAGCATAGGGTGTAATAGGCACTAGTGCTTGTTCATCTATGACTCCTTCTGAATACATGTACTTTACATGCACTACATTATGTCCAGGATATGGAGATTGTTGACCCAACATAGGTTTAGGTCTTTCCATACCCATCGGTGGTCTTTGAGCTGGGTCCATATTAGGATAATATCTTTACATGGGTTGTCTTTGTGGCCTCATAGGCACGTATTGAACATTTCCATCATACTTTGGTCAGTAATAGCACTCATTGGTCTCATTGGTGGTCCATTTACCCTCAATTTCACACCATTTTTTCCGCTTAATCGGTTGTCCCTGTTGAGGTATCCCTTGCCCTGGTCTCCTCATAGGTGCTTTTTGCATGTTATTCATCATTTCATTCATCCTTTTGAGCATTTATTCTATGGATGTAAGTGGTGCTACAGCAGCCGCTCCCATTTTGTGCTGGTTTGGTGGATGTTGTTTTCTCGCTTTGGTTATCCTTAGGGACATCTTCTTCATTGAAAATATCAGAATTGTCTCCTAATTCAATAGCATCTGACACACACTCTTCTAGGGTCATATGTTTTTTGCTATACAATATAGCATGAAGTTCTTTGTTAGCAGTCCCTCTAGAAACAATGATACTAGTCTTCCTTTTGTAGATATCTCTAGCATTGGGCATCTTGCAATGTATTGCTTCATTCTAATTGCACAATCCCTAAAGAACTCACCTTGTTTTTGTTTGAAGATATAGATTTGAGAGACCGTTGTCGTGTTGTGACACGTACATAGTGGGAACGCATGCTACAAGAGTTATCTTGTAATTTTTTAGATACATAATTATCTTTCCTATAATGTACATATGCATATTTAAGTATAATAATGAGCCTTCTATCTCATCCTATTATTTTTCTCAAGGGTAACATATCCTTACTTTACCATCAGAAAATACTATGGGAAAAGCATCAATAGGTCCGTCTCTTTAACTTGGGGCAAAAAGCATTGATTCTTTATTTCTACTATTTCATTATCATCTCACACCCTAGCTAGATCCTATATCTAGGGTAAACTCCAATATATATATATTCTATGTATTTTTTATACTTTTCTTATATTTCTTTTTAAATAGCTACTAGGAGAGAATCAAATCCTAGTGGGACACTAGGTGGCATGATTTCAAAGATACACTTATTTTAATGCATTATTGCAAGCATGGTTACAAAACTTTGTCAAGGAGAAATGTTATGCTTTCATATGGCATGAGGTGTCCTTGGGAATTAAATGAAAGTCAAGGCTAAGGAGACCACATGAAGACTTTTGCTGCCATAAATGGACCCTATTTTGATGAATTTTTTACACAAGGTTTCAATCCGAATTGGAGAATGATTTTAAAATGAAAATCGTAGCTAATGAGCTGAAGTTTCTGCCCATATTTTTACTTTTTTATTTGGAGCTACGGTTGAGGAGATATGATCAAAATACTGGACCCCAGTCTGCCCACATCATGCAGGAACAACTCATTTCCAACTTTTCCAATTCCTGTTCACACTGGCTCCTCTCTTCTTGTGTAAACCCTTGTGGGTTCCCTTCACCTATAAAAGGGGACCTCTTCTTCCTTGGAAGGAACTCAAGCATTCAAGCCATTGATGAGAGTAATTCTCGAGGGAGTGAGTAGTAATGCCTAATTGTACTTAGCCATTAACATAAGCCCAAGCCTACACTTTCTCCTAAAGGGAGACTAGCCATTCTTGCAACAAGCTAACCTTGGAAGATCAACTCTAATCAAAGAAGGTCTTGCACTTGGTGTATCAATCAAAGTGGAATTATCCACTCTTCTTCTCTCTCCCATCAATAATGGTGCCGAAGGGTTTCAAGTAAGATGTGTTCTACATTGATGTTTTCTTGATTTCTTGTTGTTTTCATTTTCATCTGTAATCCAACATATATATATATATATATATATATATATATGTATCTAATCTCATCTCCTTAACCAAGCCTATCTCTCTCATTCTTAGTAATTCATCCTCTCTAGGTTCTCTTTGCTACAAGTACATCTCTCCCCGCAGTATCCTTATTGCCTATGGGCAAGAATAGGGCTTGGGAGGGAAACTTCTCATCTCTTCACTTCTCTCATATCTACATTTCTCACATACTATCCTAGATGAATAACCCACATGATGATCATTTCTATCACTTTCACTCTGTACGATCTATTAGAATTAACGTATGGATTAGCCGAAAAATACACTTTCAACAACGTATAGTGTTTCTCTTTGGCCCAGAAAGGCTTAATGAAATACTTCTATCACCGGATCCCATCATACTACCTCTCATAGACTATAATTTTTCTTTTGATATAAGCGTAGTTATCTTGCTATGAACCAAGAGGATTTGTACACACAATTAATCCCAATCACTAGACAAAATATATATATTATGGTAAGCACAAAACTACAATTCCAAAGAACAATTCGTAGCCTATTTGGTCAGCCAAGATTGAATGCCATTAACTCATCCAATAACCCTTTCATATTACCCATGATACGATATGACCATAGCCTTGATGTTTTCATCTTCGTATTGTTTTGACATTCTCTTTTGCGTTCTTTCTTTGTGTGTGTGAATGCAAGAGAGAAAGAGTGAGTCTTCTTTGATTGCACTTCTTTCCAAACCCTAGTCTTCATGGCATCTATGGTTTAACTCCTTCATATAGTTTTTGTTGAGTTCTCTCACAAACTCTCACAGCCATAAGCCCGGTGCTTTCCTGGCAAGACCGCAAATTTCTCGACACCGTATTGTGTTTGATCCCCGTTTTGGAACATGCAATTACAAATTCTTGAGCTTATGTATTTAAGTCCATGATTGACCTTGGTGAAATGTTTTGGAACCATGTCAATGCTTTTCCTTCTAATGTCATTCCAAATCCCTTGAATTGAGTATGGAAATCAAATATGCATTCTGCTCTTAGGACTTGTTTAAAGCTTGCTAAGTGGTCATATGGATTCCTAGATCCACTGTATTTTCTGACCCATTATTTAAATCAACTGGTCTGACACGTCTATTTGGTTCAACTACCGATCTCCTGGCAGTTGATCCTATTTTGAGTCAAACCAATCTGTTGGAAATAGTGACTCATGTAGCCCTGGACTGGCTTTAGTGCCACCGAATTTTCTTTGTGATGAGGTGGGTTTTGGTTTCTTAACATTTCTCTCAAAAGATCTCTCGCAGAGTTCATCTCTTGGAATAGTTTCTGGTCCTTGGCCTAATATCCAATCCTTTATGGAGTACCCTTGGTATTTGGTTTGTTCCACCTCCTCGGAAGTCATCATAATAAAATTCTTCTTATAACAATCCCTAAATAGGTAGGTTGGTAGATCTGTTAAACCCTTGTCTTTGATTTTGAAGATGTAGATGATCCTCATGGGTGTTAGCTGTCCTGATTTTGCATGAGAAGCCCATAGAAGATCTTTGACGTTTCTATCCTCCCAACAATAGACTCCGATCCTAGGATTATATGTGCTAGGTCGTTTTAGAGGCTTCAAATCAACTTGATCGTGTCCCTCAAATTCTAAAGTCGGTGGTCCTTCTTTTGCTGTTATTTACTTCTAACCCCCATTTGTCTATTTCAACTTGTAAATACCGAGTTCCATTTTTATCCATGTACATTTTTTCCTTGTTTGTTTGCTTTGATTTCCTATTCAAACTCTATGCCATGGTCATCAATGCCAATGGCATACTCTTCATTAGGATCCAATTCCATGGCAATTAGTCTTATAAAAAGAGAGTATGTGCTTATATCGCATTGTCATTCCGGTTTTTGAATGAGTCAAATAGGAAGACATTTCAAATGTTGATTCTGAAAAAGTGTCATAAACTTCTTCAAAGATAGTGTTCAAGGGATCTCCTTGATTCACACTCTCTTCGGTGGATACTCTACTAGCGGTCTCTCCAAATATGCCTTGATTTTCTAGTATACGACCAGACCTAAGGTTCATATAGACTCGTGAAGCCCTGGATAGATTACTTACCGTCAGGTTGACTTGTTGTCAACTTCTTTCACTTGACTTGATTGCAACTTCTGTCAAGATTTTAATTCCTTGTCTGCAAATTGATTCATGTATCAGTTTTAATCAAGTTAGCTATTCTTTCACAAAGACTGTACAGTTTTTGCTAACTATTGCGATTGGTCTATGTGTATCACTTCAAATCGAGCTAAGTGAATCAGCCAAAGACTAATCTGCAACTTGGAAACTGAGTGAACATGTACTAATTTGGATCTGATTGAACCCAAAATTGCCCGGTGGCCTTGTATTATGTTGGTCTAACATTATACAAGTTCAAAAGTCAAAAAATATGTCTCTGTGTATCAGTAGTAAATAATCGCGATTATTTACTTTTCTCTGTTTTTTACACTTTTTGGCTTGATTTTCCAAGTGTGCAACTTGTTAAGCTCCCTAACAAAGTTTCATCAATTTTGGATAATTCCTATTCAAATGGTTAACAGTTTTGTGTCTGCAGACTGAGTTTGCAAATATGGCCACAATTTTTAATCCAATGATCCAAATCTTACCAAATTTGATTTGTGGTCTTAATATACCATGCTTAAACTAGTGGTATGCTGGTTTGGTCAAAAAAGTTGAAAAATGGGACAAAAGTAAATAATCGCGATTATTTACTTCTAGCAAATTTTTGCATCTTTTTGGTCAAATGAGCATGTACACTTGTTTATCACATCAATATAACCCTATAAGTCAAGTTTCACTGAGTTTGAAGAAAATTTTTTCAATTTATACTCAAGTTCTTGAAAGTAAGTACAAAATTTAGTTTCTACCAAGTTTTTGGTCAGTTTAGTGATCCAAATTCTATGAGCCTTTACAAAAGATGTTTGTACACATGCATAGAGTCTCTAGTATCAACCTTGGTCACTTTTGAGCTGAAAGTAAATAATCGCAATTATTTACTTTAGGCCTAAAATGAGCACTTTTTTCAACTTTCTCATTGGACAGTCTTTTTATGAGCTATTTTTAGCCTCTGAGTCAAGTCAAAACTTAATTTGGCCTAAAATATCAAGAAAAAGTAAATAATCTGAGTTTTTGCAAGCTCTTGAAATTTTTACCCCATTGAGTCCTTAAGCTTACCACTGGTTCATACAACTTTTAGAGCATACTCTCGAGCCGGATGCAGTGGTTGACATTCTTCTAGTGCTATTTAAAGCCATAGACCTGAAATCCTGCAACTTCACATACACAACTCACAATTGATTATTTTGGATAGAGCAATGTTTTGAGATTCCACCTCGGATTCTACTTACCCTACTCCTAGGTTCTACTGCAATGGGGTTGTGAAAAGTGTCTACAAACACTTGTTTTTTTGTTTTTTATGGTTTTATGAGCTTTGATCTTAAGACTTGTCTCATCCATCAATCATTCAAAAATCCTAATCTAATCCTATAATGCTACAATCCTAAATGGTACTTAGCAAGTACAACCTACTTCCAAGCTACCTCTACACAGCAAAAGACGACAATCCTAAGCTATGCGATTTTAAAAAGAAAGTTTTTACTCTATGAGATCCTAGAGGAAGTTAAAGGATACTTCACAAAATTCTCCTGTTTTTCCCTAGTTTAGGTCTCTTCGATCCCTGACAACGGTGCCAAATCTGGGACGGGTGTCCAACCTCAATCCTATCTTATTGCAGACATAGCAGGAACCACAAATTTAATTGTCAATCCATGGGACGAAGCTGAATTGACTGGTGCATAGAGGCTACAAGAGGTTTTCAATCTCTTGGAAAACAAAAAACAACTCGCATCTAACTCAAGTTACACTCAAATGAATGAAATCACCAAAAGCTAATCGCTCATCGGCAAACAAATCACATTTGTTACAGCATCAAACAACATCCAAATGTTACAAAACTTCTAGGATATGTTTATAAGACCTAAGCACACATGATTATGGTCTTAAATCTCACTTTAGATCGAGTGTAAAAATGGCAATTATTAACAGCAGTGAGTTTTTGACCTAGTCGTTTTTGACCCAAAATGTATCTAAATGCTTAGCAATGAGGCCCCAATACCCCACATGTACTTAGTTTTTGATTTTGAAGCTTAAATTCCTACTTATGATGAGATTAGGCTTCGGATCTCGGCGACCAAAAGCTACAGATTACCATGAAATTCTTACATCAATGCATAGAGCTCTTACCTGTGGTTGCAATGCAGCAGACACATATGCAATGTGACAACGGGGGAGGGAGTAGGAAGCGAGAGAAGGAGAGAAGTGAGCATCGTTAGCTCATGTTGTGTTTCTATTATCCAAAACTTATTAAAAACTTACAAAAATTGACTTTTATACCTTAGCCAAGGTTTTTGGTGGTCAAAACTAATAATATGGGAGCTCTAACTAAAGACAGGTTCACACAATCTAGAATCTTGTAGCCCCGGCTTATCAATTACAATGTTTATCTAGAAAGTAGGAGTTACAATATTCTCGATTCATCAAAATAATAAGTGTTTTTACAATAAAAACTCCAAAAAATGGTATCCAAGTTAGCTTCCTGCTAACAAAAACATCTTGGAATCCATTTAGAAAATTAGATAAGTCCTCTTGATTTTCTTTATTGCTACTTGTGAAAACATTAGAATCATTTACAAATTCTCTAAAATAAATTATATACACAAAAATAGAGCTTTTCATTGACTTATCAAAAGCAAGCGTATGTACCAGGGATATGGTGTTCCTCAACTCGTTAGCATCTATGTACATGCTCTTTTCCCTAAAGTAGATTCTCCTTTCAAGGAATTTCATGTTGGCAGCCATACGGTTGAACCATGGTGCCCCTGGGATAACATCCTCATGTCGGAGAGGAGAGATAAAAAAAGTCTTCTTTGTCGACATAGCTTTGAACATGAAGCCTCAATTTCCCAATCAAGGGAGTAACAGAGGCTTGTTGTCCCTTGAAAGCTGCATCGATCGACAGTTGCAGTATCTCCCATCTCAAAAGCTTGAATGCCCAACTTAGTGGCCAACTCCATTGATATAAAGTTGTGAGTAGAGCCAGGGTCAAAACAAGATGAAAGCATCATGCTCCCTTTTCCCCAAGCATAGGAGAGTGACGAGCCTTTGCAATGAGTATCCTCTTTTGGAGCTTCATCCATGGAAGCTCTAGGAGTGTCATTGCTTACATTTCTTTTGGGACATAAATGATAACCATGTCCTTGCTTCTCACACTTAAAGAATTTATGGTCTTTACGAAAAGCCTCTAATTGATTGGGAGAGAGCTTATGTTTACCTTTATAAGGTCCTTTCTCGTTGGCCTTGTTGTGGTTGGTGTTGGTGTTGCCTTGGGAAGAGTTTTGAGCATTGCTCTTCCCTTTAGCTTCATTTCGATCCTTGTTTTCCATGGGCTTTAAATTTCTTCTTGCCCCTTATTGGAAATTGATCCTTGAAGCAACCATAGTATGGTGGATGACTTCGGTGATAGTTCTAGGCCATTGTGAGTTGACATACTCGGCCATTTCTTTAGGTAATCCCGCACAAAATTGTGGCTTTTGTTCGGCAAAGTCTATCCTTTGTGGATAGACTCCTTGAAGAGTAGATTCGAAGTTTGCCATTCAGTGAGCACTTTGTCCTTGGCATCGCTCGCAAGGAATTACTTCATTATGGAAACTCGTAGAGTTTTCCATGTCTTTGGGGCTTTGTTGTTCCCACGAAGGCTAGCCCACCATTGAGGAGCAGATTTATGGAAGTGCATAGCTACATGGTGTAGCTTGGAGGACTCCGTGAAGCCCTCGTCTCCAAAGGCCACATCAAATTGTTGGATGAAGGCCAATATTTTGTCGATGGCACCAAAGGTGCCATCATAGGTAAGAAAAGAGATAATATTTCCTCCCTCTTTGAATTTCTTGAGCTTTTGGGACCTTTGCCATGCAGGGTAAGTTTTGCAATGTCGTCTCCTCTTGTATTCTCTAGGAGAATAACTATTGCTTTCGTTGAAAGAGGAGGAAGGTGAAGAAGAAGAAGAAGAGGGTGACCTCTTTCTTGCCTTTTTCTTCCTTTGTTTACTCTCTTCCCTTTTGGAATGACGAGAAGAAGGACTATGGGTTGACCGTTTCGTCTTGGGAGGAGTTGGCGATAGCCTAGACCACCATCTTCGTGGAGCCACATCTTCAAAGGAACTTAGAGATTTGCTTCTTTCTCGTTCTTTGGATTCCTCCTCTCTTACGGGAGAGAGTCTTCTTTCGGGAGTCTCATCAAGAGGCCTCCTAAACTCTCTCTCCTCTTGGAGAGTAAGGGAAATCCCATAAGCACAAAGTTGTTGGGTAACTTTGGCTTGCAAAGAAGGGTTGCCTATAACTTGATGCAACCTAGTAATAAGATAATTTATAAACATGGGGGCATCATCATTAGCACCTTCATGTGCAACATCAAAGTTATCAATGTTCATTCTACTCTCTTGGTTATTCTCATCCATATTAATTATACTTATGTTTTTACTTAGTGTATCCTTTGGCAATTCAAAACCTTAGTTGCTACTTCTCTTAGCCTTTGAAAATATGCACTTAAGTATCTACACCCACAGCTCAAATTGGTTAATTATAGAGAGTAGTGGGGTGGGTCTAACATAGCAGAATTACTGAGGGATATCTCCTTTCGGACTTCTTATGGCTCAATAATGGTAAAGCCATAGGCAAGTCTAAAAAGACCTCATTATTAAAACCAAAGCTCCCGAGGTGTGCACCATATCCCACATAGTGGGCTCAACAAAATTGATAATAGATCCCAGTCCCACTTACCCTAATATAGTTAACAAAATCAACCATTAATAGGCTACTTAAGGACCTCTCTTTTTAAGCAAGAAAAGAGAAACCCAATGCTCTGATACCAATGTAATGGAAATGGCCTATAAACTTTGAGGATAGCGGAATTAAGAGATAAACATAGTAGTACTTAATTAACTTGGCATGAACAATACTTTTGCAAGAGAGAGAGGGAGTATTAGAGAACATGACAATGATTGTTGAGGACTGGATTTACTTGGAGCCGGTCCCCCCCTCCAAAAGGCCTTTGTATTATAGATTCTCCCATCAAAAGATACTTGGTACAATACAATCTTTGTGTTCCTTGTGACCTTGGTGATGCTATGAAGATGGAAAGCTTCATGCATCACGAGTATAACATAAAATTTTTAAAAAAAACATTAACTATTCCAAGCCTCATTCCCAAGGCCTCAAACACCGTGGAGAGAGCTAGCGGAGAATGAGGGTAGGGAAGAGGAAGAAGAATCATCCATCGAAGAAATAAATAGTTCCTCACTTATCATCACTCTTCTTGCTTAGCATAGCATAATAGCATAGTAATGAAGATGAAAAAGATGGCAAGATTAAGCATTGAATCATGGCTCTTGGTTGGATTTGCATTCCATTGGCAAGAGTGTTGGTGTAGGCTCTCCACTTCTCAACAGGCTTGGAGAAGGAGATGGAGATCTTGCACTCTGCACTCCACACAATAAGAGTGTGTGTGTGTGTGTGTGTGTGTGTTTATGTGCGAGAGTATACCCCCCCCCCCCCCCCCCCCCCCCCCCCCCCCTCTCTCTCTCTCTCTCTCTCTCTCTCTCTCTCTCTCTCTCTCTCTCTCTCTCTCTCTCTCTCTCTCTCTCGTATTATTTAATCATATCATTTGGACATGTGTCCTCTTTTTCCTCTTTGAGAGAAAGAGATTAATTATTTACGTTTAGGCATCTAAATTCTCATTGGACCCCTTTAAAGCCTATCCAATAGGATTCAAGCCCAGCATGAGGGCCCAAATGAGGGAAATCTTAACATGTGTATTTTATGCTTCTTAAGTCATTTGGTTTGAATCGAACACTTCAAGCACTTAGTCATTTTAAGCATGGAAACAGTTTATGCCTCTTGAGAGTTTATCTTTGACTTGAACACTTCAGGAACCTTAGTCATTTAAGCATGAGAAGCACCTCAAGCTTGGGGAAAGGTTCCCACAAACACTTTAAGCACTTTAGTTAGCAAGCCGACAAGCACCTCATACTTGGGTAGGATTCCCACCTCAAAGTTATCCATAGCTTGCCTGAGGTCAAAGGATTTGTTAACACTAACTTTTGGAGGTCTTTAATAAAGCTAACCCTAAGGTCTTTTTGAGCTCCATTAGATGCACGTTGCTCTTTGATAAACTAGCTCCTGTTGAACCCCTATTGAGATGTAACCATCTCTCCTCTTGGTCCCTTGCTGAGGTAAATCTAGAAGCACTTATTGCACATTGGTCTTTGGTAGACTGTTTCCTTTTGAACCCCTATTGAGATGCAACCATTTCTCCTTTTGGTCCCCGGTTGAGATAGATCTAAAAGCACATATCTATATCCTAACTCTTGTTCCCCTTTTATCTTCCCATATTAAATGATCAGTTTAATATGAGAAAATCATTTGCTAGAGTTAGATATTACATTATACGACACACACACACACATACACAGAGAGAGAATATATGTGTGTGTGTGTTTATGTGTGTGTGTGTAGACAAGTTTGAGAGTCCATGTACTATACATTACTAGAGTGCTCGATCTTTGCTCGCATCGGAACTTGCTTCCCTCACATTTTTAGCGATGACTTTGACCTACACATTTTTCTCTCCTAGCCACAATGTGGGCTCTCCTTTGAGACTTTGCTCACAACAATTCTGGAGCTTCAAGAATCACATAGAATCCCCACATATACTACATCACATGTATCTTGGGTCCCATATGTTATATTTGACCTCCGAGGATGATAATATAATCTCTCTCTCTCTCTCTCTCTCTCTCTCTCTCTCTCTCTCTCTCTCTCTCTCTCTCTCTCTCTCTCTCTCTCTCTCACACACACACACACACACACACACACACACACACACACACACACACACACACATTGAGGACTCCATTGGAGATTTAATATCTCTTTAACTTCTTTCAACAACTAAAAATTTTTCCTCTTTGTTTTCCTCCTCTCTCTCTCTCTCTCTCTCTCTCTCTCTCTCTCTCTCTCTCTCTCTCTCTCACACACACACACACACACACACACACACATTTTTGACCTTGTCAGGCCCGCCAACCAACACGGCTAAAAACTAGTAAAATCATCTTGCCTCGCCTCACCGGCTATTGTCATCAACTTCAACAATCTGCATCTTCTTGGTCCGGACTCCATTTGAGACGTTGTTACTTTTTGTCTGCTCCATACACCGCATAAAAGGCATAGAACCCCTGGCGAAGCTGCATAAACCTCACATGGCACACCTATTGAGGTGGCTAACCCGGCACAAACCTGGCCCCAGACAAAACTTCAATCATCCATATCTTGGCATCCATACCTCCAATTGCCGATCTGAAAAGACCAGCAGGTTCCATAAATTGAGCACTACACACCCATAGCCCCAAACTAGCTTGGATTATCTGGCATCACTTGGCCTAACTATCTCACATAAGCAATGCACTACACCTTCAAACTCAAATATCTTGGGCTCCGTAGCTTTGTTTTACGAGCTGTCTGGACCTATTCCTTCAATCCTTCACACTCTACATGTCTGGGCTAAAAACGAGCACCTTCAACATTGTTCACCTACCACCTTGTCAAGCCGTATTTGGACCCCACATGGTCTAAAAAACCACATAAAGCATACATCTTCACTGCCACTTGCCTGCCCATGCTTTTACCGTATTCTCTAGCCCTTTTCCATGCATCAATAAGTATACGCATCAATGCATGTGCCCTCTGCTAGGGTCAACACACTTTGGTTGCACCGTCATTGCCCTACCCCCTTGTTGAACATTCATTTTCAACCAAAAATAATCTTTATTCTTCTACCAACTGTAAAATATTACCCAAAACAAGCAGCAAACCACAAAAAGCCTATCATATGTACACTTCTATCAAACCTCAAGTGGGTTGCCCCACCCCCATCCATCCACAACACCAATCTCTCTCTCTCTCTCTCTCTCTCTCTCTCTCTCTCTCTCTCTCTCTCTCTCTCTCTCATTTTCTCTATTTCCCTCTCTCGCCTTCACTCTCTATCTCTCTATCTATCCCTCATTCTATTTCTATCTCTCTATCTATCCCTCCCTCCCTCTCTCTCTCTCTCTCTCTCTCTCTCTCTCTCTCTCTCTCTCTCTCTCTCTCTCTCTCTCTCGCCTACATAGCGGGCTGATCGTGAATGGATCCAAAACCAAGGTTATGCTTGTAAAGACCCTCAATGATGAAAATCCATGCATTGTATACAACAATGAGAAACTTGAAGTGGTAGATCACTTCAAGTACCTTGGCCTTGAGGTTCCATCCATCATAAATGGAAGGATTGTGCAATGCGTCGCTTGGAAGCCGGAAAGAGGGCCTATTATGCATTTGAGAACATGTGAAATGCAGGAGAGATCAAGTGTTGGGCTCTCAAAAAGTACCTCTTTGACACATTGGTGACACCGGTGCTTCTTTATGGAGTGGAGGTGTGGGGTGGAAGCATCGGGAAGTCTACTTGGAAAGAGTTTGAGAATGTCCAAAAGCGTTTTCTCACCAACTTTCTCCAAGTCAAGACACAAACACCCTACATGCTCTTACTTCTTGAGTCCGGATTGCTTCCCATTGAGGTCTTGGGCATGCAAAGGGTTGTGGAGTACATGCGTAAGACACAATGTAGCCCTTTGCATCGACTTCCTAGAATCGCATATGAAGCAAGTCAAATGGTTCAAAAGACATGCAAGAGCAAAATACTAAGTTCGGGGTGGATTCTTGATATCAAGAAATGGTTTGGAAGATGGGATGCATGTCATTTGTTCAAGGATGCGTCAATCGACTCCCAAGTTAATAAGGCCTTCTTACAATGCCAATGTATCACGGCTTGGGAGAAATTCGGAGGTTCTCGCTTCAGCCATTACACCACACACGTTGCCCCAAACTACAAATCTCTCTTCTTCTCGGAACGAGGTAACCGAACCCATTCCTACATCCTTGAGCCCATCCCGTTGAGTGCGATCCGCACCATTGCCTCCATTCGTCTTAGCTCCCATTCTCTACGCTGCGAGACAGGACGTTGGGGCACTGGCGAGGAGTGTCATCGACTTTGCACCTTATGCCCTCGTCAAGTGCGAGAGAGTGAGTACCACACACTACTTGAGTGCTCAGCTTTTGACCACATTAGGTCCTCTTTTCCCCATATATTCAGCCATGATCTCTCCCTACATACCTTCCTCTCCCAACCACGATGTGGACTCTCTATTGCGACGCTCATTTCAGCCATTTTTGAGCATCGAGAGTCACTTATGAACTCCACTCACACCACGTGACATGTTCATTTGGTCCCATAGGTCATATTTGACCTCCCAGGATGATAATAGAACTATCTATCTATCTATCTATCTCTCTCTCTCTTTCCCTCTCTTTCCCTCTCTCTCTCTATATATATATTTATTTATTTATCTATTTATTTATCTCTCTCTACCCTCTCCCTCTCTCTCTCTTTCTCTCTTTCTATTCGTCTTTCTCTCTCTATCTATCCCTCATTATCTCTATTTCTATCCCTCTCTATCTCTCCCTCTTTCTCTCTTTATCTATCTCTCTCTCTCTTTCTCTATTTCCCTCTCTCTCTCTCTCTTTCTATTTCTCTTTCTCTCTGTCTCTCTATCTATCCATCATTCTTTCTATTTCTATCCCTCTCTATCTCTCCCTCTTTCTCTCTTTATCTATGTCTCTCTCCATTTATCTCCCTCTCTTTAATTATCTTTCCCTCTCTCTCTCTCTCTCTCTCTCTCTCTCTCTCTCCCTCTTTCTCTCTTTATCTATATCTCTCTCCATTTATCTCCGTCTCTTTCATAATCTCTCTCTTTATCTCTCCCTCTTTCTCTCTTTATCTATTTCTCTCTCCATTTATCTCCCTCTTTTTAATTCTCTCTCTCTTTCTCTATTTCTCTCTCTCTCTCTCTTTATCTATCTCTTTCTCTATTTACTCTCTCTCTCTCTCTCTCTCTCTCTCTCTCTCTCTCTCTCTCTCTCTCTCTCTCTCTATTTCTATCTAACATTCTATCCAAAAAAGATGAGCAAAGCAATCATTTCCAAACGAGCATAGCAAACCAACCATTTCCAAGCAAGCCGAGCAAAGCAACCATTTTCAAATGAACGAGATATGTTATGAATTCTCTACTTTTTTATTTTTTATTATTTATTCATGCATGTGTATGTGTGTGTGTGTAGTAGTAGTAGAAAAAAATAGGGAAAGAGGGGGGAGTTGCTTTGTTTTGTGTTTACCTCTTTCCTTGTAGCTCGGTTGAGCTTTGTCTAGGTTGAGCTTCGAAAGACGATGGCGGAAAACCCCTTTGACGAAACTTGGGAAGCTTGAAGAAGGAGAGAGAGGGGGGGTGGGGGAGGGGGGAGCTTGGGAGCGATGGCGGAGATGAAGAAGGCAGAGTATGTAGCAAAAACGTGGCATAATCTGCCTTCTTGCCTATTTTAGGCGCCAATCGTTACCGCGGCTATTACTGCGGTTATTACCACGACTATTATCGTGGCCGGTCATTTCAAACGGATACATGCCTAATCCAAGATTGGAGTGTGTGTGTGGGGGGGGGGGGGGGGGGGGGGGGGCGGGGGGGGGGGGGCGGGGGGGGGGGCTGGGGTACAAACCACCCCCTCTACCCTTAGCTATGCATTATTATATTTTTTAGCCTTTTGAGTTCTTTGATGAAGATCTTTAAATTTTTATGGATACTTTATTTTGTAGTACTTTTAAATGTTTATTAATTGCATTTTTTAAGTTCTTTTTTAGTTAAAAATAAATTTAGCACTCATTGTCATTTATTTCCTTTGAACTTAACTTTATGTAATTTTTTTAATGGAATTTAGGGCTTTTCTAATTATTGTTTTTTTAGGACACATGAATAAATACACAACATTTCGCATGTGCAGAACATCGATTGTGATGATTGTGGTCCGCCTGGAGGCCCTGAGCGCAATCATTGGCTCAAGGAAAAACTCCCTGTCCTTGCGCCAAGTGCAAAAGAAAAATCCCTCGCTTGAGGCGCATTACCTTGGAGGACGTGGAGAACAAAGGGCTTTGGCATCCTCGAAAAAGCGCTTAGAGAGATGAGAGCGCGACTCACCTATCGCTTGAGGAGGTGCCCCATTGGTCTTTGTTCGGTGGTGCTGCACCGGCACACAAGGCCGAACGGTAGAGGCAAGAGCGACTGGGTGATTTGGGTGCACCGCATGGTGATCCTCTTGTTGGCTCTACTTCGGCAGTTCCTATGGCGTCTCCGTCGCACTTTGAGGTAGAGGATGAGCACATGTTTGACATGTCTGATGAGCTACTAGCTCATGAGCTCGACGTGTGTGAGGAGGATTGTCAGCCCTGCACTAAATGGGTTGCCAAAACGGAGGATAGATTGATGACGAGTGCCCGAACACCTCTTAAGACATATTTAAGAATTTTGCAAAATATTCAAGTCCCATTTTTAATACTTCTAATAAAAAACCTAGTACTTTTGTGTAGTTTTAGATGTCATCTATATTCGAGCATACTCTATGTCCCATTAAAATATATTCCTTCACATATATTTATTGGAGTGTGTGTATTTAAAGACATAGGTACATACATTAATTGCAATGACATAAGACGCATGAGGGATGCATTTCACTAAACTTAATTTGTATTATACAACATTCTTCATGTAAAAGAAGTGTTGTAAATCAACTGCTCAATTTTGACACATAAAGGTTAAATCTTTGGCTATATCAAAATACTAAAAAATACTCAATTTTGAGACATTAAGGTTAATTCTTTGGCTATATCAAAATAGTAATACCAATTTTTGAAAAAAAATACTCCAAAATAAAATTTAGAGTTGAAGTCTCTCAAAAGAGTGTGGTGTTTAGAAACACCAAGATACAAAATAAAATCCAATTGACATAGTAACATGATATCCAAGTAATTTAGAATTCATCTTTAGGAAAGATAAAACTCCATCAATGGCTATAGCTACATTTTCAAACATTGTGTTGTGTTTTCTCATGTGTTTCCCCAATAAAATACTTTGCCAAGAAGCCTATTTATGAAACTTTTTATCTATAAACTTATCAAGGTATGATCCCTTTTTATTCATAATCTATAATATTTTTGTTATTTGTAAGATTTTTTTTTTACAATGCTCATGAGTATGGCCCCACATGGTAGTGCTACACTAACATATGGACGCAAAGCCTAAACATAATTTTGAGCCTACAAAATAAATGTCATTATCTTGTTAGCTACAAAAATTTTATGAGTCAAACATTATATATGTAACTGCTACACTAGGATATGGAACTTTGTGCCTCACTTTAAACCACTCATCTAGGAGTCTATGATAAGGACTTTTGTGGTTGAGGATCATAAACTAGTGATTTACTAGCTCTTTTGGTTAGGCTTGAGCTTTAGATTTAGCCTCAACAATGGTTGATAATGTTATTCTTGTCTCACCAAAACCAAAATTGCTAGCCCTTAAATAATAGCTACATTCTTAAGCTTACTATAATTTGTGGATGGAACTCTAAATAGAAAACACATTCTTTGTGATGACTTTCTCTAATTAGTGAGACGCAATCTAAATTTTGATCCGCCCATAATGTGTTAACAATAGATGTGCATAGATAACACTCAGTCGACAATTGATACCAAGAAAAAATATTTGAAAATCCACTATTTGAATAGTATCACATAACAACTTTCACAAAATGTTGTACCATATTATGAAATGTTTCTAGATAAAGACACAAGGTAGTTTAAATAAAATAGTTTCTCACGAACCTTAAGTTTCACAATTGATCAATTCGATATGCTTTTCTACCTTTCACATTTTGGGAGTTTGTTGGTACATGAGAATTGCATGCGTCATTAAACTTGGTATTGCAAATACTCTCAGAAGCATTCCTAACTTTTGCATCAGCTAATACAATGTTCTGAGCGTTTCCATCATCCTCTTGTGAACTCTTATCACCTGCATCACAATCCTCATTAGCTTCAGTATTGAATATTTCTCACTTAACATCCACAATTTGACTAATTTATCTAGCAAAAACTCTCTCTCTCTCTCTCTCTCTCTCTCTCTCTCTCTCTCTCTCTCTCTTGCATGGTCAAAATTTGTAGCTTCTTTAACTTCACTATCATCCATGTTGTCTACATTACAATGGTCTTCATTTTAATCACCATACTCGCCACCCCTTTGTTGCTCATTGATGTCAAGATTGTTGGAATCTGCTATTTCTGCATCATACAACCCCATTGATTGTCTTGCAAAGAGACGCTTGACTTGCACCACAGCACTCCTATAAGAACATACTTCATGTTTCATTACCTTCACCAAGTCATCCACACAATCCACAAATGAGTCTTCTTGATTAGTAAATTTAAAGATCTTCAAGCCCAAATTTTACAATAGAGTTTTCTTCTCCTAGTTTGCTACCATTCATGTTTGTTACTACATGAAAACTGCCCACTAGTGATAAGCAAAGCTTGTTTTCCTTTGTGGTCTCTCCAATAGTTAGTATATTATATAAAAAGGATGGCATTTTTGTTGCACCCACATCATCTTTGACACCCACAACAATCCCAATATCTCTATATTTCATCTCACCTTGAGAAATTCTAGATGGATATCACCCACAACAATCCCCCTCTATATTTCATCTCCCCTTGAGAAAATTTAGATGGATATCATGTTTGCAATTTTCATCCATATCGTAGGTATGCACAAACCATCTCAGTCCTTCTTCTTTTGCTAATTCAAATGGCTTATCAACCTTTATTTTTGGAGCAATAGTCTTGGCTTGACTATGGCATTTTTGTTGCACCCACATCATCTTTGACACCCACAACAATCCCAATATCTCTATATTTCATCTCACCTTGAGAAATTCTAGATGGATATCACCCACAACAATCCCCCTCTATATTTCATCTCCCCTTGAGAAACTTTAGATGGATATCACGTTTGCAGTTTGCATCCATATCGTAGGTATGCACAAACCATCTCAGTCCTTCTTCTTTTGCTAATTCAAATGGCTTATCAACCTTTATTTTTGGAGCAATATTCTTGGCTTGACTGGATATTATAAGAGCGCGCCATGAATACCTAATGTAGTTGGTACATTGGAAGCCTCCATTACTCTAAAAAAATATATGTATAAAATTTAAGAACCCAAACAAGGAACATTGGTTTATGTTAAATAGTACACTAGCATGAGTAGGCGAGTCTTGAACTTAAGCTTGAGCCAAAAGGTGTTATTCTATGTCCTTGCTTGCCACAAAGATGTCATGAGGGTAGCCTTGAAAGCTAGTGCTACACTACCATATGCAAGCTAGGCTTGAACTTAAGCTTGATCCTAAATTGAATCTCTACAATCTTGATATCTGGAAGGATTTCATGAGGCTATCCTTGCATGGTAGTGCTAGAGTAGCATATGGGGAGGAATCTCGAACTTAAATTCCAACCTAAATTTGATGTTCAATGCTCTTGGTAGCCATGAGAATGTCATATGGAGATCCTTAGATGCTACAACTACACTAGCATATGTAGTTGAGGCTCAAACTAAAGTTCAGTAGCCACAAGGATTTCATGAGGCTAGGCTTGCATCCTAGTGCTACACTAGCATATGTAGGAAAGTCTTAAACTTAAGTTCAAGCCTAAATATGTTGCTTTATGCCCTTGGCAGCCATAAGGATTTCATAAGGTTGTTGCTAGCCTCAAGACTATATCTAAAGATAAGAGTTGACCCTCAAGAAAGAAGGAGTAATTTTAGAAAAGAGAGAGTAATTTTAGGAAAAAGGATAAGAGGATTGTTAGTGCTTTGTAAACAACAAGCCATTGGCTAGGTGGTGAATCCATAGCAAACACACAATAGTGCTACAATAGCATATGCAAATGATCCACTTTCCCTTGGTAGCCACAAGGATGTCATGTGGCAACCCTTGCACCCTAGCATCCTAGTGCTACATTAGCATATGCAATTGAGGCTTGAACTTAAGTTTGAACCTTGTTGTATTAATATATGCCCTTGGTATCCACAAGGATGTCATGAGGTTAGGCTTGGACATTAGTGACACACTATCATACATAGATGAGTCTCAAACTTAAGTTTGTGATGCTTGCCCTTGGTAGCCACATGGATGTCATGAGGCTCATCTTAGGTGCTAGCCATACATTAGAATATGCACTTGAGGCTCTAACTTAAGTCTGAATCTAAAATTGATGCGATATGCCCTTGGTAGCCACAAGGATTTCACGAGGCTATCCTTGCACAATAGTCCTATACTAGTGTATGCAGGCAAGGTTCAAAGTTAAGTTCAAGTTGCTTATCCTTGGTAGCCATGAGGATATCATGAGTCTAGCATTGCACTCTAGTGCTACACTAATATATGCATATAAGGTTTGAACTTAAGTGGGAGCCTGAAAGTGCTATTCTATGCCGGTGGTAGCAACAAGGATGTCAAGAGGCTAACCTTGCACCCTAGTGCTACCCTAGGAGATGCCAAGGAGGCTCAAAGGTATGTGTAAGACTAAAGGTGTTGTTCTATGCCCTTGGTAGCCACCACAAGGATGTCATGAGGTTTGTCTTGCATGGTAGGGATACACTAGAATATGTAGACGAGGCTCAGACTTAAGTTCGAGACTCTTGCCATTGGTAGCCACAATGATGTCATGAGGCTAGTATTTCATGGTAGTGCTACTGTAACAATAGGATATGTAGTTGAGGCTCAAACTTAGGTTCAATCTTGAAGGTGTTATTCTATGACCTCGATGTCTACAAGGATGTCATGAGTCTAGCCTTGCCCCCTAGTGCTAAACTGGCCTATGCAGAGGAGGCTTGACCTTAAGTTTTAGGCTATTCTTGCATGGTAGTTCTACACTAGGATATGCATTTGAGGCTAGAAATCAAGTTCAAGCCTAATTCTTTTATTCTATGTCTTGGATGGTCACAAGGATGTCATGAGTATAGCTTTGCACTCTAGTGCTACGCTGTTATATGTAGAGGAGGTTCAAACTTAAGTTTGAGCCTAAAGGTGTTGATATATGCCCTTAGTAGTATCCTTAAGGATTTGGTGAGGCTAGCCTTTCATCCTACTACTACATAAGCATATGTAGTGAAGGCTCAAAGCCTAAACGTGCTAATCTATGCCCTTGGTAGCCATGTGGATGTGAGAAGGTTAGGCTTGCATGCTAGTGCTACACTATCATATAAATGTGAGGCTCCAATTTAAGTTTGAGACTCTTGCCCTTGGTAGCCACAATGATTTCATGAGGCTTATAATTTATACTAGTTGTCATATAATAGCATATGCAGTTGAGGCTTGAACATAATTTGAACCTAAAGGTCTTGTTATATGCCCTTAGTAGCCACAACGATGTCATAAATCTAGCCTAAGAGAAGTGCATGATATGGCTATACTAGCATATGCAGGTGAGGCTCAAGCCTTTTGCCCTTGGTAGCCGTAAGGGTATCATGAGGCTAGTCTTTCACCCTTCTTCTACACTAGCATACACCATTGAGTCTCAAATTTTAGTTTGATGGTATTCTATGCCCTTGGTAGCCACAAAGATGTCATGAGGCTAGGCTTGCATAGTAGTGTTGCACTAATATATGTGTTGATTAGGCTCAAACTTAAGTTTGAGGCTAAAGGCTTTATTATTTTTCCTTGGTAGCCACAAGAATGTCATGAGGTTGGCCTTCCATGGTACTGCTACACTAGCATATGTAGGCAAGCCTCAAACTTAAGTTTGAGCCTCATTCCATTGTTTTTCACAAGGATGGCATGAGGCTAGTCTTACACCTTGTTCTATGTCTTTAATAGCCACAAGGATATTGTAAAGCTAGCCTTGCATGATAGTGCTACACTAGCATATGCAGGCGAGGTTAGAGCCTCTTGGACTTAGTAGCCATAATGATATCATGAGGCTAGCCTTGCACCCTTGTGCTACACTAGAATACACAATTGAGGTTCAAGCCTAAGTTCAAGCTTAAAGTTGTAATTCTATGCCATTGGTAGCCACAGGGATGTCATGAGGCTAGCCTTTCATACTACTAGTGTCACATTACCATATACTGATGAGGCTCAAACTTAAGTTTGAGTATAAATGTGTTATTCAATCCTCAAACTTAAGTTTGAACCTCTTTCCATTGTTAGCCACAAGGATGTCACATGTGAGGCTAGCCTTGCACGTTATTGCTACACTAGCATATGCAAGCAAGGCTCGAACTTAAGTTTGAGAAGGTGTTTCTATTTGCCCTTGGTACTAGCCTCGAGGATGTCATGAGTCTAGCCATGCATGGTAGTCCTACATTAGCATAGGTAGGTGAAGCTCAAACTTAAGTTCAAGCCTCTTGCCATTGGTAGCCACAATAATTTCATAAGGCTAGCTTTGCACTCTATATAAGATACTGCTACACTAGCATATGCAGTTGAGGCTTGAACTTAAGTTGAAGCCTAAAGGTGTTCTTCTATGCCCTTGGCATCCTCATAGATGTCATGAGACTAGTTTTGCACCCTATTGCTACTATAGCATATTCAAGCAAGGCTACAATATCATATCCACTTGAGGTTCAAGCTTAATCTTGAGCCTAAAAGTGTTGTTCTATGCCTTGAGTAGCCACAAGGATGTCATAAAGCTAGCCTTACACGATAGTGTTATACCAGCATACGTAGGCGAGGTTCGAGCCTCTTGGCCTTGGTAGCAATATGGATATCATGAGGCTAGCCTTGCATCATTGTCCTACACTAGCATACACAATAGTGCTATTCTAGCATACACAGACGTGGTCCAAGCCAATTGGCCTTGGTAACCATAATGATTTCATGAGGGTAGACTTGCACCATTGTCCTACACTAGCATACACAATTAAGGCTCAAACTTATTTTCTAGCTGAAAGCTGTTGTTCGATGCCCTTAGTAGCCACTAGGATGTCATGAGGCTAACCTTGCATCCTCGTGTTACATTACCATATACTAATGAGGCTCAAAATTAATTTTGAGCCTAATGGTGTTAGTTCTTTCCCCTTGGTAGCCACAAGGATTCATAAGGTTGGCCTTTCATGGTAGTGCTACATAAGTTCATATGTAGGCAAGCTTTGAACTTAAATTTGAGCCTCTTTCCATTGTTAACCACAAGGATGTCATGAGGCTAGCCTTGCACATTAGTAACTCCCATTGCATATGCAGATGAGGCTTAAACCCGTGTTTGAGCCTAAAGGTATCATTATGGACCCTTGGTAATAGCCTCATGGATGTCATGAGTCTAGCCATGCATAATAGTGCTACATTAGCATAGGTAGGCGAGGCTCAAATTTAAGTTAGAGCCTCTTGCCGTTGGTAGTCACAAGGATGTCATAAGTCTAGTTTGTACCCTATATGATCTAGTGTTGCACTAGCGCCTATGTAGTTGAGGCTCGAACTTAGGTTCGAGCATAAAGGTGTCATTCTATGTCCTTGGTATCCTCATGGATGTAAAGAGACTATTATTTCACCCTAGTGCTACAGTAGCATATTCAAGTGAACCTACACTAGCATATGCACTCGAGGTTTGAGCTTGAGTTCAAGCTAGAGGTGTTCTTCTATGCCCTTAGTAGTGACAAGGATTCCATAAAGCTAGCCTTGCGAGATAGTGCTATACTAGCATATGGAGGCCAGGTTCAAGCATCTTGGCCTTGGTAGCCATAAGGACATCATGAGGCTAGCCTTGCATGCTTGTGCTACACTAGCATAAAGAATTGAGGCTAAAACTTAAGTTCAAGCTTTAAGGTGCTATTCTATGCCCTTGGTAGCCACAAGGATGTCATGAGGCTAGCCTTTCATACTAGTGTTACATTACCATATACTGATGTGGGGTCAAGATTAAGTTTGATCCTAAACGTGTTATGATTTACCCTTGGTATCCACAAGGATGTCATGAGGTTGGCCTTTCATGGTAGTGTTACACTAGCATATGTAGGCAAGCCTTGAACTTAAGTTTGACATTGTTAGCCACAAGGATGTCACATGTGAGGCTAGCCTTGCACCTTAATGCTACACTAGCATATGCAAACGAGGCTCAAACTTAAGTTTGAGAAGGTGTTGCTCTATGCCCTTGGTAGTAGCCTCGAGGATGTCATGAGGCTAGCCATGCATGGTAGTCCTACATTATCATAGGTAGGTGAGTCTCTTACATTGGTAGCCACAAGAATTTCATAAGGCTAGCTTTGCACCCTATATGAGCTAGTGCTACACTAGCATATGCAGTTGACGCTTGAACTTGAGTTCGAGCCTAAAGGTGTTATTCTACTCCCTTGGCATCCTTAAGGATGTCATAAGACTAGTTTTGCACCCTAGTGCTACAATAGAATATTCAAGCGAGGCTACAATATCACTTGAGGTTGAAACTTAAGTTCGAGCCTAAAAGTGTTGTTCTATGCCCTTAGCAGCCACAAGGATGTCATAAAGCTAGCCTTACACGACGATAGTGCTATACTAGCATACACATGTAAGGTTCGAGCCTCTTGGCCTTGGTAGCCATAAGAATATCATGAGGCTAGCCTTGCACCTTTGTGATACACTAGCATACACAATTGAAACTCAAACCTAAGTTTAAGGTTAAAGTTGTAGTTCTATGCGCCACTTGGTAGCCACAAGTATTTCAAGAGTCTAGCCTTGCATACTAGTGTTACATTACCATTTACTGATGAGGCTCAAACTTAAGTTTAAGCCTAAAGGTGCTATTCTTTACCCTTGGTAGCTACAAGGATGTCATGAGGTTGGCCTTTCATGGTAGTGATACACTAGCATAAGCATTGAACTTAAGTTGGAGCCTCTTGCAATCGTGAGCCACAAGGATGTCACATGTGAGGCTACACTTGCACCTTAATTCTACACTAGCATATGCAGGCAAGGTTCAAACTTAAGTTTGAGAAGGTGTTTCTCTATGCCCTTGGTAGTATCCTCAATGATTTCATGAGGCTTGCCATGCATGATAGTCCTACATTAGCATAGGTAGGTGAGGCTCTTGCATTGGTAGCCACAATAATTTCATAAGGCTAGCTTTGAACCCTATATGAGCTAGTGATACACTAGCATACGCAGTTGAGTCTTAAACTTCAGTTTGAGCCTAAAGGTGCTATTCTATGCCCTTGGCATCCTCATGGATCACACAAGACTAGTTTTTCTATTCAAGCGAGGCTACAATATCATATGCACTTGAGGTTCAAACTTAAGTTCAAGCCTAAAAGTGTTGTTCTATGCCCTTAGTAGCCACAAGTATATTATAAAGCTAGCCTTCATTAATGGTAGTGCTATACTAGCATACGCAGGCAAGGTTTGAGCCTCTTCACCTTGGTAGCCATGAGGATATCATGAGGCTAGACTTGCACCATTATCCTACACTAGCAGAAACAATTAAGGCTCAAACTTAAGTTGCTATTATTATATGCCCTTTGTAGCCACAAGGATGTCATGAGGCTAATCTCACATCCTAGTGTTACGTTACCATATACTAATGAGGCTCAAACTTAAGTTTGAGTCTAAAGGTTTTAGTTTTTTTCCCTTGGTAGCCACAAGGATTTCATAAGGTTGGCCTTTCATGGTAGTGCTACACTAGCATATGTAGGCAAGCTTTGAACTTAAGTTTGAGCCTCTTGCCATTATTAACCACAAGGATGTCATGAGGCTAGCCTTGCACATTAGTGCCTTGCATTTTGCATATGCAGACAAGGTTTAAACTCAAGTTTGAGCCTAAAGGTATTATTATGTACCCTTGGTAATAGACTCACGGATGTCATGAGTCTAGGCATGCATGGTAGTGCATTAGCATAGGTAGGCGAGGCTAAAACTTAAGTTCTAGCCTCTTGCCGTTGGTAGCCACAAGGATGTCATAAGGCTAGCTTTGCACCCTATATGAGCTATTGCTACACTAGCATATGCAGTTGAGGCTCCAACTTAGGTTCAAGCCTAAAGGTGTTATTCTATGTCCTTGTTATCCTCATGGATGTCAAGAGACTAGTCTTTCACCCTAGTGCTACAGTAGCATATTCAAGCGACCCTACACTAGCATATGCATTTGAGGATTGAACTTAATTTCAAACCTAGAGGTGTTTTTCTATGCCCTTAGTAGTGAAAAGTATTCCATAAATCTAGCCTTGCATGACAATGTTTATATCCGGGCGAGTTTCAAATCTTTTGGCCTTGGTAGCCATAAGGATATCATGAGGCTAGCCTTGCATGCTTGCACTACACTATCATACACAATTGAGGCTAAAACTTAAGTTCAAGCTTAAAGGTGTTATTCTATGCCCTTGGTAGCCACAAGGATGTCATGAGGCTAGTGTTGCATCCTAGTGTTACATTATCAAATATCGATGAGGCTCAAACTTAAGTTTGATGCTAAAGGTGTTATTCTTTGCCCTTGGTAGCCACAAGGATGTTATCAGGTTGTCCTTTCATGGTAGTGCTACAATAGCATATGTAGGCAAGCCTCATAGTTAAATTTGAGCCTCTTGTGATTGTTAGCCACAAGGATGTCACATGTGAGGCTAGCCTTACAAGTTAGTGCCACACTAGCATATACAGGCAAGGCTCAAACTCAAGTTTGAGCGTAAAGGTGTTGCTCTATGCCCTTGATATTATCCTCAAGGATGTCATGAGTCTATCCATGCATGGTAGTCCTACATTAGCATAAGTAGGTGAGGCTCAAACTTAAGTTCCAACCTCCAACTATTAGTAGCCACAAGAATGTCATAAGGCTAGATTTGCACTCTATATGAGCTAGTGCTACACAAGCATATGCACTTGATCTCAAACTTAATTTCAAGCCTAAAGGTGTTATTATATTCCCTTGGTATCCTCATGGATGGCATGCCACTAGTCTAGCACCCTAGTGCTACAGTAGCATATTTAAGTGAGGATACAATAGCATATGCACTTGAGGCTCGAACTTAAGTTCCAGCCTAAAGGTGTTGTTCCATGCCCTTAGTAGCCAGAAGGATGTCATAAAGCTAGCCTGGCATGATAGTTCTATACTAGCATATGCAAGCGAGGTTCGAGCCTCTTGGACTCGGTAGCCATAATAATATTATGAGACTAGCCTTTCACTCTTTTGCTACACTAGCGTACACAATTGAGTCTCAAACTTAATTTTGAGCTCAAAGATGTTATTCTATGCCCTTGGTAGCCATGAGGATGTCCTAAGGCAAGCCCTACATCCTAGTGTTACATTACCATATATTGATGAGGCTCAAACTTAAGTTTGAGCCTAAAGGTGTTATTATGTGCCCTTGGTAGCCACGAGGATGTATGAGGTTGTCCTTTAATGGTAGTGCTACAGTAGCATATGTAGGAAAGCTTGGAGCTTAAGTTCCAACCTGGTTCTATTGTTAGCCACAAGGATATCATGAGGCTAGCCTTGCATGTTAGTGCTACACTAGCATATGCACGCAAGGCTCCAACATGAATTTGAGCCTAAAGGTGTTGCTCTAAGCCCTTGGTAGTAACTTCAAGGATGTCACGAGGCTAGCTATGCATGGTAGCGCTACATTAGCATAGGTAGACGAGGCTCAAACTTAAGTTTGAGCATCTTGCCATTGGTAGCCACAAAGATGTCATAAGTTTAGCTTTGCACCCTATATGAGCTAGTGCTACACTAGCATATGGAGTAAAGGCTCAAACTTAAGTTCGAGCCTAAAAGTGTTATTTTATGCCCTTGGTATCCTCATGGATGTCATGAGACTAGTCTTGTTTTTAGTTCTATTACCCACCATATGACTAGTCTAGCAAATGAGTAGACTTGCAAGATTATAAATTGTACTTGTAGTCTTGTAGGCTATATTTTGGTAGACATCTTTATCCATGACAGCCTTAAAGTCCAATTTTTAATCCTCCAACTCGAGCTCAAGGTTGAGGTTGTGGTCCAAGTCCCAATGAATGCATGCTTTAGCTTCAACTCAATGTTGAGGTTCAGCTTCAACTTGACTTCACCTCAAACTTGAGATAAAGGTCCAAGTACCATGTTCTAAGGCCGAGGCCAAGCATGAGACTTCTATACAGACCTAAGCAATTAATTAGTGGTCGAATTAAAAAACTTGTGGTTAGTGTAATCCCACCTACAAAGTTTAACCTTTACATATAAATTTCAAATTTGAAGGTGGAAGAATTTCAAGAAGAAGAAGAGTATTTTAATGTTGAAGAAGCCTACAAAAATTGAAAACTTTAGAGAAATAAAGCCTTTAAATATTGTCAAATTCCCTCCTAAATTTCTCTTATGTAGGTTTTCCAAGCTTTTGAAAAAAAGAATTATTTTAGTCAATTTCCCTCTTAAATTTCTCTTGCGTGGGTTTCCCAAGCTTTCAAAAAAAAATTATTTCTAGCACTGTAGCATTAAATTAAATGCAAAAGAACAGGTCATATTGTAATGCTGGCAAAAGTGCACTAACAAAAGCTATTAATTATGTGATGAGAACATGATGGTGAAAGTGCCCTTTAATTTAAAATTCAAACCTAACGTCTTACGTCAAAGAAGACGGCAAGGAAATGGACATGTTGTTCGTCGATCCATGGCTCGCATCTCTCCATGCGCAGGAATCTCATCCTTTCTCTGTGTGTGCCTTAGAATCCCTCACAAACGTTCAAGCTAGAAGATCAGTTCCTGGTTTGTTTGCTTTGCTTAGCAAAAATCATGATATACTCACCCCTTTCAGGTGGAGTCGCCAAAGCCTGGCAGGTCATTTGGAACATTGATGCAGGAAAATAGTCGACGTGCATACCCTCACTCTCACTTGCACAACACCCCAACACGGGTTTCAGTCGTTGGCCCTTGTCGAAGCTGTACTCGAGAAGCTATATCCGAAGCATGAAGTTGCAAAGGATTACACTTGAAACACGTTTATGACAAGACTACGCCAATGAAAAAAATCGGTTTGGAGGTGAAGGCCAAGATCCTTGTGGAAGTTTGTAGAGGACCAGCCTCACATGGCTGTAGGAAGTGACGAGGAGGAGCTGCTCCACCACCTCCATCATCCACATAATGATCATTAGCGTAGCATGAAGGGGAGTTGATATGGCATCTTTGCCTAAGCATGCAGAGGGAGGGCAGTCGAATCTAGAGGAGTGTTTCGTACTTAATTGTGGAGCTTGTGGGCATTGTGCAGGAGTCGGAGCAACAGGACAGTCATGATATCACATTGATCCTATTTGTGAGGGCCATGCCCGGGGACCACCGGCTATACCATCTCCACATGGATACACTGTGATCTCCGACATCCCTCCCGCTTAAGACCAACACCAAGATAAGACTCCTCCTGTTCTTCGATACCAACTCAAGGGGGTGATAACATTCACTTTCTCTCATACAGATCCCTTCGCCCCAAAGAACCTTTGCTTACCGATCAAACTTACCAATCGAAGTCATCTGACTAACTTGGAACTCAACCTTCCAGGGTCAACTGGTGGGAGTTCTCTAATTCATCCTTGGTTCAAGGTCATTGACGCTTTTTTCTCGGTTAGGACCAAGCACAGCCATCAATGTGTTCCCCTAAGGTGAGTGTATTATAATCTACACGAATCACTCGATCCCAAGTTGTTCCCCGCTCCGTCGATCGGAATCCCTTTTTCCCCGCTCTAGACTTCATTGCTAAAACAACATAAAATTGGGTTCAACTTTCCGGCCAACAATTTACCCTCCGAAATCTGCCCACCCACCAAACCATTTGATAAATGCACCTTCACTAGGTAGTACTATGATACTAGAAAATAGTATTCCAATCATGGAAAACCAATAATACATTTCAAGCATTTGAAAGCAGCATGCAAATTGTTGCATACCCTTGCAAATGTGCATTTATCAGGTCGTTCCCACCTTTTTCTTTTAGAATATTTTTACTTGCTTTTTCCTTTAATATTAGTAAGATTATCTAGTTATCTTTCAAGCAGTCACATATACTTCTTCAGGCATATCCCTATCCTCGTCCCAGGACCAGGGTATCCTGTCACCTCCGCCATGTGAGAAGGCGGTGCCTTTACATAGATTTTGATTCTTATTCTTTCTATATCTTGTGTGGAAAAGGCTTCAAAGATAATCTACTTTAGGTTCCTTTTAAATCAATAATCCCGAGAAGACGAGCAAAAGTCCGGCTAATGAGGACAATTGCGGAATAGCCCATTTAGGTTCCTAGCCTTTCCAAGGTTCCTTTCTACCACCCAATTTAAAGAGTTCCTTAATAAAATCACATCCTTCTCCCTTATCATGATCCCTCCATGGATCCTTTTTCCTTCCTCATTTTCCCGTCGGCATCAGGCCTACCCGGACTAGGCCGATTTCCAGCCGCGGGTCACATCCACCCGGCCGCGACACACTCCCATTCAATCCCATTTCTAGGGCAATGAATGAACCCTGAGCTCAAACATAGAACAATGGTTATTAGTCCTAGCCGAAGAGGACCATCCCCCGTTGTATCCCACAGGTAAACACCTACGCCGGCCTTTTTCCAAACATGAAGACAAGTTCACACTAAATCGCTATGTTATGCTAGGGCTATCCATGTCAATCTTCTCGGTAAATTTTTTAATCCTAGTTTAAATTTTAGATTGAGCTCCTTGAGTTATAAACCCTTAATTCCTAATTCCTTTTAATTTTCTATTCAAACAAGACCTTAAGAAAACAACGAATCTCTTGGAAGTTTAAGGTTTTGTCTCTACGTAAGTTTCAAGTTATCCCCGACTTCGATGAATCCCATTTTGGTCCCTTTTCATCATTTGCCATCCATGGGACATCTCCACAAGCAACACGGTCACGACATTCATGAAGCTATCCCCTTACTCCCCTCTTCGAATTTGCAAAACAAACTTGAAAGCAGACAAACTTGAAATGAACAATGCATATGCTTCCTCTAATGAGTTTTTACTTGGGTGTCATCTATGTGTGGTATACACAAAACATTTGAAATGCACCAACTTACAACATTGGGCAGCTAATCAAAACTTCGTTTGAGTGCTTATGCAAGAGTAAAACCCTTCTATGTATGGTAGTGTAAAATGACAAAGTTCCTAAGAGTGGACTTGCTAGTGTATCATAAAATATGCATGTAATAGTGTATGAGAGGATTAATCAACTGGCTTAAAGAGGCTTAAGGTTTCGGAACCTTAATGTGTAGATAGTAGGGTCTTCTCCTTGCTTTGGAAGAGGAACGACAAGTGTATTGATGTGGCCAGATCTTTTCCGCTTCTGTTTTCTTGAAAACCACCAATTTGGCTATGGGAATAGAAGAGATTAAGAAAATTCAAGCTATGGAAAGCTTGTAGGTTAAGAGAGAGAAGGTGAAGAGGGTAATGGTAATTTGGATTATGGTTATGGCTTCTCTTGAGGAGAGAAGTGTGTGTAGGGTGTGTATGGAGAAGGAGGATTAGCTATGGCTTTCATAGCTCACTATCAAGCTTGCAATTTCAAAGTGTGTAGAGAAATGAAGTGAAGTGAAGCGTAGCAAAGTGTAGCAAAGCAAAGTGAAACGAAGCAAAGCGTTTAATGAGTAGAGAATGCCTCCTTTTAAGCTTAATTTGATAAGGCTCTTAACTTATCGTGATAATTTACTTTTCATATCTTGATATGCTTTCTTTGTTTTCAAAGATTCTCCAACAAGCTACGTATGCAAGAAGCTACTCTTCCGACAAGCTGCTTATGCAAGACGCTACTTTCCCAACAAGTGGCTTATGCATGAAGCTACATTTCCTACAAGTGGCTTATGCATGAAGCTACTTTCCAACAAGTGGCTACTTTTCAATTCAACAAGTGGCTTCTTTTCAATTCAACAAGTGGCTTTTTCAACAAGCTACTTTGCAACAAGTGTCTTATTCAACAAGTGGTTTCTTCAACAAGCTACTTCAAACAAGTTATTTTTTCACCTTACCCTTATTCTTTCTTTGTTTTCTTGTGCAATTTTTTATTGAGATAAAACTAATATCCCATGCATTGTTTATGTCCACGTTCCCATGGTGAAAACCAAAAGTGTCTCATGGATAGCTTTGCATTGATTATATCCATGTTCCCATGGTTAAAACCGAAAGCATCTCGTGGGTAGCTAGGGTGCTTTACTTGATTGTATTTGGAAAGTCGACGGCTTAGATATTTCAACAAGAGTAAGGGCTAAGAGGAGGACCTTACAAACTCCCCAACAAAAAGAAAGAGCTGTCCTCATCTCGAAATAAATAAGGAAGCTGGGAAATCTTCATTCGCACGTTACACTTTCAACTTCTGGGTAACGCTAATTTACACTTCCTTGGCTAGCTAGCCTATATAAGGTGCACTATATTTTCATTTCTTCCAGTATTATTCTCTTTGTCTTTCACTTTTCTTTCCAGCCCTTGTCAAAATTCCTTAGGTTTGTCTCTTTACTCATTATCTTACGTTATGGATCGCTGGCAAGAGCTAGTTTTATCTGTAACCATTCCTCATCTACAACAAACATGTGAATCCGTGAGGAGAGATTTTTTGGAGCGATATAGGCGCCTGCTATTTCCTCACTTGGAAACTTCAGTAGATCAAACCAAATGGCGGACATTTCAAAGTATAACAAGGGTGAGCCTTTGGGGTTGGGATCACTTTCGTAATAATGTCCGTTTGGCTATGGTTACTAAAGCTATGGGTTTGGGTCCTCGGTATTACTGCGTGATGAGATCATTGCATCGAGGTTTTTCAGAACGAGTATTTTTGCTTGCTCAATTCCTTCCTCATCAAAAGATATATATCTACCCTCACTTTGGTTTACCACTTAGAGGGCCTTTTAACTTCACACCTCATACTAGAGAGATTAGTGCAATAATTTCACAGCAAATCTTTCCTATTGATGAGAGGCCTAATATGTGCTTTGCTTGTGATAGTTGCTTTTGTGATCATGTAATGGATGGGCTTATTGACCTCTAGAAAATGTATCTTTATTATATCCCTTAACAAGTTCATCATATTCTAAGGTCTTCGTGCCTGTCTTAAGTCCTTCTTTCTCTGATTTTTCTTTATGGCTATAATGAAATTGGTTCTAAGTTCTTATATCTTGTATTTGATAGAAGTCCTTGAGAGAATTTCAAACTTAGCTAAATCTATTTATTGATTTTGTGATTCCATACACAGATCCAAGTCACAAGATGTAAAGGAAAACGCTAATCTCGTTATTATTTAGCAAAAGGTCAGGTTACAAAAGTTCAGTAAGATAGAACTTGGATTTTGTAGTTACATGGGCTAACATGGTTTAGTTTGAGTACAAAAAAGAGGAGAATCCTGATCAAAAAGATGAGGAAATTGAGAAGTAAGGCGTTCCCAATCTTCGCAAGAGACATCTTCAATGGGGTAGCCCTTCCACTGGACTAAAGCCTCCTGAATTGTTCAATGTTGTAGCTTCCGCTCCTTCATGTCTAAAATTTGTTCTGGCTCCATCTGGAATTCTTCCTGTGTGATAAGAATAGTATCTTCATCATTTAGGATGTGAAGGGGATCTACAACATATCTTTTTAGCAAGCTAATATGAAAAACATTGTGCACATGCAAGTGAGGGGGTAAAGCGAGTTCGTAAGATTGGTCCCCTATCCTTCTCAAAATCTCAAAGGGTCCACAATATCTATATGCTAACTTCCTATGTTTTCCCAATTTGAGTGAACTTCTCTTTGGCTTGACTCTAAGGAAAACTCTATCTCCTGTCTTAAAAATCCGGGGGGATCTACGTAAATCAGCATAACTCTTTTGCATATCACTTGCTCTCTCAAGGTTATCCCTTATTATTTTGATTTGACGATCCATTTCTTTAAGTGTATTCTTTGTTGTAGGTACTGGGAGACTTGTGTCAGACATCCTGAGTGGAATGATACAGTCTTGTCCATAAAGATCTTTGAATGGTGACATTCCTAGGCTTCTATGGTAGGAAGAATTATAAGCAAATTCCACTAAGGGTAAAAACATGATCCAAAGATGAGGTTGCTCACTGCAGTATGATCTCAACATATCTTCTATGACTTGATTAACTCTTTCAGTTTGTCCATCTATCTCTGGATGATAGGCTAAACTTAGGTTTAATTGAGTGCCTAAGGATTGGAACATGGCCTTCCAAAAGTTAAAGGTAAACTTGGCATCACGATCACTGATTATCCTAGCTGGGTATTCCATGTAATCTGATAATTTCTTTTACAAAAATTTGAGCAATATCTGCTGCAGAGGCAGTGGCTTTGACTGGGACAAGGTGAGCTACTTTGGTGAGTTTATCCACCACCACAAAAATTGAATCAAAATTTCCAGCAGTCTTGGGTAACCCTGTTACAAAATCCATACTGATGCACTCCCACTTCATTGTAGGTATATCCAATGGTTGTAGCTTCCCAGGGATCTTAACTCTTTCAGCCTTCACCTTTTGGCATACCAAACACTTCTTAACATACTCTAAGGTATCCTTTTTCATCTTAGGCCAATAGAAATTTTGTTTAAGAGAAGCAAACATTTTGTGATAACCTGGGTGAGCTGCAAGGGGAGTTTCATGAGCTTCCTTTAGAATTTGCATCCTTAAGCATGTAGGTATACACAATCGATTCGTGAAGAATAAGAGTCCATCTTGAGTAGAGTAGCCTTCCAGATATCTTTTCTGAACTTGAGCTTGGATTTCTTGGATCAACGGACCAAATTGCTCATCAGTTGGGAGGGCATTTTGAACTTCTTTGGGTAGAGTTGAATGGACTAGTGTAATGGCAAGGGCCACTACTCGTCGGCTAGAGCATCGGTAGCTTGATTTTCCTTGCCTGGTCTAAATTTGATCTCAAAAGTGAACTCTTGTAGGAACTCAACCCATCACCTTTGTTGCATATTGAGATCTGGTTGGGTGAAAATCCACTTGAGACTTTTGTGGTCAGTAACAAGCTCAAACATTTGACCTAGAAGATAGTGTCTCCACTTTTTGAGGGCATGAACCACAGTTAGTAGTTCGAGGTCATGGGTGGGATAATTCTTCTCATGGATACTGAGTTGTCGTGATTCATGGGCTATGGGATGGCCTTCTTGCTGTAGGATTCCACATATACCTTGTATGCAAGCATCCACTATCACTTCAAAGGTTTTTTGAAAATTTAGAAGTTTGAGAACACGTTCACTCGCCAAAATCTCCTTTAATTTTTTGAAGGCTTTATCCCTCTTGTCTGACCAGATAAAGGGTTCCTCCTTCTTAGTGAGTTCACTGAAAGGGCCTGCGATGAGTGCATAGTTTTTAATAAATACTCTACACCATCCTGTGAGGCCAAGAAATCCCCGTACTTTTGAAATAGTCTTGGGAATGGGCCACTGAACTATAGCTTCCACCTTAGCTGGGTCGAGAGAAAGACCATCCTTTGAAACTATGTATCCCAAATAGGCAACCTTCTCTACAAAGAAAGAGCATTTGCTACGCTTGGCGTACATGCCGTTCATGATCTTCTCTAGTCTTTGAATATATAAGGATGTCATCAAAGAAAACTAGAACAAAATCATCTAGCTATGTCCTGAAGAGGTGAGTCATGAGACGATTAAATGTGGCAGGGGCATTAGTTAGGCCAAAAGGCATGACAGTAGACTCATAATGTCCAAACCTTGTGTTAAAAGCTATTTTTGGAATATCCTCCCTTTTTATCCCAACTTGGTAATAGCCTGACCTGAGATCAATCTTGGTGATTGGAACCACCGAGTCGATCAAGTAGCTCATCTATGCGAGGCAAGGGATACTTGTTCTTGACAGTGCACTGATTTAGGCCTCAAAAATCTATGCAAAGTCTGAACGTTCCATCTTTCTTCTTTTGGAAGTGTACAGGAGCACCCCAGGGAGAGACAATCGGTTTGATGAAACCTTGTTCCAAAATCTGAGTCAACCGATTCTTCAGCTCTATGGATCAAAAGGTGACATCTTGTAGGGAGTCCTTGCTATTGGTTCGGCACCAAGAATGAGCTCGATCTCGTGTACTAATTCCCTAGGTTGTGGAAGAGTTGTCAATTCCTCTGGAAAAATATCTTAATATTCATTTATCCATTCAGACTCTAATTCTTCTTATTTTCTCTCTGGTTTATTGAGCCTTATAACAAAAATTGACAGTCCTTTCTTTAACCCCTTAACCAAATGACTAGCTTTGACCACCTTCAGGGGAGCTTTCCCTGTTCTGCCTTGCACTAAGACTTGTTCACCCTTTGAGTTTGAAAAAGAGATGTTTCCTTCAGTGCAATGAATGTTGGATTTATTTTTTTCTCAGCCAATCCATCCCTAGGATTCCTTCAAATCAGCCCATCTTTAGGATTCTTTCAGATATACAAGACTAGTTAAATTCTTTTAAAGATAGACCTTTCAAAAAGGTAAACTCTTTGTTATTTTCTCTCGTTCAAAGCTTTTCTTTTTTCTCTTTCTATTATGCAAAAAACTTTATACATCTCGAGGAAATAATTACTGATATAGGCTAGCACTTCTTTAGTACTTTCTAGACATCAAGTTCTTCCATTTTCTTTTGGACAATTTCGAGTACTTCCTCTTCTTGAGAGGTCCACATCATCTGTAATTTGAGAATTTATTTTCCATTACCTCACCCTTTCCTACAAGAGTCAGTTAAAACCTTTATCTATCCAAGGACAGAAACTGCGCTCTGATACCACTTGTCAGGGCCATGCCCGGGGACCACCGGCTGTACCATCTCCACATGGATACACCGTGATCTCCGACATCCCTCCCGCTTGAGACCGACACCAAGACAGGACTCCTCCTGTTCTTCGATGCCAACTCAAGGGGGTGATAACATTCACTTGCTCTCATACGGATCCCTTAGCCCCAAAGAACCTTTTCTTATCGATCAAACTTACCAATTGAAGTCATCAGACTAACTTGGAACTCAACCTTCCAAGGTCAACTGGTGGGAGTTCTCTAATTCACCCTTGGTTCAAGGTCATTGACATTTTTTTCCCGGTTAGGACCGAGCACAGCCGTCAATGCATTCCCCTAAGGTGAGTGTATTATAATCTACACGAATCCCTCGATCCCAAGTTGTTCCCCGCTCCGTAGATCGGAATCCCTTTTTCCCCACTCGGGACTTCATTGCTAAAACAACATAAAATTGCGTTCAACTTTCTGACCAAGAATTTACCCTCCAGAATTTTTCCACCCACCGAACCGTTTGATAAATGTACCTTCACAAGGTAGTACTATGATACTAGAAAACAGTATTCCAATCATGGTGAGAACCAAGAATACATTTCAAGCATTTGAAAGCAGCATGCAAACTGTTGCATACCCTTGCAAATGTGCATTTATCAGGTCGTTCCCACCTTTTCCTTTTAAAATATTTTTACTTGCTTTTTCCTTTATATTAGTAAGATTATCTAGTTATCTAGCTACATTTCCTACAAGTGGCTTATGCATGAAGCTACTTTCCAACAAGTGGCTACTTTTCAATTCAACAAGTGGCTTTTTCAACAAGCTACTTTCCAACAAGTGGCTTCTTTTCAATTCAACAAGTGGCTTTTTCAACAAGCTACTTTGCAACAAGTGTCTTATTCAACAAGCTATTTTCCAACAAGTGGCTTCTTCAACAAGCTACTTCCAACAAGTTACTTTTTCACCTTACCCTTATTCTTTCTTTGTTTTCTTATGCAATTTTTTCTTGAGATAAAACTAATATCCCATGCATTGGTTATATCCACGTTCCCATGGTGAAAACCGAAAGTGTCTCATGGATAGCTTTGCATTGATTATATCCATGTTCCCATGGTTAAAACCAAAAGCATCTCGTGGGTAGCTAGGGTCCTTTACTTGATCGTATTCGGAAAGTCGACGGCTTAGATATATCAGCAAGAGTAAGGGCTAAGAGGAGGACCTTACACTATTTGATGTCCTTCCTCACCCAGTTGAGAGTCCTCATCGGCTCTATGCTTCTCTCTCTCTCTCTCTCTCTCTCTCTCTCTCTCTCTCTCTCTCTCTCTCTCTCTCTCTCTCTCTCTCTCTCTCTCTCTCTCTCTCTTCGGAAAGGTTTCTTGTGATAGTTTCCTACGACATTGAAACAATCTTCTTTTTCTTCTCCTTCTCTCGTAGCTAGAAGTTAAGCCACAGCTTGGCATGACTTTATCTCTAGTAGTTCAAACTTAAGTTTGAGCTCATGTCAATATCTACCTAGGAGCTCGAACTTAGGTGCACTACACAAAAAGGTAAGACTCGCCAGTGTCTTCATTGCTTGAGTTTTTTCACATTGTCGAAGTGACAGTAAATACTCAAATTTTCTTAACAGTATGCAACAAATAGCTTGTGAGCTTCTAGTTGTCGTATAGACTGCGAACCATTGGGGTTAGGAGTTAGAGCTTTCTTTGCATTTCTTGCTACAACGTGCATGAACGAGGAGGTCAGCCGAGGGGTGCAGGCCGCCTGTTGAGAGGGTGGGTCCAAACAATGTCCTTATTGTTTTAGGCAAATAGCATGCTCACATATCTACAAAATGACCCTACCCAACTAGATGTTCTAGACAATCTAAATGGTATCTTACGTTCGAGATCCATGCCTTTATCTACCTAGCAGCTCAAACTTAGGTTTGGGCTCCATGTCTATATCTACCTAGAACCTGAGTCAAGCTCCATGCCTCAATCTACCTTGAAGCCCAATCCCCATGCCTTTTCCTCCCAGCAGCTTGAGCTCCATCCCTACATCTACCTAGAAATTTGATCTCCATGTCAAATATTCTGAAATAGATTTTGCATTGGATAGCTTGATAATTCATATCTTAGTAGATCATTCGACTAAAGCCATTGCAATTTAGGCTCTATATGAGTGATGGCATACCTTTGATGTAGTACAAAGTATACCCCTGGAAATGTTGATTGGAAAGTGGTATAGAGTTATGGAAGCGAAATGGCCAAGGAAAGGAGACAAAAGTGAGTATGCTAGGTGGGTCAACCCTGTCCTCGTATATAATTGGGAGAATCTTATGCAAGCCTTGGTGTAATCAAAGACACTATCTTTGATGAATTTGGCCAGGGAATACATGCGAACAAGATCATCCTCTTGACCTTCCATTGGAAGGTAGTCTAGATGCGAGACTTGATGTAAATGAGGGCCACAATTGTGGTCCAATGCTGAAGAACAAAAATTTTGAGGATCTCAACCCAATTCTTTATGTGGCAAAGGGTGACGTTGTACTTGTGCACATGCAAACAAGATCATCCTCTTGACCTTCCATTGGAAGGTATTCTAGATGCGAGACTTGATGTAAATGAGGGTCACAATTGTGGTCCAATGCTGAAGAACAAAAATTTTGAGGATCTCAACCCAATTCTTTATGTGGCAAAGGGTGACGTTGTACTTGTGCAAACTTGTGATGCGTATGCAAATTATCCAATTTGGCTAGGAGTGACAACAACAGATATTGATCAAAACAATAAGTCAACAAACCACAGACAAGTCAAGATACAATACTTGGTGCCAATTTCAAAGATTGATGAGCGAACATAATTTAGTCACTTATCTCTCTTACAGCTTACATTTTAGTCATTCTGATAATGAAGCATGTGTGAGTGGAAAACTTGATTTTGGATGCGTGTGTGTGTGTGTGTGTATATGTAGAAATTTGTAAACTATCGTGTGCAAACACACCGTCAGTGTATAATATGGTTGTTGACAACACACAATATTAGATCTTGCATACTCATTAGCATCCATTAAAAATTGTACCACAAATTTCTTTTGTGCAACAACTTAGCACACCACAACCTCACCTCAAGTCCATGTGACACAGAGAATTGTCCCAAATTTGAGCATTTTTGCCTATTTTCCTAAATATGTGTTTCTTTACGCCGGTGCACGGTACTTGATGCTCCGAGAATCGTTGGAAGTCCTCAACTTGCAAGAAAAGTTTGGTTGGAGTAATGCAAGTGTCTATGCACTACTTCTGTAAGTATGGAATGTGGGCCTTATATACTCTCCACTCGCTTTATGGTGCCGTCTTTTAGCAATTATACTAATATGCATGTTTGTTGTATTTTGATAGGCAAAACGTTACCCACATGCCTCCAGATCGTCGACGAGCCAGATCGTATGTCACTGCACTTGGAATGGAGTATGAGTGCATCCATGTGTGCGTCAACGATTGCATGCTATACCGCAATGAGCATACACATGCTACCTCATGTCCCGTGTGCAGGGAGGCACGATACAAGACCGAAGTGAGCGGGGTGCACCTACCCCACAAGGTATTGACACATTTTCCATTAATTCCTAATATCCAACACATGTTTTAAAGCAGTTCTACCATGGATCTTCTTGTTATGAAATAAGACGTAGCTAAATAGATAATTGAGTAGATTACTTAATGGAGAGAGACAGATTTATATACACGAGATTATAGAGTAGAGAGAGAGAGAGAGAGAGAGAGTACACACGATATACGTGGTTCACCCAATGTGGGCTACGTCCACGGGAAAGCAGCCACTCAATGGCTTTAGTACTTCAAAACAAGAAGTAGTTTACAAAGGGATTATACCCTTAATGGAGCTCCCGCCTTGCTTCACTCTCACCACCTCACACTCACCTTGTTGCATCAACTTCACACTATGAAATGTGTGTAGAAATGGCCTCCTTTTATAGGCCAAAAGGGCTGCCCTCTCTTATGAGAGACAGCCATGTGTAGCCACCCTTGTGCGAATAAGTCCAAATCGGACCCTCCAATCCGCCCATGTGTGGCCGCCCTTGAGAAGACAAGTCCGCTTTTGAATTCAGCCACCAGCCATTGAATTCGGCAACCGGCCACCGGCCATTGACTTTCGACCACCCGCCACCGGCCATTGACTTCCGACCACTGGCCATCGGCCATTGACTACCGGCCACCGGCCAACCGACCGGTTGTTTTCCGACCACTTTCCGGCCGCCGGCCGGCCATAATATTCCGGCGAAAAAGAATATTCCGGCGGAAAAAAAGTCTCGGGGGCCCGAGGCCTTTAAAGTTGCCCCTAATTCTTGTGCATGAAAATTTTGGTTTCCGGTGAGTGATTTTCCTTCACGCACGATGGCTTCTCCTCATAATGGGGGCCTTAAAAATGTGCGCTTTTACCACAGAAAATTACAAGGGTAAATCAGGCTCCATACTTAACACTTCTTGTGTGGCAAGCGAACCATTGCTCAAATGATGGAATGATGTGTTCCCCTACCAATTCACCTGCATGGAGGCACATCAAAACTCAATGGCCAAAGTTTGGGTTGGAGCCTCGACACTTGAGGCTTGGGAGCAAGTGATGGTGTCAGCCCTTCAGCACTAAGTCTACTTCATGGAGCACTTGGCCATGGTTAACTACAATATTCCACCATGGGCGACAACCAAGAAGGGCAGTATACTTCTTTCCTTGCTTGTGCCAGGGAACTACAAAGTGTCAAATATTGACTTCTACCTCGAGCCCCTCATCGAGGCGTTGGAGGAGTTATGGAGAGGCATTCCTGTTGTCGATGTCTCACCTGCAAAGGGGGGGAGAGAGGCCATTGTGCAGAGAATCCTTATGTGGACTATGCACGACTATCTTGGGCTTGGAGAGATTTCTGGTAACCCCTTTCCTCTATCTCTCTCTCTATCGTTCCCTCTCTCCCTTTATTTCACTTTAGTTCACTCATCTCTCTAACCATATGATATGTATACAGGGTTGTCCACATCGGGGCACAGTGCATGTCCTACATGCGGGCCATCGTTGGTGACGGAGAGGCCCAATTCCTTGTGCAAGGTAATCTATCCAAACAACCATCGTTTCTTACCCCAAGAGCATAACAAGCACAAGGCTCCAACAAATGGGAAGACCCCTCTTAAGCTCATGATGGCAGATTGGACAACCATTTGGGAAGAACACCACAACAGCAATCCGACTCCATGTCCTCCACCAAAAGGTATGTCAAGGTATTCCATAGTTTTAAGGCTTCCATATTGGAAGGACTTAAAAATACAACACCTCTTGGATACCATGCACATATTCAAGAATGTAGCCCAAACACTATGGGACCACATTATTGGCAAGAAGAACTCTTTGGGTGCGAGGGAGGATTTGAGGCTGTTAAAACGTCTTCGCACCTTTGCTACTCCACGTCGTGCCCCAAATGGAATGATTGTGCTTCCTAAAGCACCATGGATGCTAACCAAAGAAGAATTAGACAAGGTGAAGAGTACCATTGCCTCTATTCACACACCAACAAGATACATGAGGTCACTAAAGGGAGCTTTCACGAAGTGTTCAATTGTATGGGTTGAAGTCCCATGATTGGCACAAGCTGCTTCAAGTAATCTTCATACTCCATATTCTATCTATACTTTTTGTGTATGACTATCACTCAATTTTCCTTCTCCTGATTTACATTGTAGTTCATTCTGCCGGTGAGTATGTGTATATGTCGGGACAAGAAAGTCAGGGACGCTATTTTCAACCTAGCAGAGCTAGTAAGGTATACCACAAGACTCCACTCAACTACACCTTTTTTATGTACACAATAATTTCAACTAGCACTTAGTATATCCTTGTGTGTTTTCTTTCAGATTTGTGAGCTCCAAGGAAATCAAAATAGATACTATCCGTGCTACTCAAACACTTACAAAAACTGTGTGTGCCATTGAAGATCCATTTCCTTGATTGGTCCTTCTTAGTCAAATTCAACTCTTGGTTCATGTAGTGGGGGAGATCGCTATATGTGGAGTAGTGCACACACGATGGATGTTCTTCTTAGAGAGGTTTTTAAAGACTCTCAAAGATTTTGTGCGGCTACAGTCTCAACCAGAGGCATGTATGGCTGAAGGGTAGATCATTCAAGAGGCATTTGTTTACATATAAGAGTATTTGGCACAAGTTGATCCTTCAATGCCTCGCATGCGGTCAAATGAGGAAGATGCAAGGATGAATTCACACTTACCAAGTGGAAAGAGGAAACTACTTAACATGGATATGAATCTATCCCGAGTGGTCAATAAATTTTGTATTCTCAATGAAAAGATTATGACCAAGTGGGTGAACTTGTGGACAGTTACAAAGGCAAGGCGTTTGCAAGAGAGTGAAGCATGGAAACAAGCACATGGAGGAAGGAGGGCACCCCCAGTGCCTAGACACCTTGCATGTTTCCCAGATCTCATTAGTGCAGAGTGGATTCATGAGAGAATGATTGAGGCAAAAGCGCACAGAGAAGACATCACCAGCAAAGAATGGGAGTATGAATGAAGCTACGTACCAAAGGTAGAGTACTCATATACCTAAACCATATTGTAAATTTTTATCTTGAAATTATCTTTAATATGTATTTGATAAATTAAGATATTTTTCTATTTTGTAGTGCCTTTTCTTTAACTCTATGTGGTCAAAGGGTTGTCACTTTCGTACGCACCACATTGCGAGCGTAGAAACACGATGGATTGTGCCATCATGGGCAACTTTGACACAGATGGTGATGAAGCCAGGTACTCTGAAGTGGTTTGCAAATGTGTCTAGACGACATGAGAATGGCCTCTATATGGTGGACTCTAGTGTGCATCACACAGGAGGTATCACAATTTAGTTTTACCGTGCAATTGTGAGCAGGTGAGTGATATGTACCTTTTTTATTCTTATCTGCTTGTAGCATTAGTTATACCAATGTTTCTCACTTTGAGCTTCTATTTTATAGGTCATCTATATACCAGCAATCCACCAACCAAAACTTTGGTTCGTAAGGGGAGAACCATTTTTTCCACTAATGAAGTGGAGACTATCTTCGACCCTCTTCCACCTCTGACTTTGGATGAGGTGGAAACAGAGGAGAGGGAGGTCAATGAATCAATTCCGGTAGCGGCAAGTCTTAGCGAGGATGATTGTCATGATGATGAAGATGATGAGATGGAGGATGCCGAACTCGAAGATGATGAAGGCAATGCATCCATAAACAACAATTTCGTTTCTCTCTTTATTGATTTAGGAGCCATGGGCTTAGAAGTGGATGATGCCTCATATAGAGATCTTTGGAAGATGATTCATAAACATTTTGCAGCTATGAAGTTTTTTGGTCATGTAACCCATTGATCTCTCTCTCTCCCGCCTCTTCCTCTCTATAGATTTGGAAATATGTTTAATTATGTTAATCAATTGACAGTGATTATTTTAGTTGTAACCAAGTGTAATCTTATTATCCCCCGCCCCCCCCTCTCTCTCTCTCTCTTTCTCTTCTTTTTTAAATTTGAAAATTTTATACAATACTCTTTAATTTATATTGAGAGGAGGGATACACCAAAATTTGAAGGGGGGGGAGGGAATTTTTACTCTAAGCCAAAATTTGAAAATCTAGGCACTAAATTTGGTTGTCGGATATATAGGTGGTAATATACGTGGTAATAACAGCGGTAATAATCGCAAAAACTATCGCGGTAATTTTTTAAACACAAAAAAAAACTCCCCGCCCTCCTCTCTCTTCTTTCTCTACTTGAATTTGCACCTTCTCTCTACAAAACGCGGTAAAACAGCGCGGTTAACACTTGGAGATTTTCATAGTGTTGTGGCAAACAACGAGAAAAAATTCTACAGTCCATCAAAAGTATTATACTAAACTATCAAAAAGATACTATGGACCTTTTCAAATCTTGAAGCCAATCAATGACATGGCTTGTCAATTCAAGTTTCTCAACCATTGCCTTGTACACAATGCTCATGTGAGCTTGCTTAAACCCTACAAAGGAGAGCCACCAACAAAACCAATTATTGAAGACCCTCTAGAAATAGAAGACCAAGAAGAGGTGCTACAACCCAAAGCTATCCTTTGGCATGAAGACAAGGTACTACAACATGGTAAGATTATCCAACGATATCTTATTAAGTTCAAAATTTATCCTTTTGAAGATCCTAATTGGATGCAAGGAATACAGCTTAAGGATAGTATGAACTGTGTCAATGCTTACAATGCTACATTAGAGTAAGAAAAATGTAAATGTTTCTTTTAAATGATCAATGTTTTTGTCTTATAAGACTAATTCTCTTTTTATTGTGCACAAATTTAAGTAGTATGCATGCTTAGAATCATGTTTGTGATGACGACGTCTCTCAAACACCAAGTAGAATTTGTCACTCTACTTTGGGAGAATGAAATGGGTTGAAGAGCAAACATGCTTGCAGCAGCTAACTCTCCCAAGCCCCAAATGGAATAGTCATCCATTTTGGAATGATTTCGTAGAGTGAAAAGGGATCCTCTACCCACTAAGAAACATTGACTAATGACTAAGGCTTTATCTCTTCTACCTCTTTAATCGAGGATGACTATGATTTCAAGAGAGAGGTAATATCATAAAATCTAATATCTAACCAACCCAAATTATTTTCTCATATTAAGCTCATCATTTAATGTGGGAGAATAACCAGGAACAAGGGTTAGAATATAGAAATGTGCTTATGGATCTATCTCAACACGGGGCCAAGGTTCAAGGGGTCCAAATGAGAGATGGTCCATCAAAGAGAAAGTCTAGATAATGGAGCTTAAAGACCTTAGGGTTAGCTTCATTAAAGGCCTCTAAAGGTTAGTGTTAAAAGTCCTTTAACCTTAGGAAATCTAGGGATGTGCTTGAGATGGGAACCCGGCCCAAGATTGAGGTGCTTGTCATGCTTGCTCACCAAGGTGCTTGAGCTGCTTCATGACTAAGGTGGTTAAGGGGTTCAAGGTGTTCCCAAAAGTCAACATGATCTCTACTCAAGGGGGGCAAGCCCTCATTGTAGGAGCATGAGAGAGAACACACACACACTCACACAAGGCAAGCTTGGTCTAAAGAAGCAACAAAGGCACTTGTCAAGTTCCTCTCCATGTTGCCCTCATGGTGTGCCTAAAGCTTTTTGGTTGGCCTCTCAAGGGGTTCAATGATAATTTAGCTAATTTAATTAATTGTTTAAGCATTTATCAAGTCCTCTCTCTCTCTCTCAAAGGGGAAAGGGGGACACTTGTCCCAAGGCTAGCTTGGTTGCTTAATATGCACTCTACATGTGATTCGCTAGGCATGAGGGGGTCCAATCATATTCTCTCATGAGCTACAAGGGAGGGTCAACCAAGGAAGCTAGGGGATAGCTTGGGGGGCATACTCTCCCACACACACTCTCATTGTGTGAAGTGCAAAGTGCAAGAGCTTCATCTCCTTCTCCAAAATTGTTGAGAATTTGCGAGCCTACACCAACACTCTTGGCTATGGAATGAAAATCCAACCAAGAGCCATGCTTCAATGCTTAAGCTTGACATCTTCCCCATCTTCATTACTATGCTATTATGTATGCTAAGCAAGAAGAGTGATGATAAGTGAGGATCTATTTCTTACTCCTATGAATGTTTCTTCTTCCTCTTCCCTGCCCTCATTCCACGCTAGCTCTCTCCACCTTCAAAGGTGTTTGAGGCCTTGGAATTGAGGCTGGGGATAATTAATTCTTTTACCAAGGATTATGTTATGCTTGTGATTCATGAAGTTTCCCATCTTCATTGTATCACCTGGGTCACAAGGAACACAAAGAATGTATTTCACCAAGTCTCTCTTTATGGGAGAATCTGTAATACAAAAGCCTATTGGAGGGGGATCGGCTCCACATAAATCCGGTCCTCAACTGTTGTCGTGTTCTCTAATTCTCTCTCTTGCAAAATTATTGTACATGCCATGTTAATTAAATATATGGTTATGTTACTACTACTAATTAAGTTCACCCTCTATGTTCTCAAATTAGTCTCATGAAAATGCTCACCTAATTTGTCCAATAGCTCTTGTCTCTATCGTTTGGCCTTGTGCACCAGTGCACCACTACCAAACACAGACCAATGGGGAACCTCCTCAAGCAAGGGGTGAGTGGCGCTCTCATCTCTTCTTCATAACTTGAAACCCCTCCTAAACTTTTTGATCCCAACAAAATATGGTCTTATTTTTTTGCTAACCCGTATCTTTATTGAGTGGGGTTGCCAATTCTACCAACCTCTCCACAGAGAGCTTGATACCTCATTTACTCTAGGGGGTGATACTGCTTCTTGAATTACCCAAACCTTATTTTTTGACATTGAATGCCTCTACTCAACACTACATGACCTCGTAGTGTTCCTTTGTATGCTCCAAACACACACATTTTTCTGGATTCGAACAAACTCTCTTTTGTTTACACCTTGCAAACCTGAGGTTAGATGCTTAGCTATACTTGAGTATATGGTGAAGTCATCAACAAAGATGGCCATGAATTTTTGCAAAGAATGTAGCCATCATTTTCCTCGAGAAATTTGCAAGTGCATTACATAACCAAATGGCATTACTATAAACACAAAAGCACCCCATTTATTATGAATTTCTTGTTCTCCCTATGTTTAGTAGCTAGCTTGATTTGGTTGTATCCATAGTAGCCACCCAAAAGGCCATATATTTCATATCCCACCATTTGATCTGACATATTGCTTGTAAAGATTAGGGGCTCATTTAGTTTCATGAAATCCATAAAAATCCTCAATTTACCATTTTTTTAAGACAATGGGGAACAACACCAGTCATGCTTTCCACCTTAGTGTTGAATCAAGTCTTCAACAATCACTACGTCTTTCCACCTCATTGATGAATCTACTCTTCAACAATGCATTTATCTCTTCCTTAACTTTTGACGCATAGTCCTATATATTTGCATCCTAATTGGTATGGCATCCATTTTGAGTGGAGTCTTGTGTTGGAAAACCCCTAGATCAATGCCCTTTAGTTGAGTGTATTCCTAGGCAAACACATCCTTAAACTCCAAGGACAACGTTGAGAGTGCTTCTTTAAAACACATTGGTAGTTATTTGATCACCCCTACTGTCCTTTTTTTTGTCACACCCCACCTCCATTGTCCCTAGTCACCTCATGGACAACCTCCTTCAACACTTGCCTAGTTACTTCTTTGTCATGCTTGAAGTGAGCTAGGAACATCCCCTGTCGAGCCGCTAGTTTTAGATTTGCAGCTACTAGTTTAAGTCCAAGAAGGTAGCCATTGGGACAATGCTACTATCTTCCAATAATTCCCATAGCTATTGAGTCTAGTCGGATGTCTTTTGAAACACTAGTAGATGATGTGGACACGGTCATCGGTCACCTTCCGGGTGCCCATTTCATTGTCAATTCATATGTGCCCCAATCATGTATTGCTCCCATTGCTCTGAGCCATGGTCTTCCTAGAAATACATCATATGAACCCCCCAATTCCAATATCAAGAATGAGGTTTCAAACTTGACACCGTACACCTTAATAGGTAAACTCTCCATAATTCCCAAAAGTTTTGATATTGTTTGATGTTGCATTCTTAGCAATAATGATAATGGTTTGCACTTGAGGCTAAAGTGTTGCCTAACCCTCTTTGACATGATGTTTATGCCAATTCCCCTATCCAAAGTTGCTTTATCCATTGGATTTTAGTGCTCCATGCTTTGGCATTCTACTAGCAAGTCTGGTGTTTGGTCATCCCAGATTCCAAACGTTATTCTCAAAAGTTTTGATCTGCCATTCTTAGCAAGACTGGTGCTCGTTTGCACTTTAGGCCAAAGTGCTATCTACCCCTCTTTGACATGATGTTTATGCCAGGCTCCCTATCCAAATTTGCTTTATCCACTCGTTTTTAGTGCTTCCTACTTTTGCTTTCTACTACCAAGATTGGTGCTTGGTCATCTCAAATTCTAGTCTTATTTGATTCATAAAAGCTGTTTTCAAACATTCTTTTTCCAATAGCTCCTCCACTACCGGCACAACTTGAAAAAGTTTGGACATTTTCAATGATACTTTTGTTATTATTTCTAAAATATTCTTCAAAAGGGAATCCTTGGCTTCCTTCTCTTTTATCTTTTGCTCCTGGTACCTATTTCCTGGGGTGCTATCACTTAACGAGCGGTGAAAAGCGAGCAAGGGAACAAAACCGAGCAGTGATGACAGATGATACATTTATAAACCTACACTATGTATGGTTGACGGGAGCTAGTTTGGTTGGTTTACTCGTCCCATGTCATCTAGGTGATAAACTTGAGTGTGGCCAGACAACCTTGTGAAAAGCCCATCGGTGCCAATTATAACATCGCCCATGGGAAAGTGGGTATTGTTACATAATTGCTTGCATGTTTCCTGGATCAAATCCAATCATTTCTCCTCCTTGCTACTTATGTCAATGTTATTGGAAAGATACCCCTTGGGTCTTTCATGCAAGTGTTGGACTGCAAGTGTTACGCCGTGGTCACACGAGGCTTAGTTTTCAAGGATTTTGGCATATAACAAAGACTGTTGCATGGTCATGCACTCATAAGTATGCCTGCTTAGTACAACTATGCATGCCCTTCCGAACTATGCCAAAAAAGGCATAGTTGCAAAGCTTACGAGTTGTAGTAATCATTAGTAGCCCTGAAATATGCATCCTATACCACAAGCGGCCAAATATTATGCCAAATTGCCAGCCAATGTCAGGAAGCCAGCAAGTGGCAACATTCCACATCTCTCTCTCTCTCTCTCTCTCTCTCTCTCTCTCTCTCTCTCTCTAAATTCCCCCATTGTGACCCGTGTTTTGCTTTCACCCACAACTGGCAATCAGTTGTGGCTTAGTTTCTAGTGACATGAGCATGCATGAGGTTCGAACATGCCAATGATTGAGCTGATCTATCTTAGTTAGCTTAGTTCTCAAAAACGGACAACTAAGCCTCGCGTGACCATGCCCTTATTTGGGCATGATGCACTCTTATAATATATATATGATGAGTTGAACACTGTGTGTGTGTGTGTGTGTGTGTGTGTGTGTGAGAGAGAGAGAGAGAGAGAGTGGAAGAAGAAGAGTATTTTAACGTCGTAGGAAACTATCCCAAGAGACCTTAAAGATCTATACGACGAGGAGAGTTGAACTCAAGACCTGTTATCCCATTGGGAAATGGCATAACCAATCTATCACACTTGGGTGATACAAAGAGAGAGAGAGAGAGAGAGAGAGAGAGAGAGAGAGAGAGTATGTAGACATTGACAAGGTGCTTAAATTAAGTTTTGATTTGTGTTGGCTGCAATTTTGTAAGGCAATCTTGAACTGTTTTGACTTTTGTGGTGTGAAGATTCTCTCAAGTATCCCCACACGTTAGATCAAGATTGTTGTTTAGATGCAAAGAAAAGAGAACTTTTGGGACTTGGCACATTAGGCCTTAGTTAGGTTTCGCATGAAGCCGAAGGTAGAAATATGGTAAACTCATCAATCTTTTTATTAGTTATAAAATGAAGCGCTTGTGAGCTAAATGTGCCATTTTTGGAAAAGTTAGCTTGAGTGAGACAACATTTTGTGGAAATAAGACAAAGATTAGTCCCTTGTGGTTGCAAGCAAGAAAGGAAATGACAAGATCTTAACTATGCCTTCTACAATGTGTAACAGCACGATTATTAGGGCACGTTCGGACGGCCTATATGCATCGACCAATTGTGTCCTCCCTTCTCAACCCTACCAAAATTTGAAGAGTTTCAAAACCCCCTATTCTAGACCCACCTTCCTCATGTGTCACTGCAAAACACCCACTGTGTTTATTACCCTAGGTCAAACTTATTGATGCACAACAAGGGTAGAATCCTCGCTTATGCAAATTGTTTCTTACTGAACAAAGATTGAACGAGATTCAACAACAAACAAAACAATAATCTTGAGTGATCTCTCTCTCTCTCTCTCTCTCTCTCTCTCTCTCTCTCTCTCTCTCTCTCTCTCTCTCTCTCTCTCGGAACCAAACTAGGACTGTAAAAAAATTTCCAAGTATACACTTCGTCATCATCACATACCTTCCATTCTTTCATCTTCTCTCATACACTCTAATGCAAGGACAACGTTGGATGCCCTTCCACTATTCGTTTGCACTAATTAGCATGCTAGATTTTGCTTGCTTGGACTATCAATTTTGGAGAGTATTTCAAGGGCAATGAGTTTGCACGTGAAGGATCAGTGCTAGATGTTTAGGGCTCTTGGATTTGACTATCAAAGCTTTTCAAACGAGAGGATAGAGTGTGCAGAAGAGATGTAGTTTGGCAAGCAAGTTGGGTCCTGCGAAAGTTGCACCCGTGATCTTGTGAATAGAATGATGTATCACCAACCCTTATCAAGTTGCGTTTCCAAATGATAGTTGAAAGGCTATGGTGGGATTCCTTGCCCCCCCCCCCCAAAAAAAAGACACACAAAAAGAAGTGGCGAGAGCGTGATGGGTATTGGCTACGTCAGAGAAGGTGGGACCACCAATTGTAGGTATGCAATTACAATGCCCTACCTTTACTCATTTGCACTGACTAGCTAGACTCAATTTTCCTTGCTTGGACTATCAATTTTGAGAAGTACTTCAAGGGGAGCAAGGTTTGTAGGTGATAGATCTATTGCGCGATGTTTAGGGTTGGGTTAGAGGGTCCATACGTTGATATAGAGTTTCAATGGATGGTGATGAGTGACACAACATGAGGGCTGGAGCTGAACAAGAGGGGAGAGGACGCAAATTAGGTTACCATGTGAATGGAATGACCTCTCACCAACCCTTGTCTAGTTGCGTTTCAGAACGCTAGTTGAAAGGCTATGGTGAGATATGTCTCCAAGCCCCCTTCCCCCTTCAAATAACGTAGTTTGTCTTTGGATAGCTTTTCACGATAAAACCTAGAAAGTTGCATTTCCAAATGTCACTCAAATAATCATGGTGAGGTCCCCTCTTTTGTCCTCCCACCATGGGTTATGAAGTTGCGTTTGGAAACGCTTGTTGAAATGCTATGGTGAGATCCCCCAAAAAGAAAAAACAATAACTGAAAAAACAAAGTAAGGTTGTGGATTGCTTTTCACTACACTACAATGTTGTGTGGTGAGGTCCTCTCTTTTGTCCTCTCACCATGGCTTATCAAGCTGCGTTTGGAAACGCTTGTTGAAATCCTATGGTGAGATCCCCCCCAAAAACAAGAAAAAACAAAGAGAGGCTGCGGATTACTTCACTGCAATGTTGTGTTTCCAACGGCTACTCAAAACATTGAAGTGAGCTTCCCTCTTTACTTATGAAAATGCTTTGGTGACCCCTTTCCTTGTAGTAACCCTTCTTTATCACAAGTTTTACCGAAAACACATTAACATTCGATTTCAGCACAATTATCTCTAACTTGCCGAGTTCAAGAATTCACATATCAATATGCAACTTAGTTATCATCTATGCTAACACTGCTTTGTAGTGTGTTATCCGACACGGTTACCAAATTATAGTCGAAAGCTCGTGACCCTCCCCCTCCCCGTCTCCCTCCCCCCTTCACTTCGATGATTAAAACGTCATCAAGCCAAACACCAAAATCATATTGATTGTATATCACTCCTTACATTATGTGCATGTCCAATTGGCTATTCAACATGGTAATTTTGTGATGGTATTTTCTTCAAGGAGCATATCGTTTAAAAATTCCACTAGTAGCTTTTGAACACGAGAGTTCATAGTTAAACTTTTCATAAAGTCTTTCAACACCAGAGGGGGGGGGGGGGGGGGGGGCGGGGGCTACGCTTGATAGTTCAACTAGCACAAAGTAGAAGTCCTTATCCAAGGGCATATGGCACCTGTCTTAACTTGAAACAACTAGCAAAGAAGCAAATGTATTGTTGGATGGCTCACGCGTTGGAGAAGAGAGTGATTGAGTCCACTTACCATTGTGATTTAATGGATGAAATAGCTCTTTTAGAGAACATCAAACAGTGTGTTTTGCATACATGTTTATAGCTTCAACTATACATTTTTATGTTTTTTAATTTGCAATACATCCATTAATAAAATGTATACCTTCAGCAATACATTTTATTAATGGTCCTTTGGATTGAAAAAAGGATTTTTGCGTTTCTTTTTGTTTGTAAGGCTCAAAAATTTCTACAAAGCCAACCTACTTAAGCTCTTACAATTTTTTGATTTCACTTGACTCATTGGCCTCGCTCACTTTTTGCAGCTCATTCCTTGCTCGTTAAATGATAGCTCTCTATTTCCTGACTTTCTTCATTCTTCGATTGGAAAACTCTGACTTTTTTCCCTAGAAGATCAATCTTTTGTAATGATTTCTTGGCCTAGATCTAAGTGCTTATTTGGCATGTTTCCACAACAGTTTTCTGAACTACCCCAACCTTTGGGTATTGTGCTGGGGGAGCTAACTCATGCTTAGCTTTTTTTCCACTCTTTGATTGGTAAGGTTAGAACTATTCTTTTGGGGGGCTCTCTGGCTGTGGCTCTGGTGACAAATGCTATTTTTGGCATTAATAGATCTACATTGGGGTTGTTGGGTTGTGGTGAGCTGGTATTTTTGCACATTCCCATGCAAAGTGGCCCTCTTTCCCACATTTCTAGTAGTTAACTCTCCTAGGTGGTAGCCTTATGTAAGATCTTTGCTTAATGTTTGTGGGTTGCCCTAGGACTTCATGTATTGCAATCAATTTTGCTATCCTCACTTCTGGTGTTGATAACATGGAAACTTATGCCAACTATGCTTGTACTAATTGCACTTGATGGAGTTTCTAGTTGAGTGATTACTCTCCCAAAAATTAATGCACCATACTTCCCCTCTAGTCGGCATTTTGCCTTCTTACCTCTCTCATTTCCTCTACTTTTTTCTTGAGTCTTTTGAACTCATTTTCCTAGACTTTGGTTTTGGGACATTCATTGGTGAGTTGATATGCATATGTAAGCTTGGTTACATGCAAGTGCTTGAACATTGCTGGATTGTTCAACCTTTGATTTGACTTGTAGAAGTCAACTGAAACCTTATTCAACTTTGATTGGTAGAAGTCAACTAAAACCTTATTCCTTGATGATCTTGATATACATGCATTTGTCAGTAGATATTGATGGAGCCTACGTCAACTCATAGCTTCCAACAACCATACAGTCTATTAATGGAATTTGCTTTGAAAAGCTCTTGCTAAAAGATCTAGGACTTCTGCCTGATTTTGTAATTCCTGGTAGAAGAGTTAAATTTGATGGATTTGTAGTTACCCCCTTCGTAGGGTCATCACTAGTGATTTGTCTATGAGCAAGGCTCAAGAATATTTGGCTTTGACTTGAACTCATTTTCCAAAGTTGTAAAGGTATATTGTGTGTTACTTTGTTGATATTTTGACATCTATAAACCTTCTACATAGTTTCCTATGTATCTCCCTAAAACATGACAAATTGTTCCCCAGGTTAAGTTGTAAATCTCATTATTATCTTCCCTTTGATATGGTCTCCTCTATGATCTAAACTTCCGTGGATTCAAGACCCATAACGTCATAGAATGTAGACTCTCATTTATTTATATGGCCATGTGGATCATGATATATGCTCATCATGGCATAACCATGAAGATTCATTACTATCAATGAGAGTTTGGCTCTAAACAAATTTCTAGATTCACTAGGGTATGTCATTTGGCTCTAGGGAGGATGGGCAATAAAGATGTTTTCCTCAAAGATAAACCATCCTTCTTGATCAAGCATAAGGCAATAAAGGATGTTTTCCTCAAATATATACCATCCTTCTTGATCAAGCATAGGGAAAAATTATATGGGCTAATATGTAGCCTCTCAAATATATCGATTATTTTGGTACAATTTTCCATCTTGGTGTACATAATGTGCATAGGAAATATGTGTGCCATATAATGCTAACATCGTTTGTTTTGATATATCCCTCAAATTCATAGGTGATTGAAGACTATGGGTAGTGGATGAAGGATTATTTGCAAATCTAACACTTTTTGTTTCCTTTGGTGATTGTAGAGTGATTTGACTAAATTCATGCATAGACTTGCCATCGTGTTGAATTGTAACCTTTAAGGTGTGCCTACAAATCCTCATGCAAATTCTAAATTTGCAATGCCTTTATTGATTTTGCTCATGGTAACTAGGGAGCATTGAAATGCACTAGAAAATGTCCTCCTTTTCTTCCACAATTTGAACAATATACTACAATAGGTGGCACTCCAATTTGCTCGTCCATGTCCATCTCTAGTTGAGAACTTTTTGCCCCTATGATTGTAAATTTATCGGTATCATCTTTCAAAATACTTAACATCAGGTTGTAGGTTACTTTGTCTTGATCTTTATACTACCGTTGTCATGTTTCTCCATTACGGCTTGCTTCAATTGACTCATTTGTTGGGTTGTCCATCCGTGGCTCTCAACTCTAGACTTGACCATTGTAGTCTATGTACCGCCCCGCCCCCCCCCCCCTCTCTCTCTCTCTCTCTCTCTCTCTCTCTCTCTCTCTCTCTCTCTCTCTCTCTCTCTCTCTCTTTCTACACAATTGTGTATGAAAACTGACCCATGCTCCAAGCAACACATCTTCTAGCCGATACATTGTTTGCACAAATTTTTATTTTGTAGGGAAACGAATTGGAAGGTAGGTCGCTAAACATGCAATAGAAGGGACTCAAGGCCGTGTTCATGACAAGGTGGCTCCCATCCACTCACATTTGGTAGGCCTCTGAAGAACTCCCATCAATATACTAACCTGTCTTTGCCACTCACAAGATGTGATACTATGAGATGGCTTCTAGAGGAAGAAGCACTACCCACAAGTGATGGTATTAGTAATGTAGTTGGGTTGCTTCTAGCCACAAACATGGTATGACATCAATCACAGATCTATAACCAGAGAAATGCAAAATATGGAAAAGATTCCAGAGAGAGACACACACACACACACGGGGAATATAGATAACACTGCAAAAAAACACCCAAACCACCATTGATTTAATCGAATATCATAGGTTGTGTACATCATGTAATCCAATTTGACCCTAGGAAACCACCAAAAAAAAAAAAACCTTGGGTAATAGTAACACTGGCACCAAATCATGCTCAATATCTATTACTTGGCCTTCCAACCAATCATAAACTTGGTCCTTCCTCGCTACATGCTCAAGCCATCATTGGAAACATACACCTAAGTCCCCAAGGATCACATTCTAACCTTGATTCAAGCTTACATGCTTTATGTATTCCCTCTCTCAAAGATATTCCTGGGCTGCACACACAACAAACCCAAAATCCTAATCTATGCAACCTAAATTTCTTTTAATATGTTCTTAATGGCTTCACCATCAATCTCCTTTTGTTGCTTCCCATAGCCCTGCACATTTTTAAAACAGCCAAGAGAGAAGGAAGGTATTTGAGAGATCCACCCTCCCCCTTTTGAGCTTTGTCGTCTTATCCACTTTCTCTTCTCTTCACTTGGCTTCCCTTGCAAAAAATACACACACACACACACACACACACACACACACACACACACACACACACACAGTGGTGTTGTAGTACTCCTAGCTTAATTTTAAATTGACTCACTTCAAAAAAGTCCACACATGGGACTTAGCCCATCTAAAGGGACCTGTTGGGGTGGTCTTTTTTTTTGGCCGTGATGAGTATCACACACACACACACACACACACACACACCCTTTTTAACAAATCCCAAGTTTGCCTAAACGCTTGGGATTCTACTGAAATCTATCGCCTAATATCTCCACCATGGGGCATAGCCCTTGTAAATAACTTGAGTACTACATCGTGTTACTACCTCGGGCTTACCCGACCGTGAATACATTTGGGTTGCCTCTTCATTACACCTCACTGGCGGCCTAACCATCCCTGCTGCGGATGTCCCCACTCATGGAAATTTGCACGCAACATGACAACCGCCCTCCTTCCTCTATTTAAAAGGTGAGGGTGCATCTCTGCCCCTCACTTAGCTTTGTTTATGCTCGGTTTTTTTTGCATAATACTGCATGACTGTATCTCTACTACATCAAAGCATGGAGCTCTCAACTCAAATAACACAAGTAGGCATCATTTTTCACACCTACTGTATGGCAATATATTTTTTGCTACGTCAGAAGGCATGGTACATTGGGGGGATTTTCTAACATCACAGTAAGTTACAATGGGTTATATTTTTTGAAATGATTTAACCCCAATATTGGGGTTTTGATCTGTTTTGCATTTTTTCTGTTGATGATGCCGTATTGGGAGGTTTCTTTGATACAGCGTACTGTCCACTACTGTTGTGGTTAAAAATTGGCTTCTGTATCATAATGTAAACCTTCCTTTTTGGAGGTTGGACCACTTGTTTGGTTATGGTTTTTTACCTTGGTTATTGATACAAACATACGTGCGCACTAATTTGTTTGCAGACTGCTAGCTAACTAGTGCCTCATTACATAGGTTATGGCTCTATGACTGGTTAAACCATGGTTGTTCATTCATGGTAAAAGTGGAACTGTGAGCAGAAGAGAGAGGGACTGCTTTATGTTTACATTGGCCTTTGAAAGGGATTTTTCTGCCGCTTTACTGAGCTTGGCAATTAATCTACTGGCAGTAATCGAGCCTACCTTGAGGGCTCACTGAGCATCAAAATGCTGCAGGTTTTACTTGATACTGTCGCTTTTTTACATAAGTTTTTAGAGTACCATCAATAAGATGCCTTGACCGGCCTTGATTATTGGGTAGCCATGGGTACTTACATGGGTTGGAGGTATCTACTGCACACTAATTGTGATTGGGTGGTTACATACATGGATGGTAATATTTCTTGTGTCTTACTGCGCACTGTTTTGTCGGGGGAAAAATATGCACGGGCCATTAATGTGTTGTACCCGTTTGCACACTATAGTAGTTCTTGGTCTCTACATTGGTAAGATGAGGTTTTACATTACATTTTTTTTGCATTGACTCGGGTAGATTTTTCTCTTGTTATAGCTTGGATATTGGTATGATACTAGCACTTTAAACATGGTATATCTTTTCCCTTAAAAGACTTTTTGGTTTGACTTAAGGCCTGGCTTTTAGCAGCACTCCTTGTTACTTGGATTGCTTAGAGAAATATATGGTAAATGATGTAACAAATTGAGTGATGAATTGGAGTCCATTCACAAAGATGGGTATCTAACCTTAAAACAGTTTTAACAAGCTTGATACTTTATAAAGACAGTAAATGAAATTCTTTTTTAACTTCATTTAGTGGAGCTTTCATAAGTGATAAAATTATGAAGGGGGGTGTTTCAGACACTTGGATTAGAAGGGGTGATGGCCTTCTAATCAAAATGATTCTTTTTTTTTTAACTTTGGGATTCTTTTAAAGAGAGAGAAAAATATTTTTTCAAAAAATACTATGGACTAAGCTTGTAAAGGTTTTAAAAAAAAGTTTGTAAGATGGACATGGATAACAATTGGTATAGTCCATTGATACCTGTAAAACACATCCAAGGTTAATTGAATTGTTGTCTTGTTTGGATGGATGCGGGTAAGGACTCTATCTTATCTTGGAAGTTGTTTTTTGCCTTTGGCAAAGCTATCCTACACTAGATTACACACTCACTTACTATTCAAGAAGTTCATCTACTATCTGTTTACTGGAATGGGACCTCATTCTTACAAACATTGCACAATAATAATTCTAAGACTGAGTTGTTTTTGTACTTATCTTTTTGTTTTTCCAAAGCCAGCTGTCTTTTGAATGTAAAAGTTCAATTATGTCTTATTATTTGTGACTAGAACAGCTACACATACACACATTATTGGTGTGTTACACTCTTGTTGAGAAAGAGAGAGAATTCTTTTTTCATTGTTGTTGAGAGAGAAAGAGGGCGAGTGAGCTTCAAAAGAAACCACACACACCCTCCTTTCTTCCCCTTTTACGGCTCCTTCCTCAAGCTCCTCTTGCATAAAGTCAAGGGAGAGGGAGAGATTTTGATTCTTCTCCCCTCTTCCCCTTGGCTTTTTCCTTCTTTGTTTGTCCAAGAAAAAGCAAAAAAATATTGTGTGTTGCTCTCTACTTTGAGAGAGAGAGAGAGAGAGAGAGATTTTCCTCTTTTTTTGGCCTATCCCAAAGGGGTAAGGCCTTAGTGATGCCTCCCCTTTTTGCTAGTTGAAAGAAAAGGGTATTTCAAATTTTTTTAACAGTGATTAATTTTTTATTGGTACATGAAGGTCAGTGGCCATTTATTTCCTTGGTTGGATAACATATGAATCTTAGGATAAAGCAGCAAACAAATTTCTTCCATGAATAAAATCACCTACCGAATCACCTACAATGATTTCCCTCCCCTGTGGGTCTATGTGTGTGCACGCGCACACACAATGGTGTATGACAACCGACCCATGCTCCAAGAAACCCATCCTCTAGCCGATACTTTGCTTGCACAAATTTTTGTTTTCTAAGGAAACAAATTGGAAGGTAGGTCATTGAAGAGGGAAGAGAAGGGACTCAAGGCCTTGTTCATCACAAGACGTCTCCCATCCACTCACATTTGGCAAGCCTATAAAGAAATCCTAGCAATATACTAATCCCTTTTTGCCACTCACAAGATGTGATACTATGAGATGGCTTCTAGAGGAAGAAGCATTACCTACAAGCGATGCCAATAGTAATGTAGTTAGGTGGCTTCTAGCCACGAATCAGACACAACATCGATCGTAGACCTACAACCAGAGAAATGCAAAATATCAAAAAAATGAGAGAGACAGAGAGAGAGAGAGAGAGAAATTGAATTATTGCATTAGGAAGAGGATGAGATCTAGGAGGGCCTCTTTATTTTCCTGAGCTTATGGAGGTGATTAACACTTTGACAAATAGGTGTACGCCATGTGTGCAAGAATGGTGGGTATGTAAGAGATGTGTAAAAGTGGTCAAAGGATGCACTTTTCCCCCCAAAAAGGAGGTGGGTAGTTTTATGATTTTTGGCATTCCATAACTCCCACATATGATCTCCAATTTGAGCAGAGATCATAGATATGTAATCTATTCATCGACCTCTTTCCATAGATATGCTACATGATATGGTTTTACCTGCTAGATTTTAAATTCTATCTTGGGGGAAAATTTGAATTCAAATAAACTAGCCGTTTTACCTGTTTGAAAATTTAAAAGTTGTCCTTTGATTAATTTCTCAATACTAAAGGTTTGACTTCCTTAAACTGCGAAATAAAGAGGCCCTCCTAGACCCCATTCTCTTCCTAATGATCCATGAAGGTCAGATAATACGACCTATGGGACCGCCAACAAAAAACATTACAATAGATTTTGCAAAATATGGGGGTTTGCGAGATACATCTTAGCTAAGAACTGAGGGTCCAAGGGGGGGGGGTTAAGATAGGATGAACAAAACCTATGGAGAGGGGGGTGCGAAGGAAGCCGGTTTGGGAGTTTGAGACTATTGAATAATGGATTTACCTCCATGATAGATTGCTGATTTCCTTGTTGCGCATAAATCTCACATCATTTGGAGTTTTTTCTTCTTGTACCTGAGTTGAGGGGGTGTGAGATCTTCTGCAAACCACATTTTGGTGTCCTTGAGAAGCCTCGATTTCTCAATGAGTTTCATTCGGTCTGCCTTGTTTTTGAAAGTGAGGATTGCATGATTCTCATGTGCAAGAGATTTGATTGTTGCTGGATCCCATTGTACCATTTCTATCATCGTCCTCAGAGGTCAAATATGACCTATGGGACCAAAGTTACATGTGATGTTGTATGTGTATGGCTGATGAGTGATTCTTGATGCTCCAAAATTGTGGTGATGAGAGTCGCAATGGAGAGGCCACGTGGTGGCTGGGAGAGAAAAGTGTGTAAGTCTAAGTCATGGCTGAAAATGTGAGAGAAGCAAGTTCGAATGTGACCAAAAGATGAGCATTCTAGTAGTGTGTGGTGCTCAAACTCTCGAACTTGCAGTGAGCATAATGTGCACAATTGATTTGACTCTTCTCCATTGCCCCAATTCCGTGTCTCGCATCGAAGGGAATGGGAGCTAAGTTGGATAGCTGCGATAGTGCATATCGCCGACAAAGGGATAGGCTCAAGCATGTAAGTGTGAGTACAGTTTCCTCTTTCAACATAGAACATGGTTTTGTAGCTGGGGGCAATATGGGTGGTGTAATGTATGAAGCATGACCCACCGGATTTCTCCCAAGCTGTAATACATTGGTGTTGTAGAAAAGCTTCATTCATCACTCGGGATTTAATTGAAGCATCATGTAGCATCCCATTCCCCAAATCACTTCTTTATGTCGTGCATCCATCCCGTGCTTAAGATCTTGCTTTTATGCATCTTTTGAACTTTTTTGCTTGCTTCCCATGCAATTGTAGGAAGTTGATGTGAGGGGTTTTGACGCATGTTTATCATGTACTCCACAACCCTCTCCATGCCCATAACCTCAATTGGAAGGGATCCCAATTCAAGAAGTAGGAGCATATATGGTGTTTGTGTCTTAACTTGTAGAAAGTTTGTAGGAAAAAAGTTTTGGACATTCTCAAACTCTTTCTAAGTAGACTTTGAGATGCTCCCGTCCCACACTTCAACTCCATAAAGAAGAACCGGTGTCACCAATGCATCGAAAAGGTACTTCTTGAGAACCCAACACTTGATGTTTCTTGCATTACACATGTTCTCAAATGCATAATATGCTCTCTTTCCCGCTTCCAAATGATGCATGGCACATTCATGCCACTTATGATTGGATGGAACCTCAAGGCCAAGGTACTTAAAGCTCTCAACAACTTCAAGTGTCTCATTGTTTTACACAATGCATGGCTTCTCCTTATGGTTGGTTTTCACAAGCCTAACCTTTGTTTTGGATTCATTCACAATCAGCCCACTATGCAAGCAAAAGTTCTCAAGGACAACCATAAGTTTTTGTAAGTGTGTGCTAGAAGCACTACATCATCGGCATACAACAAAAGCATGATTACCGCATTGCAAATATTGACCTCTTCAATACCTTCTTCTTGCATAAAGTCAAGTACCATTTTCTCCAATCGATCGATGCATAGACCAAAGAGAGTTGGTGACAATGGATATCCTTGTTTAACCCCAATAATGCTTACAAATTGTTTTGAAATTCCTCTTCCCATGCGCAATTGACACATCATCTTCTCATAGATTTCAGAAACCTCAAGCACAAACTCACTTGGAAATTGGAGTTCTTCCATCCTTCTCCACAAATTGTTACGTGGAATCATATCAAAGGCTTTCTTAAAGTCCACAAAACAGCAATACAATCGCTTGCCTTTCAACCAACTTTCCTCCATGAGAACATAAAGAGTGACAAGATGATCAATGGTGCTCTGGAATCAACAAAAACCCGCTTGTCCTTTTGCATGCTTATCATTCTCTTCAGTCCAATCACTCAATTGCATATCTATTATGCACCCAAACAAATTTTCCATAAGATACAGTCATTATAGTCCGGTAGTTATTTACATTCTTTACATCCCCTCCCTTATAAAAATGTTTAACCCAATCAGTACTCCAATCATAAGGCATACCATGTTGAAGTGCAAGGTTGAACATATCACACATCCATTCATGGGTAGAATCTCCCATCCATTTGATCACCTCCGGCTTGATACCTTGAAGATCTCCCGCTTTGCGAGTGGCCAACTTTTCAAGCCCACTTCATACATCCTCAATAGCAAAAAAAGAGGGCATACATGGGAGTGAACCATAAAATGACATTTTTTCAGCATTTGGTTGCTCATATAATTGCCTACAATGTGTGTACATATCCACAAGACTCAAGTTACCAAAATTACCAACCCACTTGCCCCTCAAGTTTCTTTAAAATCTTCCACATGCATGTGGATTTTCTTGGACTTGAAAAAGTTGTTGCTTTACTTTCCATCTTCTTTTGTATGTATGTAAATGAATTTGATAGTTGTCTTTGTCCATAGTTGCATCAAGATTTATCAAGGACTTTCAAGCATCTTGGCATTCTTTATCAAACCACTTTTGCATGATCTATCTTTGTTGATACCATGGAGATGCTTTATGGCAAATCATTCTTCAGCACAAGAACAAATAACTTTCTTGAAAGCTTCTCATTTACTTTCCAATGGTGCGTATTGAAGCTTTGTCATCCATAACTTTTGCTCAACCATTTCAATGTACATTGGTGCCCGTTTGAAATGCATACATAGTGATAACTTCTCTTCCCTTTGGCTGAGATTATCATGCTTAATTGCTTCTCCACACGCAAGGTCAACACATAAGGTACTATGGTCTGATTCCAATGTCCATTGGCCAAACATAAAACTATTTACGCGATACATGATGGCTTTGGAGAGTAGCATATAGCCAATCATACTATCCCCATTATTTTTTCTACATGTAAATCCATTGGTTCCATTCCACAAAGATACACCATTGGAAATGATCATACCCGTGCTACTACACATGTGTAAAAGTAACTTTCCATAGTGATCCGGTTCTTTCTCATCCACTGAAGTATAATCATACAAGTGAACTTCCTCCAACTCCCTTGAAATGTATGGCATATCAAATTGTTGGGTATCATGATGCAATGTATTTATGTGAGCAATCAAATCCCCAAATACAATAACATCACCTTTTCCTTTGACATAAGCAATGTTCTCTTCTAAATCAAAAAATGGCTGATCTCTATTTATACAAGCATAAAAGGGGGAATCATGATGAGGAATGTAGCAACCGACTACAAAAATGGATGCTATTTTTGGTGTCATAATTTTCAGCCATTCACAAGGTTTGTACTTGTCATTTTTTACAATTGATACAAATTCTTCCAATCCTTTCTTAACCATACATGCTACCCCTCCTTGCCCTCTTCGTTGCTTGAGATTCATTGACCACATCAATGAATGTACATTGTAATCCTCCAAGCTGTTAATCCTTTGTGTATTATGCTCCCAAGTTTCAACAAGAAGTACAACATCGGCTTTTCTTGTTAGTTCATCAATGCCAACCCCCGCATTCCATGGGTATCCATTCCAATTCCAAAAGTATATTTTCAATTGTAATTCGATCTTGTAGGTCGTGCATCCCTATTTGCTCAAGGAACTTGCCTCCTCCTTGGGCACATTTTCTTCGTGAGAGATCTCCTTGTTTTTCTTATTATTTTCCTCATATGCCTTGGGACGCATATTTTGTTGCTTAATAGTGCGATCTTCACATACAAAACATTTTGTATCCCTCAAATAGATCCATCTATTATCAAGGATAATCTTTTGTTTGTTCTCATCTGGCATGGTGCATACAATTGGCCGTTCTCCCGAGTGAGGAGCTCCTTGATTACCCACTCTATGTGCTCCATAGACCATAACTCCGTATATGCCAAAGTGGGGTTTGAATAAGTCTTTGATAACAATGGAAAGAGAAGGAGGCGTCTCTAACTTCTCTTTGGGAATTCCACGAATACAATGTTCTTCAAACGTCACTCACGTTCCTTCAACTCCTCCACATCCACATTCTCAACATTCTTTGTTTCCGCCATAGCTTGCATGATTGAGAAATTGGGAACCACATTGTTATGACATAAATCAGTCAAAGACTTGTTTATGCATACATTTTTCATGGCGTATACATCCCAGCTTATGATGTCAAATTTCTCCTCTTTCAATACATGATCATGCTCTACTTTGTTCATGTGCTCCTTTAAAGTATTCAAGTTCACAAGAGAGCGCTTACATTCCTTGACTTCCTCTTCAAGTTTCATCAAACGTGTTGTTTGCATCTCAAGTGTCCTCTTGAGATTCTCATTCTTAACCACAAGTATCCTTAGTGTGCCGTTCTCCATTGCAAGTGCCCATAAGTCTTCTCCTTGTTTCTTTACGATCTCTTCCAACGATACCAAGTATGCCATGATCATAGTTTCCGATGTCGTTGGTTGAGTGGTTGTGTTGCTATCTCCACACTTAGGAGATTTTCGCTCATTTTTCACAATGGTTGTGGACCTTGTTGAAGAAGAAGAACCCTTGCGAGTGCCGGAAGACATTGTATGTAAAATAGGAGATGAGAGTCAAATTTTTCGAACGTCTTCACTTTAGAAATGTTACTACAGAAATGCCTTCCATTACTCTGAAAATTTCTAATTTGGGATTTCAAGAGTCTTGGATGATGGCTTTTCCACCTTGATAGATTTCCCATTTACCTTGTTTTTGAGCTTTGTGTACCTTCTTGAGAGAGAGAGAGAGAGAGAGAGAGAGAGAGAGAGAGAGAGAGAGAGAGAGAGAATAAGAAGAAGAAGAAGAAGATAATTTTAACGTCGTAGAAAACTATCCCAAGAGACATTAAAGATCTATCCGAGGAGGAGAGTTGAACTAACGACGTGTTATTCAAGAGAGAAATGGCGTAACCAATCTACCACCCTGGGTGATAGAAAGGTTATACCATTTTTCTCTTTTTATTAGCACACATCCAAGAAGAAGAGAATTTTAGCGTCATAGGAAACTATCCCAAGAGACCTTGAAGATCTATTCGACGAGAGAGAGAGAGAGAGAGAGAGAGAGAGAGAGAGAGAGAGAGAGAGAGAGAGAGAGAGAGAGAGAGAGAGACATGGACACAACCTATTGTTAGCCTTTTATGTGAGAGAAAGACACAGAGCTGGAGGGGAGCGATTTTTGTGCTCTCCAAATGGTAATAGAGAGGGAGAATTCCAATCAAAAGAGACTCAGGAAAAACGTGCACGCATATATACACACACACACACAGAACATGAGTCGGCACTGCATGCATCATGCATGTTTTCCTTGCCTTGATGCATGCTTTCCTCGCAAAGTAGACATTTATTTTTTGTGAGGAAATCTTGATTCCACTTGAATCACATTTTCCTAATCACCAATTATGTTCCTCTCTCCTTGTCGCCTACTCCTACCTCTTGATGTTGCCTCCTCCATGACTCTACGTGTGCCTGCTCCTCCTCCTAATTGCTAGATATGGACCCATAGCATCTGCCAATATGATCCTCTTCTTCTTCCTGAATCGGAGAGAGGCCTCTTTTGGGAGTCTCACAAGGAGGCTTCCTAGGTACTCTCTTGTCATGGTGGGGATCCCATTTGGAGAATCCCATGAGCACAAAGTTGTCGTTGCACTTCACTTTGGAGGTATGTATTGCCCATGGCTTGTTAAAGCCTAGAAACAAGGTAGTTAACAAGCATAGGGGTATCATTAGTAGCCTGCTCATTAGCAAAATCAAAGTTATCAACATTAATTTCCTGGAAACAAGGTAGTTAACAAGCATAGGGGTATCATTAGTAGCCTGCTCATTAGCAAAATCAAAGTTATCAACATTAATTTCACTCTCTTTACTATTGTCAGCCATTCTAACAACTTTTAGGTGTAAAATTTTTAGGTGTACTTTGGAACTTCAAGCCCTAGTTGCTACTCCTCTTTACCCCTTTAGAAGAAGCACTCAAGCTACTGTACCCGTGGCTCGCATACCATTAATTGCAAGGAATAGAAGAGAGAGTCTTTCAACACCAAAACATCACTGGCTCCTGTCAAGCTTCTAACAACTCAATAGTGGTTAAGCGATAGGCAAGCCCCATAGGACTCCACTATTAAGACCATAGCTCTCAACGTTGATGTCCCGTTATCTGTACAAGGGCAGGCATACTGCAAGGCTGAAAAATCCCTATTCTACTTACTCAATTGCAATTAATAATACCAACTATTTATAGCTAGCTTGAGGATCTCCCTTCTTGAGCAAGAAAAGAGAAACCTTGTGCTCTGATACCAACGTAACATTTAATGGCCTAGTAACTTGTGTGTAGCAGAAAATAGCATGAACATAGTGAGCATTTCATTAGAATAGATTCCTAATGAGAATAACAAGAGTGCTTGAGTGGAGAGAGCAACAAAAATCATAACACCTAGTTAGATAGCATGAACAATACTTCAAAAGAGAGAGAAATTAAGCTATTGACAACAGTTGAGGACCGGATTTACATGGAGCCGGTCCCCCCTCCAAAAGGCTTTGTATTATAGGTTTCTCATATCAAGAGAGACATTTTACGATACAATTCTTTGTGTTCCTTCAGTACTAGCTAGTGCAATGAAGATGGAAGCTTCAAGCACTAAGAAAAACACTTATGAAACACAACATCAATTCCCTCACGGCCTCATACCCAAGACCTCACACACCTTCGAAGATGGTGAGAGATAGCGGGGTATGAGAGTAGATTGAGAGGAAGAAGGAGTAGTCTTACGAGAAAGATGTACATCTCCTCACATAATCACTCATATTAACATAGCATAGCTTAGTAATTATCATCGTAGAGGAGATGATCAGCTTGGCTCTTGGTTGGATTTGCATAACAACAAAGCCAAGAGTTGTTGGTGTAGACCTCCCTTCTCACAAGCTTGGAGTAGGTGATAAGCTTTCCATTAAAGCTTAAGAAGGAGAGAGAGAGTCTTCTTGCTTCACACATGAGCTTGTGTGTGAGTGTGTGCAATAATTCCTTTGAAAATTCAGTCCCCCTCCCTGTCTTGGTCGACCCCTCTTGCTATTTTCTCATGCTACCACCCCATTGGACCTCTCCAGGCTTAGCCAATAGGATTTAAGAAGCATAAGTGATATCCTTTAGACATGTGTCCCCCTTTCCCCTTTTGTGAGAGCTTTAGGTAATTAATTAATGCAACTAAACTCTCATTGGACCCGTTTGTCTCCTGACCAATAGGAATCAAGCAAGCCATTGGGCTGTTGAATGCTCATTGGACCCCTTGGGAGACTGTCCAATAGTCTTCTAGAGAGCTTAATTCTTATTGGTTATTTTATTAAGTGTTTTTAAAATTAATTAAACTAGATTTACTCTAGCCTAATTCTTATTGGTCCACCTCCATGGTCATCCAATAGGATTTGAGTACACCTTGTGGGCATCTGGGCTAGGGAGCTAACATGTGTCCCTCATTCCCTTTGTGTAAAGGAGGCTTGTGAGTGTGTGTGTGTGTGTGTGTGTGTGTGTGTGTGTTTCTCTCTCATCCCCTACTTGGGAGGCTCGCCCCCTCCTATGTAGGAAGCATGAAGACTTTTGGTACACACACAAAGCATCCAATTTTCCTAAGCTTTGACCTTTGGACACAACCTTTGAATTTTGGAACCTTAGCATTTTGGAAGTCTTAATGGGCTGAACCTTAAGGGTCTTTAAAGCCCATTGTTGCACATTTCTCTTTTTCAGATGGCCCCCCCTTTGGATTCCTTTTTTCCCTACTTTGGATCCCTACCGTGGCCGGTCTGCCAGCTTAACCAATATTCTATCTTTTTCTCCCCTGGTACTTCCCCATATTAAATGATCAGATTAACATGAGAAAATCATCTAGGAGAATTAGATATTAGTTATTATGACATAACCAACCCAAATGATTTTCTCATATTAAACTGATCACTTAATGTGAGAGAATAAACGGGAACAAGGTTAAGATATAGACATATGCTTATAGATCTATCTCAGCACGGGGCCAATGGTAAAGGGGCCCAAATGAGAGATGGTCCATCAAAGAGCAAGGCTAACCAATGGAGCATAAGACCTTAGGGTTAGCTTCATTGAAGACCTCCAATAGTTAGTGTAAAAGTCCTTTGACCTTAAGTAAGCTAGGGCAGAGCTTGAGGTGGGAACTCCGCCCAAGCTTGAGGTACTTGAGGTGGGAAAACGGCCCAAGCTTAAGGTGCTTGAGGTGCTTGAGATGCTTGAGGTGCTTGATCATTGATATGCTTGAGGTTCTTGACACGCTTGAGATGCTAGGGTTGTACTTGAGGTGAGAACCCAGCCCAAGCTTGAAGTGCTTAAGGGCCAAGCTTGTGGTGGGAACTGGGCCTAGGCTTGAGGGGCTTGAGGTGTCAAAAGTCAAATATCTAATCCCTACAAGGAGGGGGCGAGACCTACATGAGGGCGGATGAGAGAGAACACACACACACTCACACAAGGCATGCCTAGTACAAAGAAAGCAAAAGGGACACTTGTCAAGTTCCTCCTCATGTTGCCCTCATGGTGTGCCTGAAGCCTATTGGTTGGCCACCCAAGGGGTCCAATGATAATGTAGGAGATTTAATTAGTTGTATTTGCATTTATCAAGTCCTCTCTCTCAAAGGCGAAAGGGGGACACTTGTCCCAAGTCTACCCTTGTTGCTTGTAATGCCTCCTGCTTGTGATTGGCTAGGCCTGGAGGGGTCCAATGAGCTTCAAGCATGAGCTACAAGGGGGGTCGATCAAAGCAAGCTAGGGGGTCTCTTAGGGGGTATACTCACCCACACAAACCCACACACACTCACACACACTCATTGTGTGCTATGCAAAGTGCAAGAGCTCCATCTCCTTCTCGAAGCTCCTTGAGAAGTTGAGAGGCTACACCAACACTCTTGGCTATGGAGTGAAATTCCAATCAAGAGCCATGCTTCAATTCTTAAGATTGCCATCATATCCATCTTCATTACTATGCTATTATGTATGCTAGCAAGAAGAGTTATGATAAGTGAGGAAATAATTCCTCCCTACCCTCATTCCTTGCTAGCTCTCTCCACCTTCTAAGGTGTTTAAGGTCTTGGAACTGAGGCTTGGGATAGTTAAAGCTTTCTTCAAAGTTTATGTTATGCTTGTGATGCATGAAGCTTTCCATCTTCATTGCATCACCTAGGTCACAAGGAACACAAATATTGTATTGTAACAAGTCTCTCTTAATGGGAGAAATCATAATACAAATGCCTATTGGAGGGAGGACCGGCTCCACATAAATCCGGTCCTCAATTGTTGTCATGTTCTCTAAATTCTATCTCTTGCAAAAGTATTGTTTATGCCAAGTTAACTAATTTCTATGATTATGTTGTTGCCCTCAACTATGTTCACCCGCTATGCTCACAAAGTAATTTCTTAAAAGTATTCTCATTAATTTTCTCTACTCTCAAGTTAATAGGCCAATTCCATTAGACCACTTGTGCTGTTTGACTATTCTTTTGATCGTGGTCTGCAATGTAGGCACCTGCATGATTGACTACTTGACTTTCGCTTGCAATGTTGCTACGTGGGGAATTTCAAACTCCGAGCAAAACTTTTTGAGCAATCATAAAACCGAGCAGAGCCAAACACGATTGATATAAAGGAAAATCATAAAAGGCATTTGCATAACAAAAGACATACAATAGTTTAGCTATCCACTCTTGATGGCACATCCATACAGTCCCAGCTTGTAGTAGTTGTAATTTTGTTTCAATTCTTTTTTTTTCCTGACATGGTATCACATTCACTATGTTGTAACAACTCATAGGTCATTTTTGCCTTTTGAAGATGTTAATATATCATTTCATTTCTCTCTCTCTCTCTCTCTCTCTCTCTCTCTCTCTCTCTCTCTCTCTCTCTCTCTCTCTCTCTCTCTCTCTCTCTCTAAAATGAATTTCTTGGGAAATGCTTACAAGTATAGATGCTAACCAACCAACCGTACAAATGTTACAATCAGGTGTTCCTGACACGAACGGAGTACCTATGCACCTAGGTACGCAGACCAAACGGGAGAGAGATATATATTCAAAGCCTTATTTGGGTATGCTCATAACATCACCCACATAAATATCATCATCATCATATCCATTTGCAGCTTTTGAATCATGCACTAAAATGTTGAAGCCCCATTACATCGTGCAATGGAGTAGAGAATGTCCCATCTCTCAATGTGGTACGTAGGTGGTATACTTGGGTTTGCTTGGTTTGCTGAGAAATGGCTTATATATATTTTAGATGCTCCATGCAATGCCACAGAGAACGTCAATGCTTGTCGTTTTTGCCACCACTATGTCTTTACTATGTTTCTCGTTGGCTTAGCACGTGACATGCTCTCGGTTTCTTCTAAGCTGCAGGTAGTAAATGACCCCACAAGCACAAGTCGCAATATTTGGCTACATTGGAAAACCTCTCTCTCTCTCTCTCTCTCTCTCTCTCTCTCTCTCTCTCTTCGTTTTTTCCTACATGAATGGAAACTGATTATAGTGAAGAAATCATGAGCTTCTATTGAAGAGAAGCTATGCAAGGAAAGGAATGGCCAACTACAATGGGGCCCATTTATTTAAAAGGTAACAATAGCTTGGAAAATCTAGTATCTAGGAGCGGCAAAGGTTTAGTTTTCAGGACTCGGTAGAGACTTGTACAGCGAGTGTCGCGGGGTAGCTTGAAACCACAGCTGGAGATGGCGGCCAAGATGACGGGGCGATTGAGGAGGCCTAGCACATCCAACGGGATACGCACGACAGCGATGCCGATTTGATGACCTCACAACATTCACTCCCCAACGCCGACCTTGGCGGGGCCGCCCCCATCACGTAATTGACACACTTCATTCTTAGCCCCTTCAAGGTGGTTGAGCACAACTCTCTCTCTCTCTCTCTCTCTCTCTCTCTCTCTCTCTCTCAAAATAAAACAACCCCTCCTGAAACGATCCGCGCCAGTGCGTACCACTTCAAGAGTTTTTTTTTTTAAGTTTTTGGACGCCTCTTTCGGTCTCTCTCTCGCTTGTATATGTATCCCGTAGCAGGTAGATGGAGCTTCCTATGAGCCAATATCTATCTCTCTCTCTCTCTCTCTCTCTCTCTCTCTCTCTCTCTCTCTCTCTCTCTACCAAAACCTTAAAAAAAACCGTTGGAAACAGTCCATGCGGGCTCTCTCTCTCTCTCTCTCTCTCTCTCTCTCTCTCTCTACCAAAACCTTAAAAAAAACCGTTGGAAACAGTCCATGCTCTCTCTCTCTCTCTCTCTCTCTCTCTCTCTCTCTCTACCAAAACCTTAAAAAAAACCGTTGGAAACAGTCCATGCTCTCTCTCTCTCTCTCTCTCTCTCTACCAAAACCTTAAAAAAAACCGTTGGAAACAGTCCATGCGCCCGCATGGACTGTTTCCAACGGTTTTTTTTAAGGTTTTGGTAGAGAGAGAGAGAGAGAGAGAGAGAGAGAGAGATTGGCGGGCGTTGAAATACACACTACCGGGGCAGCTCCTCTTGACGAGCTACGAGAGAATCTGGTGTCTGATCCAACCACCTCACCCGTGAAATACACCTCTCTCTCTTGACGAGCTACGACGGGAAAATCTCTGTCAATATAAGCTTTTAAAAAAACTGCTGAAAACAGTCCGCGCCGGCACAGATTGTTTTCAGCAGTTTTTTTTAAAGTTTATATTGACGAGTACCAGGGCGGCTTCTCTTGACATTTCAGACTTTACTCCCAAGTCGTGTTTATGCATGAACAAACAGTTCAGTGTCCGACATTAATGACATGAGCAATGTAGAGACTAGCTGGGGCCATATTTTGGTGTTGTGCGGAAATGTAAGCTGCTACAACAATAATACGAAGCTTGTTGTGCAAAGATCCACGTTACAGACAGGGGGCGGTCAAGTGATGAAGCAGTGAGCAGAAAAGTAGCAACAACGGGATTTGCTGCTACCACTGCAATCTTCTGCAAACTCCCACAATACTCTCCCTCGCAGCGCCGTTGTTGCTACTCCTTTTAAAGATTCTCCGGATCCTGCAATCGTGAGACCTCATCTTGTTTAATTTAATTGGTAAGCTTGATGCGCCGTTGTTGCTACTCATTTTAAAGATTCCCCGGATCCTACAATCGTGAGACCTCATCTTGCTTAATTTAATTGGTAACTTAATTCCCATTCATCAACAACTCCATAAATGCACGCCTTCGACGATATAAATATCTTGATCCCTGGTGACAGATTGAGGCAATTGTTCATTCAAGCCAACCTTCTGTTTATAGATTTTCATTGCCGCCAAACAACGAGTAGTCATATGAACCCGAGCAACATAGCTATGCCTCCAAGACGTCAGACACTAGATTTGAGCCCCCAGGCGAGAGCATTACTATTGCAGCTGCCATAATCTTTGCTTTAGCTTTAGCAGGCTGATGCTTTTGCATGTCATACATGATTTATTTTTGCAATTGCTTGTCAGCTACCAATATCTCCTGTCAATGGACTTCTTGTTTTCAAGCAACCTGCATCCACCCAAAAAAAGGGATTGAAGTGCCTTTCCTAGAATAAGTTTGTGTTATGAATTTTACCTCTTGAGCTCAATGAAGATGGGTATTGCATTTTGTACAAGGTTTCGCTTGGCCAGTTGTGACACAACCCTTCCCTTGGCTGCTGCAAAAGCTGCTGCTCCATCTTCTTCTCCTTCAAAGTCCTCCGCAGTTGTAGCTCCTCTCAACTCATCGATTCACCTGTAGAGTCTAGACAAAAGAAAGAGAGAGAGAGAGAGAGAGAGAGAGAGAGAGAGAGAGAGAGTTGTGGAGCTTGCGATGGCTGTCGATCTTTCAGTGGACATGGTAGAGCTCTGCTCGACCAAGCTACAAGACGCCGTCGTGACCCCATGTGCAATCTTATATCCTCTAAGATATAGACATTAGAAACGGTAGCAGGCTTGTCTTCGCAAAATCCAGGGAAAGCCACATTTATTCATACGACAAAAATTCAAAGATCATCAACTCATTATAAAGCTTGTCTAGTTTTGTGGCTGTAATATTGATAGAATGCCAAATGAGATGCTATTAATAACAAAGCTCAATGTTTGTGAGAAAGTAGCTCGGTTTTTTCTTTGCTCGAGAATGTTCGCTCGTCGTTTGGTAAGACTCTTGCTGCATCTCCTTGGAGCTACACATAAAACAACTCGAGCGGACACCATATTCTGCGTTGAATTGGTCATGAGATATATTTTTGTTTGCCAAATGAGATGCTATTAATAACAAAGCTCAATGTTTGTGAGAAAGTAGCTCGGTTTTTTCTTTGCTCGAGAATGTTCGCTCGTCGTTTGGTAAGACTCTTGCTGCATCTCCTTGGAGCTACACATAAAACAACTCGAGCGGACACCATATTCTGCGTTGAATTGGTCATGAGATATATTTTTGTTTGTGTACAGATCGTTTCAAAATGCTTGCCTCATCAAATTGGCTATCATTAGAACTGGACGAGGAGTGCAACTAAAGCCAACGGCTCACCAAGTAACTATATGCATGCATCATGACAAGGGAAGTGGAGATGGAGTCTCTGTATACTAAATGATGGTGAGCTACCATAAAAAGGTTGGGGAACCCCCCCCCCCCCCCCCCCCCCCCCCCCCACACACACACACACAGAGGAGGATGGGTGCCATTATCCATATCCACAAAAGCGTGATATTTGGTAATTCTCTTAATATGCTCTATAAAATCCTTTTGTCGACATGTAAGCAAAGCCCCTCCAATGTGAGGTTCCCTAGAGAAATTTCCTTCTTGGAACAAATCAATCTGAGAGAGATGCCAGCTTTTCCAACTCCAAGCCAACTACGTCGTGCATGGCAAAGCTAGTGCGATACACACACACACACACACACACACACACACACACACACACACACACACACACACATAGAGAGAGAAGAGACCGCCAGCTTTCTGAACACCCACTGCAACCCATGATCATGATGCTCTCTCTCTCTCTCTCTCTCTCTCTCTCTCTCTCTCTCTCTCTCTCTCTCTCTCTCTCTCTCTCTCTCATGGAATGAAAAGGTAGGTCCTAGACTCCTAGCCAACCAGAAATTATGTGATTGATTCCATTTGTTACCACTTCCACCACGTCCGTCTCCCTCAATCCCTGTAGAGATGCACCAACTACGACCATCACCTCTTTCTCTTCCAAGACTTGACTCAGGAATTAGACCCTCTTTTTGCAAAAAGCTGAGGGCCCACACCACAAACATGGCACTTTTTGAAAAATGCACTCAATCATCTGTACATTATTATCTCCAAGACCACTTAATTTTCAGCTGTTATTAGCTAGGCCTTGAGACTAAGTAACACATATATTTAATGCAGAGCCAAGTAATGGGATCGACGGTCGGGGTTGGGGGCGGGATCTCGAGGCACACTAAACCTGGCCAGCACGAAAAACGAGGCGCGCTAAACTGGGCTAGCGCGAAAAACGAGGCGCATTGGCAGAATTTGAACCCGCGACCTCGGGGGTCCAGGTTTGGGGGTCAAGCGGGCTAACCACCTCACCCACGCACTCGTTGTGTATCCCAAACCGTTTTGATGCTGTAATATTGTGAGTTCGGGGTGCATTGGCCACGTTGTCCAGGTTTAGTTTTTAAGCAGTCTAGGTTTAGTGCGTGTCCAGGTTTAGTTTTTGAGCAAACATCTACGGCTGCGAGCTTTTCGATCTTCGTGCATGAACTCTTCGTCGTCGATCCCATTACTCGGCCCCGCATTAAATATAGGTGTTATTTAGTCTTGAGGTTAGCTAGGTCACTTTCTGAGAAGGATCGGCCGGCTGATCAGCACTAGTCCTAGTCTTTTGTATTCTCACATAATGATGGTAAAGAGTGTGTCGTCCCAATACCCCTCTCTATAGAAACGAGCATATATATGACCTATCTTCCATATGGATACAAACTCAATGAAAAGAGAAGCATTGAGTCCCCCCCTTCCTTCATTATGCAAGGTCATGGCATCTCAAGAGAGCCCTCGCTCATCAACATTTGCTCAAAAACAGTCCAATGCTAGCTAGCCTTACTTGTTTGCATATCCTTCAGTCAATGCACTCTATGAGATGACATTCCCAACATAAAAGTCCTCAAATCACTTTTGCGTTTTTGTAAATAGACCACTTCCCCTACCCTTGTTGGGCATTTATGCAATCAAATCACTCCAAGATACAACAATTTAAAATGAAGCTCTTTAAACACTTTTTTTGCTTTTGTGAATACACCTCGCAATTGCAAATATTAGCATCATGATGTTATTTTGGAATGTCAACTACCTTCATGATGCCACATGCCTTTCCAAGTGCTAGCATAGATGATGCATGGTGGAATTAAGGTTGTAGGGATGCACACACAACTTTGAGAAGGCGACGAAGCTCAAGGCACACAACAAAGAGTGTATTGCTCAATGTACGAATAGAAAGATAAGTTATCCCTAGAGTGATGGATGTATATATGATGCACGAGGAAAAAAACCTCATAGTGAGGGAAAAGGTGCCCCGATGGTTCTAAGTGTGTTCACACAAATCACTACCACATATATGGTAACAAATCCCTCATGGGAGTGATGCGGTGAACTATAGTGGCATGTAGTATATAGGGAAGTGTCATGCCCTAAGGACATGACCGATCCACAAAAAGAAGCAATCCCAAAGCTTTGTGGAAAGCTTCAAACTTCTCACGAGCTAATACCTTTGTGAATAGATTTGTAAGGTTGTCATATGTTAGCACATAAGCCAAATTGATCTCTCCTACTGAAAGTCTCTCCATCATTCAGTATCTCCATCACATAGTGATACTGCATCTCAATATGCTTTGTGCGAGCATGAAAAACTGGGTTTCTCACACTTGCTAGTGTGTTGTGACTGTTAGTGTTGATGATATTGGTACTGTCATATCCAACACCCAAATTAGTCATTAGGGGTCTGAGCCATACGCACTCAATTGTAGCTATGAAGAATGCCTTGTCCTCAACCTCACAACTAGAAGTGACCATATTAGGCTACTTCTTACTCAACCATGACATGCATGAACTCTCAAGCACGAAACAAAGACCACTTGCGAACACTTGTATGTCATAACAACCAAAACGCATGCAAATCCGGTGACAATGATCCCCCCTTGAGATAAAACAAGCCAAGATGTAAAGTGCCACCCAAGTAGAAAAATATCCTTTTATCAACCTACCAATGCTTAGACCCTAGGCTATGCATAAGTCTATTGACATGTGAGACTATACCTAGCCTTGTATTGCATACATAAATAAGGCATCCAATAGCAATGTGATAAAGAGTGACATTTGCAAGATCTCCAACATCATGAAGACTCGATTTTAAACTTGTTCCCATTGGAGAAGCAATAAGTTTGTAGTCCTTAAGTCCAAACTTACATAGTAGTGTCTCTATGTATCATGCTTGACACATAACAATACCTCCATCACATTACTTAAAAAGCTGTATGCCCAAGTAATGATGCAAAAGCCCCAAGTCTTTTATTATTTATGTACATTCCATCCAACATGAGCTACCAATGCACATAGAAATGATGAGTAGTCATACAACAAGTGGAAGACAAAGTCTCTTCATAGTCAATGCCTTTCTATTGTGCATATACTATTGCAACAAGTCTAATCTTGTACTGATAAATCTCACTATCAAACAAGTCTAGGCTGGTAACGATCAATCTCACCATCCAAATTACATTTCAACTTGTAAACCCACTTCATGACAATGGCCTTTTTTCTAGGAAGCGAATCACATAAAGTCTATGTTTCATGTTCTATAAGTGAATCATATTCTGATTGCATTGCAACCATCGAGTTTTTTGAATTTTGTGATTCAACATAAGAAAGAAGTTCCTCTCCATTACATGAACTAGAAACAGCCAAAGCATAACAATCGGATGCATATGATGTATGGTGAGAGCCTAAACAAGTACGACTAGACATTGGTGTATCCAATTTACTATCATGCATTATTTTTTAAACCTGAAAGAAGATGAGAGAGAGAGAGAGAGAGAGAGATTTTACTTATGAGGAGCATCTTACCAATAGTAAAATCCCAATCTATAGAAAGTGTCAAAAAGAGAAAGAGAGAGAGAGAGAGAGAGAGAGAGAGAGAGAGAGAGAGAGAGAGAGAGAGAGAGCGGTGGCTAAATTTATCTGGGGAAGATCAAGTGATTCTTCTTCTCCTATTGCTTGGGACAACATATGTAAGCCCTATGGTCAAGGGGGATTGGGTTTATTGGACCTTAAAATTCATGTTAATGTGAGGAGATGCACTCTGTTCAAACATGCTTTACTTGAAGATACTGATTGGGCATTATGTTTCTGGTTATTGATGGACTTCTCTGCTATTTACTTCCATGGGGAATGGAATTTGTTAGAATGCAATAAGGTGTTCTCCATTTCTCCTCTTAAAACGGGTTGTCCAATCTCCCACATGTTGGTCTTCTCTTGGAAAGGTATAGCGGGGTAGTTGATACGGAATGACAGTGCTAGGTACACAGGGAACTCTCTAGGGGTATGTCAAAAATGTGGGGATCTTTGACGGGCAGCGTCTGTTCAAAATTATTGGTCCCACATTATTTCTCAAAGCTAAAATGCTTGAGGATGTATCCACTGTAGCCGATAAGGCATTGTAGGATAAGTTATATCTTATCCTCAACAAGATGTAACAGAGTTGTAATGTAACATTTAATGCACTAGTAACTTGTGTATAGCAGAAAATGATAACATAGTGAGCATTTCATTAAGAACAAGTTCCTAATGAGCATAGAGAGAGTACTTAGTTTGAGAAAACAACATAGCAATTTACACCTAGCTAGTTTGGCATAGACAATATTTGAAAAGAGAGAGAAATGGAACAATTGACAACAGTTGAGGACTGGATTTACATGGAGCCATACCCCCCTCCAAAGAGGCTTTGTATTATAACTTCTCCCATCAAAGGAGAATTTTTTACAATACAATCTTTTTGTTCCTTGACAAACTCATTGGTGCAATGAAGATGGAAGCTTCATACACCAAATTATGCTTGAAAAACAAACCTAGTGTCCCTAGCCTCAGTCCCAAGACCTCACACACCTTCAAAAATATGAGAGCTAGCAAGGAATGAGGAAATATTGAGAGGAAGCAGATGTATCTTACGAGAAAAAAGTATTCTTTTCACATAATCACTCTAATAGCATAGCTTAGCTTAGTAATTAGCATGTTAGAGGAGATGAGCATGCCATTGAAGCTTGGCTCTTGGTTGGATTTGAATTCCATAGCCAAGAGTTGTTGGTGTAGGCCTCTACTTCTCAATGCTTGGAGAAGGAGATGGAGTTATTTCTCAACACATGAGTTGTGTGTGTATGTAGAACACATGAGTTGTGAGTGTATGTAGCAAAGTGAGTTAGACTAAAAATGCCAACTCTCTGTCTACTTGGTCAACCCCTCTTCCCTTTTGCTCTTGCTAGCTTTCCATTGGTTCCTACAGGGCTTAGCCAATCACAAATAAGAAGCATAATTGATATCCTTGTGACATTTGTCCCCCTTTCCCCTTTTGTGAGCACTTTAATTAGGTAATTAAATAGTTTATTTAAACTCTCCTTAGAACTTTTAGTCTTCTGGCCACCGATAGGAATCAAGCAAGCCATTGGGCTATTGGATTCTCATTGGACCCCTTGGTAGACTGTCCAAAGGGAGCTTAGTTTCTATTGGTTCTTTTATCAATCCTATTTAAATTGATTAGACTAATTTTACTCTAGCCTAATTCTCATTGGTCCACCTCTATGGCCATCCAGTAGGATTTGAGGGGAGATTGGGCGCAACTAGGCTAGGAGCCTGCCATGTGTCCATTCTTCCCTTTGGGGAGATTTAGGGAGTGTGTGAGTGTGTGTGTTTCTCTCTCATCCCCTATCATTAGGGCTCGCCTCCTCCTTCCTAGGGATGTGGGAAGACTTTTTAGTCTTCACATAACCATCCAATTTTCCCCCACTTTAGCCATTGGACAATTGAATTAAATTTAGGAACTTTAGTCTATGGAAGTCTTAATGGAGCTGAACCTTAGGTCTTTTAATCTCCATTGGTGCACATTGCTCTTTTGCAAACTGTCCCCCTTTGTATCCCTGTTTTTCCTCCTTTGGATCTCTACTGAGACCGGTCTGGCAGCCTTACCAATATTCTAGCTTTTACTCCCCTGGTACTCCCCATATTAAATGCTCAGTTTAACATGAGAAAATCATTTGGGAGAATTAGATATTAGTTTTTATGACACTACTTCTCTCTTGAAATCATAGTCATCCTCGACTATGAGGTAGAGAAGATAAAGCCTAGTCATTAGTCCGTTTGCTAGCAGGTAGAGGATCCCTTTTTTACCCTACGACACCGTTCCAGAATGGATGACTAGTCCATCTGGTGCTTGAGAGCCTTAGCTGCCGCAAACATGTCTGCACATTAGTCCGTATCAATCTTCCATAGTAGAGTGACAAGCTCTACTTGGTGTTCGGGAGACGTCGTCTCCACAAACATGATTCTAAGCATGCATACTTATTAACATTTGTGCACAATAAAGAAAAGGAGAGTCTTATAAGAAAAAAACTTGGTTCATTTATACATATTTACATTTGCTTACTCTAGGGGATCATTGTAAGCATTGACAAGGTTTAGGCTATTTTTTAATTGTATGCCTTGCATCCATCTAGCATCTCCAAAAGGTTAATTTTTAAACTTGATAAGATATCGTCGGATAGTCTTACCACCTCTCAATACTTTGTCTTTGTGTCGAAGAATGGACTAGGGTTGCAGCACCTCTTCTTGGTCCTCGATCTCCGGTGGGTTTTCGATGGTTGGTTCTTGAGGTGGCTCTCCTTTGTAAGGCTTTAGTAGGCTCATGTGGAAATCATTGTGTATGAGCCAATGGTTGGGCAACTTGAGTTGATAGGCCATCTCATTGATCGGCCTAAGAATTTGAAAGGGACCATAGTACCTTTTTGCTAATTTAGCATAGTACTTTTGGTGTCCCGTAGGATTCTTGCCCGTTGTGTGCCTTAATCGAGCCTTGGGAAACTTAAGTAAGACCCAATCATTTTGTTATAGGCTAGAGCTCTTTTGTGCTTATCAGCAACAGCCTTTTGCCTTTGCTAAGAGATGGAAATAGCATCCTTAATCCTTTGGAAATATTCTTGTAGATCTCGGCTATATTCATCTACAGCAAAGATCATGTACCTTGAGTAGCAGGGGACTTTTTTATCTTCCCTCAATAACCTCAAATGGTGTTTTTATCGTAGAAGTATACACAGTGTTATTGTAAGCATACTCCACTAAAGGTAAGTACTTCTCCCATTGGTACTTTTCATCTACTTTTGTGACATGAGCTTTTAGTAGATCAAGAATTGTTATGTTAGCAATTTCACTTTGACCATCCGTTTGGGGGTGATAGGCCAAAGAGAAGTTTAGTCTTATACTACCTAAATTCTCAAAGAGACCCTTCCAAAAGTTATTGGTCATTCTAGGATCTCTGTCCGACACTATAGACATGGGCAAGCCATGGTACTTGAAGATTTGTTGCCATTTGATGGTCCTTGATTGTCTTTTTGACAGGTATGAAATGTGCTTGTTCGCTAAACATGTCTACTATCATCCATATTCCTGTATTCTCATGAATAGACTTGGGCAATCCAAAGATAGAATCCATGGATATGCTCTCCCATGGTGATTTAGGGATTGGCAAAGGTTGAATAAATCTAGGTTGTTTCCCTCTATCAAACTTTGTCTTTTGGCATACCACACGTTTTAAAACATACTCTTGTATGTTTGCTTTCATGGCAAGCCAATAGGAGTATGTTTCTATCCCTTTTAGGGTAGACTAAATCCCTCTATGCCCCGCATAAGGAGGAGCATGAGATTCATACATTACTTTCTCATGTAGTGAGTTAGTAACGCATAGTCTGTTGCCATAGAGAAGATAACCATCTTGTAAGATAAATGGTTCTTCCTTCTTCCCTAGTGCAAGGTCTGAAATCACATCTTTAAAATCGAGATCAATAGCGTATTTATCTATCATAGAAGATAGATCATTGTGAGTTGCTATGGATACCACATTCACTCTCGATCGTCTTGAGAGTGCATCAGCAACTTGAATTATGCTTGCCAGCAATGTGAGCAATATGAAAATGGAATTGCAAAAGGAAATTTTCCCACCTCATTTGTTTGTCGGAGATCTTGGTCTGCGTCATGAAGTACTTAAGGCTTTGGTGATCCGTTCACAGAATGAAAGGAGTCCACAATAAATAGTGCTTCCACGAGTCTAGAGCATGTAGACCTGTAAAGAGCTCCTTCTCATATATACCTAGAGCTTGCTCAACACGGTCGAGCCTTCGACTTTCATAGGCTATGGCATGCCCTTCTTGGAGCAAAAAGCTCCAAGGAAATCACCACAGGTGTTTCAATGGACCTCAAATGGCTTTGAGAGATTCGGCAGTGTAAGCACAGGTTGAGAGATAAGCTTTTCTTTAAGGATTTTCAAAAGAATTGTTCTCCTTGGCGTACCATATATACCTAACATTTTTCTTTGTTAGGTCATGTAATGGTCCCGTGATTTGTGAGAACTTTTCTATGAAGCGTCTATAGTATGCACACATACCTATAAAGCTTCTTAATTCATGCAGATTCCTTGGATTAGGCCATCCTTTTATTACCTCTAACTTTGATGGATCCCTTTGGATGCCGTCTTGAGAGATAATGTGACCTGAATACTGAATCTCTTATAAGAAAAATTCACTTTTCTTTTGATCAATATAAAGTTTATTCTCTCATAAAACTTGAAATATTACCTGGAGGTGTTGCTCATGTTCTTCTAATGAATTAGAGTAGATGATTATATCATCAAAGAACACTCCAGTAAAGCTTTGATGAGGCCTGAATAGCTTCTCCATCAGATGATTAAATGAGTGCATTTTTTTAACGAGCTTTTATTTTTGTGCTTTTTAAACAATGCACAATTTTTCGTGCTTTTTAGAGTCGTTTTCTAGAGCAAATATACATGTTCTAAACAATGTCCAAAACCACCCGGTAAGTTTATACACAAAAGAACAACGGATTATCAACACAATAAGTGTCACACATAAGTTGTTGCATCATTAAACAAAATAAACATTACCATGCCAACAGTGTGTGATCAAAAACCTGATAGCGTACTACTTCACTAAATAGAGGGAGGGGCAAAATGGGGCTGCCTATTTAATTTTTATGTAGAAAGTAAAGGGTTCATAGCACGGGGATTGAAATACGAGGTTGACTAAGTATGAAGGCAACATCCATCGCAGTCAGTGTGGGTTGATGTATTATCATGTGCTCCTTAGGTTGCAAACCCAAGACATGTACATACACATAATACATGTGCTTACAAGCAATGAATGACTTTTGAGGTATCACCCTTTTTTGGAAATCTGGACATGTACAGCTTGGCTCGCCTTTGATATGAACATCATAACAGCTTTCAATAAGTATACGAAACACAACATGTTTCTTTTGAATTATAGAGACTTCCTCTAAGAAGGTTCTAGCCATCATTGTAGCTGCTTCAACCCTTTTTTGTGCTTCTTTTGAAATACCATGCCTCCACTTTTGTCGCCTACTACTTGAACCTCCTTCTCCACATAATGAAGAAACCCTATTTTCCTTGTACTCTGGTGTGCTAATACTAGCCACTTGAAAACCTACCATTGTAAGACTAGTGAGCTCTTCTCTTGAGACTTTTGTCCCTCTTGCAATGGGCCAGATCATAGGGGCTATTGGGTACCTCCTTCACCTAATTTTTAACTGACTTGTGTGCTCCACATCATGATTTCAAAACCATAGCCATTGCTCTATGGTTTTGTCTTTGTAGCATCTTTCTGACCAAAAGCATGGCACGACCAAATCTGTACCATGACTATTAAGAGCGTTACCACAATTTTTCCTACCCACAGCACCAAAACACTTCCTATTACAATGAATGGACATTCTGTGCAAGGCCCATTGTTCACGTGGAACATCATGTTCCTCTACATAGATTGGCTGCTTTGTGTTACAGGTCAAATGTTCATTTTCAGGCATTTAGTCGTTTTCAATATCTTCTTCTTCACTATTGCTTGACTCCATGGTTTCAAATCTGATATGATGTGGACGACCACGTACTTTGCATTGTTTTGACTCCATTACATATTATGGACGATGAGAACTAATAGCTTTTCTTGTCTCTCTCTTCTTTCGTTGCACGGTTTCCTTGTCACCATGCAGTGTGGGCTCTTCATACATTGGGGTGTCTGCGACAACTCCTTGCACCAACCTTGCAATGACAGCTGGACTTTGAGTTTGTTATCTCTAAACTCTTGAGAGCATAGATCCAAGTGTGGGACCCGTCCCTATATAACGACCTGTCAAGAACCCCAAACGCTTTGCACATTGTATATACGAGTTTAAGACATCGCTAACACACGCATCATATAATGAAATCTTTCTTCTTCCCCCTTCAACAGCCAACCAGCTAGCATGAATGCTCTCAGACAAGATTATACTTGGAATTTGTGCCTGCTCCCATGGACTTTTATTAGCCTATCCACAAAATTTTAGTTGAGTAATTAAACATGGTTTTTCTTGGATCACAAAGAAATAAAATATAAACTCACACTCTTGTTCATGTTTCCCCAATGCTCAATTCGTTGTTCCCACCATTTAAACCACCATTGAAGCGCCTCTAAGTTCTCTTTTGGAACATGAATTAACCACCAATCTTTGGTATGCCTTACGTTAATTGTAGCCTCTTCTACAGTTGTTGAGAGTCTCCATGCTTCACACATTCCAATGTGCTCATTTTGCTTTGGTGCAGGCACAAATTTTCTTGTGTACTTTTGCAAGCTCTGCTCCCAATAGAAAAGGCAAGAGCGCTCTCTACCTTCCATAATATTACGCGGGCCTCCATTGTACACTGTCCTTATTGCCAACCAGTTTGCCCCTACCTCATCTGACATGAACCCTGTAAAATCAGGCGGTTCTTGCCCACATTGAGCCATGGTAGCATTCAAACTTTTCCAAAACAATACTTGAGACTCCTCGTCCTCCTCTTTTGCTTCACAAATTGCAATGACCTACAACAATCGCATTCTGTACAAATATGATGCAAATGTTAGGACAAACCTTTTGAAGGATAAATATTTCATATTTCCAATTAGAAACAAACTTACCTCGAATCATACACAGAACACGACATTGTTGCTCATCCATCTATCCTATGTGTATGATCAAAGTGAACCCAAGCATTCCTCAAGTCCCCTTGCCCAATTCGTCTCATTCGGTTTACTAGGTCCACACCTGATGCAGGACCTTTTGTAGACATCTTGAAAAGGTAACATTTTTCTCTTCCATTGCCTTGTCCTGGGAATCTAGTGCCATGGAAAAAGGGAAACATACAATGTCATTGTAGTTGCAAAATATTGTCATATCCTTCACCCATCTGAACAGATTGCTTCGCCTTTTCTTTGGTTATTAGACCTTTAAATCTACATGCAATATCCATATTAATGTGAATGACATAACATACCAAAAAAAGAAACATAATGGTGGCGTAATGGTCATTGCATAGACTGTAACATTCCATACATGGATTCGTGGCTTAGTTGGTGGGAAATTCGTATTCCACATTGGGGTGGCATTATGACATCCGTAGAAAGTAGCTCTGACACTCCACACAAACCTTGCAGAGAGCAAGCATGGCAGCTGGCTAGTAGGGGAGGGTTTCCGTAAACACATTTCATTATATGATGCATGTACAACCGACCTTGCAAATTCCATCTTACAGAGCACAAAAGCCATTTCATACAGCCATGGAAAACACATTGGGAAGGGTCCATCAATACAAAAGCTTGCGGAACGCCATGAAAAACGTCCCAGCCAAGTGATAAGGCAGTGAATGCGGCTACTGAGGGCACTCCAATGTATAAACAACCGACTCCACTGACAGGAGATAAGGAGACATCAAGGCAAAAACGCAAGCCAAATGAGGTTATCAATGTGGAAGATGATGCATCGCATAGGCTTGAGTACAACTCGGTCACCAAAGATCGCAAGAAGTGTGGAAGACCACGTAAGATCAACTTTGCAGAAGAAGGGATATCACAAACCCCAAAACAAAGTATAGGTTCTGGTGGGTAGAGCGCAAGGTCAATGAGGCAATGTGGGCCATACGCCGAGCTCCACAAGGTAGTAGGGTCACATGTAGCAGCACGCCAAGAGGAGGACGAAGGTGTGGATGCAGTATTGTAGGTTCTAGCCTTGGTATACTGGCCCCATCTTTTGAAGGATATCGAAAACACCCAAATGGTGAGGTGAATCAATGGTTTTGGTTTTGTCCGGATCATGTCTTGCATTGCCATATAGTAGACCAAAACATTGAGCCGCAGTCTCAGCATCCACCACACACTTGGTCTGTGCATGTGGGCACCAACCTATCGGAGGATGAGGTGCAAATATTGCATGAAGGGGGGTATCAAGTGGAGCTCAGCAAAGAAGGAATATCTAATGTAACGCCGGTTGCTCCTGCACATAATATGACCAACTCTCCTTTCAAGCCAAAGATACATCCACTCCTGAAGGCAATGCAAGAGCCACAGTGCGAGATGGTGAGCGTGTACGGTATTGGACTTCCATTTCCGAGGATGTTGCTCGCAAGATCAGTTTAGCACTAGCCCTGAGAGCGAAGGTCGTAGAAGAGATATATGTGTAGCAGATGGTGTTAATGAGGTCTTCAAAGTAGAGACCAAAAGTGAAGATGGTCATGTCAGAATGTACAAAGTTTGTATTTGCAACCAGCCATCGTGCACATGTCCAAACTTCATGGAACTGGTGTCAAAGCAAAAACCATCTCTTGCATGTAAACATTTGTATTTTAGGGTAGTTCCCTCACAATGGAAGTCAATTCCAAAAATAATGGACACCAAAGGCCTATGTGAACTAATTTGAAATCCTATACAATGCAAAATAACCCTGTTTGAGTTGTTATATCATCTTGAACCACATCTATGGGAAGACGTGGGATTTTTTTTTGAGAAGATGGGTTTAAAAATTCCTCTCCAAGACATCCCCTTGAATGATCAAATGGAAAATGACACAAGACAAGCCAAAGGAAAAACCATTACCTATAAACAAAGTGTGTGATTACTAGGAAGGGAAAGAAGAGAATACCACCTTGCCAATGGAACATGAAGGGGTAAAAACAATTTCTATACTTAATAGCGGGGCGGAAGTGGCCATTGCCACCAAAGAGATGTGGGAGCAATGGGAAAGACCAGCTCTCAAAAAAAAACAATAATGAAATTACAACTTACATATGTTTATGTTGAGAGATGTGTAGATATGTTGAGCTAGACTATGGTAACCTCTTGTGGGAAAGAGTATGAACACACCTTCACAATAGCTAATTTTGACAAGAGCAACAGTTTTGATTTCATTCTAGGGAGACTATTCATGCATCAAATTAATATGGTACAAGATTGGGGCTATGACCACATCTAATTGAGGCACAAAGAGATTACAATGAGGATCCATGTAAAAGAAAGTAGGAATAGAGATGTTAGACGGATTCATGTGGAGATATTTGATTTAGCAACAACTGTCAAATGAGCAAGAGATACCTACATGGCTATAGACTAGCGAATATATTTGGATGTATAGAGATTTTGAGTGTGAGAGTTTGACAAAAGAAGATTGTATCTTAGAGAGACCAATAGAGGATAAAGATTATATCTCAAAATCATTTCCCAAGAAATTGTTTGAACCTTTTTTATGAAACCAAATACTAGCTACTCTAGATGTATGTGTGAACAAGGTAACCCCAATGAAATTTTGTGATAGAGGGCTATGATATAGCACCCTTTCAAATGGTGAGTGTTATCATGGAATCAGGGTCAAAAACCAAGAACCCAGATACACAATTTTTTTAAAGTGCAAATGCATAGTTGATGAGATTTCCATTTCGGGTTATAGCGACACAAACAAGGAAGAGTTCCAAGATTCATAGGTTAATGATCTTCCAAAGATAGATGGCAAGGGTGAGCTATCTGTAAGATTAGATATTCTTGAGTAGCTAGATGAGACATGCTTAATTTATTCTCTAAAAAGATACACTACAACAAAAAAAGGTGCCTTCAATGCAAATTTCGACGCAATCCGTTGAAAAGTGCGTCGAAATACTCGTCCCTATAAAAACATCGAAATATGCATCGATATACGTGTCAAAAGGCTTTGTTTTTTACGTGTATTTCGACGTCCCTATCGACGCGTATTTCGACGATCATATCAAAAAAAAAAATCTTGGGTAGAGGACAGGAAGCCTGGCCTGTGCCCAGTGAAAAGATGGACACAGCCACAACCAGACTGCCTGTCCTCTGCCCAAGAAAGCGAGCAGCACCAAAATCAACCGTGCTCCTGCAGAAATTTCGGCAGAGTTTGCTTCATTTTAACATAAACTATTTAGAAAAAACCATATGTATACGCCTCCTACATGATATCCATGTAGGATCTCACATGAGATTTAAGGCAAATGAAAGAAATGAAATGAACTTTGTGCAAAACCATAACCATAACGAACTTCATATATAACGAACTTTGTGCAAAACCATAACCAAATTAAAACCATAACCATAACCATATTGATCAAAACCATAATGATAACCATAACCATAAACAAAACAATAACCATAACCATGTCTATACAAGAACAATAGCCATAACCGTAAAGAAAACAATAACCATAACCATGTCTGAACAATTATCATAACCATGTCTATACAAAAAAGAGACACAGAAGAGTGTCTGTGTCTCACAAAACATATATAGAAATCCACTGATGACTACGCGTCACAACCTGCACATAGGACAAGTCACAAAATTAGTATTGATATTACTTCACATATACTTATTTAAATTAAATCAACTCACACATATTAACGTCTCACCTCAATCGATCAGCGAGACTCTAAGGCCTCCCAGTCTACATGCTCTCCTACGGCAGCAAGATCATTCAATACTTCATAAATGCCTCTCCGATATCCATCTGTCTCCTCCTGGCGTGTCGGGGCTCGATGCATTGCAAGATTCTGCGTTTATACAAAAACCAAAGTAATTAAGACTACATGATTCATCGCGTTTTAAAAAAAACGCCATAGCTAGGATTGGATTAAAAACTCACAAACTCATAGCGAAAGGTGTCGAAGCCTCCGTTGCCAAGATGAGATGTGCCCCTGGTCATCTGTCGTACCTCCGGGGCCTGACGCTGTTGTCTGAACCGCGTGTCCACTATCCGCTCATCCTCCCTGATCTGCTGCCACGTTTAGTATGAGATGCCCGAAGGCTTCGGCGAGCCGGTCCTAAAAGCCCGACGAGCTGCATCTGAAGGATGTTTCACGGTGTCCCGTGCAACACCCTTGATCCACCTCCTCGGAAGATCCTCTGAACCCGGAGCAGGCTGATACTCTCTCATGATGGTCTCCATTATATAATTGATTTTGTTGTGATCTTGCTCAGGCCAAGGCGTCAAAATTCTGGTCGAAAACTACAGCTCCGCCAGCTGGCAAACCCGCTATCTCATCTCAGTCCCGACTCTATCCATGTCAACAGACCATCTACCCGTACAATATAGAGCTTGGAGGCACTAGGATCGTGTGCCCCCCAAGGTGTCCAAGGTGTGCTAAGAGGTGTGTCGAGAGGTGTGCCTGGATAGGACGGGGGTCATGAGCGAGGAGGGGTTGAAGCATCTGTGGACCCTCCTTCATAGCAACCACCACCTCCACCTGACGATTGTCGAGATCGCCGAGTGCACCTATGCTGCGGAGATGAGGACGTACCCGCCTCTGGCGTACCCCTAGGTGTCGAAGCGGCCATGATGGAAGACCTCACAGGCGTCGTACCCATAGGCGTCCCCCTCCCATAGGCATTCCCCCCATATGCGTCGGACCCTCGGGTGTGAAGCCGGGAGGCGTGGTACCCGTGCCTCTGGCTACCCAGTACTGAGATGCGTCTGCCATCTGACTGGGCGTCATCCGTGTGACGAAGCCCATAAATGCATCTGCACTCATAGAAGCGGGACCTGGATACTGGCCTGCCATACTAAAGTCCTGCACAAAGAAAGTAAAAAAAAGCATCAGAACACCTTTGTTTAAATTAACTTTAAGCTTAATTTTAAATCAACATCTTCACACAAACACTTACAAGCCTCAACTAGTGAGGCATCATCGATAAGATCTTGCACCGTATCATCGTCTATCTCTAATTGCAGACATAACTCTGCCCCAACTCGTTCTGGCAGATTGTCTTCATCCATTGCATCTTCATCTACAAGTGTCATATCTGTCTCGTCTGCGTCATCCCTCGTATATTTGTCAGCTTCCTCTGCCATACCATTGTCCATCTCATCTAATGTCACAGTAGTATCTGCGTCATCTAGCAGGAGATCTTGCCCTTCAAATAATTGTTTATTTCTTGGAGCAACCTGAACCACAAACCACCATTGTCGCTCTTGAGGGTCCGATACAAAGACCACTTGCTCGTAATGTTCGGGGAGAGCAAACGTGTCGCTCGTATATGTCCAAACCTTTGTAGAATCTATCTGCACAAGCTTGTTTCCATCTCTGCGTACCATTGCATTGCAACCAAAAGTAATCACCTTGAACCACTTCACATCCAATAAAAACATCTCAAACTGCCTGAAACTGACTTTCAAGATATCTGACACTAGACCACAGTAATCCAGGTTGCTAGTGCTCTCATTCGTGTCTCTGGCACTGGCCCTGCTCTTTTGCATGAAACAAACCATTACCCCACTGTCAAACGTGTGTCTTCTGCTGTCAATTTGTTGTGTTGTGAAATGCTTTCCATGCGACCACAGTGCCATGTATGTATGATACCTCCAGTCACATCCAATAGCCAGCTCTTCCTCTTCTAGAGATATGGGTTCTCCGATCTGTCGAGCTAATCTCACTGTCTTGTCCAACCATGCCATTGTAGGGAATTCAGGTAGAGGAGCGAGATAGTCTGGCAAAGGTAAGCCTCTAGTCGTTCAGCTTTGCCTGAAATCGTGTCGCTCCCTATTGCGTCTCTCTTTCTCTTCTTCATACCTTTCAAGCCAATTTTGCATCGACTCTAAATTTAGTATACAGAACTTCATGATCTTTTCTCTCATGGCGTCGTTCATTTTCTTCGGCACCCCTTGCCCTTGTGGCTCCTCTCCCACCAATCTTGCATCCTCCTCATCGCTCCATAGTCGAGGCATTTTTGGGTCAAAAACGGATAGAAATTCGATCGTCAAGACAAGAGATTCTTGCACCAGCCATCCTTCTGCCATGCTCCCCTCTAGACGCGCTTTTTGGCAAACAAAACCCTTAAGTGTTTTCATGAACCGCTCTAGAAAGAACATCCAACGGCTGTGGACTGTACCTGCCACTACAACCTCATCTACTACATGGACGAGCAAGTGCATTTGGATAGTTAGGCAACTCGTGGGTAGATACTTCTCAATCATGCAAACTGCCTCAATGGAGTTAGCCCTTGTGACTGCAATGGATTCCTCTCATATCTCCTTGGAAGAGATCCACCGCACTAGCTGTGAAATCTTGTATATGCAGCACCGCACTTCCTCCGTTAAACACCCCTTGATTGCAATTGGAAGAATAAATTGCAAGAGCTTATGCCAGTCGTGCGATTGCAGTCCTGACAGATCGTCACGAGTGAATGCTGCCTTGAGACATCGCATGTATCCTGTTGGCGTCCTGAACTCTGAAATCACCCTTTTGACTTATCGTTCCTCGCTTTTAGCAATACCCATGGCGCTCTTGGAAGCTTTGTTTGGCCAGCTGCATTGGTGAAAGGCCACAGCTCTGGCATCTTTCCAACTGACTGCAAATCATCTCATGAAGCTCGATTGTCTTTCATTCCCATGATTGTCTTCTAGAGGAGCTCTCCCACATTCTTGAATATATGCATTGGATCCAGCAATTGGTTAATTAGTAGATCACCCCAGTACGGCAATGTATGGAGAATGGACAAACGTTTCATTCCTAGAACAGGTTGCCCCTCATGTTGCTCCCATCGGCAACGCCACTCTTGCACATGCATAGGACGACATTCTACGCGACCAAGCTGACCTTAGCGCAAGTGATAGCCATCTCAAAGATAACGATGGTGGCCTTGATAAATTGTCTTTCGAAGCGAGGCAGAATAGCGCACATCCAAAGACGGCCCGCAAATTGGACATGCATTGTATCCCGAAGTTGTAAGCCCTGCATATATTAAAACATGATTCAGGCCAAGGCAAAGTGCTTGCGAATAGCGAGAATTTTGTAAATCAAGAACCATTACCAGAAGTTTCACCGTATCCTGGCCAATCATGCATAGTCCACATAAGAAGTCCATGGATCCTTGCATGTTGTTGTCCTGTTGGTTCAACCGCATCTGCTATGTCGATCCCATGCCATAACTCCTGGAGCTCGTCAACTAGTGGTGCTAGATATACATCCATGTTTTTTTCCTTGAACTTACTAGGTACAATCAAGCCTAATATCAAATGACCCTTCTTGATGGCAAGCCATGACGGGAGGTTGTAATTGATAAAGCACATGGGCCAAGTGCTCCATGACGAGCTTCTCAAGACAAATCGATTGACTCCATCCATTGCCATGCCCAAATGCAAATTACGTGATAAAATCTTAAAATCTGGCCAAGTATCTTCAATGTGCCTCCAAGCCTTTGAATCAGCGGGCACCCTAAATATTGCGTCAGTGGATTTATTCGTAGAATGCCACCGCATCAACTTTGCAATGAAACCACAACGAAACATGATTTTTATCCTCGGAATAATTGGGAAATGCTGCCACACTTTAGCTGGCATTGTCTCGCCAACCGCATCTTGTTTGTAGCGCATTGCTCTGCACTTAGGACATGACAGACAATGTGCGAATTCATTACGAAAAAGAATGCAATCATTTGGACATGCATGAATCTTGTTGTAGTCCAAGCCAACTAAGGTCAATAGTCGCTTTGGAGGGGGGCATTTCATTGCCAGCCGGGAGAAGTTGCTCCCGCAACAACCTGTTTAAGCCACATTAAATTAAAAGCTCCCCAAGCACGTCACCGTTGCAATCGGAAAATCTCTTTTGTAAGTTACGTACCTAAACAAAGCAGTGACAGTTGCATCTGACCACCCGTACACTGACTGCAAATTCAAAAACGTCAGACAAGTACGAAGCACAGATATTTTGGCGCCTTCATAGATTGGTTGACGTGCCAACTTTCTCAACATGTCTTCAGGAGATAGGCTCACGGCGTCTGGTGCTGCTTCGTTAGCGTTCTCCTTGCTTGTCTGGAAGAAGGCATCCAACATCTCCTCCATGCCGTCATCTTCTGTCTATAAGCCCTTTTTTGCTTCCATCCTTGGCTCTATATTGGTCGAACCTTCACACATAATCCTTTCTCTCTCTCTCTCTCAGATGTAGGTGTTATGTCGCAAAAATCAATGCCCGTTCCATAGGAGTCGTATCGTAGCTTCTGTACGATTTCTCTAGCAAACTCTCCGTACTTGTGCACATGCTCATTACATATCCTATGCTTGTGCAGGATTTGATACTTGCAGAACGTGCACGAGCGTGCAATCTTTTCCTCCATGTTAGTTGATGACGTTGCCATCTACAATGATTATGAATGTTGTTTTAATATATATGCTCCTCACAATGTAAACTACCTCGCATTCTCTAGCCTTGCCCGATCTCCGTACACCTCGATCCAGAGGTGTACGGAGATCAGGACCACCGGGTCAAAATCTTGTCTTTATTTGTCAAATCCTATATGAGTAGACACATACGTGCTCTCCCAGGTGTACATGACAATGCATGTAGCGGGCAAAACCCCTTTGCCTCTTTTAGTTCCATAGTTTCTTCTAGAGGGAGAGAGAGAGAGATAGAGAGAGTTTCTGTTCTTTTCACACAATTGGTCAGCCAAGCTAACTCTTTCACGCCAACTCTCTCTATCTACTACTCTCTCTCTCTCTCTCTCTCTCTCTCTCTCTCTCTCTCTCTCTCTCTCTCTCTCTCTCTATCCATCTGCGTAGCTATCTCTAGTTAATTCTCTCTCTTTCTCTACCTCTTTCTTTGGCTCGCTCTCTCTCTCTCTCTCTCTCTCTCTATATATATATATATATATATATATATATATATATATATATATATATATATATATATATATATATATATATATATATATATATCACTCTCTATCTCTCTATTTCTCTCTCTCTCTACGTACCCTATCTCTCTTTCTTTCTCTCTCGCTATCTCTCTCTCTCTCTCTCTCTCTCTCTCTCTCTCTCTCTCTCTCTCTCTCTCTACCTACCCTATCTCTCTTTCTCTCTCTCTCTCTCGATCTCGCTCTCGCTATCTCTCTCGATCTCGCTCTGCTATCTCTCTTTCTCTTTCTCTTTCTCTGTCTCTCTCGATCTCGCTCTCGCTATCTCTCTTTCTCTCTCTCTGGATCTCTCTCTTGCTCTCTCTCTCTCTCTCTCTCTCTCTCTCTCTCTCTCTCTCTCTCTCTCTCTATTTTCCTCTCTCTCTCTCTATTTCCCTATCTCTTTCTCTCTCTCTCTATATATATATCATTCTTTGTCTCTCTCTCTCTCTATTTCCTATCTCTTTCTCTCTCTATTTCCCTCTCTCTCTCTCTCTCTCTCTCTCTCTCTCTCTCTCTCTCTCTCTCTCTCTCTCTCTCTCTTTTCTCTCTCTCTCTCTCTCTCTCTCTCTCTCTCTCTCTCTCTCTCTCTCTCTCTCTCTCTCTCTCTTTCTTTAATTTTAATTTCCTACGCATACATTTCTCGCTCTCTTTAATTTCCTACACACACACACACACATCTCTCTCTCTCTAGTTTCTTACACACACACACATTTCTCTCTCTCTCTCTCTTTGATTTCCTACACACCCACACACATTTCTCTCTCTCTCTCTTTCCTACACACACACACACACACTTCTCTCTCTCTCTCTCTCTCTCTCTCTCTCTCTCTCTCTCTCTTTCCTACACACACACACACACACACGAAGTAGCTTATGTGTATGTGTGTGTGTGTGTGTGTGTGAGAGAGAGAGAGAGAGGGGCGGGGGGGGGGGAGAGAGATCCATAATACCTGCGTTGCAGGTTTCCAAGAGCAGATATGTCCGCGCGCAGGTTTCCAAGAGCATACCAAATTTTTTCGTCGAAGTACGCGTGGAAGTACGTGTGGAAATACGCGTGGTAACATTTACCTTTCGACAGGCATTGCCACACGTATTTCGACGCCTCTGTCGACGTGTATATCAACGAGCAGCATGCCCGTCGAAAGACGCGTGGAAAGGTACGGTGCGTCAAAATGTGGTGAGTCAAAATCTGGGTGTTATGTTGTAGGGATGCATGCAAGAATTTCATGATCAACCAGGAGTTCAAAATGGGAGATTATGTGTTAGTCTACACCTTAAAACAAAACTCCAAGAAACTAAAGAAGCAAAGTAATGGTCCATTTTTTATTCATGACATATCATCTAGTGGATCCATAAAACTTGCTACATGAGAGAAAGAAGAGATGCCCAATTGGATTAGTGGTTGTAGGTTAAAGAAGTATCAATTTCGTCACTAACCATCGACATGTTAGAGAAGTTCCACAAAGGAGATGAAAGGAAGAAACATGTCAAGGCTAATAAAGCTAAGGCTCAGGAGGGAGCTAAGCTGAGGATTTTAAAGCACAAAGAACATAGAAACAACTTGCAAATTCCACAATAGCAAAAAATAGCACCTCCTTAAATCGAAGGAATTCACATAGATCAAAATTGGCTTGGAGGCATGGACATGCACATCAAAATCTAACTTCCAGATAGATCAATATAATTTTAGGATTAGCCCCATGATACACCATATCGAGAATTTTCCATGCAACCAATGTAATTTTTCCATTAATTTCAATGAGTTCCTAATGTAAGTATAAGGTTGCTATAGCCCCACATCTTTTTGATTGTGCATACAATTAAGTATAAAAAAGTTACATATTTTGTATTCTACATACCTATCATCGGTGTTTGCATGACTACACCCATATTTAGTCTTATATAGGATTTATATCAATACATCTTGGTAATTTGCCTTCATACTAACACCGAAAATACATTAAAAACATCCAAAAAAAATTTACAATTCTAAGCATAACTACAAAGCCCAAAAATTGCACAAACTAAAAAACTAGCTTCCACATTGTGGTCATCTCAATCTCTTTAGAAAGTGTGTACTTATAGCCAAACAGTGTTGTGTGCTTAGGTTTGGACCTAAGCTACAAGTTGACCATGTCCATTGAAGGAATTGAGAAATATTGGACACAATACATTCCTGACTCATAATGAGTTTGATTTTTGTAAAATGGATTTTTTTTGTCAACTTTGTGTTGTAAGCTATTGGGGGTATTAGGTGCCCCGAAACTCAATATATATGCAATATATAGTTATGAGTTCATATGCACAATCAAACTTGTCTTTCTATAGCATATGCATTGCCAAAAAGGTGATCAATGTAAAATTTATCCATAAATCCGCACGGCATCATTTCCATAGTAGGTCATTACTTCAAATACATAGAATTTCCATGCATTAGAAGCATTTGAGGACCTTTATAATGATGAAGGCTACCTATGTAGCACCCTAGAAATCACTAAGAGGATTTTTAGGGTAGTCAATTGTCACCTTTATGAAAAATGTGCAAAAATAGCACACATTTTTTTTTTGGCACAATTTAGGTTGGAATTGCTTATGAAAGAAAATTCTAGCGGCTGGAACCCATAGCCCAAAAAAATTCAAGTTTTTCAAAGGTCATATGATATCTTTGTGGATATCAAACACTCTAAGACCTCATTGGCATCCATCGTAATAATTCTAGAAAATTACTTGGTTAAGAGGATATAAAAGTGTCCCGGTACCAATCTAGTGCTAAGAGTGATCATATGTGGGAAGCACAATCTATTGTTACAAATTCACAATAAGTGATCAAACCAAAAATATATGACATTTCAACAAACAATTAACAAGGTAGGTATGGGTAAAGAAATCAATCATGGCCAACAAAACTAAGCAGATATGGATACCCAAGGCCACATATTGAAAGGTAGCACTCAAAACAAAACAACATAGTCCTCCTACAAGATCTTGAAAACCTCAAAGAAATTATACTTGGTAATGGCAACCAAAACAAAAGTTGAAAACCACAGAAAGCCCACCCAAGTGTTAATGGATTCCAAAGAAAACACAAACCCAACCCCAACTAGTGCAAACAACTCAGCAATGGAGACCAGAACTATAGACTTGAAATCAACTCTGATAAATCCACCAACATAAACAACCAAGTTCAAGTGGATACCCAAGCAACCAAAGACAATTTAAATCATGACACAAAAACCTCAACAACCCATTATGAAAGAGAGAGCATGACATCTTCAAACACTTTTATTCAAAAAACATAGTATAGATAAATCCTCGACAACAAAGACCATTGAAAAAATAGTTCATTACCCACATCTTACACATCATAGTGTTACCCCATGCACTTCTTCCATTGACATAATAGGGCCACATTACATGGCCTTGCATAGACAAAGTGTTACCGTCCATGCATAATGCACAACCTTTCGTCCAAAACGATGGGAAAGGGTGAGTAGCTACGTATGGCTACTACAAGATGATGAGAATTCATGTGTATAAATGTGTTTTATTGCTTAAATTTTACTTTTTACCTCTTATAAGGCATATTAATGAGCCATACTGACCAATTATAGTAATCATGATGCCTAGAGTGAGAGTATATGAGTATGAAGATGAATTTTGGCTAATTTTTAATCAACTAATAATAAATTTTGGTAATTTTGTTTCATTTTTAGTTAATAAGGATAAAAAAATAATAAAACTACCCAAAAGAGCCAAAAGTGAGTTTTGAAAGCAAACCCCAAATCAGCAAAGCAAGAGCGTCAAACATGTCAAGTTTCAAAAGATTTGGTGCAAATCAAATATTTGGTCAACTTATAGATGATCAAAGTTGCAAAATCAAAGGTGAACAACAATAGGATATTCAAATCACTAGCCATTTGAGCTACAAGTTAAATGAAGTGAGCAATCAAAGCAAAGAGGTAAGAGTACACTTGGGTTTCTAAGTAAGTCGGCTACACATACCCAAGATAGGTCATTTTAGGCCTCATTTGCATTTGTGAGAGTGTGTGTGGGAGAGAGAGAGAGAGAGAGAGAGAGAGAGAGGGCTAGATCTTAGGGCTAGGGCTTCTTGGCAACCTAGAGTGTGCACTGCATTTCTGCTTGCTACAAGCCAGTTAGTACGGCCATCATTCTTCATTAGATTTGACGGGTACATTCTGCATACCTTACTCGCCATGTCTATGTGGTCATGATAGGACAAAGACACCAAAAAGATCGCGCCAATCAAAATTGAATCGAGTTTTATTGCTAACAAGAGGATCAAACGTGATTCAAATCCAAAAAGAATTGGGAAAAATACTCAGCACGATGCGAACTTTGAGGCTATGTAACCAAATTCTAGTTTAATGGTGAGCACGTATCACAATCCATGTTCCCCATCACCCAAACTCAAAAAGTTTACTCCAAGAGATTCACTCAATCCGCGCCAGTGTACTACAATGAAAACAAAAAAAAAATTGGAGTCCAAGAATGGATTGCGATTCATGCCCCCAATATAGCTTAGAGTTGGGTCAAATCTTGCAAAAAGTTAGAGAAAAGTTTTGGTAGGCCACCCCTAAAACTTGATTGAATTTGAACATAGTTTGACCTAAAAACCCCAAATTTTCAAGCACTGAGACTCCAAATGGTCATTTTGACCTACAGCAATAAAAATTGGCAGAAAACCCAAAAATTTGGTACTCAATCACTTTAGAAACATGCCAAGATGCTACACTACAAATCTTGTATCATTTGGCTCTGGTTCATGGATCACGATCCATGCCCACACATGCCATTGTATCCTAGAATTTGATCCATAGATAGTTTAGTATATCTATAAACAAAGGGAAACAAAGGTTTCAAAGAAATCTACAAGTTTGGATGGAGTTCAAGAGAGTGCACCTTCAGAGACTCCAAGCAGCAAAAATTAGAGTTTTTATCAAAACCTTGAAGCTTAGAACCTTGAAAGTGGTTACATGGCTTAAGAAGTCAAAATGTAACCAAAAGTGCTTGACAAGAGCATAAAGATTGACATCAATGGTAGAAGGGTCCCTCAGAGATAGATTGTGGTGAAACTTGACACATACGAGTGGTCACATAGGTGTTCTTCAATATCAAAGCAACAAATCAGGGAAAACTAACACCTATTAAACACATGATTACAACAAAGAGGGCTCTTAGAAATAGTTTTGGTCAAACTCAAAAAGATATGGCCATAAGCTAGAAATTGGGCTAACTTAGTGAATTTTGATTTGAATTTGAATGTCCTAATATCTAGGATTAGATATTAGGACACATGACCCAATTTTAATCTGATTCTATGACCAAACATGGGTCGTGATCCATGTACCCATCCTAGATCTCTAAAATAACATATATCCAACTTGATTCATATGATAATTATAGCCCAATCATCCCAAAAGTTTTCTATCATATCATCTATTAGTCATGTTGAACTTGATGGTACCAAGAAAACCTAATTTGGCTTCCAAACATGAATTTTGATCCATGTAACTCTAGCTTAGAATTGACCTACAACAATCCAAGACCAATCCCTCCTAGTGCCTGTAGTTATTTTAGACACAATATTGAATTTTGGTCAAATTTGGATCACATTTGCTTCAATTATGTTTAATTTTTAGTCTATGGTCAATTTTGCACTAAAGCACATTTTTTTTTACAAGCTTGCGACCAAATTCTTGGCATTAAAATTACAAAATTTTGTTATGAGGATACCTCACTAATGTGTACCAAAGGAATGGGGAGGTGCAACTTATGAGATCGTGGACATCTTGTCCAATGAGAAGGCCCATGTCAAAGACAAATATTTGGAACAAACACCAAAAAATATCTTCATTGGAATTTTCCAAGCAGTAGATGGCATCAAAGTAAAGGCGACCATACTCCCTGAAGAGCTGTGGACTCTACACCAAAAGCCCAAAATGATGGATAGTGCTAGATGCCTATAGCTAGACAATTTTTTTTGTCTATCACCATGGAGCACTAACTTTCAAAGAGCACATGAATTGATGTCAAGCATCCAGTACATTGGAGAAGCAACTCTCACAAACAAAGATGGGGCTACAATGCAAGTAAAGATAACCCATGAGATAGTTTGCCTAGCACTACACATATCGGTCAGTCACCACAACTTGCTACTAAAGACCAAGGAAATTGATAATGATAAAGCTTTCATCAAGTAGCAGGGTCATAAGCTCACCTATAAAGACCCAATCTATTCAAAAGTAGAGCTCCCATTACGATTGATCTCACAATATCTTAAAGTGCAAAAGTTGCCCATATACATTGAGCCATTGGCAATAGTAATGGCCATTGGCTTATCAAAGCATTGCATCATCAAATACAGCTCAAGAAACTACATTTTGGAAAATTTGGTTGAAGAAAACCTAACAAGCAATGAAATGAACAAGAGCTACATGAATACTTCACCGATGCTAGCTTGCATAGCAGATCAAGCACTTGAGATGATTGAAGACCTCCATGAAGCAAATTCCTAATTGGACTTATTACACAAGTCAAAGAATAGTATCCAAGTGGTGAGGAGTGATTCTAAAATTCCCACAAAAAGAAAGAAACACTGATCAAGCTCAAAAGCACTAACATGATAGCAAAGCCACGGAGTTAGACATAGAGCTCCATGGGGATATCTGAAGAAAAGAGGATATCCCTTCATAGAACCAAGCAGCCAAAGAGGAGGAAGAAATAGAGATTTCCCTTATATCAAAAGGAAACCATAGCAAGAGGAACATATTCCATGAATGCAAATACAAAGATCTATGGAGAAGTCTCAGAGGTTTAAAGCAAAAAGGTTTACAAGGAAAATTGAAGAGCAAAAGAAAGCTACAACAACATAGCAAGATTCATCTTCCTTATACTCAAATGATTAAGGGCTCTTAAGAGATAGAGAAGGAGAGAGCTCTTGCAAGCGCGCGCACATGCACACACACACACACACACACACACACACACACACAAAGATGGAGGCAAAAGACTATACATCTTCTTCTTCACTTACTCAAGATAAGAGATCTAAAAAAAAAAAAGAGGAAAAATACAGCATAAAAAGGGAACTAGTACAATGATCTAACGTAAATTGCTAGTGAGTGAGGTGAGTAGATAAGTGTGGCATCACTCTGTAGGTAGACCAACTTGGTGTATAGATCTATAGCATCACTGGCAAAGATATGCGTATGCACCAAGGTGCACCGTTGATGATGACTGTCAGTGGTAATCATCCAAGAGTCGTACAAGTTGATCTTGACATCTTAACACTCCCCCCCAAGCTCAATACCATCGCTTGTATGTGCCAAGCATCTTGTATGATTCTCTGCCCCAAGGACCTTCATGAAGATATCTACAACCTTCTCATCTGTCATCACGTACTCAAAGTAGATGTCGCTTGCTAAGACCCTTTCTCTAATAAAGTGGTAATGCACCTCAATGTGCTTTGTTTTGGCATGAAACACTAGGTTTTGTGCGAGCTATATGCTACTAAGGTTGTCACAATAGATGTGAGTAGGGGATTGGAGGAAGCTTTTTGAGGGAGCTTTTGAGAAAGCTTTTCTTAAAAAATAGAACAATTGATTATCTTTTTAAAAAAGCTTTATCTATGCTCGTTTTAGTGGATTGATTCAAAAAGTCAAAAAATCTCCCTTTCTCTGCTCTACGTACCACCTACTTAGGACAACCATAGTGATTAATTGTGCTTACAAAATAGCCAAAAATACACGTAGTATCTAAGAAACAAAATCCATACAAGTTTGTACATCCTCTTTCATTGTACATGATCTGGTTTACGACAACAAGCAAAAGCCATATTTACATGTATTTGCGAGCAAACAAAACACATATATTTATTCACAGAATGTTCAAAGCATGCGTATATAGTGGCATACCACAAACATCATCATCTACAAAATGTGAGGTATCTTGTTGTTAGTCTACTCTATGGGATGGGTTGGTGGATCCAACTCCACAATGTTTGGAAGCGGCTCCACAAGAGATGTTGCCTTCAGGGAACGCTCGACCTCATCTTCTAGTCTCTTGTATCACTCCTAAATCTCTCGTAGTTGATGGGATTGCATCTCTAAAACATTTTTTAGTGTGCTAGAGACATCCTCATTGCTTTCAAACACTGTCATCATACGGCCCATCTGGCTACCCATTAAGGCCAATGCACCGCAATCAACCCGTATTGAACGACAACGTCGTTCTCATTGGTGTATTGTGCAAGAAACTGCCAAAGAACCAATGCCCACGTTCCATACCCCCTACACAACAAATATTTGTCAAAGGATTTAGTAACAGGACATAGGAAAACTATACTTAGAGCCAATGAAAGACGTACTATACCTCACATTGGTGTCCCATCTTCCTCTCGTGTCCAATCATCCTCTTGAAGCGAATCGTACCAAGCATTATCTGATGGAATATCAACGGCCTCTAAAGTCCAAGTATGCTCTTCTCTCATAGATGAAACCAACAATGTGCACACGGTTCTACTTTTTGTCTTGCACACAGGTGTCTTAAACACAACCACATTCAAGTGATATTCTTGCCAACCAACAATTGATGCCATATCATGCACCATTCCATAATTAACTGATGGACAAACAACCATGAACACACCTTTGTCATCAGCTGTTGCCAATGCAAGTTGTGCGAGATGACCAAAATGGCATGCTTCCATCTTGTTACAATTATAGACGTCTATTTCAGAGAGCCCATCCAAAGACACATTTGCTGGTAAGAAAGAATATATGTGTTCACCGATGAATCAGCGACCGACACATTGTGCAATGGCATCACACTTCTCCACCACATGAGGCCTGACATTGCTAGAAAACAAATTTGCAAGAGTTTCCTTCATTTTAGCCTAAGAATTCCAAAAAGTATCTCTCCACCTTTATCACAAAGGCCTCTACAAGAGATTTAAGGACATTCAAAACAATGAAACGACTAACAAAAAATCCTTCAAATAAAACCTTGTTAGCTACCACCTAGAGAAAAAGTATGCTCTTTAGAAAGGAATTGAAAGTATGACAGGTAGTCTCACAAGGTGATCTTAAATCTTTCACAAACCAACATAGAGACATGCCAAACATAGAGACATTCCAAAATTCTTACCACCCCAAAAAATGTAAAAGAAGTACATAATCCGTAGATCATAGTAGTAACAAAATCAAATGTATGGATCTTCTCACAACAATCTCCTCCCTCTTAGCTTGGCACGGGTCCACACACTATGGGAGAAAGATACTACTCATAGAGTACATCATCTAGCTCTAACACATGCAATGTCTCAGGTCTTCTGCACTCGCCTTCCCCAAACCACCACACCCTACAAACACATCCAAGACATAGTCGCAATGCTCTGTGAATGTTGCCAGCAACCACCTGACCATGTCACCAACATAGAAATAAACACCATTACTCTTGCAAGTGGTGGAAACAATGTGTCAAAGTTAATTAATACAAGGACCATTCAAATCAACATCATACAAGATAAGCGACTTACCAAAAAAATACACTACTTCTCTCCGCACTACCTGTAACAATTGCACCATCAACTTCTGTGAGGAAAACACAATCATCTAATACATAACTAACACTATGCTGAAAACAACCTCTCCGAAATCTTCTCCCCACTCTCTCTGTCGTAGCTCGGCATAGCTTGACCAACACAATGCCAAAGACACATTATAAGATCAAGCACCTATTTGAATATACAAATTGTAAATATGATATTATCAAATTAAGAAGCTTACCATAATATAAATAAAAACAAGATATACTAAAAGATCAATGATCCTACCGCCTCTCTAGTGACAGGATGTCGATATGCCTTGGAGTCACACACAAGCGTTCAAGTACGATGAAGCACAATTCCCACTCTTGATGCATCCACAAGGAACTCCCCTATGTGCTCAGCTAAGCACATGGTGACCAAGAAGCCCTCGTCGGCCAAATACTCGCAAGCAAGATCCATGCAACCCCTTACCAAACCCGACGAGAAAGTATTCCACTTGGGAATAGTCATGCCCTCTAAAAAATCAAAATGTTAGTAAGACAAGTTACTTTCTTGTTACCCTTTGAAATAATAAAATTTTACTTATCCCAAGGGATAGGACCAAGGGCGTCCACCAATAAACCGTAGAAAAATCTACAAATATCAATCAAGCTACCTCTTGGCATGGCACTCCATATTTGCTATAAAGATGCGTCTTTTGAGTGGCAAAAAACTTGTTGATGCTATTTAAAAAACATTTTATAGTCATATATTGAAAACATACTAAATTTAATGTTTCATGGATGTTGCATTTACCTAATTAGCCACATCAACAAGTAGAGCATCAACGAAGTCTGGATTCAAATTCATTTGAGACAACTTACCAACAGAACGTGTCATAGGTCTTCTCTCCCAACTCTCTCGACTTAGAGAGGACTCTGCAACAAAGGAGGTAGTAGGTGCTAAAGAGACCTCAACCGCATTCATCCACTTTGAATCACTTGAGGTGCTAGGAGGTTCCATAAGCCCTTTACCTTTCTTGTCCAAAATGCCAATAAAAGGAGAAGAAGTAGCTCTTGTGGTTGTTTGAGTAGTCCTCACATTGGACTGTGTACCTTGGACAGCTTTTGTGGCATTTTTACTAGCTTCAATCTCGTCACTTCCTTCGCTTACTTGATGCTCCATAGAAAAGTGCGTCCAATTCTTTATTACTATGGGTCTCTTGCTTGAATCCTACAAGCATCATTGTTTCTATCATCATATGCATGGCTTTCAAGTACACACATACATTCATAAATTAATCTTTCACATGGTTTAAGAACTTACTCTTGAAGATCCTTCTCTTGCTTTGGGATTACACCAATCGGATAATCTAGCCACCAAGGACATAATCGTGCTTCCCATGGTGTCATAATTTTCTCAAGCAAGGAGGGAGAATACATAGTGCTCTCATCATGGACATCAACCCACTCTCTTGTCAATTCTGAAGTCTCACCCAATCTTCTCTCTTCAACACATTGCAAAATCCACCTGCAACAATTATCAAAGAACAAAGGAAACTAGAAGTATTGAGAGAAGAAAAGAATTAAGTAACCACAAACTTTTCAGCAGATCGGTCTCCTTTGTTTTCGAGATCATTTTTCAAAAAAGAACCATTAAAGCCACCCTATCTTAGGCTGCCATGTGGAATTTAAGGCAAAGCAATATTAAAGAAAATCAAGCCACCAAATGTTTTTAATATTCTACTTTATTTTGGTAATTCCATGAAAAAAAATATACAAACCATCCATTTTTAAGATTCTATGAGGAGTTTAAGGTATAGAATGAAGTACTTCTCATGCATGCATATCACAATGCAATAATCACCATCAATACATAAGTAATCTTAGATTCAAACCTATACACTAGCCGTTTCATTGAAAACACAAGCTCAGGCATCTTCTCTGCAACATCCGAAGACTTCACCCCATCCATAAGATATGCAAAAGCATGCATGTAATTACCTCACACTTACTCTACATGTAAACATATTCATAAATTCTAACTTATATTTCACTTTATGTTTACCTGCACGACATGATTCTTCAAGATTATCTTGAAGAATTCATCGAATGAATCCGGTAATTGTGGCCCTTCAACTTGTATCTTTTGGATTAAAAGAGAGGCCTCAGAGTGCATATGAGCCCAACATGTTTCTTTCTTCATGTAAGTCCGAAATGCCTTATAATCTTGAAATTGAGGACATAAGGGGTCTTTAGACTTTGTCAGACTCATGAGTTGCAACAATATTTTCTTCCTACAATACATACAAACTTAAACTTAAAGAAAACATTGAAAAAAATCAAGTATAGACAAATAAATGCATCCAAAATACCTTTCAGTTTCATGAGAGAATTTAGAACTTGGAAGGCAGTACAATTTGTCTCTTGTAATTTTACACATGGTTGTATCCTCCCACTTTATGCCAATCAACACTTTGAAGAAATCCTCTCCATTATGGGGATTTGCAATGCATAGATACTTGTAGCCTCTATCTTTGAGCTGCTCCTCCTCCACTCTAGTAGCTTTATCTAAATGTTTCTTCCTCTCGGCCTCATCTAAACCAAATGCTTCAATCTTTGCCTTTTCTTTAGGGAGGAATGCTTGAAATTCATCCTTACATCATAAATTAATTATGTAACCATCAAGCAATACACAAAACTATAAATGGAAGGAAGAAAAAAGAGAGTAGTCACCTTCCAAACAAGTTGTGAAATCAATCCACAAGGAGAGTTATACCAAGGAGAAACACCATGATAATATTGGGCCTCTACACTCATCTCAACTTCTGTCCACTTCCTTAGTTTGGGTGTCAATCTATCTAAAATAGATTCTTTGTTGGCAACACCAAACTTTTGAAACATGTACACCTCATGAGCAATGTTTGGAGTCACATGAGCTCTAGAAATCCTATTTACAACAATAAATTATGTGAAGTGAATAGTTAGGCATAAGTTTCCTTCTCATGGAGTAAAGCGATGTTAAACCACTTACGCATTGGTTGTGTCTAGGGCGAATAGAAGCTCTGCCTCCTTTGCCTTTGGTACTTGTATAAATTGACACCTCACACTTACATGGTATTTCGCATTATCGGAGTACTTTGTATATTAAAACAACAACTATAAGATTCATATAGAAGCATCATTCACAACAAAGAAATTAGAAAATGTAAGAAAATGACATACTTTCTTTGATACGTCTCCACCATGTATTCAACCTGTGGTTACCATCCCAAACAAGAAATTTCTTACCCCTTAGGGCATTCCACTCTTTTCCAAGAGCTCTCTCAAACTCATCATTCTTTTGACACCATACAGGTCCCCACTCTTCAAGGTTGCTTGTTGTCACTGGCATTATCTCTCCTCTAGCACCCTCCATGGAAACAAGAAAATGACCCATAGTTTCAAGATAAGCAGATGAGTCAAAAGAAGATATCAACCATTGTGCATCATCGATGGCAAATCTAATAGCTTCATGAGCCACCAATCTCCATAGAGGAATAGGAGGAGGCGTGGTCCTTTTCTTCACATAAAACTGACTCAACACATCATTCATCAAGACAAGAGAAACTTGTTTGCCCAATTGTCTTGAATGTTTCTTCTCCTTACCATCATCCTCTCTCCCATGATCACTGTCATTACTCACCTCTTCATTTTCATCAAGACCTTCTTCATCCAAATTAGCCTCTACAAAAAGAAACAAAAAAAACCTAAATAAAAATAACAAAAGTAAAAGTAGTCAATGCTATAAACCATGGCAATGGGTTATACATACCTTCTATATGATTAGAATCCTCATCCACTTTCGCTTCATCATCAATGAAAACACATTTTTTGTCACATATGTTTTTTTTTTTTTAGGGGTAGTGTCTAAAGGACTTACAGGTGATGATGCTTCTTGTTCTATCATTATTTTAGAAATACATCCTGAATGCAACTTCATGTTCACATCACGGCTATTATGTTGAGAGACAAGGATCTACACGCACACTCACTCCAAGGCTTCCCATTTACACAAAGGGAATACTGGACACATGTCAAGCTCCTAGGCCAATTGTCCCCAACCTCCCCTCAAATCCTATTGGATGGCCATAGAGGTGGACGAATGAGAATTAAGCTAGAGTAAATCTAGTCTAATCAATTTAAAAATGCTTGATAAAAGAACCAATAGAAATTAAGCTCCCTAGAAGACTATTGGACAGTCTACCAAGGGGTCCAATGAGCGTCCAGCAGCCCAATGGCTTGCCTGATTCGTATTGGCCAGAAGAAAAAAAGGTCCAATGAGAGTTTAGATGAATTATTTAAATACCCAAAGCTCTCACAAAAGGGAAAAGGGAGACACTTTTCAAAATGCTATCAACTATGCTTCTACTTTGTGATTGGCTAAGCTTTACAGGAGCAAATTGGAGGCCATCATGAGCATTTAGCAAGAGGGGTCGACCAAGATGAGAGAAGGGGCTGCATTTTACATTGATAATGAGAAGGCCGATTGCAAGAATCTATATTTCTCAGTTGTCGCCAGTTTCATGTAGTACAGTGGCTAAGAAGCTAGACATTGCATTTGAAGTGGGAGTGGTTTGTTACATGGCTAAACCTAACTCTAACACCAATTGTGAGTGTGCAACGTGGGAGTGCATGCTTGTACAAATAGTTCTATCATTAAATATTTATAGGAACTTTACACTAAGCATGTCAATAAGCATCACAAGGCACACTTGTTTAAGGAAGGTGATTACCTTATGCTTCTAGTTGGAAAACAAAAGGATGAATAGTGTTGACACCAACATTTTTATGGTCTTTTCAAGATATCTACTTCCATAGTTGATGTTTCATTGCATTTAGAACTACCCAACCTCAATCGTGAAGATCCACTGACTTGTACAGTGAATGACACAGTCGAACCAGGAGTATCTCAAAGTCAAGCTAGAATGATGAAACTACCGCGAGAGTTCATCGAGACCAACAATGCAATTCTAACCCCTCAACATCAAGCAATCTTTGATCATATATTCGGCCTAAGTAATGGCCTCCATGTCATTATAGGCGTTCCAGGATGTGGAAAAACATTCCTCATAAAAATTTTCACCTCAAGCTTCATAAAAAATAATAAGACTGTTATCCTCACTGCATCAATTGGAGTAACGGCTGCTCGCCTTAGCAGCCTGGCAACTAAAATCCACTATCAATTCGGGATTCCTTGTTCCAAACGCAAGCAATTCATCGTACAGATGAAATATTTGTCGCCATCCATGTGCCAATGTCATTATCATAGGGCTATCAGACGAGCCTCTGCTGCTGCAGCCTCTTTTGTTGGTTCTTGCCTCCACTTCTCACACATTTCTTTGTGTGTGTGTTGAGAAGCTTGCACCACATACTTCATTGTGTGCTGATTCAAGCTTTGCTTCCAATGGAAAATACAAGAACGCTCTCGACCGCTCATTGTATTGGTCTTGTCACCACCATTGAAAACAATTCGAACTGCATTCCAATTTGCTGAGCTTCATCCGCCATGAAGCCAAAGAAATAAGCTTGGTCGCACCCACACGATATCATTACATCATTGAGACACTCCCAAAAAAAACATTGTGTTTCCATGTCTTCCTGTTTCATTTCACAAGTTGCAATAGTCAAAAGGTCTTGCATGCTGCAAACAAATTGTTTTAGAGAGAGTCAAAGGCAAGCCACAAAGCTGTTAAGGTGCGCCATGTACCTTGGATCATAGGCATGATAGGCCATAGTCACCCATTCGTTAACACGTCTGGTGTGATCAAACTGGATCCCCGCACGTTAAAGATCTCCATCCCAATCTTGTCTCATTCGGTTCACCAGGTCCACACCGGATGCTGGACCAATTGTGGACATTTTGAAGACATAACATTTTTCCCCCTCCGTACCTTGACCAGGAAACCGGCTTCCATGGAAAAAGTCATATGTGCAGTCTCGCTTCAGCTTTAGGAGTGCATCAATGCTGAAAGATTCTTTGTTAACCCCTCTACGTAAAATAGATACTGACCTTCGAAACCTAACAATGTTAAAAGTGTTTAGATAAAAAATAATTTAGCATAGAGTTTTGCATCAAAATAAGAATCTAGGAAATGCTCATACCAATTATCTTGCACCAATGGACCCAACTCCTCAGAAATTGCAAATAGCTGTTGGTTCCTTCGTTGGTGTTGTTGCAAACAAGTGTTGTACTTATAATTTTATTTGCCAAACACATTTGGACCTTCCTGGCTCCTGCGTGTGGGTCAACATTCAAAATCCTTTGCACCATCACCTTGGTGTTGTCCGTTAGTGTTTTGGATGTGCCGCTACGCACATCGTGTCGATGTGTGCCACGATGAATCATGACTCTAGTGGCAGTCTCATTGGATGGCATGACATAGTATACTACACAATCACATGTTGCAATACAGAAAGCAATTGCCTTACAAAACTGGCATGTAAGGCTCTTATCTCCAATCTTACAATATTGTATGGGTGCAGTTGCCTTTTGTATGTACCCGTTGAAATGATTTGTATTGGGAATATGATAATTAACCAAGTGGACACATTGTTCATTCATACACTTGAGAGATCCTATGCAATGACTAAGACGCACTACACTTGGAAAAACAATATTGGACGTTTGTGGCTTCGACCACCAATGAGGATCATACTTATGCTCCATTGCATCCATATGGTGCAACTTTCCCATGGTAGGTGGAAATTCTAGAACAAGATCACCATTGTAAGACCTTGGAATCTCTGTAACTTGTTCCACTTGTTGTATTTGCATTAAAAGCTTTGTCAATGTGCCCTTCTTTTCGGCCTATAAGAGTTTTTGTCTTGTACTCCTTTTGAAGCTATTTGAGAGCAAAAGTCAAGGGAGGGTACATAGATCTATTAACTCCTTTTGATCGAATTGCACCTTTGACAGACTATCCACAATGGCAATGGGAGTCATGCTAGGTGAGCCTGCATATTGTGTTTGATGGGATACGTTGACTTTGTATTTACGTGAAAGCTGTTCATCCAGTACATAGATGAATTCACCCAAATTGTTGAGGGGTTGTTGAGCGTCCTTCTCAAGAGGCAAATTCATTTCAATATCACCAACTTCAATGACTGCATCTAAAGTTGTAAATTGCATTGGAGAAATTAATTCTAAAAGAAATGATTCAAATATTATAAATTTACCATTGTAAAAAGGATAAGAAAACTCTTTACCCAAGAAAAATAAAGACCAAGCCATAATAATATGCTAAGCAAATAAGCACAAGATCACATTGTATAAACTAACAAATTGTTTATATACTCACGTCTAATAATATAGCCGTTATAAATTTTAAAAAATATTATTTTATTATTTTGAAAAATTAATGTTAAAAAAACAAAATATTTAAGTAAAAAAATATTTGTTTGTGACTGTGTGATTGTGTGATCACGTGAATTTAATTATTTAAATATGTTTATGTGTAAGGGAGATGTGTGAGCAGTCGTGTGTGCTAACGAGAGGGGGGCAAGAAGCTGTAAGTCGAAGTCGAAGGGTTGGGAGTCGAGTAACGGGACGTTTATGAGATAGTACACCCCACCTCCTCCCCCGCCATGCGGGCGGCGAGGAAGGGGGGGGACGTGTGCGTTACCGCTACCGGGGGCGGAGGCGAGGTAAGGGGGGGCGGGGCGGGGTGGGGTTTGCGGGCAGGGCCGCTACTTGGGCCGGAGGCTGAGGCGGGGGGGGGGGGGGGACAGGGGCGGGCAGGGGCGCTACCGAGGCAGGCGGGCGAAGACGGGGGGGGCGGAGGCGGGGATTGCCTGCGCGTTGGCCATGGGCGCCCATGGCCAGCATGGGCTAGCATGGACAGGCAGGGGCCGGCAGGGGCGCTATCGGGGCAGGGGGGGCAGAGGCCGGGGGGGTGGTGCGTTGGCCATGGGCAGCCACACGCCCCCACGCGGGGGCATGTGTCCGTCCCTGGCCAACGCGTGGCCAGCAGCAGTCCACACACACACACTCACACGCTTGGCAGTCCACGTGGCCACGCAAGCTTTCGCATGGCCACGTGGACTTGCCACATGTATCGTCGTTAGCCGACGGTACACGTGGCGTGCCACGTGGATTAGCGCACTGCCACGTAGGCAGCGTGCAGTTCACGTGGCATGTCACGTGTATAATAAGGCACCATGTGGCGTGCCACGTGTACTGTCGACCAGCGGCAATACATGTGGCAGGCCACATGGCTTGCACGTTGCTAAGGCACCATGTGGCGTGCCACGTGTACTGTCGACCAGCGGCAGGCCACATGGCCTGCATGTTGCCTACATGGCAGTACACGTGGCCACGTGGCACGCCACGTGTATCGTCGGCTGCCCACATGGCCTGCATGTTGCCTACATGGCAGTACACGTGGCCACGTGGCACGCCACGTGTATCGTCGGCTGCCGACGATACACGTGGAAATTCCACGTGGCCACGAGGCGGCCTACATGGCCACGTGGACTGTCATGTGTATGTGTCCACACACACACACACACACACACACACACGTTGCAAAAAAGCGTGTGTGTGTGTGTGAACACACACAACAAACACATAAGCAAGCACGTATGTGCACACACACACACACGCAGGCACATATGTGTACACAAACACACATGCAGGCGCGTGTGTGTGTACACACACACGCGCCTACGTGCAGTGCGTGTGTGTGTGTGTGTGCACACACACGCGCACGCCCACAAATACTCACAAACACACACACACGTGCCAACACACACACACACACACCTTCACCCTCCTCTCACACACACACATACATGGACAAATTAATTAAATTAATAAATAAAATTGAAAGTTTTATAAAGAGCATTGACTTCCTCTTTTCACTTTGTTCATCTCTATTGCATAGATCTCTCTCTGTCAAGTCTTCTTTTGCTCACTTATCTTTCTCAAACTCTTACCTATAATTTCTCATAAATCATACTTATATCTATCTTCTTTAATTCTTTAGCGCAAGAATCAGAACAAGAAATCAATCCAAAAATACTAGTGCCGTGGATGAGGTTGATGTTACAACGTTGCAAGAAGTCCCTCCGCGATGCACTCAAGATACCGAACAATCTCAAGCCTTGAGTTCTTTAGATCGCATTGTGTCCATCGTAACTGGAGTGGATGGAACAACACAATCAAGTGGCGGACCCAGTCATCATGTGGAAACAGGTACCGTAATTGAAGATGTAAGAGATGAAGCGTTTGGAAATGTGGTCGACAAGCACATTTCATTGGGCTAGGTGGATTCTCATAGAGCTCCATACGATGGCAAACTTCCATGCTTGCCTCTATGTCGACTTCTTTCAAACCCCGCCATCCACACGCATGATGACCATGTGGTGGATTTGCAACTCTCCATTGCAAACAAAAGCTACCAACCAACCATGGCAAGATTTATTGTTAGTGAACGGATTCCTGGAGAGGATCACAAACAATTTTCTCGTCTTGGTCACCCTTCGAGGGATCTTGCAATGTCATATGATTTGGATGAGGAGCTTCGTCAAATCCCCGAGCTTAGTCACATGGTCGAGAGGTACTTTGTGGTTTGGGATGGTAATCACAGATTGGAGGCATGGATGCGGTGGATGAATGAGAATGACATCCCAATTGAGAAGGCACCAAAGGTGGAGTCCGTTCTAGTTGATTTTCAACCCCATGAGACAGTGGAGTTTCTATTGGTTTTGGGAATGATCAATAGGTAAGCCCAACTTTTTTTGTGTGAATGTAAATGCATCTTATTTTTTTACTATGTGAATTACAATCGAGTGTTAAAGGGCCACAAGGGTTTCAGTGCCTCACACAACTGCTCATGATATTTTCATGATGAGAAAGCTAGGGTTGGGGGACCCTACTTCACTTTTGCAAAAATTTCCTGAAAAAGCGTGTTTGGCAGCAGAAAGGGCTTTGAATTTTAGGGGTCCAAACAAGTCAAAGTGGCTAAAACTGCCAATGGCTGTCCTTGCGCAACTCATTTGGAAGGTATGCTTTAAACCAATGATAAATGAGAATATGTTTTGATTGCGAAATCTTATTATGTGTATTTTGATTGAGTCCTTGGCAAATAATAGGAAGATTTCGATGCTATGTATAGTAGTAAAACAGAAGGGCTGCCATCAAAAGGGAGTTTTGACTACAAGTTGGGCACCTGACGCATACGAGGAAAGCATCAATCCAGTGCTATCTCAAACGGAACAATATTTTATGCACAAAGGGCTTGAGATAGCCACCATTGCAAATCTAGAGAATGGAAACGATTTTTTCCAGAAATGTATATCATTTACACGTTGGGGCGAGAAGACCATGAAAATGACACCCTCGAGAGTGGTAGAGGTTGCGCGTGCACGCATTAGCCCGAAAGGTAAGTAAATGTCATTTAAATCATTCGATATATATCTCTTTTAATTATGTAGTAATGAAAAATAAGTCTCGCTTTTCCTTTGCTAGGAAGTGCCGCTTGCTTGATTTGCTCCAAGGCGGTGATGCATCCTTGAAGGAGAATGGCATAGGGTTGACGGAGAAGGCCTGGATCCAGTGGCTTCGATATCATGTGTATTGGTAGCGATTGGAAAGGTTAGATTTAGTGATTATGTGCACCAGCTAGCAATTTGTTGATAATTTAACTTGTGACTTACTATTTGCTGCAGGAGAGTGCTTGAGATGACCAAGAAAATGGAGGCCGAGAATCATGATGTTGCTATCCAACATGAGAAGACTGAAGCTAGGCATGGTTGCACACTTGCCCACACATTACTAACATACAGACGCAAGCACTTTGACAAGGCCTTTAAGAAGTGGAGTGCTCAGATCAAGTCCACACAGGATCCCGAAGAGCAACCCCACCTTGCTTGCACGGCACGACGCTTGTTGTACAGCTTTGACATCTTTAATTGACAAATTAAGAATGTAGTAGGACACACTAATATTGTTCTCAGTGGCTCAAAACATTGTGATCTGTCTTGTAGATGGTGGACAGATGCTCTTGTCTTTCCCATTCCCGAGCACCCCAGTGATGCATGGTGCATGTCGGAGAGAGAGGAGACGGGCTTATATCCTGACGAGTGGATAGACGACTTGCAGCCAAAGGGAGTGTGGCTCAAGTGTCCTTGGTGGCTGGACTACCCGGAGAAGGAATACCCACCCAAAGAGGAAAAGCTATACATAGGTATCATTCTATATAGTTTTTACCTTTGCCATGCAGCAATACAACATGGGCTCAATAATTGTTCTTTTTTAATTAATAGCGGAGCATACTGCGTCACAGAAGAAAGCAGTTGTGATAGAGGATGCTCTATCTCCAAACACATCAAAGAAACCGGACAAAAAGAAACAGGCCTCAAAGAAAGACTCCCAAGCACAATCGGCTGACCGGCAACGTGGGAAGAGAAAGAAGAGGGTTGTTGTTTCCAGTGATAGTGAGAGCGAGCATGTGGTTGAGGAGTATTCTGTAGAAGTCAGCGATAGTGCTCATAGCCTTGGTCCTATGAGCCATAGTGTATCGACACTATCCTTCACTCCAAGACCAGTAGGGGGCATCCAGGAATCCCCTCCATGTTCACCATCACATGGCAGAGCTGCAGAGGACCTATTAGACATGGCCAGAGTTGTGGGAGATAACCATCCAGGTACGTGAAAATGGTTAATGTTGTGTTGTTCTCTTTAGCATTGCTTGAAAGATATATTTGATCTTATGTTGCTACGTACAAATATGCATGTAGAGCCACGCCACCTTGCAGTGCATGCTAGTGTCAAGGAGTTGGCAAGAGCTATTCCAGATGTGTTGTGCAATGACAGGTAAGCCATGCTAATTTACAATCAGAGTTATGTCCACAATTTTAGTGCTAACAAAGATTGCATGCAGTTCTATGCATTCACTATGTAGATTCTTGGGCTCTCTATCAAGAACAGAGCAGATGAACCCCAGCTTGAGATTGGGTGGCGTACGTTTGATGTACATGGCCTTTCCCTTACACACTAGGCCACATGCAGCTACCACGGGTGGGGTTCCTTTATGGAACCAATGGGATAGTGAGCTTGTGGATGTTGCATTCCTTCTGGCAACCGAGTCTCTTTTGGTTGATGGCATGGTTGTGGCGACATGTCATGCAGAACATCTGTCCATTGTCACTTTGAAGGCAAAGGGAGCTCGTTTCCAGTTGTTGAGGGTATTGTACATACGGCTGTCGGAGTCTAGTTGCACGACTGTTCAGGACTATTTAGAGGGGGTATGTTTTTTTTGTTTTGATAATGAATAGTAACTTCGATGTTTGCATTTCAAAATAATAATGTTTTACTATTATTTGTAGGTTGGTACTTTGTTGCTGGTCATTTTTTTGCCCCCTAGAACCAGTGGGTGTCGGCTTCCGAGGTATGATCGAGCGGATGGAGAGATTGCAGCAAATGTATGTGGCTTCTCTGCAAATGACGACATGTTGTGGGAGAAGCTACCAAGTTCAGATTCCACATAGTGGACGCTTGATCGTATGAGCAGGCCTTATTGTAGAGGTGTTGAGAGGAGTCCAACGTTTGCCAGGTGGTAGAAACTTTTTGGAAGTCTTCTTCATGTTCCCATAAAATTATAGTTATAACAAATCTAAAGATTACTTTTGTATTTGTAGATGGCTACTAGGTACCTTCACAAACATGGGAGATGCTACGTTGGATTGTTTTGCAGGAGTGGGGACATTGGCAGCACAATGTTTACTACTACGCAGGCATTGCATTAGTTGTGAGAAGGATTGGGCAGTTTTCAGTGCTTGTCTAGAGCCAGCTCAGCGCCTACCTTCCGATTTAGGCTCGACATTGATGTTTCATAGGAGTGTCAGAGCTCAGGTAACTAAGCAATCGAAGCAGGTGTCCGAGCAGCTTCATCCGTTGGAGCCACCTTTCTCGACACCACTCAGCAGTCAGGGCGGGACAATAGCAGCACCGTATCCCACTTTCACGGCCCCAGTTTTGGCATGGCGTGCAACTGGACCGTCTCCCAGTGCATTTATTGCCTCCACATCTGAGGCCCCGCCCAGAGTTGAACCATTGCATCTTTCACTACCTACAGTCCCCCCCACATATAGTTCCTACCCTCTTCCATTTGGAGGAGTTCCCCCACCATTTGGTGCACTGCCCCCGTTGGCACGACCTTTGTGTCCTCATAGAGCATATGGCCCCCCACCACCCTTCTTTCATCCATGTCACCCATGATGTATTCCCCCCCCATATCTATTTACTTTTGATGCAATGGAACACATAGATTTGGGGTTTGCTATATGAAATAGACCATAACTGTGTGTAAGGAACTTCTGTTTCTCTTATTAATAGTGTATTGAATGCATCCATGGTGTTTTTTGTTTGAATGTAAGTTGGCCGTGAAACAACAATCAATTTTTAGTGAGAGAGAGAGAGAGAGAGAGAGAGAGAGAGAGACAGAGACATGGGTAGATTGTCCCTTCTTTTGGGCATCTGCTTGCCCGATTCTTAAAAAGCGCTCTCCAAAAATTGCTCACCAAAAAATTGCACCCAATAGACGGGAACAAGGGTTAGAATATAGACATGTGCTTATGGGTCTATCTCAACACGGGGCCAATGGTAAAGGGGTCCAAATGAGAGATGATCTGTCAAAGAGCAAGGGTAACCAATGGAGCTTAAAGACCTTAGGGTTAGCTTCATTGAAGACCTCCAAAGGTTAGCGTTAAAATTCCTTTCACCTTAGGTAAGCTAGGGTTGTGCTTGAGGTGGGAACCCAGCCCAAGCTTGACGTGCTTGTCGTGCTTGCTAACTAAGATGCTTGAGGTGCTTGTTGGGCTTGCTGACTAAGATGCTTGAGGTGCTTGTCGTGATTGCCGACTATAGAGCTTGAGGTGTTTGTGGGAACACTACCCAAGCTTGAGGTGCTTTCTTGTGCTTGTTGACTAAGGTGCTTGTGTTCCAAAAGTCAAAAAAATCCCTACAAAGGAGGGGGTGAGCCCTAAATCTAGGGGGATGAGAGAGAAAACACACACACACACACACACACACACACACAAGGTGCTTAAGCCCATGCCTCAAGAGGCAGCAAAGACACATGTCAAGTCCCTACCTATGTTGGCCTCAAGGTGTGCATGAATCCTATTGGATAGGCTTAAAAGGGGTCCAATGAGAATTTATATTAATTAAATAATTACCTAAGCAATTATTAAGCCTCTCTCCCTCAAAGGGGAAAGAAGGAAACTTGTCCAAAACCTATCCTTGTTGCTTGATATGTCTCTTGCATGTGATTGGCTAGGCCTGGAGGGGTCCAATGAGCTTCAAGCATGAGCTACAAGGGGGGGTCGACCAAAGCAAGAAGGGGGGTTTCTTGGGGGGTATACTCTCCCACACACACTCACAAACATTAATTGTGTGAAGTGCAAAGTGCAAGATCTCCATCTCCTTTTCCAAGCTAGTAGAGAATTTTAGAGCCTACACCAACACTCTTGGCTATGGAATGAAAATCCAACAAAGAGCCATGCTTCAATGCTTAAGCTTGTCATCTTCTCCATATTAACTACTATGTTATTATGTATGCTTGCAAGAAGAGTGATGATAAGTGAGGAACTATTTCTTTCTCCCTATGAATGTTTTTTCTTCCTCTTCCCTACCCTCATTCCCGTTGCTCTCTCTACCTTTGAAGGTGTTTGAGGCCTTGGGGCTAAGGCTTGGGATAGTTAATGCTTTTTGCAAAGTCTATGTTATGCTCGCAATGCATGAAGCTTTCCATCTTCATTGCATCACCTAGGTCACAAGGAAAACAAAGATTGTATTGTACCAAGTCTCTCGTGATGGGAGAATCTATAATACAAAAGCCTATTGGAGGGGGGATCGGCTCCACATAAATCCAGTCCTCAATTGTTGTCAAGTTCTCTAAACTCTCTCTCTTGCAAAAGTATTGTTCATGCCAAGTTAATTAAGTACTATGATTATGTTGCCACCATCAATTAAGTTTACCCTCTATGTTCTCAAAGTAGTCACACAAAAATAATATCTTTAATTCTCCTAATTCCTCTATTCTCAAATTTCATAGGCCATTTTCATTACAGGGTGCCCATCCTAAAAACTTGAAGGAAAAAAAGATATGGCAACATTGAACAATTTAATGCGATGGCACAAGGCAGATGGGTTTGTCGATAACCTCCGAATTCAATTGCTACAAAAGCGAAAGTTTGTTCACTCACCGTTGCAAACCCATCAAGCCACCCATGCTCCTTTCCATGCCGAGAAGATTCCCCACACCTTGTGTGCAGGTGGCATTGCTCACCCCTTTGTATTGAAACCCTCTATATCCGCCATGCACACCCTCTTTCCCATGTCAATGTTACCATCAAAAGCTCAATGAGATCAATAGAGAGAGAGGCCTAGCTCGAGAGAGGGAGAGACCTTGATAAGAGGAAGAGAAGGAGAGAGAGAACGGGCAGGCCAAGGGCCATGACATACATGCGGTAAAGGGGGTCCTATAAATAGGGGGTGGGAGTGGAGAGATCTTTTGGAGGTCTAATAAATCTACTAGGGTAGTGTATGCACTGCAAAAGCTCTCTACGCGGTTGGAGTTCGTGCCTTCATGAGAGAGGTTTTTTGGTAAATTTTGTTAAGTATGGAGCTTGATTTACCCTTGTAATTTTCTGTGGTAAAAGCGCACATTTGTAAGGCCCCCATTATGAGGAGAAGCCATCATCCGTGAAGGAAAATCACTCACCGAAAACCAAAATTTTCACGGACAAGAATCAGGGGCAACTTTAGGGGCCTCGGGGGCAGAGGCCCTCGAGACTTTTTTTTCCCTCGCCGGAATATTCCTTTTCGCCGGAATATTATGGCAGGACGGCGGCCGGAAAGTGGTCGAAAAACAACCGATCGGTTGGCCGGTGGCCAGTGGTCGGAAGTTAATGGGCGGTGGCCGGTGGCCGAATTCAAAAGCGAACTTGTCTTCTCAAGGGCGGCCACACATGGGCGGATTGGAGGGTCTGATTTGGACTTATTCGCACAAGGGCGGCTACACATGGCTGCCTCTCATAAAAGAGGGCAACCCTTTTGGCCTATAAAAGGAGGCCATTTCTACACACATTTCATAGTGTGAAGTTGATGCAACAAGGTGAGTGTGAGGTGGTGAGAGTGAAGCAAGGCGGGAGCTCTATTAAGGGTTTAACCCCTTTGTAAACTACTTCTTCTTTTGAAGTGCTAAAGCCATTGAGTGGCTGCTTTCCCGTGGACGTAGCCCAGATTGGGTGAACCACGTATATCGTGTGTACTATCTCTCTCTCTCTCTACTCTATAATCTCTTGTGTGTGAAATCTATCTCTCTCCATTAAGTAATCTACTCAAATATCTATTTAGCTACGTCTTATTTCTTAACAACTGGTATCAGAGCAAGGTTTGCTCGTAGCTAAATTATCTCAAGGAAAGGATTCCTTGAATTGAGTGGGAGTTATGGCGGAGGAAGGGAAGCTCAAGATTGAGAAGTTCAATGGTAAAAACTACCAACATTGGAAGATGCAGATTGAAAACTATCTCTACCAGAAGGACCTCTATTTGCCACTAGGCGGTCTTGCAAAGAAGCCCGCAACAATGGCAGATGAAGCATCGATTGTCCTTGATCGAAAGGCACTGGGAACAATCCGGTTAATCTTAGCGTCAACGGTGGCCTTCAATGTTTCGGAGATGAAGACCACGGAGGACTTGATGAAGTCACTTGACGACTTCTACGAGAAACCATCGGCATCCAATAAGGTATTTCTTCTGAAGCGCTTGTTCAATCTAAAGATGGCAAAGAATGGTTCAGTTGTAGAACACCTAAATGACTTTAACACAAACATAAGTCAACTTCGATCGGTGAAAATCAATTTCGATGACGAAGTGCGAGCTCTCCTTATACTATCATCTCTACCGGATAGTTGGGACAGCCTTGTGATGGCTGTAAGTAATTCTATTTCTGGCACAAATACTCTTAAGTTTGATGATGTTGTGGGTGTTCTCCTAAGCGAGGAAATGCAAAGGAGAAGCACAGGAGAATCATCAAGTGCTGCATTGTCAGTAGAAACAAGAGGAAAGCCTAAGGAGAGGTTCAAAAACCAAAAGGGTCGTGATTGCTCAAGACGGAGCAAGTCACGCACAAAGTCAGTTCTTGAATGTTGGAACTGCGGCAAGAAGGGCCACGTCAAGAACGATTGCTGGTCCAAGAAGAAGAAGGAGACAGAGTCTCAAGACAACAAGCCAACATCGGAGGCCAATGTGGCAGGTAAAGTAGAGCAAGATGCTCTAATTCTCTCATTACACAATGTGTTTAATTCCTGGATAGTAGATTCCGGGGCTTCATTCCATGCGACACCACACAAGCAACATTTCCAAGACTACACCAAAGGTAATTTTGGGTATGTATACTTGGGAGATGATGAAGCTTGTGAGATTGTCGGCAAAGGTACAGTTTCTGTCAAAATTGCTAACGGAAATGAATGGAAGCTTAAAGATGTTAGGCATGTTCCTTCTCTTCGCAAAATTTTAATCTCTACAGGATAATTGGACGATGAAGGTCACAACATTACATTCGGAAACAAACGGTGGAAGATCTCAAAGGGATCTTTGGTGGTTTCCAAGGGAGAAAAGGTCGGTTCACTTTACTTGTGTACTGTTAGCACGCAACCTACAGCTTGTGCAACAACTACAGAAGTTGACAGTGCAGTGTGGCACTACCGGCTTGGGCATATGAGTGCCAAAGGAATGCAAATCCTTCAAACAAAGAAGCTTCTACCAGGTTTGAAAGAAGTGGACTTAGAGTTCTGTGAAGATTGTGTTTATGGTAAACAAAAGAGGGTAAAATTTCAAAAATCATAAAATGAAAGAAAAAATAAAAAACTTGAGTTGGTTCATTCTGATGTTTGGGGTCCTGCAAGTACACCATCACTTGGTGGCTCATTGTACTATGTAACATTCATAGACGATGCGACTAGAAAAACATGGGTTTATGTCATGAAGAATAAATCCGATGTATTTTCCATATTTCAAAGGTGGAAAGCCTTTGTGGAGAATGAAACAGGTACCAAGGTTAAATGCCTCAGATCCGACAATGGAGGTGAATATTGCAGCCAAGCTTTTGAAAGCTTTTGTGCTAGCAATGGCATTCGGAGGCGAAGGACAACCCCAAGGACACCTGAACAAAATGGGATTTCGGAAATAATGAACAGGACAATCATGGAGCGAGCACAAAGCATGCGGCTACATGTAGGCCTACCGCTTGAGCTTTGGGCGGAAGCTGTAAGTACGTCTGTGTACTTAATCAACCGATCACCCTCAACGGCATTGGATGGGGGAGTTCCAGAAGAGGCATGGACAGGTAAACCGGTGAATTATGCATTCCTCAAAGTGTTTGGGTGTGAGGCTTTCATGCACATAGATAGAAGCATAAGATCAAAGCTAGATGCAAAGTCCAAAAAGTGTTTCTTCATTGGCTATGGAGAAGGTGACTTTGGGTATCGCCTATGGAATCCTGAAGATGGTAAAATCTTAAGGAGTAGGGATGTAATTTTTAACGAACAAAATATGTACAAAGATTACTTGGAAAGAAAACAAACAAAAGAAACAGTTGATGAGTACATGGAGCTTGAGGACGGTGAAGACTCAAGGACTGCAAACGGTGACAATGTGCAACAACGTCAACCAAATGAGGAGCCTCAACCTATTCCCCGAAGATCTACAAGAGCAAGTAGACCTCCAGAAAGGTTTGTTCCTTCCTTCAACCATCTCTTGATCTCAGATTCTGGTGAGCCGGAATCATACGAAGAAGCTATGCAACATGAATCCAAAGAAGAATGGACGAAGAGCATGCAAGTGGAGATGGACTCACTACATCGCAACCAAACATGCGAGTTGGTTGAGTTGCCTAAAGGTAAGCGGGCACTTCAAAACAAATGGGTGTACAAGGTGAAGGAAGAAGAAGGTGGGAAGAAAAGGTACAAGTCTAGGCTTGTGGTAAAAGGGTTTTCTCAAAAGAAAGGTATTGACTTCAATGAAATATTTTCTCCTGTTGTAAAAATGAACTCAATTAAGCTTGTCTTAAGCCTTGTGGCTGCTCATGATCTAAATCTCGAGCAAATGGATGTAAATACGGCATTCCCTCACGGTGACTTAGAGGAGGAAATCTACATGCTTCAACCAAAGGGGTATGAAGTAAAAGGTAAGGAGAAAATGGTTTGCAGATTAAAGAAGAGCTTGTATGGTTTAAAGCAAGCATCAAGACAATGGTACTTGAAGTTTGATCGATGGATGTTGGATCATGGATTCACAAGATGCAACTCGGATCATTGCGTCTACACGAAGAATTTGGGAGATGGGAAATTCATCATCCTAATGTTATATGTTGATTGCAAGTGCTAACATACAGGACATCAAAGACCTAAAAGAGGAGCTGTCTAAATCTTTTTCAATGAAAGATTTAGGTGCTGCAAAGAGGATACTTGGTATAAAAATATCAAGGGATAGGACGAAGAAGACAATAAAGCTATCTCAAGAAGATTACATCAAGAAGGTACTAGAAAGGTTTGCAATGCAAAATGCAAAACCAGTTTCTATACCTTTGGCTATTCACTTTAAACTAACGAAGGATATGTGTCCAAAGACACAAGAGGAGATAGCCTATATGTCTAAAGTTCCATATGCTGCAGCGGTAGGTTCTCTAATGTATGCTATGGTCTGGACAAGGCCAGACATTGCACATGCAATGGGAGTTGTGAGTAGGTTCATGGACAACCCAGGTAAAGAGCATTGGCAAGCTGTGAAGTGGATACTTAGGTATCTAAAAGGGACAACAACAAATGCTTTGTATTTTGGAGGAACTGATATTTTTCTAGAAGGGTATGCTGATGCAGATATGGCAGGTGACAAAGATACTCGAAGGAGCACTACTGGCTATGTGTTCATGGTTGGAGGCACAGTAGTAAGCTGGGCTTCAAAGCTAAAGAAAGTGGTTTCACTTTCTACCACGGAAGCAGAGTATGTAGCAATGACGGAGGCAAGCAAAGAAATTATGTGGCTTCACAGATTCTTAGAAGAGCTTGGATTCAAACAAGACAATTGTGTCTTGTACTGTGATAGCCAAAGCGCTATCCATCTTGCGAAGAACTCAGTCTTTCATTCAAGGACAAAGCACATTGAGGTGAGATATCACTTCATACGCACTCTTTTGGAAGAGGGACAGCTAAAGCTAGGAAAGGTGCATACAAGTGAAAATCCTGCAGACATGTTTACAAAGGTGTTCAACAAGGAGAATTTGAGCCTTTGCTCATCTTCAATCGGCATTCAAGGATAAGAAGCCAGGATGGAAAGCAGTCACAGGTTTGGTTTGGAGATCAGTCTCCAAGTGGGAGATTGTTAAGTATGGAGCCTGATTTACCCTTGTAATTTTCTCTGGTAAAAGCGCACATTTGTAAGGCCCCCATTATGAGGAGAAGCCATCGTCCGTGAAGGAAAATCACTCACCGGAAACCAAAATTTTCACGGACAAGAATCAGGGGCAACTTTAGGGGCCTCGGGGGCGGAGGTCCCCGAGACTTTTTTTTCCCTCGCCGGAATATTCCTTTTCGCCAGAATATTATGGCCGGACGGCGGCCGGAAAGTGGTCGGAAATCAACCGGTCGGTTGGCCGGTGGCCGGTAGTCAATGGCCGGTGGCCGGTGGTCGAAAGTCAATGGCCGGTGGCCAGTGGCCGAATTCAATGGCCAGTGGCCGAATTCAAAAGCGGACTTGTCTTCTCAAGGGCGGCCACACATGGGCGGATTGGAGGGTCTGATTTTGACTTATTCGCACAAGGGCGGCTACACATGGCTGCCTCTCATAAGAGAGGGCAGCCCTTTTGGCCTATGAAAGGAGGCCATTTCTACACACATTTCATAGTGTGAAGTTGATGCAACAAGGTGAGTGTGAGGTGGTGAGAGTGAAGCAAGGCGGGAGCTCTATTAAGGGTTTAATCCCTTTGTAAACTACTTCTTCTTTTGAAGTGCTAAAGCCATTGAGTGGCTGCTTTCCCATGGACGTAGCCCAGATTGGGTGAACCACGTATATCGTGTGTACTATCTCTCTCTCTCTCTACTCTATAATCTCTTGTGTGTGAAATCTATCTCTCTCCATTAAGTAATCTACTCAAATATCTATTTAGCTACGTCTTATTTCTTAACAAATTTAGATGCCTACGGAGTGGGACAATAAGAAGTTACATCCCACCAGAATGAACCACAACATTCTACCAACAAAAGAACACACTTCTATGTAGCTTCTATCAAGTTCGTATGCACACCATGGCTTCAAGCCCGACTATCAAACCATGGCATTCATCAAACATCAATTTATTAGCTTCAAGCCCGTCTCTCAAACCATGGCATTCATCAAACATAACAATCGGGTGTCAGCTTAAATCATCCGCAATCCATAGAGCACACCATTCACAAATTGGACCAAGAGCCAGACAAAAGTCATCTCCTTACAAAATGAATTTTCACAATAAGAATTACAATATTAAAGTCGTCAGTTACAGCTCGTGCCATACAAATTCGTATGCACATTATGAAATCCAAATAAAATATATCAATCAAAATTATCTTCTCAATCAAAATTATCTTCTATGTCAATTGTCGACATCTGAATACATGTAGCTGATCCTCATTAGTCAGCTTGTTCTGATGGATAAACATATTGTGGTTCAAATCCAAGCCAAAATAGCGAAGGAAGATGTAATAAATATGCTTGTAGGCCATATATGGTGAGCTTTGCACCACTCGTTCGGCAAAGTCTCCACATGTACACATCGGGCTACTGGCAACATGAACTTCATACCTCTCTCCCCAAACTTGGGAAGAAGATGTCTCCACCATGAAATTTTCATTCTTTCCTGCCTTCACTACAATGTGCTGAACAATTTGTGCCTCCATGGTTGCGGCCAATTCAATTCTTTTCGAGGCTTGAATTGACACTCCGGTCCGATGACACACGTTGATGGTTTCTTTTGCCACAATTTTCCTAAACGTGAAGCCTCCCGTATCCAATTTCAATAGCTTTGAAGCATTCAGGTTTGTTCCCCTTTCCACTGGCCAAGTGCTGGGGACTCTTGTAGGGTATTGGGTGATGGTGTTATAAATCCTCCATGTGTGATCCACGCTATTATTGCAGAACTACATGAATTGTGCCTTTGTACCGATCCCTTGACTAGTGCCATCTCCTGTCTCCCAAATGCGAGTCCCTTAGAAGGGTGGTACAACTGCACTCGTAGCCGTGTTCTTTATATTTTTTTTGCATTTGCCAAATCTAGAACCTAACCACCCTTTGCATTGTACCCTGCTCCCCTTCGGAATACGACAGATTGCCCACATTGTTTTGTGAATATTTATCTCCTCAACCATCATCCCACCTTCTTGTTCTTTGACCACATTATTTGCTCAAATAGATGCTTTTTGGGGTCCCCACGATATCATGGGATGTTTTGTGTGAGATATCTGGTCTATGCGACGCATTCTCCTCCTCACAACTCACTGTTGCAGTGTGTTTCCACTTCTTCGCAATTGTGATATATTATCTCCCTCCATTGCCGATGTACGATAGAGTTGTGTACTTGCTAGCTCATCCTCAATCTCTCTAGCTATAGCAGTTGGACCCAGTGCCTGGCCTTGCTAAGCCCGACGACCAAGTTTTTTAGCAGAAGGTTCAGTTCCATGATATCTACCTTCGACAAAAGCAAGCATCTTTACACTTTGCAGTAGAGCGTTTGAAAGATTAGAAACGCAGGCATCGTACAAGCTCAACATTTCTTTGTTTCCCTTGCCAGCTAGCCAACTTGCATGTTTTGTTTTGGCAAGGTTTGTAATAGGAATATATGACAGATCATCCACCTCGTGCAACATATTGTTATCAAGGTATTGTACTGAAGAAACATTATACGAATCTCCATTAAAATAAAGTCTTCCATTGTTTTACCTCAATGAAGTGCTTTCTCCAGCGAGGGTAACGCACATGCCACCAACTTAGCCAGCAATCCATTTGCAACAAGTTACAATCAAACACTTTTCCAACATCCCACCAAGCTCTGTACAATTTGGTTGCCTCCTCATGGCTTCTTGCACATCGCCACAATTCACAGATACGCTTGTGCTCGTCTTGAAAGTTTTTTTGCACGTATTGCATGACATGAATGTGAAAGCTTTGCTCCCAATGAAACAAACACGATCGTTCTCTTCCTTCCATAACATTGTCGGGTCCTCCATTGAACATAATTCGGACAACTTTCCAATTTGCACCAACTTCATCTGCCATGAATCCTCTAAAATCAAATGGTCGGTTCCTGCTTTCCAATAGCACCAAATTCAACATTTCCCAAAACATGATCTGCGCATGTGTGTCCTCTTCCTTCATCTCGTAGATTGCTATTTTTTGCATTTCTTGAATCCTGCAAAGTTTGAAGAATATTGTATACCATAATGGAATGACAAAAAACAAGCACAGCATGTAAGTAGGATTTACATAGGATCATAAACATGTGCTGCCATTGTTGTCCATCCCACAACTCTACGAATGTGATCGAAACAAACCCAACTTTTTCACAAGTCTCCACTTCCATCTTGTTGCATCCTATTCACAAGCTCCACACCAAAAGTTGGGTCATTGATTGACATTTTGAACACATGAGATATTTTGTTATGATCTATGGATTGGCCCGAAAAAAGCATATTGTGGAAGAACCTGTAGCCACAACTATTTTTTAGCCGGAGCAATTGAGACTCAACATCAATACCAATCCTTGTGGTAGTTGCTTCTCTCATCCAGTGTTTGAATCTGATTTTAATAAAACATATTTAAAGATCAGTCTCTAGGAGGACGTTTATTGTTTGGCAGTCGTAAGCATAAATCAATACTTTTGTGTATGAATCAATGGCTGCATCTCCTTTAGCATAGACAATAGCTCTTTGCTATTTAGCTCCTCCCCATTTTCTTGAACCACTGCCCCCATTACCATCTGCTTTGCCAGATTCTATTGCAAATGCCTAGGTCCAATTACTGGTGTTTCAAACACCACACAAGATATGAGCTCCCTCATCCTATGTATTGCCGAGAGTAGAACTCCCTTTGCAATGGGGTGAGTATGCCTGCCAATGTGGATGAACAAACGGGTCCAATTGAATTCAGTGAGCACATAGTACACAGTGCAGGGACACTCTTGCAACAGAACTAGACTATTACCATAGTGAAAGCAACAAAGGGTTTCGTTTTTGGAGCACAATATACCAACCGATGCAATTGACGTTAGCAACTTCCCTATCCAAGAAGTCTCATTTGGCTGCCGGTTTATTGCATTGATCGAACATGAGCTATTTTTGCAGATGAGGTGTCCGCCACATTTACTTCTTTTGATCAATGTTGGATACCTCATTCTAGAATGAACAGATTTTACCCAGCAATGACCATCATACTTTTGTTCCATTCCTAACATTTTTAGGACACCATCTGGCATGGCCTCTAGCTCATAGATGCAATCTAAATTATACACTTGCGGAACTTCATCAAAGCGCCTCTTAATTGAACATCTAAAAATCATCCGACTCAACTTGGGATACTTGTGGCTATTTTAAGCAATGTACTCCAACGTACTCTGAGTTATTTCCATTTGGTCTACCGGCGTAGGCTTATTTATGTGTTCTTTTTCTTCCTCTATTATTGAACCATCTAGCTCTACTTGATGACAAACAAAAAAAGATCTTTTTTTTATTGGTTAATTTTTCAACTGCAATCCCTTCTTGTTCCTTAGTGGAGCTATTCGACAACTGAACTATTGTCACATTTGGCTTTGGTGACTTATCCATTCGATTGTCTATGACCAATAGAAACCTTGTAGACAAGGTTGAATCCAGAAGGAATTGAAACTGATGATTTATTGTCACACCATCTTTCACCTTTATCTGGATATCCCCATCCAGAGAGGACATGATGGCAAACATCTCATTGCCCCCACAACCGCTGTAATCCCTAGGGTTCACCATGGCAAATCTTGTTCTGGAATCAAGAATCATAGGGACAATGCTAGTAGTATTCAAGAACAAACTCATTTGGCATGTTGAAGAGGAAGCCATTGCTCAAAAATTCAGTCGAGGTAGCTAGATATCAAGCTATATTTTAGTCTACCCACTATCCTATATTTATAAGCAAATGGCACACTCTCTCTATTATCCCTTTTATCTCCCTTTCTCTTTGATATGATATTTATCTCACTCTTCATATCTTATCTTGCAAGCTCACTCTCCATCTATCACCCTCTATATCTCTCTAACTTTGCATTCGTTTCTTTCTCTCTCTTAGCCTTACTCTACCTCTAATACTCCCCTTCTCTTCTTTGCCAAAAGCTCCCCTTATTCTCTATTCATCTAAACACTCTCTACCTCAATCTCAATCTTTTTCTCTCTCTTTCTATATCTCTAACCTTACTTCTCTCTCTCTCTCTCTCTCTCTCTCTCTCTCTCTCTCTCTCTCTCTCTCTCTCTCTCTCTCTCTCTCTCTCTCTCTCTCTTTTAATACATATTCATCTCTCACACTCTCTCTTACAATTCTCTCCACTCTCTCTTTCTCTAATTCCAGAGTTATCTTATTTTTCTCTACCTCTCATATTTCAGAGTTATCTTATTTCTCTCTCTCTCTCTCTCTCTCTCTCTCTCTCTCTCTCTCTCTCTCTCTCTCTCTCTCTCTCTCTCTCTCTCTCTCTCTCTCTCCGCAATAGTATAATAGCCAGATAGAGTGGACAAATAATTCAAATGGTAATGGTTTCTTTGGCAGCTGCTTGCCCAATATACAAATGAGAACGACATTGTCGTGTAGTACGGAGGTGACTATGGAGCAATGGATTTGTTGGGGAGCCAGATGGGTCGAATGATGACATTATATGAGAGCAACGAGGAGTTCTCCAACAAACTGCGCTCAGTTCTTGAAATGCAAGCACAACGGCTAAGAGAGATTCAAAAGCGAGATAGAAAGCTTGTTGAGGAGGTGGATCATGCACTACAGGAAGCAACATTGATTGAGCTACATCCAAGAATTGTGGAATTAGATCCTCCCACCACTCAACTAGAATAGCCATGTCAAATTTCTACTCGCATAGTGCATTGATAATCTTTGTAGTCACTGAACGATTGCTTGTTATAGTCTTTCGTAATAAATTTTCGTGTTATTGTAGCACTTTTCAATGGGCTTGCAATCATTGTGTTTCTACTTTGTTTGTAGTTGTCTTTACGATCACAAATTCGCAGCTCTGCATTCAAGATTCATCCTTTCTTGTCTAGTCTCTCTCTAACTATGTCTCCCTCTGTCCATCACCGTCTCAAGTCATTGATATTTGAGAAATTATTTAAAATACATTAACAGATGAAGTATGAAAGGTCTTCCTGACAATCGCACCTGTTGTAACATGCCGATTGAGGTGTGATTGTCTCTCTCAAAATTTTAAGTACATCTCTCTCCCCTCCCCCCACGCAACGTGTGTTGCGTCAGATAAGTTATGTCCAACACCCTGAACCTCAAATTTTAGTTCAGTTGTATTTTAAGTTGGATTAATGCAATTGTCTTCACATTTACTATATCTTGTATGCAAGCACATGGTTCAAAATGCAAATATAACCTCTAACCAACCAATCGCCACTCCATCTCCTTTGTCTATTGATGTAGCAACACGATGTTGGGCATAGCTCATCGTTTGGTAGAGGGAGCTTTTTGCATAAGATTGAAGAAACCAACACAAAGCTAATAGAGAGATATTTTTCAATAAATTTGCCAGCCTTTCCATTTTACGAACAAAGCTCCCTCCCCGCCTATACTATGAATAAATAGTATGGCCAAGGGCCTATAGGGCATGGTTGGGTGGTGATTCGCATGTGCTAGTCCCTAGGTCCTTGGCTTGCACGATCTTACCTTATACCTGACCCACAATGCCTAATGGATGTCCATGCTGTTTAATGATAGGTCCCTTGGAAAATTGATGTAGATATTACACTACTAAATCAGACAACTTTGTGACATTTTCATTCAATAGTGCAAAAATTGTTTCTATGACAAAAATGCGTGATTGTAATGTCCTAAACTCTTGCAAATCAGGCAACTCTAAGGTATCATTTATGCCTGTGGTAATGCCGTACGGGCACCCTCCTCCGTGAGAGTAGTCGACAACAACATAGGAGCAGATGCATCAAGTGCAAGACGCTCGAAGTCAAACTGATGATGCATATCTATGTCTGAATCCATGGTGTAGTTGTGAACTGCGAAGAAAAGGTAATGCTTGGAAAAACATAACCGCTATGCGAGAAGCAACTAGCAACCACAAAACCATGAGATTGATTGGCCTTGATAAATCGATTCCCTATGTTGAGACGGTTTGTTGAATCAAAGGTGATGTTGATGCTGACTACAAAATTTCGGTCAAACGTTACTTGAACAACTTGCATATAAGATTCGTATAACCAAGATTTGAACAACTTGCATAAAAGATCCGTAACCAAGCTTTGCCATGTGGAGTTTTGAGCGCATAAAAATTGCTTAAGGTTGATTTTAAAATGTATCTTCAAAGCATACCCAAGTCGTTGCAATCACATTGCTTACGTGGAAGCATGTGTGACACACAAAAAATCAGAAAAGAGCTTGGTTTCTTTTTTTGGAATTGCTGAAAATATTTTACGCAGGAAAATATTCCGAAGTGGTGAGCCTAATCAAGCTTAAGCTCCCAACACTGCTCGAAGTCCTTGACTCCCGCTATTGCCCAAATAGCTATGGGTGAACTGCCACTCGATCAAATTAAACCCAAATGCTCAAGGGTTTTGGGACCAAGTGTGAAGGCCAACCAAGAAAAAAAAACACCTCCTAGAGAAACGATCGCAATAAGCAGCCTCTTGTGTGTGCGCGCGCGCGCACACACACACACACACACACACACACACACACACACACACACACACACACACACACACACACACACACACACACAGAGAGAGAGAGAGAGAGAGAGAGAGAGAGAGAGAGAGAGAGAGAGAGAGAGAGAGAGAGAGAGAGAGAGAGAGAGAGAGAGAGAGAGAGAGAGAGAGAGAGAGAGAGAGAGAGAGAGAGAGAGAGGTCTTCGTCTCCTAGCCGTGCTGTGACGGAAGTTGTAATTCTCCCAACACCAAGCCAACGAGCCCAAGCGCACTCTCCCACGCCTCGCTCGCCTTGACCTTCTTCTCCATGGTTCCTTTCCCCCATCTTGCATGCATGCAAACCCACGCCCCAATTAGTTTGTTTAATCGGAGCTTTGATACCAATATAAGACCAGAGGGTATTGGAACTGCCTACTCCACCCAATCTGCCCCGACCCCTTTTTAAGCTAGCAGAGCCGCCATGCTCAATTCCCACCAAGGCCTTGGCCGTTCTCGGCTTACCCTTGGTCTTACACAAAGTGTAATAGGTCATTCCCTACACTAAACCAATTGTGTTGCCCCCCCCCCCCCCCCCCCCCCCCCCCCCCCCCCCCCCCCCCCCCAAAACAAGCTACCCAGGATATTTTGTTTTGGAGGAGGCACATGCAGCTATGGGGCAGTTTATGCCGGGGCCTCCCGCGTATGGAGTGCCCTCATCTCTAATTGACACCCTCAGTTTTTAGAGGGGATCTACGGTTGAAAATCGACGTCGCTTGTCGGCGAAGATCACAACCGTTGATCCAGAATGTAAACTAAATGTAAACTCAGACAAATGTGAATTAGTTGTAAACTTGATGTGAACTCTGGAAACTATGTGTACTACAGTGTTGTAAACTCGATGTGAACTAAGATCGTGGCGGGCTAGATCTACACAATATAATGCTATTGTTCTACATGTATATCAAAACGAGAGCGTAGTGGTAACACATTGGGCTTGATACAGGGAGGTGGTGAGGTCGAATCCCATACAATCCCTATTTTCTCTCTAAATGAATCAACGGCTCACGATCCACAATGATCTGGGACCGTAGATCCCCTCTAAAAATTGAGGGTGTCAAATAGAGATGTGGATGGAGAGCCCTCTTTAACAATTCATTGACCCTGTCCGATTGAGAAACTACGCTTAACTTTCCATCAATAAATGAATCGACGACCCACGATCCACAATGATCTGGTTAACTTTCCATCAATAAATGAATCGACGGTCCACGATCCACAATGATCTGGACCGTAGATCCCCTCTAAAAATTGAGGGTGTCAAATAGAGACGTGGATGGAGGGCCCTCTCCAACAATTTATTGACCCTGTCAGATTGAGAAACTACGGTTAACTTTCCATCAGTAGTGGCGAGTCTCCAAAAGTCCACTTGACTGGGCAACCTCCTCCGACGCCTTCCTGCCACTGCATCATTTTTCCCGATTAGCTCGTCAGCAGGGAGCTCTGTTGCTGACTTTACAACGGGAATTGTGAAAATCGCAGAGGCAGAGAGAGAGAGAGAGAGTTTACAATACCATCAATTGGGTGCTGCAAATTTGGATCCTACGTTGTGGGCTGCAGATCCCATAACCTTGCCCTCGTCAGATGAAGCGCAGGATCTCATTCAGCTGAGATAACATGATGGCACATGTTGCCCCCGCCGAGTATGCCATCCATGGCCGTGAAGCCCCCTCTTACAATGCAACGACAGAGTACTATGGAGGGGACTATCTCCCTCCCCAGGTACCTGGTGATCCCATGGCTTTCCACCGGCAGCAACACCAGCTTTCCGAGGATGCTTCTGTTTTGGCAGATGCTCTTGCTGGTATAGAGATTGCACAGTCAGGACGAGGCAAGCCTGGGCCTCCCCACAACAAGGAGCTTGTGGTTCATGCCATTGAAGCTGCTGCCTCTGTTCTTAGGGATCAAGCCTCTGCTCTTCGAGACCAGGTTCATTTTTCTGCCTCCAATGTTACGTTTCTCTCTTAATCAAGTAGATCCGACAAATGCATAAAGCTGCTGCTGCAGTTGTTTGTTTAAAGAAAATTTGGACGTGCAGTTTAGAGGCCTTGTCATGATATAGCATTTCATGGAAGATCGAGACATTTTGACCAAATCAGATCACATAGTCTAACTAAATATCTTAGATGTCTTATGTATCTATGTGATTCCAATATCGCCTGTTTTTACAGATGCTAAGTGAGGTGCAATCACTTTGTAGGGGAGAAGCAATAGCAGCCATCTGCAAGAGTACAAGAAAGATAACCATCAGCTCCATCAAGCACATAAGTGAACATATTATGCACATAGGCGAACGTATAGTAGGACATCCCATTACTGTATCATTGCCCACCATGGTGGGTGTACTAGCTATTGACAAGCTATGAGCACTTTAGATGCCAGTTTGACATAACACGAGAGGTTGCCATGTTGCTGGCAGAAAGAGCGTCACAATGGGCTTTCTAGCTGCAAGATGACAGCCTTGGAAATAAACAAAAATGATATGGCTTGATAGGAGTTTTTGGGAAGGGTTTTTGAGTCTCTCTCTCTCTCTCTCTCTCTCTCTCTCTCTCTCTCTCTCTTTCTCTCTCTCTCTCTCTCTCAAAGCGGGGCTTTTACCCCTTTGCATTACATAAAGTTGACCATAGGTCCATATACAATAGATATGAAAAAAATCCTGAAAGATATGCAATGAGATCATGGAAGTGAAAATCCCAAAACAAACCATAGGAAATATCTAAGGATAACGATACTCTAATCAGGAAGTTAAAGATCCTAAAACAAACCACATGATACATCTAGGGATAAAGATACTCTGTGTGTGTGTGTCTATGACCCTTCACGAGAAAATAGCTTCCACTATAGTAGGAATATATGCGCCGAGGGTGTAGCCAGGACGGGCACCACGTTCCAACGGAAAAGAACAGACTGAACAGACTTTTAGCACTTCAATAACAACTGAACTGAAAGAGAGAAACAACATGAGACGGGGAGTGGCGAAATTCCACCCCAAGAGAGCATTGGCCCGAAACCTTGACGCACCTTTCGGTATTCCTTTATATTGCTTGAACTTAGTACAATGCCGGTACTCCACCCTCTGCACCTTTGTACCGAAGCGTGCTAGAGAATTATCCCTCTGCACATATTTAAAGGCCCCTGGCCCATGAAAAGTAGTTACATGAAAAGCATTAAACTCAAAAGCATCTGGTCATCTTGCCCAAAAGCGTTGTCTTCGTCGGATTCTGTGCGAGAACCCATGTGTGCTGCAGAAAGGGTTGGATCCTCTGTAGAAGAAGAATCGTCTCAGCTTTGATACTACTCTTACATGCTTGAAGACTCCGGGCAAGAAATCAATAGCAACACACGAACAAAATCCGCAAATAATTGAACTGAACTAGAATAGAGAGACAGAAGAAGAGTGTTGACGCGAGACTCCAAGCAAGAAATCAATAGCAACACACGAACGAAAACCTCAAATAACTGAACTGAACCAGAATAGAGAGACAAAAGAGGAGAGTCAACACGAGACTCCAAGCCAGAAATCAATAGCAACACACGAACACGAACCGCAAATAACTGGACTGATTTCTTGCTTGGAGACTCCAAGTAAGAAATCAATAGCAACACAAACAAAAACCGCAAATAAACTGAACTGAACCAGAATACAGAGACACAAGAGGAGAGTCGAGACAAGATGATTCCGTCCCTAGATGTACTAGCCCCAAAGATTGGCACCCTTCCAATGTTTCTAAATTATGGCTTCACAAAGGTATAACTCCCGAGGGTCCATCTCTCTTCGAGACTCTACGTCCAGATGCTCTCTAAGAGTAGCCAAATAGTACAAGGGATGCCTAAAAGCAGAGGCCCAAAAACCTCATCTGTCGAAGCACTTGACCCTAAAAGCATAGTTACTCGGAACGGGAAATGGGAACGGGGAACGACAACATGCATGAAATGCCATTCCCTGTTTCGGATACTCATGTTTGAAACACGGAACAGGGATTTGGAACGGGGACGTGAAAATGGCCATTCTGTGTTACTATGTGCACCAAAAAGCATGCGAAACCTCAGCTCTAGAAGCACTTGACCCTAAAAGCATGTGCACCAAAAAGCATGCGAAAACTTGCCGTGCCTTGCAGCCAAGGCAAAACGCGAAAATCCGTACAACAGTGCCACGTGGTAGTGAGTGCAATCTACCAAAATGTGCCTCAGCCTTGGTGCTCTGACTTTTTAGGGTTTTAGGCCCCTCGATTGGTGTTGCATAAGTTGGTAGGTCGTTACGTGTTAAACCCTAATCCCTTAGGCCTCTCGGCCACATCGTCTGGGTTAAAGTTTTTAATCTCTAACCCCTTGTTCTCTTGGCCAATTCCTGAGGTTGGGCATGCCACATCACCAACTTGTGGCAATGTCACAAACTGTTGACGTTGAAGACGAAGAAGGTTAGGACTCCTTGATTCTAACTCTAGCCAACATGTAGAACCTAGCCGAGGGGCCTAAACTCTAGCAGTAGCAGAAGAAGTAGAAGTTTTACCAACTTAAAGACCAAAGAGGGTTAGGATAAAAATCCTAACCCAAATCATGGAAAATGTATTACTTGCATTCATGGGAAGCAGCATCGAGAATCTATTGAGAGGCATGCTACATGCCAAGCCATCGCCGTTTTGGAGTTGGTTCACACCGACCTTTGTGGACCTATCCGGACCCCTTCCCTCGGCAAGGCTCTTTATTTCATGTTATTGGTGGATGATTTCAATTGCTTTACTTGGGTATACTTTCTACAACACAAGTATGAGGCATTTGACCTCTTCAAGAATTGGCGTTCTCTTGTGGAGAAGGAACGCAATCAAGTGTTGAAGACTATTTGATTTGACAAAGGTGGGGAGTTTACCTCCAATGCTTTAATGTTTTGTGCGGACCATGACATCAAGCGAGAGCTTGCGAATTCCGGATCATCTTCAGAGAATGGTGTCGTGGAGAGGAAGAATAGGACAATGGTAGAAATGGCACAAACCATGCTTGAGGGGGATGTTTGACCCCAAGTCCAAGACAACGATTTTTGTCGGCCATAACTCGCTTTCCGAGGGATATCAACTCTATGATCCAGAGAAGAAGGATGTTATACTTAGCCGTGATGTTGTCTGCGATGAGTTTTTACCTTCAGAGGGGGATTCCGCTCCTAAGTCTTCAACGACGATTTGCCGATATTTGGGACACCCATATTTTGATTTGCCTCTTGATGAGCCCTCTTCGCCTACCTGTGTTCCTCAAGCTTCAGAGGAGAATGCACCCATTCTCGATGATGCAGATGACAGTGGTTCTCATCATACTGCAGAGTTAGAGCCAGATATATCAGTAGCTCCTCCCCCAGGGAGCAAGATAGACAAGTTGCCAAAGTGCCATGGCTATTGGAGACTTTGCGAGATTCAGCAACTTCAGATTTTCTACCTGATTGGTGTGCAGCCTGTTCTACACGGCGTTCTCAGTGACTTCGTGCTGCTGAGGTGGATGAGACTTTATTACAGGTTGTTAGATTTACACCACTTTGTTGCTTCACAGGTCTAGGGCATGCATGTACGGCTAGTGTGCCTCCGGGATGGCCACCCTTTGCATATGCATATAGGCTGCATTGTCCGGCCGCCCACTTTTGGGCCGGCCGCCTTCCTTTGTCTAGGCGCCCTACTCACTTATATTATGTTGGGTCGTGGGGGCATTCCTCTTGCATTGCTCGACCTCCCCTTGGGCACCTATATAAGTAAGGCCGGGGGGGGGGAGGTACCCACAGACAGACATTGATACGTTGTATTGTAGGTCTCATGTTCTAGTAGTCATGGGTGTGAGTGTGCGTGCGGAAGTGTGAGAGAGGGGGGGAGAGAGAGAGAGAGACAGAGAACACAAACACAAAACGCTCGTATGTGGAAGAGGGGGCGATCAACCCCCCATGACTACTAGAACAAGAAGACCTGTACAATGCTCAGATGATGATGAAATGTGTAACCCCCCTAGCTCCATATATATGAGTGCCCAAGGTGGGCGCCCAACTCAAGTGGACAGTCGGCCCCAAACTCGGGCGGTCGGACAAGGTACAACCTATGCTATGGGTGGCCAACCCGGAGACACTAGCCATACAAGGAAGCGCCCTAGACCTGTGTGAAGCAGCAGAGTGGTGTAAATCTAACAACCCCTCTCAACAGTTGATGCTGAACAAATTTCGTGAAGCCGAAGATGTGAGGCAAAGGAGGAAGATGTCTGCAGCAATCTGGGGTGTCCCAACCTCCAAGAGATGTCCATGGTAAAGTGCCGTCACGAGCAGTGTAGCAAACTGCTATACTCCGCCGATACAGGGTGGAGATACTGCGTGAAGGTCCCGAACTGAGTGTGAAAACAACTCCTTGTCGTAAAAGAAGTGCCAATAGACGTGCAAGTGTCACAAAGTGATGACGTGGCTACGGACAGCAGAAACCCTAATTTCTGCCAGAAACCCTAAAACTCCTGCAAACCCTAATTTCTGCCAGAAACCCTAATTTTCGAAAATCGCGGAGGTGTTTTTTTTTTTTGGTGGAAATTTTGAGCGACGCAAATCTCAGCTTTTCGCTATGATTTGGGAGAAAGAGAGAAAAAGAGAACTTGCTTTTTACTGGCTCTCATCGAGAGAGAGAGTCTGCTTTTGCTTTCAAGCTTTCAAGGTTGGATCAAAACGTACGTACTCATCCATTCCGTACCGTACGGACGTTATGTACAGATCCGTACCGTACGGAACGATCCGTACGCCCGTACAGTGCTGATTTAAAATAAAAATCCAAATCTCTTGCAATAGTTACACAGTATATGGTTGTCTTGTAAAATGTGTCTTTGAATGTCTCTATAAGTTGTTAGCTTCTCTCTTGTTTTTTATTGGAAATGTCCTAGAAAATTTAGTACTTTGCGGTTTTTTTACAAGAGTACGTATTTTTACGTACGTAAATACGCCACGTACAGTACGTTTGGTACCACCTTGCAAGCTTTTGGGGCTCTGCTTTTGGGCATCCCTTGTAACCTTTAAATTAGTGGTGAGGGCCTCACTTCTCAGAGCATCTGGACGCAGAGTCTGAGAGTGAATCCCGACCCACTCTCTTGTACTTTGAACTAATTAATATAAAAAGAAATACCGAAAGGGGCACCAGTCTTTGGGGCCAATATCTCTAGGTACGGAACTCCGCCGGGCCAATGCAAATCTATTGTGATTTGTGAATTGTTTTGAAGGGGTTATTTGGTGCTGTCGCGGTTGATTCTTGACTTGGAGTGTCCAAGTTTGTTACAGTGGTATCAGAGCTCGGCCGATTTCTCTTCTACGAGAAATCTGATCCCCAATTTGTTTTTCGCGGCACCTATGGCTTCACGCAAGGATCAGTTGACTCCCTCTGCATCTGGAGATGCGGGCAGGGATCACAACGAAGATTCCGGCAGAGAGTATGGCCCGCCTCGGCCTACTCAGGTGGAGCGGCGAGAGATGGAGCATCGCCAGTTGATCGGTGATGCAACGAAGATGATGCTCAATTTTGCGAAGGACCCAAAATTTGCAAAATATATGAGCGAGACTTCTTTTCAAGAAGTGCATGAGCAGTGGCAGAAAACCACTACACCCACTCTCAAGAAACCTTCTGCTCACAAGAAATATTCAGAAAAGGAATTAGAAGAGGTGGTTGATGCATGGATTGCTCAGCTTTTTGACGCGCAAAAGAAAGCCAAAAATCACGGCAAAAAGCAGAAAAAAATCACTGACTTCCCGGGATATTTGGGTCGTCAGTCGACTTTTGACAAGGCAAAGAAACGGAAGAAGCGTGTTCGATTTGAGGGAGTACCCAGTTCTTCTTCTTCTTCTTCTTCTTCTTCTTCTTCTGATAGTTCTTCTAGCTCTTCAAATTCAAGCGAAGACGACAGAAAAGGTAAAAAGCGAAGCAAGAAACAAAGCTTCGGAAAGGGCAAGAAAAAAGGCAAAGAAGGCTACATCTCGCCTAGAGACTGATAGTTCTACTGAGGACTCGTCTACAGACAGCTCAGATTCCGATGACGGAAACTTTTATGCGAACAAGAAGAATTTTTACAAAGCTAACTAGTATGACTTTCTCGAAGATAAAAGCAAGAAAGTCCGAGAGTTTAAGGAAGGTGGCCACTCGATCAAGTTTGATACTTTTTCAGGATACTCAGATGCTTCGAAGGCTTTGTCTTTTATACAGCAGTTTGACATCGCTTTCGCGGGAGGACGCTATTCAGAGCACTCCAAGATTCGGAGAGCTGCCTCTTACTTTAAGGGGAATGCTCGTACTTAGTGGTCCATGCTTCTTTTAAACAAGACTGCGCCAGTTCAATGGCTGAAATTTAAGAAGCTTTTTATTTCTTCTTGGTTGATGCAAGAATATGAACGAGATATACGAGCTGCTTGGAACCATCTTCAGATGACCAAGAAAGATACAATCAATGCTTACTGTGAAAGATTCTGGTTCTCTTTTCTACCCGCCTCTTCATTCAAGAAGATCTCGTTCAGAGAACAGATTGAGCGGTTTACCTTGGGTCTACCTACAGAGATCCGAGATCATTGCTTGGAACAAAAGTCAGCTTCTATTTAGGAGCTGATGAGTCATGCGAAGCGGGGCTTTGCCATTCACTTGGGTAGTCTGACCTACCCCACAGATGAGGCCATGACACAACGAGTCGAACAGATTTCTGGGAATGAAAGTAGAAAGAAAAAGAGCAACCCAGACAAAAAGGATGCACGACCCAAGCTTACTCCCGAGGAGAGAGCTCACTTCCTCAGAGAGGGGAAGTGCTTTGGATGCGGGGAACATGGACATATCTCCGCGAAGTGCCCTAAAAAGGCACAGAAAGAACAGAATGATAAAGACGATGACAGGCCTGAGAGTTCGAGAGCAACTGAGGAACGTGGCAGAAAAGGCAGATAGAAAAGCAGAACTGGAACCACATGGCGTGGGACCTGCACCGAATCTAATGAATGAAAGTACAAACTTTGCCGCTTTTGGGGCAAAGTGAAGGATTATGAAGCTCTTTTGAAGGAGCTAAGGCCAACTTCTTTCACTTGGAATTGGCGGCTCGATTTGAAATTACGCCCGACAGACTGACGCCACAGGCGGAGGTAGTTCGATTGGCACCCGGATGGGATGTTGCCATTACACCGAGCATTGGCAAACTTCGTTTGCAATGACAGGGTGTTCAGGGCACGCGAGTGACGTTCTACTCAAGATCCCTTGGTACCACAAGAACTACGCCGTGGTTGACTACCGGGCCGAGAAAGCGACTTTGATAAATGAAGGGCTTAGAGATTGTACTTGATGAACTTGAGTTTCTTACTCATTCTTTTGGGAGAGAACTGAACGATGTATAAAGGTTGAATATGTTTTGAACTGATCAAAAGAATGCCAAGATTTTTCTCCACACTCATGCCGATTGCTTTTCAGAGGGCCTGAAGATCAAACCATTGATCTGATACCTGGAAGCACGCCACCGAACCGACCACATTACCGTGTGAGCCGAGTACAGAATGAAAAGATTATGAACCCAGTGAAAGACCTCTTGGAAAAGGGTCTTGTCCAGCATAGTACTTCACCGTATTGCTCTCCATTGTTGTTGGATTTGAAGAAAGATGGATTTTGGAGAATGTGTATCGATTATAGCGCTCTCAACGAAATCACCATCAAGAACAGATTTTCGATTCCTAGGATCGATGATATACTCGACAGAGTTACAGGGATCCTCGTGCTTTAGCAAGATTGACTTGAAGAGTGGATATCATCAGATCCGAATCGCGCCGGGAGACGTCTACAAGACAGCCTTTCGGGCGACTTTTGGGTTATTTGAGTTTTTGGTGATGCCTTTTGGCTTAACCAATGCTCCTGTGACATTTAACCGGATGATGGACAGGATTTTTCAAGAGTACCGGCTATTTGTTGGCACTTTCTTTGATGATATCATTGTTTTCTCCAAGAATGAAGCAGACCACAGAGATCATATGCTTCAGAGATACATTTTTTTGGGGACACTTTGTCTCAGCAACAGGAGTGCAAATGGATCCGGCCAAGATAGACACTATCTGTGATTGGCCCGATTTGAAAAATGTCCATGAAGTTGAAAGCTTCTTGGGATTGTGTTCGTACTACAGACGGTTCATTCGAAAGTTTGCAGAGGTTGCTTCCCCTTTGCATATCTTGATACAGAAAGGAGTCCCTTTCTCGTGGGGATCCACAAAGGTGACTGCCTTTCAAACATTGAAAGAGAAATTGACTATAGGACCAGATTTGACTTTGCCAGACTTGCAGAAGTCATTTGAAGTATTTTGTGATGCTTATGGTCGTAGTCTGGGTGCGGTCTTGATGCAAGAAGGCCATGTCATTGCTTACGAGAGCCGATTGTTCTCTAGGCCGGAGATGATAGCACAGATTTATGAGAGAGAGCTTTTGGTGGTTATCCATGCTCTTACTCAGTGGCGGCATTACTTGCTCAGAGCGGATTTTACTGTCTTTACAGACCATCAGAGTTTGCGCTACTTCTTGCCACAGAAGCAGCTTTTGGAAAAGCAGATGCGGTGGGCAAACATCTTGTCACAGTTTCACGTCCAGATTGTCCATATGCAGGGACATAAGAATGTGGTGGCAGATGCTTTGTCTCTAAAGCCGTTGGTTTTGGCTATTTCCGCGATACATCATAGGAGCTTCGAGGATACGGTCGATCAGTATGCCACAGATACAGATTTTGCAGATATTTTCACATGGATACGGGATGGGGAGACAATAGCTGGATACTCCCTTCGGGAAGGCTACTTGATGAGAAAGACTATGTTGTGCGTTACACAGCCGTTGCGGGAAAAGGTTATGACTGAATGCCACTGTCCACCTTTTACGGGTCACCGCGGCATTGCTACCACCATGAAGGGGTAGAGAGATACTTCTTTTGGTCGAGACTCGTGCGCAGTATGCTAGAAGGTCAAGTTTGACAGGCATAAGGCACAGGAATTGTTACAGTCTTTACCCATACCCACCCGCCCCTGGAAAAGTATGGAAATGGATTTCATTTTTGATCTCCCGAGAACACAGAATGATCACGATTTTCTGATTACATGGCACGTCTGAGACGATTGTCTCCGACAGAGACCCCAGATTTATGAGTTTGTTTTGGAAGGCAATTTGGGAGAACATTGGCACGCAGTTGCAGTTCTCGTCATCATTCCTTTTGCAGACTGACGGGCAATTTGAGATTGCCAATTCATTGATTTTAGATTTATTGAAGTCTTGTATCTCGGATCAAAAGACTCAATGGGAAAAGAACTTACCTTTGGTGGAATTTGCCTACAATAACATGATACACTCTTCGACGGGGAAGACGCCATGTGAGATTGTTGAAAGTGCTGCGAAGGTTCCATCCTTCCTGAGCACGAAAGATTAGATATTTGAAGCGGATGAATATTCGCGAGATTTGGATATGGCTTTTGCCAAGATTTGCAAGACTTTGCAGGAGTCTCAAGAATGACAGAAAAAGGCAGCGGATCGCCATCGTCGCGACTTGAAACTGAAGGAGCATGATTGGGTGCTCTTACGATTTGAGAAGGCACGCCTAAAAAAGAAAAAGGGAAAGGACAGGCTTTTTTCCAAAGCTTAGTATGCGGTACTACGGACCTTTCCAGATTATTGAAAAGATAAATGATGTCTCCTTTCGATTGAAACTGCCAGATACTTGGAGGATTCACAATGCATTGCATGTGAGTCTCTTGAAACCTGTTAAGGGTGATGTGCCTGATGATGGGGAGTCTGATGAGCAACCCGCAGTGGAAGAAAACGAGGAGACCCTTGTTCCTGAATAGATTTTGGCACATACGGATACGAAGAAAGGTAAAGTCCGAAGGCAGTTCTTGGTTAAGTTCAAGAACTTTTGTGCATTTGATGCGAAGTGGATGGAGGAGGAGGACTTAGCAGATACTCCTCGGATTGTGAAACTTTACCTCGATGTTTTGGTTTAGCATAGTCTACTCCAAACGGAACCCAGAAATTTAGCTTGGTCGAAGATCTGGTGTAGTGGGATGCACAAGAGGCGAGTTACTCCGCTCCTTTATCAACAGATGCCTTGATTTTGATACTAAGTCAGTGATGTCGCTTTGAGCTTCAGGGATACTGAGAGCTGACAGTATTCTGCTGGGTGACTTTATGAAATGGAATTCCTGATAGTGATACTGATTTGTTTCTTCACTTCTTACAATGCTTTCAAGAGGGGGGTATGTCACAAAGTGATGACGTGGCTACGGACAGCAGAAACCCTAAAATTCTTGCAAACCCTAATTTCTGCCAAAAACCCTAATTTCCGAAAATCGCGGAGGTGAATTTTTTTATTTTTTTTTGGTGGAAATTTTGAGCGACGCAAATCTCAGCTTTTTCCTATGATTTGGGAGAAAGAGAGAGAAAAAGAGAACTTGCTTTTTACTGGCTCTCATTGAGAGAGAGAGAGAATCTGCTTTTGCTTTCAAGCTTTTGGGGCTCTGCTTTTGGGCATCCCTTGTAACCTTTAAATTAGTGGTGAGGGCCTCACTTCTTAGAGCATCTGGACGCAGAGTCTGAGAGTGAATCCCGACCCACTCTCTTGTACTTTGAACTGATTAATATAAAAAGAAATACCGAAAGGGGCGCCAGTCTTTGGGGCCAATGTCTCTAGGCACGGAACTCCGCCAGGCCAGTGCAAATCTATTGTGATCTGTGAATTGTTTTGAAGTGGTTATTTGGTGCTGTCGCGGTTGATTCTTGACTTGGAGTATCCAAGTCTGTTACAGCAAGTGTCCTGCCCAATAGGATCTGTGGTGTTTGTAGTCAAACTATTTGGCGAAAATGGGGAAGCCTCGAAACAGTCATGAGAATGACCAGAAGCCTGTCAATGCATGAACCTGTAACCGAGTGTGGCCAGGTGGCTAAGCTGTGTAAAACTCCAGGAAGGCCAGATGTAGCAATTTGCGCCGTAATCGTCCTTCGAATCAAGGAAAGCTAGACTAAGCAGTTGTCACAAAAATACGGAAGCGTAAACTGACGTTTAATTGCACTTCAAATACTCAAGAGAATTAGAGGGAGAGAGAAAACTTGACACTCCATTGGGGACCAGAAGATGGGCTGGTCCCCCCCCTTAAAGAGAATATCTTTATTACTAAGGGAGAATCTTTACAAGCATAGGAACGGGGCATACGCCCGTCCTCTATTCTTTCTTCTGTTCTGTTCGGACTACTGACTGAGAAAGTGTTTCCACTTTCTTTCTACTTAGGGGATTTCCCCTCTTCTGCGAGACTGGTTGGAAGCTCTCGAAAAGAGAGTCTATCTTCCAAAACAGCTCATCGGAAGCTCTCACAGAGGAGAGTCCATCTTCCGTTATGTGTTGCCTTCTTGCTCATTCATTCATGCATCGAACACAAAAGAGAAACAAGTAAAATGCACACGCACATGCTTGCTGTAATTTTCTGCACATAACCTGAAATTCTTACCTGTGCACACCCCTACGGCGAAACAGAGGTCTTCTTCGCGATGGAATCGCGCCAAACTTGATGTAGACTTAGGATAAGGAGAGAGAAGAGAATATCTATGGCTGATCTACTGAAAACAGCCCTAATCGAGGTTATTAGGGGTTGAAAACAGAGAATTACAGCAGCCGCACTCTGCTAAGAGAGCGTCTACGGCAGCTTCTCGCGATGAAACTTCACCAGAAGGTGTCTATGACTGTGAGATCCCTTGTTCTTGACAATGGGAGCACAAGGCTACCACATATGTCGCAAGGGGCTGCTCTCAAGCTTCAATGGAGGGCTCCACCACGTAGAGCACGCTCACATTAGGGGGGGTAGGTGCACTGCCAGCCCTGAAAATGGGGGCGGGGAGGCTCCTAAATAGCCATCAGGGAGAGGGGACGCTAGGAAGAGAGAGAGGGTGAGAGTGAGAGTGAGAGAGAGTTAGTTTGCATTGGTAAGTGTGCCACTTGGCACACTTACTTTAAAAACTTAAAAACCATTCAACTTTTGACTTTAAAAACTTCTAGCTCATTAATTAAAAATGTGCAACTAACTAACAAATGCTACCAATGATTCTTTTATGAGAACACCAAAGGTCTGCCGGCGCAATGCCGCACTGGCACTGCACCGCCTTTACCTGTTCACACTTGTCCGGCCGCCTGCCCGGGCACGGACCGTTAAATTTAATTTAACGAAACTTACCCTAAGGCTTTATTAGCTTTATTAGCCTTAGGGTCACTGTTCTAAGGACCCCATCTCATTCATGTGCTTGTACTGACGCGCGTATTTTTCCTGAGCCTAAAATCTGAGGCTACTGCTTACCCCTTTCTGAAGACCCGATTTCCCAATCACTAGGGCTTCAGGGTAATTTTTGCTAAAGTCCCTCTGAGGTGTTGTGGCCCGCATTTAGGCTCACCTGAGGCCTTCGAACTGCTAGGTCTATTCTGGTGTACACAACTAATTAGATGATTCTGTTCTCGTAAATAAATTAATTATTTACAAAGTCTGACTTAGTTACAGCAGTGTGCATTGTAGAAGCTACCGTAAGTTGCAGCAGTCATCGAGAGACCGCACGACCTCCATTGGATGGTGTCTTGTCAGTAGGTAGGGTAATCCAAGATGAGGGGAAAGCCAGACTCGAGAGTCTGCGCTGTGAAGGGCCTTGAGAAGAGGGGTGGTCAGACCAAGTGTCTACACTGTAATCATCCTGTATGAAGAAGGGAAGCCAGACTGAGTAGTTTGCGTTGTGAATAATCTTTGAGAAGAGGAAAGGCTAGAACAATCTGTCTGTGCCGTCTTGTCTTTATCTCATGTCTCCAATCCTCCGGTGTAAACCAAAACATAATCCACGCCAACAACGCCACCAAACCGCATCTCGGTGTGGCTCTTAATGTGAATGAATTGGGAGTGGCCTATTGCCCAAGTCGGGGGATAAATCTGCTGTAAGGTTACTGAGCATGAGTGTAAGCAACTCTGAGGGTAGCAATCCAAATGATCGGGAGTGTAGTAGAGCAACTGCACTACCATCCAAGCCAGTAGGCTCCGGTTGACTCCGGATGTAGTCGCGTAATGATGCGCGATCTCTCGCATCTTGCGGGTAAACTCTCTAAGAGAGTCTAAAGAACAGAAGTCCCACTCCAGTCTGTAGATCCAAGCAATGAATCTGTCCAAGAAGAGATCCAAGATCCTCTCCCTAAGTCCATGTAGATGCTCCTTTGTAAGCAAGTGATCTGACATGTTGAGGTCAAGTGGTAAGTGTCTGTTTACCAAAGATGGTGCTGTCCTCTTTGGGAATGTCGGAATCCCATATGCCATGAGCATGGCCATATCTTGTGTGAACTTCTCTGATGAGTGCAAAGGTGTGTCCATAGCAAACCACAAGTCACCACCCCCTCTGGAGTGCGCAACCGCCGAATGATGGCTGGAATGAATGGATCTCCCAAGGATCGTATGCCCATAGATGATCAAGCTGACGTTGAAGATATCGTGTACTACAGCAATCATTGAGAGACCGCACGGACCACCATCGGATGGTATCCTGGCTGGAGGTAACGTCATCCTCTGTAAAAAACACAAATCATGTGGCTGCTGTCCACCCAAAAACGCAACTGCGAGGTTCCTAGTAGGGTCCGGAGCGGTGCAGAGGGTTTGGGGAGGGTGGGGAATCAAAGTCACAACCCCGGGTGGGGGAGAAAACAGCAGTGGGGAATGGCTGAAAACTGTAGTAAATGAAGAGGATTGTCGTTGGGAAAGCATCGGATGCTGAGCTGAGGGTTGGGTGTAGGCATGATCCAAGATGGGCCCCCTCTCAACCTAAAAACGCAAGTATATCTACCCTGAAAACGCAGCTCTGCCAAAAGACGCAAGTGCTCCCCAAAATGTAAGGGGCAGCAAAAAACGCAAGTGGATAGGAGGGGTTTTCTGGCGATCAAAGAGCTAGACGTGAAACACAAATCTGCCAAAAAATGCAGATGGAGGAGAGGTAGTTCCGGCGATGAAACTGGCCTCTGTGGCTAGCACTAATGGGTGAGGGTAGAGATCTGGTGTTCTCCAGCAAAAATGCAAGGGGAAGGATGAGGTCTTCGTGATGGATATCCTCCAACTGCTGGCGCCCCCCCTCTTGGTGTAAAAACATTGGCAGATTTGCACAAGGGAGATAACTTGAAGCAACAGGTGATGCGCTTGGTCTCAAGACCATGAAGAGCTGAAGCTGTTGATACCTTGTGAGAGTGCGCATGTGCGGAAGCGTGAGAGAGGGGGGAGAGAGAAAGAGAGAGAACACGACCATGCTCATGGCATATGGGATTCCGACATTCCTAGAGAAGACACCACCATCTTGGGTGGACAGACACTTACCACTTGACCTCGACACGTTAGATCACTTGCTTACAGCCTAACACAGGAGCATCTACATGGACTTAGGGAGAGGATCTTGGATCTCTTCTTGGATAGGTGCATTTCTTGGAGCTACAGACTAGAGTGGGACTTTAGTGCTTTGGAATCTCTTGGAGAGTTTACCCGTTAGATGGGGGAGGCACCTACATCTGGAGTCACCTGAAGCTTGGCTTGGATGGTAGTGCAGTTGCTCTGCTACACTCCTGATCATTTGGATTGCTACCTCCAGAGTTGCTTAAACTCACCCTTAGTAACCTTACAACAGACTTATCCCCCGACCTGGGCAGTAGGCCACTCCTAGCTCATTCACATTGAGAGCCACACCGAGATACGGTTTGGAGGCGTTGGTGGTGCGGATTTTGTTTTGGTTATCGGAGGATTGGAGGTAGGAGATACAGACAAGACGTCACAGACAGATTGGTCTGGCCTTTCACTTCTCAGAGATTATTCACAGCGCAGATTGTTCAGTCTGGCTTCCCTTCTTCATACAGGATGATTACGGTGCAGACAGCTTGGTCTGACCACACCTCTTCTCAGAGGCCCTTCACAACCAGACTATTGAGTTTGGCTTTCCCCTCATCTTGGATTACCCTACCTATTGATAGGTCACCATCTGGTGGTGGTTCGTGCGGTCTCCCGTCGACTGCTGCAGCCTACGGTGGCTTCTACAGTGCAGACTGTTTAGTTTGGCTTTCCTTGATTCGGAGGAGTTTACGACACAGATTGCTACATTTGGCCTTCCTGGAGTTTTACACAGCTTAGCCACCTGGCCACATTGGGTTGCAGGTTCATGCATTGACAAGCTTCCGATCATTCTCATGATTGTTCCTGGGCTTCCCCATTTTCTCCATATGTTTTGACTACAAACACCATAGATCCTATAGGGCAGGACACTTGCAGGTCTATTGGCACTCCTCTCACGACAAGGAGTTGTTTTCACACTTAGTTCTGGACCTTCAGGCAATATCTTGACCCTGCATCGACGGAGTACAGCAGTTTGCTACACTGCTTGTGACGGCACTTCACTATGGAGATTTCTTGGCTGTTGGGACACCCCAGACTGCTACTACACTCATGGAGTATCCTTTAATGGACATTGCAATAAAAATCTTCATCATTTGCCTCACATCTTCGGCTTCATGCGGTTTGTTCAACATCAGGTGCTGAGAGGGGGTGTTAGATTTACACCACTCTGCTGCTTCACAGGTCTAGGGCATGCATGTACGACTAGTGTGCCTCCAGGCTGGCCACCCTTTGCATATGCATATAGGCTGCATTGTCCGGCCAAGCCCACAACCGGGCTGACCACCCTTTGCATATGCATATAGGCTGCATTGTTCGGCCGCCCACTTTTGGGCCGATCGCCTTCCTTTGTCTAGGCGCCCTACTCACTTATATTATGCTGGGTCGTGGGGGCATTCCTCTTGCACTGCTTGATCTCCCCTTGTGCACCTATATATGTGAGACTTGGGGGGTACCCACACACAGACACTGATACGCTGTATTGCGGGTCTGATGTTCTGGTAGTCATGGGGGGTTGATCGCCTGCTCCTTCATATCTAGCGTTTGTGTTCTCTCTCTCTCTCTCTCTCTCTCCCCCCCCTCTCCTCTCTCACGCTTTCGCACACGCACACTCTCACACAGGTGAACTATACTTTGATGTCTATAGTGATCAAGGACAGAGATCCTCTTACAGTTGAGGAGGCATTTTCACAACCGAAGTGGAAGTTGGCCATGCAAAAAGAACTTGATCCCATCAAGAAGAACAACACTTGGGAGCTGGTTCCACAACCTGCCAAGCAATAAGTGATTGGTGTCAAATGGGTCTACGTGACCAAGTACAACTCTGATGGTTCTTTGGACAAGCACCAGGCAAGACTAGTTGCCAAGGGCTTCTCTCAGAAACCTGGTGTGGACTATGACGAGCCTTGGCACCGACTGCAAGGATGGCAACCATTCGGATAGTTTTTGCCCTTGCTACCTTTTTCGGGTGGTCGGTTTTTCAGATCGATGTTGTTTCGGCATTTCTTAATGGGGATTTAGAGGAGGAGGTGTATATGGAGCAACCTCTAGGGTTCAAGGATCCAGACTTTGCAGACATGGTTTGTAGGTTGCTAAAGGCTCTCTATGGCCTAAAGCAATCCACTCGAGCGTGGTACTAGAAGATAGACTCTTTCTTCCTACGACACTCGTTTCAACAATCTCCTGCAGATCCAATTTATACATTTACCGTGAGGGAGGATTGGTGACACTTGTTCTCCTCTATGCGGATGATCTTGTGATTATAGGTAGCCATGCTGAGCACATTCGCAGTCCTATGGAGACCTTGGCTAAGGAGTTTGAGATGACAGATCTTGGCTTGCTTCATCACTTTCTTGGATTGGAGATATGGTAGAAAGAGGGGGGACATCTTTCTCTCCCAGGAGTGTTATATCCAAGAATTGTTGGAAGCATTTGGTATGACTGAGTGCAAACCTATCTCAACCCCCTATGGATCCCAATCAGAAGTTGTCACAATATGATTCCCAGATGTAGCAGATGCTACAAAGTATCGGAAACTGGTTGGTTCTCTTATTTGGATTCTCAACACCCGATTTGATGTCAATTTCCGAGTGGGACTTCTCAATTCTTTCATGCAAAAATCTGCCAAGTCACATTTGGAGCACAGGCTCTTCGGACTTGTGGTATTTAAAGGCGACCAAGTCATTACGCATTCACTATGTGGTTAGAGGTACAAACTCGTAGATTATTCTACGAGGATAGAGTGATTCGGATTGGGGTGGAGATCCAAATGGACGACGGTCGACTACAGGTTACACCTGTTCTTAGGGCTCAGGAGCAGTTTCATGGAGCAACGAGAAAAAACCTACAATTGCCTTATCTTCCACAGAGGCAGAATACCGAGCTGTTTGTAGTGCTACATGTGAGTCAGTGTGGATATGGAGGTTACTTTTGGAGATGGGATCTCCCGTGCAGACGACGATTATGTACTCTGACAACCAGAGTTGTATAGCCATTGCGAGAAACCCAGTGTTCCATGCCTGAACCAAGCATATAGAGATACATTGCCATTTTGTTTGTGAGAAGACCAAGGATGGATCTATTCGACTAGAGTACATCCCGACTTCGGATAACCTTGCTAACATCTTCACCAAACCTCTTCCGCAAGCGACATTATCCTCTCATGCTAGCTCCCTTGGACTTGTTTCCCGTCCAAGAGCTGAAAGGGGGTGTTAGAGTTCAGTTTTCTCTACGGTGGTAGCTCCAATATCCCCCAGGAGATGATTAGGGAGTGAGTTGTTTTGTGGTTGTGCCCAACCATATTTGAGGTAGATGTACTTGTTCTCTGCGATGCACTCCACGGTGTTGCTCACCAGGTAGGCTGAAATGAGGCAAGACCCCCATTCCTAGGGTTTGCAGGGGTCAGAGTCTCAAGTGCTTTGCAGTTTAGCTACTAAACATGTGTCATGTCACTTTCAGTGAGTTCACATATTTATTATCCATTTATCAAGATCGTGGGGTTATGCAGTAGGTAGGGCAAATCTGGGATTTGCCTATATATGCAACCCCTCCCCCTCGTACTTTTGGCATGTGTTGTGATCATTGCAAAGCTTCAACGTCTGGGCACAGTCTCACTCTCTAGCGTTCTCTCCTTACTAGCGTTTTCATTGTGTGCGTCTTCACCCTCTCTCTCTAGCTTTTCTAACCACCATCTCTCTCTCTCTCTCTCTCTCTCTCTCTCTCTCTCTCTCCATCGTTTTTCCTCAACGATCTCTCTCCCCCTTGCTAGTGCTCCCTCTCCCTTATCGTTTGAACACCTCTCGGTGTGGCATTACCTACGTGAGTTTGCGTGCCCGTTCGGTGGGCGGTACACGCTAGGAGCTTGACGAGGAGATCCATCGCGATAGATATGAGATTTATTGGCTGCCCAATACGAAGAGGCTCGCTCGTGGTCGGAGACAAGTTCGTCACACGATTCACCCTTTTCCCTTGCACCTTTGACAATTCTCCCCTCTTGAAAGAATTGTAATCGCCCTCGATTACATCTGCAAAAAAGCCAAAGGGTAGAAACTCTCTTCAATAGACACCGACTCTTATGTTCTCATGCACTAGACTCCACCAATCCAACACTTCTACAAAGACATTAGTCATTGATCAATCACATTTCTATCGAGCGTCTTAGATATAAATCCTGATCATTGTAACCATTTAGCAATCACATCGAGACCACGTTGATCTTTTCACAGATGTCTTGATCTACTAAATCTTGCTACTATCAAATTCATATCCTTTCATTTCACATTTCAATCAAGCAAACCATGCCCATGACCATCCACACAAGACAATACATCCACATAGCATGCAATTCGCAAATCACAAATTTGATGCACATTGTGAAGTTTTCGTCCGAGTTACGACCAGTTGATATTGTGCTAATTCTTTCTATCGTTTGTGGTGCGTATGCCCTAGTGACTACCTCATTTTTGTGCTATTTTTTTCGACTTAATGCTGCTTTTAGTGCTAGGCTTCATTATGGCTGAGTCTGCCCTTGATCTCCAGAGTCATGACAGATACTCAGTACACTGAACTTTGTGTTGATGTATGGTCATGTGTGTGTACATGTGGTGTGTGTTGTGTTTGTTGTGGTGCGTATGTCCTATCAACTACCTCATTTTTGTGCTAATTTGTTCGATTCGATGCTTCTTTTAGTGCTAGGCTCCATTATGGCTGAGTTTGTCCTTGATCTCCGGAGTCATGACAGAAACTCAGTACGCTGAACTTTGTGTTGATGTATGCTCATGTATGTGCGCGTGTTGTGTTTGGGAGCATATGATAGTACTTACTTCTACACCCACTATTGGGCATTGATGACGTTAGTGGGGATGTCGTGGTGTTTAGTCAATACTATGCATGATAAAGCTGATGGTTATATTGTCTTGTGGGTGACTACCATGGGTCTATACCTTGCACTTTCCTTTAAGGGTGAATCTGGGCTTATCCTGGATTTGTCTAGGTATATCTTGATGCACCAGAATCTCATTTAGTTCATTCACTTAGCCATCGCATCTAGATCTCACCGATCTCTAATAGATGTCCAGGTGCACTAAGTTCAAATCTTTCATTAGACAAAATGTTGTAGACATTTTGTCTCTCTCCATGTCTTTAACAATACACACATGGAAGAGCACATGTTTTCAGTTCAATCAACCGTGCATGTCCAGGCACTTAGAGTAGATGCATATCCTTTGGTTGCACACAGCATGATCATCAGATTACCATCAGATCCCATCAGGAGCATTTTTACAGTGCACATACCTATTTTCCCTATTTTAGCCATTTTTCACTTATTATTATTAAGTGACTTTGTTGGGAAATTGGGTAGGGCAAAATGACTAAGGAACTATATAAGAAAAGCTAGTGCTAGCACTTTCTGGCAGAAGAGGCAACAGGGACCAAGTGTCCAATAGAGCACCTTCTTAGCAAGACCCCCCGGGCATGACAACCTAGCGTTTTCAGCCAAGAACAAGCCTGGTGTTTTCATCAAGTACAGATCAGCCCCAACGTTTTGCCACTTGCAGATCAGCCTGGCGTTTGCAGATTCCATAGCGTTTTTGTAGCAAGACAGCAGATCAGCCCTAGCGTTTTTGGAGTTGCAGATTATCTAGTGTCACGTGACACATCCAACCCTATATTTCCTTGACAAGCTACAGCATGCCCAGGGTTTAGTTCAGTCAAGTCAGTCTAGAATAGGAAGTGTACTGGCACTTTTGTGAGTCTGTTCGCAGACCGGGCATGACCAGTCACGTAGAGTAGATGCATATCCTCTGGTTGCACACAGCATGATCATCAACATTCCCATCAGAATCCATCAGGGGAATTTTCCAGTGCATAAAACCTATTTTCCCTATTTTTGATATTTTTCACTTATTTATTAAGTGACTTTTGTTGGGAACTAGGTAGTGCATTTTTTTTTTTTTCCGAGAAAAAGATCCTTCTATTAGTTAATGAAAACTGCCCATAGGGCTACATCCACCTCTGCAGGAGAGGGCTACAACAAGCATGATGGGGAGACTCCCAATGAAAAAACAGCATATATACAATGGGGCTAAATCAAGAGATGGGAGGAGGGAAGAGCCACACAGGTGGACAGTAGTGCCATCTGAGCACCCCCTGGACCATGGTGTAGAAAGGCCCAGGGCGCCAGAGTCGAAGGAAAGCCTCTCGGCGCTCCCGCATGCGGTCGGAGCTGCCCTGTAGTCCCTCAAGCTGTCCTCTGAGAGTATGGATCAGCTCTAGCCAAAAGTCACGAACAGTCTCTGCTGGTGGCACAGGGCGAGCCTCAAAGATGCGGAAACAGCGGGCCCGCCAGATGAACCAGAGAGCTAAGCCGCTGATGAGCTCCCAACACTCCTCTCTCTCACTGCTCCAATCCTGTGGAGTAAGATCTGTAGCAGGCTGGAGTGTAGGTCGCCCCCCCTGTATCACTATCATCCTGCTGGTGGAAGATAGCTCAAACTGAAGTGCCGGGCCCGTGAGGGTGGACCAAGCCGTTGCCCCCCAAGTGTACTGTCGAGCTGTGGAGAGGGCAGGCATCAGCCGAAGAACTCGTAGCCACACCTGCTGGGCCGAGGGACAGTCCCAAAGACAGTGACGCTGACTCTCCACCAACTGGTCACAGGCTGTACATGCGGCCGAGAGACCACTATGCACAAGCTAACTCCCAACTGCTGTGGCTCTGTGTGCAACCAACCACTGGAACAAAGTGACGCGCCTCGGCTGTCTGGAGTCCCACAGCCTCTACCAAAAAGCTGCCAAGAACTCAACTGTGAGGCCCTCCTCTTGCCAATGACGTGCTGCAGCGGGGCGTGCCTCTCTCTACGCTGCAAGTATATGACATCCAAGCCGAACAGTGTACTGAAAGAAAGGGACTCCTGGGCGGTCTGCAGAAGAGAAGGGGTCCCTCCATAGCCACTCACCAGGATCCCACTGTACTCGTGCCAGTGGACAGCACTCCCAAGCCCATAGCCTCCAGTGTCCTGCCTCAAGAGCTGCTGGGTCAGGGTCTATGACGCATGTCCTCCCACAGATGCCCACAACTCGGATCCTCTGGAAACAACACTCTGCTACCTGCGGGGCCTCTACTGCAACTCGTTGTAATCGTCCCCCACCCTGAAGCTCGAGGAACAGGGCTGGTACAGTCTCTGAACAAGCCCTGACTGAGATGAGAACCTCCAGCCGTGTGAAGGCTCCCATCCATCGAGGTGCTACTCGCTCGAGAGGCGTGAGCCACTCAGCTGGAACTGACTCTGAGATGTCCTGACACATGCTCTGCACCCCTCTCATGCCCTGTAGCTGGACAGCCTGCACCTCCTCTGACAAACCTGTGAACTCTAGCCAGTCACCTAGAGAGCGCGCTGGACCTGCTGCCATGGGACCCCAAGAAACATGAGGCCTACTCCCAACCAAGTGGCCTCTCTGAGTGCTAACCATGGGGTTCCAGACGAGGGGCTGTCGTAGGCGCTCCTCCGTGCACGTCGGCTGTCTCTGCTCTAGACCACGCCGTAAGAGCTCCCAAGAACGAAGCAAACTCACAGCGAATCGGTCCTCCAGTCTCCTGCTCAAACCAACTCGGCGCAACTCTGTAAAGATCCATCTGGTCGAAGGTTGCCAAGGGCCTCCTGACTGAGGCACCCTGGCACGAAGCCTCTGCAGCAAGAACTCTTTCCAGGGCTCCTCGCCTGGAAGAAGTCCTCTGACGACGAACTTCCCAAGAAGGGCTCTGCTCTGCTGTGCTAGATCAATGATCCCAAGCCCTCCCTGAGAACAAGGAAGTGTGATGACTGACCAAGCCACCTTGGCTCGGGCAATCTGAGTGTCGCGACCTGACCAAAGGAAGTTCCTGATCAGCCTCTCTACCTGGCTGATACAAGAACTCGAGAAGATCCAGCAAGAAGTGATGTACCACATAGTTGCCAACAACACCTGGTTGGCAACTACTACTCTACCAGCCAGCGAAAGTCGTGTTGAGCTCCAATGTAACAGCTTTCTCCTGATGGACAGGAGAAGAGGAGCAATCTGCTGCTCGGGGGACAAATCCAAACCAACCTGACAACCCAAGTATTGAACTGCAGTCCCTGGAGGAATCCACCTGAAACCCTCTCCTGGCATCCACTCTGGCACAGGAGCACTGCCAAACGAGAAAGCCACTGTCTTTCTCCAGTTGATCAGTGCGCCCGATGCACAGCAGAAGGTCTCCAGAGCCTGCCCACACCTGTGTAAATTGGCCTCTTGGCCCTCTAAGTACAAGGCTGAGTCGTCGGCAAACTCAGCGTCCAGAAGCTCATCTCCCCGTATAGGGAGTGCTAAGCCCCTCAAACCAACCTGCTGTGACACCAAAAATCTGCTCATCGCCTCCGCATAGAAATGAAAGAGAAAGGGGGCAAGAGGACAACCCTGTCTGACCGATCGTGTGAGCATGAAGCACTCACCTCTACCTCCTGCCAAAAGCACCTAACTGTGAGCCTGTCTGTACAAAGCTGACACCCCTCTGATCCAAGCATCTGAAAAGCCCATCGTGCGAAGCGTGCCCTCTAGAAAGTCCCAATCAACTCTGTCGTATGCCTTCTCAAAATCGAGAAGAAGAATGACAAGGTCCTCCCCACGGAGACGTGCCAGGGCAGAAGCCTCCCAGAAAGTGAAGATGTTGTCAAGGATACTGCGTTCCTTGACAAAACCTGTCTGAGTCCCATGTATAAGGCTCTCCAAAAGTGGCTGAATCCTCAAACTCAGAGCCTTGGGAAGAATTTTGTAGGCTGAGTTGAGGATGGTGATGGGGCGCCACTGTCGAATCTCATCCAAGGAGCCACCCTCCTTTGGAATGAGGTAAATCAGGCCCTCACTCATGCTATCCGGCATCACTCCTGTGTGCAGAATGTACTGAAAGGCACTACAAAGATCTGGGCCAAGCAAGTCCCAGTACTCCAAGAAGAAGCTGGGAGTCAGCCCATCCTCACCTGGACAGCTACCACGAGAAAGGGCCCTAAGAGCCGTGTGCAGCTCCTCAAGCTGAAGAGGTACCTCTAGCCTCTGGCGCATCTCCTCAGTCACAAGACAAGGCATCTGCGCCCAAACCTGCTCCCTGCATGCATCTTGTCTCTCTGATTGGGGCTCAGCCGACAATAGCTCACGGTAAAAGTCAGTAGCAACTGCACGCATATCCTCAGGCTCACAAACAACTGACCCATCGGGTCTCCTCAGCTGATTGACCTTGGCATGCGAGTGCCGAGGTCCCACTGTCTCAAAAAAAACACGTGTCACTCTGTCACCTACGTGAGTCCACTGAGATGCCTGTAGGTGAAAGGCAAACTCATGGCGCCTCTCCTCTGTGCAAGCAAGCTCCTGTCGAGCCTGCTGTAACTGCTCCTCCAACCATGGACTGTCTGGATGCTGCTCCTGCATCCTCTGTAGTGAAGCAATGCCTCGTCTAAGACGCTGCTGCTCCTCTCTCTCTGCAGCTCGTCGAGCCAAAGACTCTTGGAGAAAAAAGTGGCTAAGCTGAGCTAGGCCTAAGGCCACTCTGTCTGCCGGTAGAGCCTGGCTGTCCATGCCCTCTGTCCAAAGAGCCTCTACCCTCTCTCTGAGTGCTGAGTCCAACAAGACCCGCTCTGGGATGCGAAGCATCGTGCTCCCACTCCTCTGTCTGTCTGCCACTGTGAGGATCACTGGTGCATGGTCTGAGAAGGATGTCCCTGCCAGGATGCCCACTGATCCCCCCAAGTCACTGAAGTGGTCACTAGTGTAGAAGCGATCTATCCGCGATAGATTCACTCCTCCCACTCTGCGGTCCGATCTAGAGAAGGCAAGACTCTCTGGAGGCCTCACAAAGCCAGAATGCTGCCATGTATCCGAGACCCTCAAAGTCATACACAACCTCTCCCAAGATGCTAACTCGACTCCATGCACAGTAGCATGGCTGCCTCCGATCCTGTCAGAAGGGTCCTCCAACATGTTGAAGTCCCCTCCTACACACCAATGGTCAACCTGTGGCAAAGACTCAACAATCTGTGACCAAAACTCTGCACGAGCACTCGCCACATTGGGTACATAGATGTTCAGGAAGCCCACAAGGCCACCCTGAACCTGCAAAGTGATCCACTGAGCCTTGCCTGGCACAATAATCTCTCTGCCCACAATGGCCTGCTGCAATGAGTCCGCAATAGTCATACATACCCCACCTTGGATGCCTCCAGGTCCAAAAGCAGCTGACCAAAAGGTATCATGACGTCCACGCAAAATCTGACGACATTGCCGAATGCGGCTCTCAGACAAATGGTGCTCCTGAAGCATAAGGAGATCAATCTCTCCTCCCACAAGGCAACGCTGAAGCTCCTGACGCAATCGGCCCTGTTGTCGTTGAAACTGGGGCCCACCTAATCCCTGCACGTTCCACGAGACGATCCTCATGGGGAGCGAGAGAGAACAGATGCTGCCGTAGCAGCAAGACGGGCTATCTTCAAGGCAGGCTTGGATGGGGAGTAATCCGCATCCGAGCGTCCTCTAGATAGGCGAGCCTGTAGTGAGTGCCTGGCCCAAGCCCAAGCAGAGCGAGCCGTGCGTAAAGCAACCTCCTCTGTCCAGGAGTCCTCATGTATGTATACATAGCAAGGCAAACACTGCGTATCAGCAAAAAAGTACACCACAATGTGCGTACATCCTGCTGAGTCTGGGGGTGTCACCGCAAAGTTGGCCAGTGGCCACAAAGTCTGCAACAAATCTGTAACTCCAAGTTCTCCCATGTGGTGAGAGAACTCGAGAACCTGTGTATGCAACCATCCCACCAATGAGTCGAGGGACCACTCTGTCTCGGTCCTACCACAGAGGGGAAAGGAGAAACCAACTGCTGAGTCGAAGGCCTCTGTCCCCCTAGCGGCGAGGAACAGAGCGTGGACCCTGAAGCAGGCTGCCTCGTGGTCTGCTGCGGAATCGTCGAGAAAGCGAGTGAATCCGTAATCGAAGAAGTCCCAGCGGCGTCGGAGGTCAATGCTCGTCAGACCACGAGGGATAGCTGCAAGGGAAGATGTCTGAATCTGTAGAGGGGGCCGCAAGAAGGGTTGACCCTCTCTCGCTAGGTGACTCGTGGCAAAAGCGCTGCCAAGAGATCTCCTAGCCGCCGGCGAGGGACTAGTCTCCTGAGTCGACTGTGATACTGAAGCAGGAGGAGGGGGAGAAGGAGCTTGGGGGGGGGGGGGGGGGGGAGAAGAGAAGCGGGGTGGGGCGGCAGAGACAGGGGGGCGAGGTGGGGAGTGGGCGGGAGCAGAGGGCGGGGGAGGGGATGAGGAGGAAGAGGGGAAATCTGAAGGTGGGGGGATTGGCGAGGGTGAAGCGGAAGTGGAGGCTGGCGTAGGGGGCTCCTTCTGCTCAAGAGGACCAAAGCAGTTCCATGTGGGAACCCATTGGTGCTGAGTAGGCACCTGAGGGCCACTCTGAGTGCCAGGCTGTCGCTGTGGCCCCTGGCGTCGACGGCCACGGGCCTGCTGCCACCCCTCCTCCGTTGGAGCCCCAGGCTCGGAGGGTGGCTCAGAATCTGTGCGCTATGTCGCTGGCTGAGGCTGCGGCCCAGCCTTGGCAGGCTGGGGCTGAGGCTGAGGTGCAGGTCGTGGCCTCCTCCGTGGACAGGCCTTCGCTAGGTGGCCCATCTGTCTGCAAATGAAGCACTGGTTCGGGAGACCCGAGTACTCCACACTCTGTCTAAACCAACCCCCACTTACCCGAGGCAGAAGGATGACCTTCGGGAGCGTGTGGGTATCTCTGACCAAAACTCGAACTGAAGGGATGCTGACCGCCTTGGTAGCTACTGATGCTGCCGTACGAGGTGTCTCCAGAAGAGTCCCGATGGAGGAGCTAATCCTGGAGAGAAGTGGAAGGTACTCCCTCCGTAAACCCGGAAAGCAAACTGAGATGGGGATGTCTGCCTCCTCTACTAGCACATCCGAAGTCGGGTGAAAACCATGTCGCCACTGTCGAAAGTGGGCGCGTGATGCTCGGATAGCCAGTGGACTCATAGCTATGACCTTGGAGGCCATCTCGGAGGTCTCGAACTCGATCTGGTAGTACCCCTGTCCGAGGATCTGGACATCCAAAATCTTGCCCACCTCTGCGAGAAGGCAAGCCTGGAGAAGGTCTCGCAACTCTCCTCTGCTAGGACGGGTGCCGAGAACCTTGCAGATGACAGAAGTCGCCTGCAAGCGCTCTACCTCTGCGGCAAGGCTCGCTTGCTCTGTCGGCGAAAGAGCAAGTCGAATGGTGGGCTCAGCGGGGTCGGGCGAGGGGGCTTCAGGCGAGTCCCTTTGTGGCGGAGCTGGAGCCTCCATCTGTGTCTACTGCTGAGTCGAAGAAGCGGACGGAGAAGAACAATCTGCAACCGAGTACGCCGAACACTTGTCCGAAGAAAAGTGTTGCAGAGCCAGGCGCAAAAAACCCTTCGGGGATAATGCGGACAGGGGGTGGGGGGGGGGGGATGGAGGGAAGGAAAAAGAGGCGAGCACAGGTACAGAAGGCTGCGAGGGGGGGGGGGGGGGGGGGGAGAAAACAGCCAAGGAATGGGGGGGGCAGCGGGCGGGCTAGAGGGGAGGGCGGCGGGCAGCAGGGGGCAGTAGGTGGCGGGCTGGGCTGGGTGGGGGAAACAGCGCGAAGGCGAGAGGGGGCAGGGGATGCAGCGCGAGGGCGAGGGGGGGGGCAGCACGAGGGCGAGAGAGAGAAGGGGGGTGAGGGGTAGCGATGGCGCAAGGGGGGGAGCGTGCAGCAGCAGCGAGCAGCAGTCTTTTCGAATATACCTCTTCTGTAGGTAGGGCATTTTTGCTAATGAAATATATAATCAAACCAGAGCTAGTACGTTCTGGCAAAAGAAGAGAAGAGGCAGCAGGAGCATTGCTCAACAGGCCAATTCTCAATTAAGACCAACACAAGGACCTGGCGTTTTCAGCCTTTAAAGACTTGGCGACTTCAGCCTCAGATCAGCGTTTTTCCCCTCAGCTAGGCCAGCGTTTCCATCACTTGCAAGACACAGCAATATAGCGTTTTCTTGGACCTGCTGTCTAGCGTTTTCAGCCAGCCTACCCAGCGTTTTTTTGCACCAGCAGGCAGCGATTCTGCAGCAGTATTACAGCCATAAGACAGCGTTTTTAGGGCAGCATTTCAGCACCATAAAGACAGCGTTTTTTCAGCAGCAAAACAGTGACAAAAAAGCCAGCAGAATCAGCGTTTTCATGCAACAGTCATTAGCGTTTTTGGATCTAGCCAGTTGTCAAGAGTTCAGCCTTAAAGTACGCAGCAAAGAAAGAGGTCGTCATCGGCACCGCAGTCTTCCAGGCATTCAATTTCCTGCATTGCATCATTTAGCTTCAATTTACACTTGTACCAGATTTGTGTAATCAATAGCGTAGACCTCTCTCGCCACCGAGAGAGGGGCCCTTGGGGAGGGTTTTCCAACATTCCTGGTGTCGTATTCTCTTCTCTCTCTATCTCTCAGTCTCAACACCTTCATTCGCAGTGTTATTCACTTTGTTTGTGATCACTTGCACTCTCTCACTAAAGGAACGGAAGGCTCTCCCTTCCGTAAGTAAAAGGAATCCTTGAGCAGAGTTCGGAACACTCATCTTGAGCAAAGTTCAACATTCACTTCCGCTGCACCTTACATTGGTATTAGAGCTTTGGCAGTGTTCTGTATCACACAAGGAAAGAACCACAAGAACCACATAATTTTTTTTTGCTTGTTGCGGTCGCACGTAACCCAAGTCCTCTTGGGCGTGTCGATTCCTAATCGTGTTTTTGAAGAGTGACAGGAAACCCAAGAAAGGAGGGCTTGTGCAGCCTCCCCTTGTGCCTCTTTTTACTCATTGAGAGCGGACCGTGCACTTAGCGGCCGACCAATCGACGTGAGGTGGGAAAAAGCAACCTTGGTGTGAGCGCAAGGCCGCCAAGAGGTGGATGCGTCCGTGGAAAAGAGCAGAACTCGGGTGAAGAGAAGATCCTTCTCTGACACAGATTGCAAGTGAAAGAAGAACCTCAAGACCCTCAAGAACCTCAAGAACTCAAGACCCTCAAGATCCCTAGAACCCAAGACCCACAAGAATCCAAGTTCCTCGTGAACTTAAGAACCAAAGATCGCAGTGTATGGTCATTACCCGAAGCGGAATGGATACTTCGCATGGAGGTGATGGACATGAAAGTAGTAAAGAAGAATTTCCTCACCATGGAGGTTTTCCTGACCCTCCCCCTTCGCCATCTACGCCAGGGATTGCACCAAATCCTATGGAGGCTTTGGTCAAGACGATGATGGACATGATGGCACAACAACAAGAACGGCAGGCAGCCTTCGAGGAACGGATGATTCGCGAGCGTGAACAAGCGCGCTTTGCGGACAAGGAACGAAAAGAAAGAAAAGCAGAAAGAAAGGTAGCTTTGGAGCGTGAGCGCAATGCTGTGCGCTTTGTGGCCGAAGAAAGACGAGCGGCCTCGGAGGCCGATTGTGAAGCCCAGAGAGACCTACGCATGCAAGAATTGGTTTGACAGGTCCTCGCCTCGAAGTCCGGGCCAGCCAAAGATGTTGGTAGTTCATCAAGTGGCGCAAGCCGAGATTCAGACTCCAACAACCCAGTCACAGAGAAGTTGACTTTCAGTAAGTATAATGGTAAGATGGACGCGACGGTTATTCATTCTTGGTTGCATCAATTTAATCCTTATGTTGCGACAATTAAGAAGACAGGAAATAGCAAAGTTTCGACGGCAGCTATGTACCTTGCCAGTGATGCTATCAATTGGTACCACGCATGGCAAGAGGCACAGTTAGCCGCGCACCTAGAGGAAGCCGACGAATTCACTTCCGTTTCCTTCAATAGGACCGATTTCCAAGACAAGCTCAAGGCACGGTTTATGCCACCTCAGTATCTCGCACGATTGAAGGACGATTGGCGCGGTCTCAAGCAAAATGGTATGCCAGTTATGTCTTTCTCTAATTGTGTTTTGCAGCTTGACACTCAAGTTGGATGCGGAGCGCAAGGAGGCATTCCTTTATGGATTGGACGAGTATATTAAGTATGATGTCGAGGTGCTCGATCCAATCGATCTCAACAAGGCGGTAGCAATTGCTCTCGCACAAAAGATGAAGCACAACAAGGGAAAACCTAAGGAACACAAGACTTCCACAAGTACCTCTTAGACTTCTCAGAACCCTCAGAATGGTAAGAGCGGTAAGAACGGTAACTCTTCTAACCAATATTCCAATAGTCTCTCAGAAAAGAACGCTTCCAATGAACCTAAGGGTAAAGCTAACACAATTGCTAAACCTAAGCTCACTCCAGATGAAAAGGTAGCACAAGGAATTCTAGGAGGATACATCACGTCGGAAGAGCAAAGCACTTATTCTAAGGAAAGTCGTTGTTTTCATTGTCACATCAAGGGTCACATAAAAAGAACATGTCCTAAGCTTGAATCGAATGAATCTAAAGAACCCACAGAACCCACTTCCTCTGTCAATGCAATAAATGACAACACGAGTGTGCCCCCCCAAGTTTCTCATGACCCTCGCATTGATGAGTCTCTCATTAAATGTTATGGTCATATGACGGGGCAGCGTTTTGTCATATTGTTTGACCCAAGCAGTATGCATGATGTGATTAGTCTCTCTCTTGTTGAGAGAGCCCACCTAGAGGTTAGTCCGAAATCTCCTCTTGAGGTCTCTGGCTTCGCTCCCGGTATGGACTCTCTCATCACGAAAGAGTGCCTTGATGTGTTGTTTACAGTTCAACAACCTGCTTTCCGAAGAAAATTTTTAGTCTCTTCTCTCTCAGGATGTGATATGATTTTGGGCATTCGATGGTTTCGTGAGCATAACCCTCTCATTGATTGGGCGAAAATACGTTCACTTTCAATGCCAAAAGTGACTCTCCCCTTGTCATTCGTGGAGAGCAAGTTGTTCATTCTCCATGTCTCATTTCTAATATGCATGCGAAGATTGAAAGGATTTAGGAGAAGGAGCCTCTCTTAGTCTCTTCTTCTCCAGAGCATGACACACATGATTTGCATGATGATAAGCATGATGAATTGAATGATAATGATACGCATGATGATTTGAATGACAATGACAAGCATGATGATTTGTATGATCAAGACGTGATTGTTCACAAGGATGATGGTTTAGTTGATTCTTTTTTTAGGGAAGCTAACCTCGTTGCAGATTCGATTAATCACGACGAATTGATTTCAACGTAACCGCGAAACGTTTCAAGGCCGAAACGTTTCACCCTGAAACGCGGCGTTTCACCACGAAACATTTCAGTTCAAAATGAGAGCACAGTGAAACGTGAGACCGAAACGTGCGTTCAACGACTTTGAAACTAAAACTATGGTAACTCGTTGTTAGTGAAACGGCTTGTGTTTCACTTGGTGAGCGAAACGTTTCAAGGCCCGAAACGTTTCAAGGCCCGAAACGTTTCATCTGTCCTGACCTGTCGAAACGCGTTTCATGGTGACGCTGATTGATTTTGGCTTTCGAGTCCAGGTCCATAGCACTTTCCCAGGCAGATTCGATCAAACACGAGGAACCGATCTTGGCTCTCGAGCCTAGGTCCAAAGAACCCCCACAGGAAGTACTATGTGTTCGAATCATTAGTCAGCACGCATTGTACGAGTGTTTCATTCGTGATCGTTTTCTGTATTTTAGTCAGCGTCTTTATGTGATCCCTTTTCCTAGGCATGCCATATTGTACGTTGAGCACTTTTCACTCATGAATGAGCACGGATGTATGCGGATTATTCATGAAAAGCTGAAAAGTATGCATTCAAGGAAGTCACATTCCATGTTTCTTCCTTGGCACGACCCAATTGTAGAAAGAGCACAAGAAAGTATAAGCACCAAGCATGGGCATTTCCGTTGTGAATTGCCACAGTTGATTGATTTAGATTAGCAAGATAAGATTCGATCTCATTGTTTGCGTGTGTGTGGTGAACGGTTTGGCACTCTGTGTTAGGGAATAAAGGCCTAAGTGCCTTGTACTTATTAACTTATAAGTTAAAAGACTTATAAGTGAGGGGGCCCAAGTGTGAATGGCCCCCTAGTCACTTACTCATATACTCAAAGGTCAAGCCCAAATGTTATTAGCGTGGCTTTTCCCAAAAAACTCAACGAGCTCTCTCTCTCTCTCTCTCTCACGCCTTTCTCTGCGTGAGCTTCTTCTGCGCCTCTCTCCTCTTCTCCTTCACTCTCATTGCATAGAGTAGCAAGTGGGCTCTCTCTCCTGCTCCCCCACACGTGGTATCAGAGCTTTAGGGTTTCCAAGAGAGCCATCTTCGCAACACAGATCAGAATTCGGTTCTTGCTCGCTGCGGGAAGGATATTCAACCGTTTTCGATCAACTCTGTCGCGAAGGGATCCTCTCACCGTGTAGAATCGACCTCCGGTGACAGTTTCCCCAAAATTAGGGTTTCAAAAACTGGCGAACAGCAGTCTATTTCTGCTGAAATTGACCAATTTCGGGGTCAATTTGATGCAATTTCATTAGGGCAAGTCTCACAGGTCAATCTTACAGGTGTTTCCACCAACGAGGTTCTGAAAATTCAGCAAAACAGGTGTTTACAGGTCTGATTTTTGCCCTAAAACAGGGAATTTCAGCAAGCAAATGATGTATACACCTTGTGGAAACCTTTGGTAAGGGTTTGGCAGTGAATGTACGCCGTTTTGGGGTGATTTCGCGTGAAATTTGCTCGCTGTTTTTCTGTAACAGCAAGCTGTTTTTTGCCCGATTGCGCACATTTGGGCGTGTTTAGGTCGGCAAAACAGGGTTTCAGTGTTTGCAATCACTCAGAATGACTTCTAGCAGTGAAAGTGGCAATTTGTTGCACATTCGCAAGCTTGAAGGTGCCCATAACTTTGCTATATGGAAGAAGCAATGTTATAATGTGATGTTGCAGAAGAAACAGGCGAAACCTATTAAGTTACAGGGTGTGAAACCGGTTGATATGGAGGTTGAAGAATGGGAAGAAGTGGACGAGTTGGCTCGCTCCACGATCATGCTTTCGGTGTCTGACAATTTACTCTTCAATGTAGAGAATGAGCAGACAGCATGGGGCATGTGGAAGCGTTTAGACGAGTTGTATGCACAGCAGAGTGCTGCCAGTAAAGTGTATTGGCTTAAGAAGCTTATGGATCTCCGCATGAAGGAGGGCACGCACATGTCAGTGCACCTCAATGAATTCAATTCTATTTTCAGCCAACTGACAGAGCTGAAATTCACAATTGATGAGGAGTTCAAAGCTACTTTTCTGCTATGCACATTGCCCGAGAGTTGGGATGTATTCCGGACAGCTCTTAGTAACTCAAGTGCGTCACTTAAGTATGCAGATGTAGAGAGTTCTCTCTTGATGGAAGAGATGAACAGAAAGAACACCACAGGTGGGTCTTCTAATGCATTGCACTTGAGAGGCAGGTCTCAACAGAGGGAGAAATCTGACAGTAAGGACAGGGCACGCAGCAAATCTCGTAGGAAAGATGTTGTGTGTCATCATTGTGGAAAGAAAGGGCATTATAAATGGGAATGCTATGAGTGGAAGAAAGAGAAGAACAAGGGTGCTGAAACTGATGCAAAGGACAAGGGACATGCCAAGAAGAGCACTGTGTTGATTGAGGAAATCAATGTTGCTAGTAGTTGTGACAGTGACAGCAGCACTGATGTACTCAATGCCTCTTCTGTGGATACACATACCCTTGCTATGGGTTCTGATGTGGACATGCATACTTGGATTCTTTATTCAGGTGCCTCCTTTCATGTAACACCTCATAGGGATTGGTTTACACAGTACTCAGGTGAGGTGCAGGGCACTGTTTATTTAGGAGACAACTATGCATGTGACATTGCAGGTATTGGCAGTGTCCAGTTTTCCTTTGATGATGGTATGACTTTTGTTTTGCACAAAGTGCGCCATGTGCCACAACTCAAGAAGAGTTTGATTAGTACAGGGCAGCTAGATGATGCAGGCCATCACACCACTTTTGGTGATAGCAAGTGGAAAATTTGTAAAGGGGCCCGGATTGTAGCCAAGGGTTGTAAATCGGACACTTTGTATCCTTTGCATGTATCTAGTGTGCGTGACCATGTTGTCGCCGTAACCGAGCAGCCAAGTGTTTCTTTGTGGCATGGCCGGTTGGGACACATGAGTAAAAGAGGAATGGAAACTCTGTCTCGTTGTGGTTATTTGCCGTGTTTGAGGTATGCTGATTTTTCTCATTGTGAGCACTGTATTTATGGTAAGCACAGTCAAACACCGCACAAAAGGTCACTTTCTTTGAGGTCTGACAGGTTAGACTTAGTGCATTCCGATGTATGTGAAATGCCACAGTTGTCCTTAGGGGGAAAGAAATATTTTGTCTCGTTTATCGATGATGCTACACGTAAGGTGTGGGTGTATCCAATACGTGCTAAAAGCGATGTTTTGGATACATTCAAGAAGTTTCTTGCGTTTGTTGAGAATCAAACTGACAGGAAGCTTAGGTCTTTGCGCTCAGACAATGGGGGGGAGTATGTATCAAAAGCATTTATTGACTTTTGTGCTACTAAAGGTATTAAAAGAGAGCTCACGGCTCCTTTTAATCCCTCTCAGAATGGAGTTGCAGAGAGGTTGAACCGGACTATCCAAGAGAAAGTTCGGAGTATGCTGTCACATGCTGCATTACCTCATGGTTTTTGGGCAGAAGCTGTGCAAACAGCTATTCACTTGATTAATCGCTCACCTAGCAAGGCTTTGGGTGGAAAGGTGCCTGAGGAGGTGTGGTCTGGCAAGCCACCCTCATATGCACATTTAAGAGTGTTTGGTTGTGAGGCCTATGTTCACATCCGGAGTGAACTGCGCACCAAACTAGAACCAAAGTCTCATAAATGCATTTTCCTAGGATATGGTGAGGATGGTGAAATGGGGTATAGATTATGGGATCCCGCATTACGAAAAATCATACGCAGCAATGATGTCATCTTCAATGAGAATTGCATGCACAAACAGCCCACAAAGGTCGAGGAAGTGCGTCGGGTTGTTTTTCGTGAAGATGTTACGTATGGACAGCCAAGAAGGCCCAATGTTCAGCAGCCTTTACATGCTGAAAATGGTGCTGAAAATCAGCCATTAGCTGCTGAAAATCAGCCCCAACAAGTTGCCATTGATGCACCACAGGTAGGGGAACAGGTTGATGCTCCTAGACCGCCCGTTGTTGCGATGCAACCGGCTGAACAGCCTGCTGTTTTTGATGGTTTACAGGCTGAAAATCCACCTGTTATGGATCACTGGGTGCGTAGGTCTACTCGGGTGACAAGGCCCCCCGATAGATATGAACCGTCTTTGGACTATGTCATGCTTACTGAATGTGGTGAGCCGTCTTGCTATAAAGAGGCTATGCAACGGGAAGACAGTAAGAAATGGTTCAAAGCAATGGTTTCGGAAATGCAGTCTTTGGAGAAAAACCATACATGGGACTTGGTTGATTTGCCTAAAGGGCATAAGGCTCTGCCATGTAAATGGGTTTACAAGACCAAGGTCACATCTGATGCTTCTTTAAAGTACAAGGCACGTTTGGTTGCTAAAGGGTACAAGCAAAAGCATGGTGTTGACTTTGATGAGATTTTTTCTCCTGTTGTAAAGCTTGCCACATTACGTCTTGTTTTAGGCCTGGTTGCTTCTGAAGATATGGAGTTAAAGCAAATGGATGTCAAAACAGCGTTTTTGCATGGCGATTTGCTTGAGATGATCTATATGATGCAGCCAGAAGGTTTTGTGTCAAAGGGGCAAGAGAAGAAAGTATGTAGACTCTTGAAGAGCTTGTATGGTTTGAAACAGTCTCCCCGTGCATGGTATCACAAGTTTGATACATTCATGAGGTCTCAAGGATACAAAAGAAGTAATTCTGATCACTGTTTGCATATCAAAACGGCAAGTGATGGATCTCTTCTATTGCTGATTTTGTATGTTGATGACATGCTTATTGCGGGTAACAATGTCACGGAGTTGGATGCATTACAGCAAAGCTTAAAGAATCGCTTTGACATGAAGGATCTTGGTGATGCTAATCATATTTTGGGCATGCGTATCTCTCGAGATAGACCTAACAGGCGTCTGTATCTATCTCAACGAGATTATGTTAATAAGAGCTACATCGTTTTCATATGGATGGGGGAAAGGCACTTGGTACTCCGCTGCCTCCATATGTAAAACTGACTGCACATGACTGTCCAAACACAGATGATATGCGGGCTGAAATGGCCAAGATTCCTTATGCATCAGCCGTTGGCAGTTTGATGTATGCTATGGTTGCTACACGTCCGGACATTGCATTTGCGGTGGGAGTGGTAAGCAGGTACATGAGCAATCCTGGCAAAAAGCATTGGGAAGCAGTGAAGTGTATCTTGAGATACTTGAAAGGCACTAAAGACTTGTGCATTTGTTTTGGGAAGAGTGAGACATCTGTGCATGGCTTTACAGATGCAGATTTTGCTGGACATCCAGATTGCAGGAAGTCTACCTCTGGATATGTGTTTACATTCACAGGAGGTGCAGTTTCTTGGATTTCTAGACTGCAAAAATGTGTTGCTTTGTCTACCACTGAGGCTGAGTATGTGGCTGCCACTGAGGCATGCAAAGAAGCTTTGTGGCTCATGCGTTTGGTAGAAGAGCTTGGCATTAAGTCACCGGTTCCTGTGCTACACTGTGATAGTCAGAGTGCTATTATGCTTGCAAGGAATCCTGTTTTTCATGCCAAGACAAAGCACATAGAGGTGAAGTATCATTTTATCAGGAGTGTGCTTGATGACAAGAGCATTACACTTGTCAAGGTGCACACAGATGACAATCGTGCAGATCTTTTGACCAAGAGTCTTCCAGCAGAGCGGTTTGCATATTGCCGTCAGATGATGGGTGTTGGATGAGTAAGTGCATGATCAGCTGATGTATTATAGTTAGTTGATTCTTTGATCTCCCAAGGTACATTGCCTTTAGGTGGGAGGTTGTTAGGGAATAAAGGCCTAAGTGCCTTGTACTTATTAACTTATAAGTTAAAAGACTTATAAGTGAGGGGGCCCAAGTGTGAATGGCCCCCTAGTCACTTACTCATATACTCAAAGGTCAAGCCCAAATGTTATTAGCGTGGCTTTTCCCAAAAAACTCAACGAGCTCTCTCTCTCTCTCTCACGCCTTTCTCTGCGTGAGCTTCTTCTGCGCCTCTCTCCTCTTCTCCTTCACTCTCATTGCATAGAGTAGCAAGTGGGCTCTCTCTCCTGCTCCCCCACACTCTGTCTATTTGTTCATCTACATTGCATGCACAGTCTTTTAGGAAGACGAGATTTTTTTCAGTCACGTTACATGGAATAGGTATGTTCATGCTTTTGTGTTGAAAGTGGTTTTATGAATTTTCAGCCTTGGAGATTCTTGAAGAAGATGGACCTACGTCATAGACAAGTTGAAGCATTGAAGGAGCTACAGAAGACTTTGTGTCGCTTTCGGCGTGGCCCAAAGAAGCAAGGGTTACAGACCTTTATGAAGTTCAAGTACCGCACGACCCACACATCAGAGTGGGCCGGCGAAGAGTCCTTTCCAGGATTCCGGATGCTATTGGTGATCTCCCTCGATGCCATACAGTTCGGTACCAGCACCTCACTTTGAAAAGGAGGGGATGTCATACGACACATCCAACCCTATGTGTCCGTGGACAAGCTACAGCATGACCAGGTTTCAGTTCAGTCAAGTCAGTTTAGAATAGGAAGTGTACTGGCACTTTTGTGAGTCTGTTCGCAGACCGTGCATGACCAGTCACGTAGAGTAGATGCATATCCTCCGGTTGCACACAACATGATCATCAGCATTCCCATCAGAATCCATCAGGGGAATTTTCCAGTGCATAAAACCTATTTTCCCTATTTTTGACATTTTATACTTATTTATTAAGTGACTTTTGTTGGGAACTAGGTAGGGCAATTTTGCTAATGAAATATATAAGCAAACCAGAGCTAGCACTTTATGGCAGAAGAAGAGAAGAGGCAGCAGGAGCATTGCTCAACAGGATAATTCTCAATCAAGACCAACACAAGGACTTGGCGTTTTCACCCAAAACTCCTAGCATTTTTAGCCTTTGGAGACTTGGTGACTTCAGTCTCAGATCAGCGTTTTTCCCCTCAGCTAGGCCAGCATTTCCATCACTTGCAAGACACAGCAATACAACGTTACAACGTTTTCTTGGAACTGCTGTCTAGCGTTTTAGCCTACTCAGTGTTTTTCTGCACCAGCAGGCAGCGGTTCTGCAGTAGTATTACAGCCATAACACAACATTTTTAGGGCAGCATTTCAGCACCATAAAGACAACGTTTTTTCAGCAGCAAAACAGCGACAAAAAAGCCAGCAGAATCAGCGTTTTCATGCAACAGTCATTAGCATTTTTGGATCTAGCCAGTCGTTGAGAGTTCAGCCTTCAAGTACACAGCAGAGATAGAGGTCGTCATCGGCACCGCAGTCTTCAAGGCATTCAGTTTCCCGCATTGCATCATTTAGCTTCAATTTACACTTGTAAGAGAATACTTTTACTTCATGAGTTGCTATTGATTTCTCGCTTGGAGTGTTGAAATCTATAACATGTGGTATATGTCTGGAGCTGTAGGTTTCCGATTCTTTCCTTGAGGGTGAAGCATCTTAGAGTTAGGAAATGATCCGGATGCTAGTAGTTTATCTCAAGGTAGCTAGGTACGTAGTGTTCGGTACAAATTCGGTATGTAAGGTACGTAGTACAGAATGGATCGAGTTTCCAGGTACGTAAAAATTCGTCCTTTTTTTCAAAAACGTAAAATTGAGAGTACTTCATATCTTTACTTAGGCATTCACCAAGACTTCAAATAAAGATTAGAGTCCACGACTCTAACCAAACAGTGAAAACACAAAGCTGACCAATGTCTACAGCCAAATGTCTATATCCGAACAATGCCATGGTCTCATAAAACTAAGAGCATTAAAAAAAAAGTACATAATAATAATCCAAGACTGAAGTATGAAGTCCAGACTCTAATAAGTTCTGCAAACCTCACAATGCACGATTTTTTTTCTTTGAAAAAAAGCATCTGTACGGATCCCTATCCATACGTACGGATTTGTACTGTAAGGACCTATCCGTACGTTGTACGGATGCAACCTTGGTTTATCTCTTTACCGTCAGTTTTGATCCATTTTCTTGGAGCGGTCAACAACAGTACCTTCTGCAGATGCTGATTGTGCGACTTGTGAGTTGGTTGAGTGTAGGAGGTTCTGGTTAGATCTGGATTTACTTTCAACGGACACCATTTTTACTTCTTGGACGTTTTTCGGGGGTAGTAGTTCGATAACATACCGGCCAAGTACTATTCAACCTTGGAGCTCTGTAGAAGATATCGTTGTCTACGAAACCCTCTCTTTACAGTTGCAGATTGCTCATTCGAACTTCCTGGTCCACCTTCCTTTCCAGGAGTTGAGAGAGGGTGTGTCACAAACGGGAGCGCATAACAAGTTACAATATAAAATATACTCGGATAAATAGAATTTATCACTTAATATTGAAGCCAAAGGATATAGAGAGAAATAAATAGAGAGAGAGAGAGAGTGAGAAGATTGACACAGTACTGGGACCAGAAGATGGGCTGGTCCCCCCCCCCCCCTTAAAGAGAATCCTTTATTAGGGAGAATCTTTTTACAAGCACAAGAACCGGAGAAAACCCCTCCGTTCTAAATCTCTGACTCAAGGGTCGTTCCTTCCCGTAAGGGAAATCCGAGAGACGAGCTCTCAGTTCTTTTTCCGTCTGTGCTCGGAGTTGAGACTCCGCAGACAATTTCCGAATTCCGTTTCCGGAATTCCCAAGCGTAGGCCAAAGCCTTCTTGCTTCTCCTTCGCGATGAAGTACTTGCAAACACACGCAAACACTCGACAATAATTCGTATGGCGAATCCACAATAGATACCTGTCGCTCTTGCGCGGGAAAAGCGACTTCCGTGCTTCGTAGTCACGCGCGATCTCTCGCGTCTTCTGGCGGCAGAGTCTTCTCTTGTTGGCGTTGGTAACTCCTTTTCAGTGAGGGCATGTGGTGCTTTTATAGCTTCTTCGCCACGGCACGAATAGCTGCTCGCGTAGAGATCGCGGCCGTTTTTTTTTTTTTTTCGCTGTTCTGTCAGAAAAAGAGAAAGAGAAAACGCTGGCCGATCTGTTGCCTTATTTATCGGATGGCTGCCCACTTATAAATGGGCGGCCGGCATATTTTAAAAATAGTCTGAATCTTCCCAAAAACTCAATAAAACCTTATAAGTTAAAAACAATGCTTTCACAGCACTTCCCAGGCGTCCCTGGATGCAACCACATGCACAAATGCAATGCAGACATAGATTCCTTGCGGGAAAGCGTTTGCTCTTCCCGGAAAACTCGTTCAAATTTTCCGCTTTTTAAGAAAAGCTTCTCAGAACCCAGCTTTATTCTTGTGCTTGCGTCTTTACGCATATTCCTCTTTTCCAGTTCGGATTTCCTCTCGACTATGGATATCCCCTTTCCGATGCACCCGTCACCCACCTTGTGACGCATCAGGAATACCCATCACCTAGTCCTTTCCTACCGAACTTACGGTACAATCTCCTTCACGATGCTCTATGTCACCCATCCTATGACGCATCAGAGATGTCCGTTTCCGGATGATCGGATACTTCTTTACTGATGCTCCCTGTCACCCATTCGTTGTGACACATTAGAAGTACCCGTTCTTGGTGGCCTTACAGATATTCCCGTTCTTAGTGCTCCCGTCATTACTTTCAATGACGCACTAGGAATACTTTGTACTCGGATGTCTTCAGTGAGAAAAACCCTCTCACTTAAAATTCCAATAATTCATTTAGAATTATTTTTCCTGGTGTTCCAAGCGAGAAAACCCTCTCACTTATAAATCCAATAATTCATTTAGAATTATTTTTATGTCAGATAAAGCCAATTTAGCAACATCCCTCTCACTTATAAACAGTTGTCCTCAACTGTAGAGGTCCAACTGAACTGCTGGGGAGAAGCCGGAAAAATTCCAAATCTTGCTCAATGGTGAGTCGAGCTGGTCCTTTCTCAGTACATTCTCAGTACAGAACTTAAAAAGTAAATTAAACAAAAATTTCATAATTCAATACTTACCTTACCAATTCATGTCCTCCCTCTAGTACTTCGAGGATATCCTTCACCATTCATCAAACTTATGAGCCATGTAAGAACTCGTCATTCGCGTCTTTCCGAGAATCTGTTAACTCAATTCCACCTTTGCAATCCCGAGAAGAATAATCGTCCTAAAAATCAATTTAGGTCTATGTCCTTGCGCATAACCTTGCGCTATTAGTCCTGAGGATATTAAACCTCTTGTGTCCTCCCACATAGGGAATGCCCAAGTCATAGAGCATTAAGCTGATGTCTTTTTTTTACAAACAAAGTTTGCGATCACCTTAAAGAAGGTTTGTGTTCCGGGCTAACGTAGGCGGACGGTTCCAATCCGAAGATTCCTTGTGCACGGCGGCACTTCTTTCCAATCTTTTCCTCTTGCGAGTTATTACCACAAGTAGTGTTCTCCACTACTTGCTTTGACTCGCTCTTGTTCCCATTGGGTAAATCGATCCCAATCTTCTTGGATGCCTTCCTCAAAGCGTAGAGGAAAAATTTGTCGAAAAATTCAGCCTTGAATTGAATCCAAGTCTTGTTGTAAGTTCCTTGCAGAGCTTTGGTCTACCACCAAGTACTTGCAATCCCCTTGAGGTGTTTGGTCACATGCCTCACCTTCGACGCTTCTGAGAAATTGCCGTTTGCAAAGGGCAACTTCAAACTGTCGAATGAAAGCTGTAGCTTTCAGAACATCTTTCCTTCCGTCAAAAGTATGAAACTTGACCGGAGTGTTCTGAGGTCTAAAGACCTTCTTCATATCCTTCCCGAAATGACGGGATTTCTTGGCTATGGTTCTAGATTGATGTCCATGGATATCTTCCAGGTTCTGAAGGATCTTGAGCATTCCGCTCCTTGGATTCTCTAGGTTCTTGAGCATCATGCTCTTGTCGCCTTCTCAGAGAATCCCAAGTCTTGTGTCGACTTCTTGCAGAGAGAATTTTTTTTTTCCAACTCTGCGAGCTTTTCTTGCAGGACTTAGGTTTCCGCCTGCTTACTTCTCTCTTGGCTTGTCATGGCTTCTTCCCGTATCTTCCCAGAGTCGTCCTCCTTTACAGAGAAAGAGAGGAGACCATGCTCTGATACCACTGTCACAAACGGGAGCGCATAACAATATAAAATATACTCGGATAAATAGAATTTATCACTTAATACTGAAGCCAAAGGATATAGAAGAAATAAATAGAGGGAGAGAGAGTGAGAAGATCGACACAGTACTGGGGACCAGAAGATGGGCTGGTCCCCCCCCTTAAAGAGAATCCTTTATTAGGGAGAATCTTTTTACAAGCACAAGAACCGGAGAAAACCCCTCCGTTCTAAATCTCTGACTCGATGGTCGTTCCTTCCCGTAAGGGAAATCCGAGAGATGAGCTCTCAATTCTTTTTCCGTCTGTACTCAGAGTTGAGACTCCACAGACAATTTCCGAATTCCACCTCCTACATCATGCAGTAGAGTCTAGAGGGGGCGCCCTCCCTTGGGTGCCTCAAGGGGGCTTGTAGCAGGTGCAGGGAAGCCAACGTTTTTCTGCAGATCAGCCAGTGGTTTGCTGTAGATCAGCCCATCGTTTTTGCGCAGCAGATCAGCCCCAGCGTTTTTCATGGGCAGCAGATGCAGTACCTTGAGATCATCTCTATGGTGCACGTCTCCTCAAGCCGGCCTTACACAGGCCTTGTGATCGTGCACATTGCAATGGCAGAGTTTCTCATCCGAGATCTAGATCTAGCTAGGAGGAGGTGCACCAGATCTATGTTCTTAGAGCATGTTGGAGGTGGTATCCATGTGGGAACCGTGTTAGTGCTCTCGTGTGCAGGAGCAATTTGCAATGTCAGTAGCATTCCCAGGTGTGTGTACCTCGGGTCTATCCATTGGGCATGTCAAATCTATGCCGGACCACCCTTGGTCACTTGTACGAGCAGCTTGTTATTAGCATGGAGAGCCTTTCCCAGGTCCCTCTCTCTCTCTCTCTCTCTCTCTCTCTCTCTCTCTCTCTCTCAGATGTCCAGTCTCTTTCTACCTCAGTGATCTCTCTTCTCCACAAGTGTGTTGTTCATGTATGTGGCATTGTAGGTGTTCTAGATTGAGTTGAGGTGTCCACCGGATCACCAGCCAGGTCTTGTCTTCATTGCATCTTCCTCTACCTCCTTTTAACAATAGACATGGCCTTTGCATCACTCACATCGCCACCAGCCCATTATTGAAGATACTCATCATCCTGAAGTCGCATGCACCGATTGTTGGTAAGACGTGCAGGTCTTGGCTCCATGACGTTGACAATATCCCACAAGCATCTGTGTAGAAACTACAACAACAATCTGTTGCCAATGAGCATGGTTGTCTTTGGACATGTCTTCATACAGCTTGTCTACGGTGTTCGAGCATAAGGGAGCCATTGATGGAGAGGCCACATACGTCAAGAGAGAAGACCTCAATGACAATATCCCACAAGCATCTGTGTAGAAACTACAACAACAATCTGTTGCCAATGAGCATAGTTGTCTTCGGACACGTCTTCATACAGCTTGTCTGCGGTGTTCGAGCACAAGGGAGCCATTGATGGAGAGGCCACATAGGTCAAGAGAGAAAGACCTCAATCACTCGGTATCCTGTGTTATGCCCAGCATATCCTTCATATTGTAGATCTGCCCTTCTAGTCGGAAGTTTGATCATTTCAACCAAACCATGTGAAAGCTGAAGTCTTGGCTCATGGTTGTTGATATCTGTGCATGGCAGACCATTTGTCTGCTCTTTCCTGTTGCCTTCTATGTTGATGCCTGTCGCCAGATCTAGATCATCTGGCTGCAGGTTTTTTGGGTGCACCAGGCTTTTGTACTGGTGTCAGGTGAATCTGACACTTATACTTTTGATGACTTGTTACTGAGGGCATGCTTGCCCTATGGCGTGAGAGCAATTGGAGGCTATATCTCTTCTTACTCCTTAATTTTTGAGATTTTGTCTTATTCTGGCCGAAGGTTTTTGATAGGGTATTACTGGTTAGCTAGCAGTTTGAGGTATTTTTTAAGTTTATCTGACTTTATTTTGAATTGTGTAAAATGGAAATATCCACTGTTGGTACTCTGACAAATTCTCATGTAAGATTTTTGTTCAATATGTTTTTTCTTTACTCGTGTACATGAATGCCTTGCTTTATATATGGCACATTGGATTCTCATACAGCGACTTTGGTTTCAGATTTCGGAGAATGAAAGATTAAGGTCTGCACTAAGGGTTAGGGAGTGGGAGTTGCAGAATTATGTGAGTTCTTATATACAAAACCATTGCCTCCCCACACCCCCTTCAAGCTTTCCTTCTAATTTCAAATCAACTCGAAATTTCTTCCTTTTCCTTTCAAAGCCTGCATAGCAAAGCTGATACATTTTTGTTGAATTCCATAGCAGAGAATTGATCAAGGAGTGACCTCAAGTCATCCTGAGAATCAATCTCAGGATGAATATCAGGCTCTGCAACAGGTGGCACCCAACAATCAACCTCTGATGGGTAGAGAGCTTTGGGCAGGGAATGGTTTCTTAGGAGATTCCCAGAGTTCTTTGATTGTTCATCCCAATGTGCAATCATTTGTAGATAATAATTACCGTTTTCCCTCCAATGGTGCACAAAGTCAGCAATATGGTTCAAATTTTGGTCCCATTGGTGCTATTAGAAACAAGAATCTGCCTGATGGTGCCTTTTCCCATACGTCCTCACCAACTGCTCGATCCATGTCTCCAATAAGGTACCGTGTAGCAACAAAATTTTACTGCTAACGCAAGCATTTAGGCTATTTAGAGGCGCTTTCATAAGGACGTGGTAATCAAGAGAGACTGTCTTTTCTCTTTTAAACTGGGCAGTCTCGTTTCTATGAAGCTTCGGGTGTTTTGACGTGTGAAATGTTTTATGTATTAATTACTTGAATGACCAAAGTATGAAATTTTACTTTCAATGCTTCCGGCTCTCCAATAATCGGGATAATTTCATGGCTTTTGTTTTACATCTTAGGTGTCTTTTTGAACATTAAGTTCTTGAGTGCGAAGTCACTCTCTAATAATGCTGGCATATCTATTTATCGGCGGATATTACTCTAATCACTGTGTATGTGTGCCCAAAGACTTTTTTCATGCTTAGGGCCTCTTTTTGTTGGACTCGAAATTCAACATCATCCAAAGGTGGGAACCTTGAAGGATGTCATGAAGGAATGTCCTACAGACGAGGCAAAAGATAGTATGAACCTTTCTTGTTTCCTGTCAGTGTACAACAACATTGGTGTTAGAGCTCCTGCCGTTTCTTTGCATTCTGCTATGCTATATGGTTAGTTGGTGACTCCTAGTTGGCGACCCATTTTTTATCTTTTTTGAGGCCCTTACATGTTGGACTGCCAAATCTTTTGGAGCAATCAACTCTTTTCTTTCTCCCTCTCTCGCACACCCACCAGATTCGGGGCCATCAGAGGCTACCATGTCCCTCTTACCATGGTAGAGTGAGCCATTTGATGGCTCAAACAAGGCAAAACGTCAAATATTTACGTCAAATCATTCAGGGGTTTGCGGAAAGCACTTTATAACGCACCAGTTGAGTTAGCCCCCTTTCTCATGTAATGGGAGGCCACCACGTGCCAATGAAAAACAACAGACGGAACAAACTTTAAGCACTTGGGGAGGAGGGGCTGTCGGAGGTGAGGCTGAGGTGGAGGGTGGAGCAGTGACCTTGTCCTCCTGAAGAGGGTCGAATCGGTTTCTTGTGGGAACCCACTGTTGCTGGACTGGAGCCTGGGGACCGCTCTGAATGCCAGGCTGGCGTGGTGGCCCCTGTCAACGTCGATCATGAACCTGCTGCCAGCCTTCCTCCGCTTGAGCCCTAGGCTCGGAGGGTGGCTCTGTCTGCGTACCGTGTGACTCTGTCTGTTGCTGCTGCTGTCCAGCCCTTGAAGGTTGGGGCTGAGCCTATGGTGTAGGTTGGGGTCTCCTCTGTGGATAGGCCTTCGCAAGATGGCCCATCTGACGACAAATAAAACACTGATACGGGAGGCCCGAATACTCCACGCTCTGACGGAACCAACCTCCACTCACCCGAGGTAGCAGGATGACCTTCGAGAGAGAGTGGGTGTCGCGAACTAGAACATGTACTGTGGGGATGCCGTCCCCCTTGGTAGCTACAGAGGTTGCCTTGCGAGGTGTCTCCAGGACAGTCCCAATCGTTGAGCCTATCTTGGAAAGGAGTGGAAGGTACTCCCTCCTCAGGCCGGGGAAGTAGACTGAGATGGGCAGGTCTGCCTCCTCGACAAGAATGTCGGTAGCTGGGTTGAAACCGTGGGGCAACTGTCGAAAGTGTGCTTGAACTGCTCGCATAGCCAAGGGGCTCTATCGCAATGACCTTGGACGCCATCTCGGGAGTCTCAAACTCTATCTGGTAGTAGCCACGTCCAAGGAGCTGAACATTGAGAATCTTGCCCACCTTTGCGAGAAGGCGGGCTTGAAGGAGATCGCGCACTTCCCCTCTGCTGGGTCTGGTGCCGAGAATCTTGCAAATAACAGAGGTGGCCTGAAGGCGCACCACCTCTGCCTCTAAGCTCGCTTGCTCTGTCGGCGAGACAGCAAGTGGGATGGAGGGTTCTGCGGGGTCCGGCGAGGGGGCTGCAGTGGAGTCCCTCTGTGGTGGAGCAGAATCCTCCATCTATGTCTGCTGCTGCAAGGGCGAACAAAGGGGAGTCGAAGGCGTCAAAACGAGCGAAGTGAGTCGGTGGCGCTGTGAACCAGCTCTGACAGTGACAGAGAGAGAGACTTGAGGCGGGGGGGATGGCACAAGCAGGAGGAGCGGGGGGGAGGGAGCATGATGGCGGGCATGGGCAACGGGATAGGGTGGGAGGGGCGCAGCAGGACAGGGTGGGAGGGGGCAGCGCGGCGGGCAGGGGCAGTGGGACAGGGAGGGAGGAGGCAGCGTGGCGAGGCGAGGAGGAGGGCAGTGGGCGAAGAAAGGGGGTAGCGAGGCGAGGCGAGGAGGGAGCGCCTTGTGGCTGGGGGGGGGGGAGGGGCTGGGTTGGCGATGGCGAGGCAGTGCAGGCGAAGCGCGCGAGGGAGCAATAGGAGCGAGCAAATCCCCTCAGTTATTTTTGTACTGCTCTTGAGGACAACTTGACCCTTGGCCACTTGTATGCTCTATCAAGCAAGGTCGTCGATCGGATATTTGGTAAAAAAATTTGCATATTGGGGATCCTTCGAATACTAGAGCATTTGCCGAGCACAAGCATCAACTTGCTGTTGACGCTGCATATCCATTCATTCATACTCCGTAGGCCACGGTGGCCCATACTCTTCTTTTGAATCGACAGAAGGTGGTTGTCGTCCATTTTAATTTTCCGTGCTTCCACCCGATGTGGAGTTGTGGGGTGGGTTCATTTGATTCTTGCGGGATTCGTTACCTGAATCCATGTGTCACTGTAGAAGGGATGGGATTTCCCGGGTGGAAGGAAAATCGACATGGCTCTAATACCACTGTAAGAGACTTGGACGTCCCAAGTCAGGAATCTGACATGACATGCGAGAGAGTTACGTAATAAACTTAATCACAATTTAATAAGAAATGACATGGTTCGGCACAGTTCCGTGCCCAGAGATATTGGCCCTATAGACTGGCACCCCTTTCGGTACTTATTTTTATATCAATGATTGAGCAAACTACAAAGTCCAAGGGTCCTCTTTGCTCAGTGCTCCCAGGAAAATCTTGCAGAAGAGAGATCCTTAATACATATTTAAATTTTATAGGCCCATGGCCTTCTCAAAAGCGGTCCATGAAAGGCTTGGAGTTCTAAAAGCTTCCTGGCCCAAAAGCTGGCACTCCAAATCCATATAATATGGGATTGAGCTAGTATCTTTCCATAGATAAACTTACATCTACATCTACATCTACAACATGCTAGGTTTAGCATGCATGGCTGGATCATGGGCTATAGAGCTTTTGCATATACTAGATATTTTTGGGGTCTTTTGTTTCATCCATGATATGCACATATACATGGATGCGATCGTACATTGTTTTGTCTCATAGGCCAACATGTTCTATGACAGATGTTAATATATTTTTAGGATGCTCCCCAATACTGTAATTTCCGTACTCAGACATGGTATCAGATTCACCAATTGTAACTTTTTGGTCTCATAGGTCATTTTGGCCTTTTGAAGACGTTAATATAACATTTCATTTCATCTCTCTCTCTCTCTCTCTCTCTATATATATATATATATATATATATATATATATATATATATACCTGCACACTTCAGTTTATTTCAAGTTGTCCAGTATTGACTAGTCAAGTGGTGTTGTCACAAAGTAAAGTGATGACTGGCATGCTTAAACTGGCCGTTAGAGAAGAGCCAAATCAAATCCGAACCTGAAGATCGAAAGAAGAGTGCAGCTGCCCATGAATCACACTGTAAATCGCGGCAATGTACGGCATGTGCTGAAGCCTGACATGGCACTGCACGGACTCGGCTGACATGGCAGGTTTGCATTGACAATGCTTTTTGGCATCAATTATTGGAAGTAGTTGATTTTGGGTGCTTTTAGGTGCCAGGTTGAAAATGTCAGATGAAGTATGTGCTTTTAGCACTTTGTAAAGACAACTAAGTACTTTTTAAGTTGCTTTTGGGCTTTTGAGGACCAATGCCTATAAAATAGAGGCCATGATACCATCAATTGGGACACTGTGGATGACGGAGAGGGACTGTGTATGGACTTTGCATGGTTGTAACTTTGACACTTTTATCTAAAAATAAAGAAATACTGCCACAGATGCTTAGTGAGGGGCCAATGCTTCTGAGAGTGGAACTCCACTTTGTGTCTGGTCTACAATTTATTTCAAGTTCAAGTCTGCTGTTTTTCCGTTCAACATTAGTACTGTTGCAGTGATTAACCACCTTGTCAAGTGACTCGCTAGTTACAATTGTAGATTGAAGTAGCAGAAAATGTTGATTTATTCAATCATTGGTTTCAAGGGCCTAAATATTCATGACCATTGGCATGTTAAAGGTACCCATAGAACTCTTGCTTTTCAAAAAATATGCCTCCAGCCATTACTATAATAGGAGAGCGAAGAAGTTTTGCTTGGAAGAGATGCACCTCGTGTCACCAAACGGCACCACGTGCCAATAGAAAAGAACAGACTGAATAGACTTTAGCACTTAAAAATAACAACTGAATTGAAAGAGAGAGAGAGCACACACGACACAGAGTGGTGGAATTCCACCCAGAGAGTACTGGCCCCAAACTGTGGCGCCCCTTTTGGTATTTCTTTATATTTCTTGAACAAGGTACACTCTGTGGCTCTTGCTCTGCATCTGCCCGTGGTAGAATGCCAGAGTGAGAGCCCACAATTCATATTTAAAGGCCCTTCGCCATTCAAAAGCAGCTACATGAAAAGCTTAAAAGTTCTAAAAGCATATGCTGTCCAAAAGTTGCCAGCCTGCAAAACGTGGAAATCCGTACAGCCTGCCACGTGGTAGCTCAACGCAATTCGGGGAAATCTGCCATGTTAGCAAGTTAGCACAATTGCAAAAATCCGTACTACTCTACCACGTCATCAGCTAGTACGCAAAAGAGCCTATGTGTGTCTGCTGGTCCTGCTTTATTTAATCTCTTTAGGTCCCCTGGTCCCATAAGTTGGTAAGATTGCTTCTGCTGCTTCTAGGGTTTAAGCTTCTCGACCGGGATCTGTAGGTTGGCTCGGTTCTTGAGTGGCTTGACACGTCAGTAGTTTGTGACATCCCCCCTTCTTGAAAGAAAGTAATAGTCCGCGATTACTACGTATCTGCAAAACAACTCAAGTTAGCTCAAAAATTTCCAAGGGACAATCAATTTTCTCATTCCAAATTGGAGCTCTTGATTTCTTGGATCATTGGCTTCCCAGAATCTCGTCCAATAAGGAGTCTCATTCCAGATTGGAGCTCTTGATTTACTGGGTGGCTTCCCAAAAAAATCTCATCCAATAAGGAATATTCAGTGGTTTGCACATCACAATGCGACACAAATGCTCACATGTGCATATGTTACAAGACACAATGAACAACGTCTCTGAGCACTCCCCCGAGACAGACGGTATGCGGTATGAAGCTACTCAACGACTACCCCCCCCCCCCCCCCCCCCCCTTTCCCCGCAAATAACCTAAAAAGGTCCGGGCCATGAGTTCAAAGGACTAGTACAACCTAACACTCCCCAGATTGTAGCGTGCGTCGCTTGGAGGTTCAAGCATACAACTAAACTCTCCTCAGACATCCCGTCTGTGTCGTTCAAAAATTTTCCAGCATACAACGGAACGCTCCCCAAACATCCCGTTTGTGTCGTTTCGAGGTTAATACAATACCAAAACAACATTTTTCACTACTCCATCCGGGACTAAATCACCAATCATTGAAACCAGTATTAAAACTAGAGTTAAATAGTTCAAATTGGCACCAAGACAAGTTCAAAAAAGGTACCATCCATTTCAAACAAATTCCAAAAAGTATCACCAAACAAGTTCTCAGGCAAAATTCAAGCTTAAAAAGCAATCTTGACATCAGTCAAGCTCGAAAGTCGACTTGCTTTCCATTCAGAAACCTGCACCAAAATTAGGGTTAGATTTCTTCCACAAGGTTGTAGCCGATCGCAGCATGGTCCTTAAACTCTTGAATAGTCGAAACAAGCCTCGAGAAGCAATGTTCCTGTGGCGAAGATGGTAGCCCAAAGATTTAGCAATCACATTGGATCTCCAAGGTTATCAGCTCGAGAAGAGACACCTGGTGAGAGATGTCCAAAAATTCCGAGTCGTTATTCTGCTAGGGTTTCTGTGGCAAGCCATTCATGATACCCCACTTTGTTAGAAGTTGCACTCCAAAGGAAGATATCAGAAATCATGTAACTTTGGGCAAAAATTTTCTGGAAAGCTTGCCAAGTCCTTGGAATGTGTGGCTTGGTAGTTATAGACATCAACCTCTGTATGGCACCGCTTCTGAAAAAACAACGGCTCGAAAAAAGGATCTTGGATCCTTCTCTTGCAAGTGATCTTTATGGCTTATGCCCTGTAAGATATGCAGATGGGAGCGCGCCCGATTCGGGATGAAGTAAGGGTGGAGTTGCTGATAAGCTTGGGGTTGGGCTCCGGGGTGGGGCCACGAAGATTCATACAAAACTTGGAAGCGCCATCTTGCTTTGTCTGCTCTTTGGTGGGACCGGTATGCTTTCAGGAAAGCACACGCCGGAAGCTCTAATAACACTGTCACCAGACGGCACCACGTGCCAATAGAAAGAACATACTGAACAAACTTTTAGCACTTCAATAACAACTGAATGAGAGAGAGAATGAGAGAGAGAGAGAGAGAGAGAGAGAGAGAGAGAGAGAGAGAGAGAGAGAGAGAGAGAGAGAGAGAGAGAGAGAGAGAGAGAGAGAGAGAGAGAGAGAGAGAGAGAGAGAGAGAGAGAGAGAAATGAAATGTTATATTAACGTCTTCAAAAGGCCATAGTGACCTATGAGACCAGAAAGTTACAAGGTGGTGGATATGATACAAAGTCAGAGTAACAAAATAACCTAACAACAGTACAAAACAAAGATATATATTATGGGATTCTAGATTGGTCGATGTGAGCTAAGCCAAAAACTAAGCAAAAATGGGCGGCTAGTTGGGATAGCTGAATCACAAAAGATCTAGCATTGGTTGTTGGCGAATCTCATCAATTTCCTCCATGGTTAGTAGTCTGACCGGGCGTCGTGCATGCCTGGCCAGCGTGCTCTGAATCTTTTGACGTAGCCTCTGTCGATGCTGTATAGTCCTTCGCAGTCGTGGGCGCCTGGATTTCCCCAGTTCAATCGCTCGGTCGATTAGTGTGCCTCTGGCGTGAGACGAGAGGGAGCTCTGCTGTGGGAGTGGCTCTTGCGGCTGTCTCGTGTCTCCTCTGAAGAAGTCTGTAATCCGTCTTTGAGACTGGTTAGCCTCGCCATTCATCAGGCTCTCTGTGTTTGCGCAGCTCGAGCAAGAACAAACCCAGGCATCTTTGATCTTCGTATCCCATTACTCTTGAGAGTGGTCCAAAACCCTCTCTGAACAAGCAATGGAAGCGGCCTCGTATCTCGTAGTAGACAGGGCAGCGGCATGTATAATGCAGCTCTGTCTCAAGTTCCATGTCACACAAGGGGCATGTCCTGGCCTCTGCTGGTACTCCACTGTATCTCCCAGTTTCAATCCGCAGCTGGTGAGACGATGTTCGTAACTGGCCAATAGCACATCGTATCCCATGAGACAAGTGGGTATCCATGTATCTGGGTCTCGTCACAAAACCATCTTCCGTAAGCTGGAGAAGGTGGTCTCTGTAGAAAGCCATCTTCGTGCCTAGTTCTTGTGCTGGTTGTATCCATGTCCTCCTGGTGTCTAGCTGGGTCAGGTCTTGGCGGATGAGCTTGGTGATCTCCGACTGTGTAAGAATGAGAGATGGTGCATCCAATGAGTACTGGAATGGTGGCAGCCTGTCTATGCTGAACCCATGCGCCTGAAACCATGATGTCATCTCCCCATACCAGCATGTTGTATCTCCTTGTATGGCTAACTGTCGAGAGATCACCATGCGAGCATATCTGTCTCTGGGAAGTTCCCATGTGCGGTTTATGAAGGAGACTGATTTGGTGAGTGCCTCTACCACTAGTGGGGGGGCCGCTAGCTCTGCTCGGATAATGGCCCGTGGTACTGATGCCTTGGCTCTAATGAGCCGCGAGATCATAGAGACGAGAGGTTTCTCCATGTTCCCCCATCCGTCTGTGCGACCCGGCCTCCCGTGGTGATCCAATGAAGGTCCCCATATCTCAGCCCCATAGAGCAATGCTGAGGCCACCAAGGTGTCAAAGAGCCAGAGCTTCGTCCGGGGTTCCTGAAACTGAACCTGCGAACACATCCTCTCCAATCTACCCAATGCTGCATGGGCTCTAGTCAGTCTGGTCTCTGCTGCTCTTCTGAGTGAGAATGTGGGTCCAGTAAAAACCACTCCAAGGTAAGTGTAAGCGTCTGTGTACTCCACAGTCTCCTGGCCGTATGTGAATGGAGGTGTTGATCTCTTTATCCACTGTGGGGTGGTATTAAACACCATAACCTTGGTTTTACCAAGGTTGACAGACAAACCACTTTCGTGGGCAAACGTATGCAAAGCATCCAATTGGCGTTGCATTCCCTCTGGGGATTCGGAGATCAACACAATATCGTCCGCATATAACAAAAGTGGAATCCATGTCCCTGCCAATTGTGCACCTTTATCCCCATCCCTGTCGATGTAGTCAGAAACCTCATCCACATACATACCAAAAAGAGTAGGAGAGAGCGGGCAGCCCTGCTTCACCCCAATAGTGGAGTGATCCGGTATTGAGAGTCCCTCCGGGGTGCGTACATGCCCTACTACTGATCTGTATAATGCCATGATCCCCCAAATGAGCTCTGTGGGTACTCCCATTTCTTGTAATCTGCGCATCAATCTAGCTCTGGGTAGTGTGTCAAAAGCTTTGCGGAAGTCCACAAAGCTACAATAGATCCGTCTCCCATGAGATCTGCCTTCCTCGATGATGGCCATGAGTGTCAAGATGTGGTCAAGAGTAGAGAAGCCTCTCCTGAACCCTGCGTGCCCAGTTGCACGCATTCCTTCCCTCTCTGCCCATCTACTCAGCTGTTGCTCAGAATGGATGCATACAATCGTGCCAGTGTGTGCCCAATCATAATAGTGGGATAATTCCCAGGCTCCATGGGGTCTCCTGACTTGAAGATAGGTACTATCGTAGACAGGCTCCAAGTGTCCGGTAGGCACTCACACATGGCACGGTTAAACATAACTGCTATAAGCTCTGCCAGTAGATCTTTGGCATGTATGAAATGCTCAGCGACTAAGCCATCATGATCATATGCTCTCCTAGTCCTCATCCTGTCAATAGCTTTCTTCACCATCTCAGCGGTGAAAAAAGCAAGTGTGTGTGGGCATGGGTTGGGGGGTTTTGGGAGGGGCGGCTGTCTAGGTACTGTGTACAAAGATGATGCGTACTGACCCCAGGTCTCTGTGGAGGAAATAGCAGGGGGGGGGGGGGGACTGCTCATGAAAGAGCCGCCACGCTTCACGTGAGTCCTGACTCAAGAATAGCTGATATAGATCCTGTTCGAGTCGAGCCAAAAAAGCCCTCTTCTTCCGCCGTACCAGGCGTCGGAAGTCAATCTGTGACTGTCTGTGAGTGAAGTCCCCCAAAAGCACCTCCCTCTGAAGTCTGGTTCCGGTCTGGCGGCACTCCTCATCATACCAGCTGTTCTGAGGCATGCTCCCTGATCGGCGGCTCTGCTCAGGTTGGGTGTGTGGGTATGCTTCTGCTGCTGCCTCATGTAATGTCTGTGTCAGTATAGTAGTTAGCTCCTCCAGAGGTCGCCCCGGGTCCTCACTGCATAGGCGTCTGTAGATCCCGTCCATGTATACAGAATCTGTCTCCCGTGTGAATGTGTAGCGAGTAGGGGCTGCTACCCGTGGCCTATGTGCTACACTGAACTGGAAAGAGATGGTCATCGACACCAGAGCATGATCTACTGCTACTCCGACCGGTCTGGGTCCAACTGTGAGATCCTCGATACTAGAGATGAGATTCGGTTGTGCCATGACATAGTCCATTGTGCTAGCTCCATGCCTGTGAGGGAAACATGTGAAACCTCCCGCAACAGGAAATCTCTGTAGGCCGTTCAAGATGGCCAAACCATGTGCAGTGCCCTTGTCTATCAGGTGTCGCCCATACTCGGTATATTCCACATCGTGTGATAGTCTGGACAGGCCCGTCTCCACAACATCGAGCTCTCTTAGCATCTCTTCTGAAGTATCATAAAAAACTGCCTGGTGATGGGCAGTCCTAGCATTGAAGTCCCCTAGGATGATAATGTCACCATCCCTAGAGAACTCCCATATGTCATCATCCAGAATAGAGAAAGGGGACTGTCCTCTGGGTGATGCATAAACTGATGTACTCGGGGGAAAGTAGCAAATAGCTAGGTAGAGATATTTGCCTGTCTCTGCTTTCAATCTCACCCACATGTACCTAGCCTGCTCATCCCTACGGGCTATATGTATCAGTGGCTGCAGATCCGCTCTAAATAACACTGCCACTTCCCCCGAGCCCCGCCCTCTGTGTTCTGAGCGTGTCTCCTGTCTGTAAGCTGTCTCCCACCTGTATCCACTGATGTGAGGCATGGATTGCCAAGGGGCCTGGTGTGTCTCAGAGTAAAAGATGATGTCTCTTCCAGTAAAGCTATCCTCAAAAGCACCTACATCAAGATGCATAGATCCATTACAGTTCCAGGCAGCCACTTTGAGTGTGGTCCCATAAGTCTCGCACCGTCATGTGGAGTGTTGCTCTAGTATTACCACTTTTCCGTCTCGGTAGAAGGCAATCTTGCCTTTTCCCCTTGCCGCTCTTATCTCCGGCATTACTTCCTGCATATGAGTGATCTGAGAGAGAGAGAGAGAGAGAGAGAGAGAGAGAGAGAGAGAGAGAGAGAGAGAGAGAGAGAGAGAGAGATAGTTCTATTATCGTCCTGGGAGGTCAAATATGACCTATGGGACCAAATGAACATGTCACGTGGTGTGAGTGGAGTTCATAAGTGACTCTCGATGCTCAAAAATGGCTGAAATGAGCGTCGCAATAGAGAGTCCACATCGTGGTTGGGAGAGGAAGGTATGTAGGGAGAGCTCATGGCTGAATATATGGGGAAAAGAGGACCTAATGTGGTCAAAAGCTGAGCACTCAAGTAGTGTGTGGTACTCACTCTCTCGCACTTGACGAGGGCATAAGGTGCAAAGTCGATGACACTCCTCGCCAGTGCCCCAACGTCCTGTCTCGCAGCGTAGAGAATGGGAGCTAAGACGAATGGAGGCAATGGTGCGGATCGCACTCAACGGGATGGGCTCAAGGATGTAGGAATGGGTTCGGTTACCTCGTTCCGAGAAGAAGAGAGATTTGTAGTTTGGGGCAACGTGTGTGGTGTAATGGCTGAAGCGAGAACCTCCGGATTTCTCCCAAGCCATGATACATTGGCGTTGTAAGAAGGCCTCATTAACTTGGGAGTCGATCGACGCATCCTTGACCAAGTGACATGCATCCCATCTTCCAAACCATTTCTTGATATCAAGTATCCACCCTGAACTTAGTATTTTGCTCTTGCATGTCTTTTGAACCTTTTGACTTGCTTCATATGCGATTCTAGGAAGTCGATGCAAAGGGCTACGTTGTGTCTTACGCATGTACTCCACAACCCTTTCCATGCCCAAGACCTCAATGGGAAGCGATCCGGACTCAAGAAGTAAGAGCATGTAGGGTGTTTGTGTCTTGACTTGGAGAAAGATGGTGAGAAAACGCTTTTGGACATTCTCAAACTCTTTCCAAGTAGACTTCCCGATGCTTCCACCCCACACCTCCACTCCATAAAGAAGCACCGGTGTCACCAATGTGTCTAAGAGGTACTTTTTGAGAGCCCAACACTTGATCTCTCCTGCATTGCACATGTTCTCAAATGCATAATAAGCCCTCTTTCCGGCTTCCAAGCGACGCATTGCACAATCCTTCCATTTATGATTGGATGGAACCTCAAGGCCAAGGTACTTGAAGTGATCTACCACTTCAAGTTTCTCATTGTTGTATACAATGCATGGATTTTCGTCATTGAGGGTCTTTACAAGCATAACCTTGGTTTTGGATCCATTCACGATCAGCCCGCTATGTAGGCAAAAGCGTTCCAAGACACTCATAAGCTTTTGTGCATCTTCTAAGGTATGTGCCAAGAGCACTACATCATCGGCATAAAGCAAAAGCATGATCACCGCATTTCCAATCTTAACCTCTTCTATGCCATCTTGCTGCATAAAATCAAGAACCATGTATTCCAATTCATCAATGAGTAGCCCAAAGAGGGTTGGGGAAAGTGGGCATCCTTGTTTGACACCGATAGTGCTTGCAAAAAATTCTGAAATTCCATCTCCCATACGTAATCGACATATCACTTTTTGGTAGATGCGAAAGACTGCATGCATAAATTCTCTCGGCACTTGAAGGCTTTGCATACGTCTCCAAAGATTTCCTCGCGGTACCATGTCAAAAGCTTTCTTGAAATCCACAAAGCAACAATACAACTTTTTTCCTTTCAATCGAGATGCTTCCATAAGAACTCGAAGAGTGACAAGGTGATCAATAGTGCTATGATGCTTTCGAAAACCTGCTTGGCCAAGCGCACGTTTTCCATTCTTTTCAGCCCATTCACTTATCTTCATCTCCATGATACATCCAAATAACTTTGCCATCAAAGAACCAACCATTATAGTGCGATAGTTGTTCACATTGTTTACATCTCCTCCTTTGTGCAAAGGTTTGATCCAATTCGCACTCCAATCATGAGGCATGCCATACTGAAGTGCAAGGTTAAACATATCGCATATCCAATATCGTGTTTTCTTGCTTGTCCATTTAATCATTTCAGCCTTGACACCTTGAAGGTCACCTGCCTTGCGAGTAGCAAGTTTCTCAAGCGCGCGGCATATATCTTCAATGGTAAAGAAGGGAGACATAAATGGAAGGGAGCTACAACCCTCCATCTTATCAACATTGGGTTGCTCATAGAGGTTCTTACAATGCATATACATATCCTCAAGAGTCAAATCACCAAAGCTCTCAACGCGCTTGCCTTTTAGATTTTGCCAAAACTTGCCACATGCATGTGCTTTCTCTTGTGCTAAAAGAAGTTGTTTTTCGACTTCCCACCTTCTCCTCTTCTTTTGAACAAGTGCTTTGTATGTGTGTGAACATTCCAAGTAAACTTCCTTGTCTTTGATTGCATCCAATCTTAGCAAGTGTTTTCGGGCTTGACTACATTCCATGTCAAACCATTTCTTCTTGGTGCTACCCTTCTTAGACCTTTTGCAAGACATGTGTTTCGCCGAAAAGCATTCCTTCGCACAAGAGAAAATTACTTCTTTGAAAACTTTCCATTTGCATTCTAATGTTGGGCTCCCTTGATGCTCTATCATGCTTAACATTTGGTCCACCATATCAGCATATATAAGTGCTCGTTTGAAGTCTAGACGTAGGTACAAATGATTCACATCATGATTGGAGGCTACATGCTCGGGCCGTTTACCACACTTGAGGTCAATACATAACATCCTATGATCCGATTCCGGATTCCATTCACCAAGTGTAAAGCTTTGTATGCATTCTAGAGTGGCTTCTGAGAACAACATATAGTCAATCACGCTAGCACCATTGTGCTTTCTACATGTAAAGTCATTGGTGCCTTGCCATAGAGATACACCATTTGCAATGAGCATTCCAGTACTATTGCACATATGTAGAAGTGACTTTTCATAGTGATCCACTTCTTTTGCATCATTAGAACTTCGATTATACATGTATGAGTCATCCACTCTTCTTGATACATGCGGCATGTCGACTTGTTGTGTGTCGTGTTGTAACATATTTGTGCGAGCATTCGTGTCTCCAAAAACAATGACTTCACCTTGATCCTTGTAATGAGCAATGTCTTCCTCTAGTTCAACAAAGGGCTGATCTCTATCCATATTCAAGCGAGCATAAAAGTTGGAGTCATAGTGAGGAATGTAGCAGCCGGCCACAAACATGACTTGACCATTTGGTGGGCTGATTTTCAGCCATAAGTAGCGTTTATACTTATCTTCTTTGACAATGGAAACATCTTTTAAACCCTTTTTGGTCATACATGCTACGCCTCCTTGGCCTCTTCGTTGCTTTGCATTTTTGGCCCACATCAAAGAATGCACATCGTATTTGTCAAATCCAAGAATTCGTTGCGCATCATGCTCTCATGTTTCGACAAGAAGTATCACATCGGAGTCATTGGTAAGCTCATCAATGCCAATTCCCGCATTCCATGGATACCCGTTACAATTCCAAAAGCTTATTCGCAAGCGTGAGTTGGTCTCATAGATCATGTGTCCCTATTTGTTGGGTGGACTTGCATCCTCCTCAAGTGCCTTTTCTTCTTGAGATGATACCTTAACCTTCTTGCTTCTTTCCTCGTATGCTTTGCGACGTACATTTTGTTGCATAAGAGTGCGATCCTCATATACATTACAACCCGTTCCTTTGAGGTAGATCCAACCATTGTCAAGGATGATCTTTCTCTTTACTTCATCAGCCATGGTACATACAATAGGTCTTTCTCCCGAGCGAGGGACTCCTTGTTTTCCAACTCGATGTGCACCATAAGCCATGATTCCTGACATGCCAAAGTGTGTAGCAAAAAACTCTTCAACTAGCAACCGCAAGAGATTGGGGTGTTTCCATGCTTTCCTCCTTGATTCCATGAATGACGATGTTCTTTGAGCGTTTTTGTCGTTCTTGCAATTCTTGAGTGTCCACATTCTCTACATTCTTTGCTTGGACAACGGCTTGCGTGATAGGAGATGTAGAAACCACATTATCCTTACATATATCAGCCCATGATTTGGATGCATTTCTCATCTCACATACATCATGTCGTATTGTATCTATCGTTTCCTCTTTCAATACATGATCACTCTCAACTTTGCTCAAGCGCTCTTTCACTACATTCATGTCAACAAGAGAGCGTTTACATTCTTGAACTTCATTCTCAAGATGCATCAAGCGTGTTGTTTGCATTTCAAGAACCTTCTTGAGGTTCTCATTCTCCACAACGAGAACTCTTAAAGTACCATTCTCCATTGCAAGTGCGCGTAACTCTTCACCTTGCTTGTTGACGGTTTCTTGTAACGAGATCAAGTAAGCCATGATCATTGCTTCCGTTGTTGTAGACGATGTGGTTGGATTAGCATCCAAATTCCTTGGAGATTTTGCATCATTCTCCATGGCGAGTGTGGCTTTTCCACCCTTGCGAGTTTTGTCTGACATTGCCTTCAAGTCGGCAACAAAAATGCAAAGTTTTGACAGTTTTTTCAGTTCTGAGATGCTGTTACAGCAAAGCCTTCCATTACACAGAAAAATTCTGTCTTTACATCAATGCGTAGAGGGCTTCGTGCTCTTCGATTGAGGCTATAGATCACCTAAATCAGAGTTCGGATGAGCAAGTTATGGTCAAAAGAGTGAACTGTTGTCTACTAGGTCAAAAAACGGCTGAGAGAGAGAGAGAGAGAGAGAGAGAGAGAGAGAGAGAGAGAGTTAGTTACCAGGAACGAGCAACCGGAACGGGAATGCGGAACAAAATGCCATTCCGTGTTACGGGTACTCTCGTTTGAAACACGGAATGGGGATTCGGAACGGGAACTTGGAATGGGAACGGGGAACGGAGACCTGAAAACGGCCATTCCCTGTTACTATGGGGGGGGGGGAGAGAGAGAGAGAGAGAGAGAGAGAGAGAGAGAGAGATAGAAATAGAAATAGAAATAGAAATGTTATATTAACGTCTTCAAAAGGCCATAATGACCTATGAGACCCGAAAGTTACAAAGTGGTGGATCTGATACAAAGTCAGAGTAACAAAATAACCTAACAACAGTACAAAACAAAGATATATACTATGGGGTCCTAAGTTGATCGATGTGAACCAAGCAAAAAACTAAGCAAAAAATGGGCGGCTTGTTGGGATAGCTGAATCACAAGAGATCTAGCATCGGTCGTTGGCGAATCTCATCAATTTCCTCCATGGTTAGTAGAGAGAGAGAGAGAGAGAGAGAGAGAGAGAGAGAGAGAGAGAGAGAGCACGTTACACGGAGTGGCGGAATTCCACCCCAGAGAGTATTGGCCCCAAACCGTGGCGTCCCTTTCGGTATTTTTTTATATTGCTTGAACAAGGTACACTCTGTGGCTCTTGCTTTGCATCTGCCCGCGGTAGAATGCCATAGTGAGAGCCCAGAGTTCATATTTAAAGGCCCTTGGCCATTCAAAAGCAGTTGCATGAAAAGCTTAAAGTTCTAAAAGCATCTGCTGTCCAAAAGCTGCCAGCCTGCAAAATACGGAAATCCGTACAGCCTGCCACGTGCCAGCTGTCAGCGCAATTCGCAGAAATCTTCCACGTCAGCAGGTCAGCGCAAATTGCGAAAATCTGTACTGCTCTACCACGTCATCAGCTGGTACACAAAAGAGCTCTTGTGTGTGTGCTGATCCTGCTTATTTAATCTCTTTAGGTTCCTTGGCCCCCATCAGGTCCCATAAGTTGGTAAGACTTCTTTTGCTGCTTCTGCTGTTTCTGCTCCTTCTAGGGTTTAGGCTTCTCGACCGGGATCTGCAGGTTGGCTCCATTCTTGAGTGGCTTGACACGTCAGCAGTTTGTGACACCTTGCTTTTCAAGGGTTGAAAGATGTGTAGAATGGATGTCCAGCCTGTTCAGCTGTTCACGCTTGTATGCTGCTGCTGCTGTGTGTCTTATAGCTTGCTCACTCTCTCTCTGCTGTCTTAAATTGGGTCGGGAAGAGAGAACACCGATGGGAGGTAGGTTTTTCATGTAAAAGCATGCTTTGCATTGTGCAAATAACTGTCTTGGTTCAGTTTCTACATATCTTTTTACTGACTTATCCATATTTTGAAATATTCTTATTTTTGAAAAACATTTGCTAGCTCATATTGTGCTGATTACAGACAGAGCAGAGATGGGGACTCTGGTGCAAGAGTTCAACCATCAGGAGCTGTTGGGAATTCTCAACCTCGGCAGGTGCTCTTCATTGAACTTGCTTATCATGACCTCTTGAATCATTCTTTTTTTAGAGGAGATACTTTGTATGATACCGACCTCGGTTTCAAAATTCCCTGCAGGAACTTGTTAAAAGTACTCCCAGGCCTCAAGATGAGATCAAACATCTAAAAAAGCTTCTTTCAGATTGCACATTGAAGGCATGTGATGTTCTGTTTTTGTTACTTACAGTGATAATGACAGGTCTGACACTTTCAATCTTGATACTGATTCAACAGGAGATGCAATTAGTGCATGAGAATCACATGCTTGAAAAACGCTTATCTGAGCTGCGATTGGTGTGTTTTTGACACTCAAACTATGCCGTTTTCTAGAAGGAATTGATTTTGCTTTGTTAATGGCATCAGACCACTTACGACTTTAAAATTTCCAGACAATTGAGAAGTATCAACAAGAGCTTGTGGATGCTTCTTCAAGAGAGACGTCCGTGAGGCAGGACGTTTTAGAGGAAAATGCTCGGCTTACCTCTGAAATCAGAGTAGGTTCTGCAGTAGCACAACTTTCTCCAATCTTTTTTGGGTCTGTCATAAGAGGAATTATTTCACTTGGTTATACTCTGTTTTGATCAAAAAGTTCTAGCTGTATGGTCCAGGCTGCAAGGCAGGAGATCAACTTCTATGCATCATCGCTTATGCCTTTGCTTGCGGAATTCAATTTGCAACCTGCTACTCGGGATCCACATTCCATCATCAGTGGTATCAAGGTGTGAAATCTGGCTTGATTGAGCTGGTGATACTTTTTCAGCAAGTTTATTGACATGTACTAAGCTAGCTTTTGGTAACTGACGAGTAACTTTCTGACTGGTGAGATGTTGTGTCTGCAAAATCTTCTTAAGCAAATCATACAAAAGTCAACTCGATTTTGAATTGGATGTTTGCTGATGCATTATGAAATAAGTTTATCTAGCCACCAAGAACTTATAGATGAGCGGCTAAAGGAGTTGGCTAGTATCTTTGATGAGGGCAGTGCATTTTGATTTTCTTTAAAAGAGAGGGCATTTAACACTGTTAGTAAGAGCCTTTGAGCCTTTGGTGAAGTTGGACTTACGGGGTTGGCTTGAGGGCAGTGCATTTTGATTTTCTTATAAGGGATGGCATTTAAGACTGTCGGTAAGAGCCTTTGGTGATGCTGGACTTAGAGAAGACCATTTGATGCTCCTGCTTATGAACCTGCTTTTTGATTTTCTTAAAAGGGATGTCATTTAAGACTGTCGGTAAGAGCCTTTGGTGATACTGGACTTAGAGAAGACCATTTGATGCTCCTGCTTATGAACCTTCAGGGTTTCTATGTTGTAGATGTGCAATCAGACACTCTTCAACCCAATCGCGTCGGCAATTGGCTGGGCCTTTATCTTTGCTGAATCATTGGACCCAGCATCTTCATATTACTTTTTTGATCTATTGGTTAAATCAACAAATAGTGTAGGACGGCTGTTTACAGTTTACATCAAATTGTTGTGCATAGATCTCACACATAGAGACTTTGAAGCGTATAGAATTATCTCATCTAACTCTTGCAACAAGACATGAGTAGCTGAGGAATTGGGTGGACCATGGCAGCTTTTAGATGCTTTTCTACCCCGTGTGTCTGTTACCTTTGGTGTGTTTAAGTTGTGTTCTATATATCGCATATTTGGAGATGTATCTGATTCAAATAATGTTTAATTACATGCAGGCGCTTGTACAACACCTTCGAGAAGAGGTATTGATTCGTCTTGCATTATAATCTTTTGATTTTTGTTGAAAATTGCTTGAGGTGCATTATTCTAGAGTGATGCAATGAACCTCATTTACAAAAAACAAAATGTAAAGTTTCAATTTGAGGCTGTTTGTTTTCTGTTGCCCCTATTCTTGGCCCACTCACTGATTACGTGAGTAGGGATGAGTTTTTTTTCCCAAATGATTTTTCAAAATGTGCCTTCAGCTTTGTTTGCTTGAAGTTTGTTAAGCAATCTTTACTCTTAACTTTCAATTGTCGATAGGCTAGAAAGGATTCAGGAACACCCAAGCAGTCTTGGCGAAATTCTCAAATGTATCAACAAGCTCAACATGGCGTTTCTTCTTCTCCTGTTCATCATATGTCATGGGTCCCTAAATCTCCAGTAAGACTTCGTGTTATCTCATATTCATGTGTCTCCACGCTGGTGGCTTGTATCATAAGTAAGCTTGGAAGCATTGTTTCCCATGTTTATTTTGGGTGAACAGGAACCTCATGGCCTTGAGATTGTTCCTCAAGCGTCTTATTTACAACCTGAAAGACCTCTTTCACCCACTTCGCCCCTCTCGCATACTCCTAACGATTGGGAATCCAATCCACATCATGCTTTTGGCACTGACAACTATAGCAATGAGAACATTAGGCTCTCTGCATATCCGGCACAGTACGTTTTTTTCTGTTTCCTTGATTTAAAATACATTTGTTCATTTTGTTGGTTTATTGGTTTGCAACTACATTATGGCAGGGGGTCAGAGCCTCAGCAGATCAATTCCCGTAGAATACCTGCAGACTATAACAACTCTGGTTTACCACAAAGAAGTGACTCCTACAATGATACAGATGAGGAGTCAAATGTCCCGGGCCATGGTTATGGCCCAGAGTATCCAGAAAGAGCTGAACGGCTATCCTCACAGCTACCCACAGTCAGGGAGGAGCCAAGTTCATCTCTTTCTGATGGTAAGATGATTATCTGGTGATTTTGCCACGATAAGTTCCAGGATTATTTAATTCAGTAAGTGTCAGTATAGTAGATTTGTAAATGTTTCTGCATAGGAGCAGTTTAATAAAAAGTAAATCACTTAAGAGTATCTCACAATAATAGTTACTCGTGAGAATCATTATGGCAAGCACAGCAAATTCGTGGTCTTGGACATGGTAGGATGCCCTTGTGGCCAAGAGCTGGCATATTTTATGTGGTAGATATAATGAACTCCAGGCTCCATTGAGGGTTTGTTTACTACAAAGCAGTGGAGAGTAGCTTTAAGAAACCAGAAAGAATTGCCTTGCTCAGGTGTGCTAACACGTCGAAACAAAAAGATTTCAAAATGCTTCTTATGTTACTAGTATATCTCCCTGAGACTCCATTTGTTGAGAATGTTCAATTTTGTGTTCTTATTCTGTGTCTCAGCCATCAAACACTGTAATTCATTGCTCTTAATCCTCATGAATTATTGAATGCACAGCCTGATGAGCATTTTTGCATTTTCTGTTTATAGGTTTGACAGTGTTGTAATCAGATGTCCTCTTTGTGTATGCGTGGCAACCATTAGCCTGCAGTGTCAGAAATCTGACTAGTTGATTTACTGTTTGAGAAATACCAGTAGGAATCAGGTAGTGATCAGAGCCATAGGTTAGGAAGAGGGATTGTTTTATATATTTTTCTGTGTCTTTTTAGTGGGTTGGTGTGGAAAGGCAGAGGAAAGATTGTCATTTTGTTTTTGACCATTGTGTTTGTTTGCAGAGGAGGATCCTTTACCTGATATCGAGGGCCTTTGCATTAATGGCGATGCAGTTCTGGGGAACAAGATCACAGCATGTGGAATCTCAATCAATGGGACTACATTATGCCATTTCCAGGTTTAAGCTCCCGTTTTTAATCAAATCTGACTTTGTAAGAAAGAAAGAAAGAAATATATGTTAACATCTCTTAAAGGCCAAAGTGGCCCACTAGACCCAAACAAATCACAATTGATGATGATATCTATGATCAGAAAGGGTTGCAAAAGTGATACTTGAAGTACCACCCTAACTTATGTCCCTAGCTAGAAAAGGAAAAAGAGAGCTCCTGAATGCTATAGGCTACTCTATGAACCTTATTATACAACTGGTGTGTTGTGGATGTAGTCCTGCTCAGCACAGCATCTCCTTAAGTAATTGTCTTGAGAGTGAGAAAATGCTGAGTTTTCATGCGTTGCTCCTCCGCTAACAGCAATGAGGACTCAAATATGCACATGGTGAGGAAGCTGTAAGTGTGGGTCCCATGGTTGTGGGCATCTTTACTCAACAGACGGCAATGGCCCTGTTTAATGTCACCCCTCTAGAGGGTCATTTACTGCGTAGCTTGGTGGATGAGGAAGAAGAGGGGGCTGGAGCTATAGCACTGGCACTGAAACGGTCTGTTATGGCTCCTTCACAGCTGGGAATATGGGATCTTCTTGTGATATAGACTCACGTCTACCTGTCTTCAATCGCAGATTATGTGAGCAGGGACGCATCTGTCCAATAGCACTCCTGATACCATGTGTGAGCTGTGTATCCCTGTATGTAGGGTGTATGATAAACCTGTCCGAAGTGGTGTGTAGAAAATGGCCTTGGCATTTTGTAGAAAATCATCTTGAATAAAATAAATGTCTCGAGGGCACATACCTGAAGGTAAAAATACATTTACATAGCTAATTACAATAGAAGTATAGCCCAAAAGGTTACAACAGAGCCATCCCTGATAGTTTAATTTGACTTTAATGAAAGCCATGTATCATTTGTAATTATGTACATACCTATTATAATATTTAAGCTACTTGTTGCAAAAACACAGATCTGCTACAAAAAAATTGCAACAAATTTGATGTTAATGCAAGGCTGAAAATGGTGTGGCTGATGTGGGAACAAATGGGCTCGACTCCAAGGCAATGGGTCACCAAAGAAAGAGAGAGCGCACACAAGGCTGCAAAATGGGATCACTGACAGAGCTCAAAACGATCTCAACAAGGGCTGCATATCTACTAAAAAAATACCAGCAAAGGGTAGGGTGATAGGGAATAGAAAACGCTAGGAGAGGGTGAGTGCTGTGCGCCCCGCGAATATGTGTGAGGGAGAGAGGGTAGGTGGTCCATTTTAAAGGAAAAAATTTACCGCAAGATCCGGTGATCAACTACCATCCAGTAAGTGAAGTACCGTTTAGTAAGTGCAATGTGCACATATAGGGTTTCCGGCATTGTTCTTACTGTATCTCACAAAACTGTGATGCATTTGACCTGGGAACTAAACCGACGCGCTACCTTAAGTTGGAGTTACAATGCTGAGCAAGCAATTGGTGTTATTATCCAAAGTGAGAGACATCTTATCCGGCTGACTTCTCTCAGAAGTAAGTTTATGGACAACGACGGAATCATCTCTTACATTTTTTGAGTGGATTCCAATGGTTGTCTTGGAGGAGAAGTTTGAGTGGCTGATTGTCGCTATGTCTTTTGCAATTGCACCTTTATCAGGAGTTGTTGATGGAGTTATCCCTATTGAGGACCTGATGGTGGCTGATATGCAATTGTAGCTTTATATTCACAGGTAGATGTTGAGTTTTGGCCCAATTCTTTACTCTTTGAATGGGTAGGGATGACTTAGTTGCACCTTTGTTTAACTAGGTTTCAGATTTTGGATGACAGAGGAGGGCCTATCCTTGTAGAGCAGGGATTGTGCATCGACTTGTCTTTTTTCCTTCCAAGGATGGAAGTTCTTGGTTGGGGCTTCAACATTCTCGTCTATCTGGTGTGCAATAGATCAAGTGCATGTGCCAAAGTTTTCTTTGGATGGCAGAGGGGGATTCTGAACTATTAGGTACCACTTCTTCTCTGTTCATCCAATTTGACTGGATGAGGCCCAGAGGTGGGCCATTCTTAGCTATTTATGCTAATAATTTGAGGAGGTATAGTTGGAGTGTGGACTACCCCCATCTCCATTTCTCTCTTCAGCGACAATAGTGTGGCCTACAAATTTGGCCATGGCTATTCCCTTTTGTTATTCTGCCAGTTTCAATTGGGAGACAGGTTTGCAATCTTTTATGGACGGTACTCTTGATGGCCCTCGAGAAGAGATTTGTCGAGATCCTTTGGGTGATAGTTTGTAAGCAGTGTCGGGAGTTGGCAAGGAAATTCAATTCTTGCTTCTGCAACTCCCTTGGGTAACGAATTTTTTAATCTTTGTGGGCAGGTAATAGTTGCCCTAGGCAGGCCGCAGTTCCTTACTCTTTTAGAGTATTGGTAGTACATTGTGGATTGGATGCCGATTGTCACGGGCCACGGTCGTGCGCGTGTATTTTTTGAAGCACAATAGCCAAGGACTAAGTTCTGATGTAGGTTATATTGGAAGCAAACAACAAAAATTGGAGTGTGTGTGCTCTTTTGAGCGTGTAAAGAGTTTGGCATATTATATTGGATTGAAACTTTTAGTCTTACAGTTTTGATATTTAGTTACAATGGAAGTAGCTCTACTCTGGGTTGTCTCAGATTTCTCTCTGATGGTACTCACTCTTTATTCCAAGATTGAGTGGAAAAGGGGTGGGGGTGTGGGGGCTCTCATCTATAGAAGGGGGGCTTCTAGCACTAGCTCTTGAAGCTTTCCGTGAGACACTTTGTTTAAGTCAGACACACGGTAGAGAGAGTGTTTACCTCAGTAGGCATCTTTGGGGATTATTCTCTTCACGAGGAGGCTTCTAAGTTCTTGTCTTCCGATGACTCGTTGCTCCATTCATCGGAGTAACATGGGTGGACTCCTCTAGTCCTATTTTTTTCCTTCTTGCGTGCTTCTTCCGGTAGTTGGATGGTGTGCATGAGCCCATATTCCGATTAGTATCTTGGCATATGCGTTTGTAAACCATAGCAATTGGAGGCACTTTTGAATGCCTGTCTCTGTCGTCTCCCTTTCTTTGCCTCTCTTCTTCTAGATGTCCTTGCCTCTAAGCTAACTCTGTCAAAAGTTCTTGCCATAGAAGACTCCATTGGAGCCTCATGCCTTTCTTGCTCCTGTGCTTGTTGTCTATGCTCATGCATGCAGCACTATCTTGCGTGTCACAAGACGGGCACCACGTGCCAATATCAAAGGACAGATTGAACAAACTTTTAGCACTTTAATAACAACTGAATTGAGAGAGAGAGACGACACGCGACACGGAGTGGCGGAATTCCACCCAGAGAGTATTGGCCCCAAACCTTGGCGCCCCTTTCGGTATTTCTTTATATTGCATCAACACAGTATAAGCCGGTACTCCAGACTCTCCACCTTCTCCAGGAAGCATGCCAAAGAATGAGCCCATGGCCTCATATTTAAAGGCCCCAGGCCCCAAAAGCAGTTTACATGGAAAGCCTTTAAACTCAAAAACTTAATCTTTTTACAAATAACCGCAATAAATCCCTCCGCTCTAGATCTTAGACTCGATGGTCCTTTCCTTCCCGTGCGGGAACCTGAGAGGCTAGTTTTCAACTCAGATACCTTGTTCTTAGAGCACAAAAGGCTTAAGCTCTACAAACCGTCCCACATTGCGTTTCCGGAATCCCCAAGCGTAGGCCGAAGCCTCCTTGCTCCTTCTCTGAGTTGGAGTACATGCAAAACACAAACACAGTAGCAAGGAATCGTAGATATCATGTACAATCATCACTTGTTGCTCCCAACATGGAAAACAACCTCCCAATGCAAACTTGTCACAAACACTTTGCAGTTACGTCGCAGCAGAGCCTCCTCTTTTGTTAGCGCTGGCAATTCTGTTGAGAGTGGGATGTCCCTGTTGCTTTTATAGGCTCTAGAGGCTGGCAAGAATAGCAAGGGACTCGTGCTTTTCCTCCCAACAATAGCAAGCCGGGGGAGGATGGAAGAAATGAAATGATATATTAACGTCTTTTAAAGGCCAAAATGACCTATGAGACCAATCTGTTACAGCTCGGTGAATGAGAGTCCCGCGGGTGTGAGTATGAGTTGAGCTTTGCAGAGGTGGCTCCTCCTCTATATATGTCTAGTGTTTGGTGTGAAGAAATCAGTAATCTGTCTCTGGGATTGTCTATCTTCAGATCTCCTCAGTAAACTATCTCTGTGTCTTTGTAACTCAAGTAGATACAGGCCAACACATTTCTGGTCCTGATAGCTCATGACTCTCGAGAAGAGTTCGAAGCCTTCTCTGAATAGACAGTGGAAGCGACCCCGTATCTCGTAATACACTGTGCATTGACATATATAATGTGTCTCCGTCTCTGGCTTTGTATGGCATATGCGCCGTGCGGCATTTCCTGCTAGCTACACAGAGAGAGAGAGAGAGAGAGAGAGAGAGAGAGAGAGAGAGAGAGAGAGAGAGAGAGAGAGAGAGAGAGAGAGAGAGAGAGAGAGAGAGAGAGAGAGAGAGAGAGAGAGAGAGAGAGAGAGAGAGAGAGAGAGAGAGAGAGAGAGAGAGAGAGAGAGATGTAATGAAATGTAATATTAACGTCTTCAAAAGGCCAAAATGACCTATGAGACAAAAAGGTTACATGTGGTGAATCTAATACCAGGTCTGGGTACAAAAAGTACAAAGAACTGAAAAGAAAATAGTGGGTAGGGGTGGGGTGAAAGCTGATACAAAGGTGAGCTGATACAATGGAGCTCTCTGACAGTCGAGGCATCCTAATACATATACATATGACATAGTTACATGGGACGGTGGGTCGGGGTCGGGGTCGGGAACGGGGATGGGGAAGGGGACTGATGTAGACTCCGGCATGGCCTGAAACTCATCACTGAGAAAGAGGCCCCTTAAGGCTCCGCCACATGTAGACAAGCGGCCTTGTCACGTGACACATCCAACCCTATGTGTCCGTGGACAAGCTACAACATGACCGGGGTTGAGTTTAGTCAAGTCAGTCTAGAATAGGAAGTGACCTGGCACTTTTATGAGCCTGTTCGCAGACCGTGCATGTCCAGACACTTAGAGTAGATGCATATCCTCCGGTTGCACACAACATGATCATCAGTATTCCCATCAGAATCCATCAGAATCCATCAGGGGAATTGTCCAGTGCATTAAACCTATTTTCCCTATTTTTGACATTTTTCGCTTATTTATTAAGTGACTTTTGTTTGAAAGTAGGTAGGGCAATTTGCTAAGTTTGTATAAATAGAAACCTAGCGCTAGCACATTCTGGCAGAAGAGGCAGCAGGAACTCGGTTCAACAGGCACCTTCTCAGTAGGACCCTCAGCAGGCCTAGCGTTTTTGCATCACAGCAAGGACCTAGTGTTTCTTATCCACAGACTAGCCTTGCCGTTTTTGCATGGTAGATTAGCCTCGGCGAAAACAAGACACAGCATATCAATCCTAGCGTTAGCAGATTTCCTCGGCAATGACAGTTTTCAGCCCTAGCGTTTTTGGTTTGCAGATCAGCCTCGGCGTTTTGCAATTCCTTCGCGACAGAATTAGCAATAGCATCAGTGTTTTCAGTTTTCAGCAGTTAGTACCCGCAGTAGAACCCCCAAACCTCGCAGATCTCACCTTCCCGCAGCAGATCCTTGCTGCACGGTCAGATCCGTCGGAGTTTACAGTTTCAGCCCGGAAAACGCAGATTTCAGCACCTGCGTTTTCAACGCGTCGTTGTCGCATTGTCGTCATCGACATCGTCACCGAGACAGAGTCAAAATTCAGCAGATAAAGATTTGCAGATTTCAGCCCTTAGCGTTTTCAGATTTCAGCCCGTCTCGTCGTCTTCCTCATCGTCGTTGACATCGTCGGCAAGTCCAAAGCATTGTAGAGATTTGTGCAAGCATAAGTAGACCGCTCTCGCCATAGAGAGTGGGGCCTTCGGAGGAGGGTTTTGGCAACATACTGGTGTCGTATTCTTCTCTCTCTATCTCTCAGTCTCAGCACCTTCATTCACAGTGTCATTCACTTTGTTTGTGATCATTTTTTTTTTCCGAGAAATAGATCCTTCTATTAGTTAATGAAAACTGCCCATAGGGCTACATCCACCTCTGCGAGAGAGGGCTACAACAAGCATGATGGGGAGACTCTCCCAATGAAAAAACAGCATATATACAATGAGGCTAAATCAAAAGATGGGAGGAGGGAAGAGCCACACAGGTGGACAGTAGTGCCATCTGAGCACCCCCTGGACTATGGTGTAGAAAGGCCCAGGGCGCCAGAGTCGAAGAAAAGCCTCAGGGCGCTCCCGCATGCGGTCGGAGCTGCCTTGTAGTCCCTCAAGTTTTCCTCTGAGAGTATGGATCAGCTCTAGCCAAAAGTCACGAACAGTCTCTGATGGTGGCACAGGACGAGCCTCAAAGATGCGGAAACAGCGGGCCCGCCAGATGAACCAGAGAGCTAGGCCGCTGATGAGCTCCCAACACTCCTCTCTCTCACTGCACCATTCCAGTGGAGTAAGCTCTGTAGCAGGTTGGAGTGTAGGTCGCCCCCCCTGTATCACTATCATCCTGCTGGTGGAAGATAGCTCAAACTGAAGTGCTGGGCCCGTGAGGGTGGACCAAGCCGCTGCCCCCCAAGTGTACTGTCGAGCCGTGGAGAGAGCAGGCGTCAGCCGAAGAACACGTAGCCACAGCTGCTTGGCCGAGGGACAGTCCCACAGACAGTGACGCTGACGCTCCACCAACTGGTCACAGGCTGCACATGCGGTCGAGAGACCACTATGCACAAGCCTGCTCCCTACTGCTGTGGCTGTGTGTGCAACCAGCCACTGGAACAAAGTGACGCGCCTCGGTTGTCTGGAGTCCCACAGCCTCTGCCAAAAAGCTGCCAAGAACTCGAATGTGAGGCCCTCCTTTTGCCAATGACTTGCTGCAGCGGGCCGGGCCTCTCTGTGTGCTGCAAGTATATGACGTCCAAGCCGAACAGTGTACTGAAAGAAGGGGACTCTTGGGCGGTCTACAGAAGAGAAGGGGTCCCTCCATAGCCACTCACCAAGATCCCACTGTACTCGTGCCAGTGGACAACACTCGCAAGCCCATAGCCTCCAGTGTCCAGTCTCAAGAGCTGCTGGGTCAGGGTCTATGACGCAACTCCTCCCACAGATGCCCACAACTCGGATCCTCTGGAAAAAACACTCTGCTACCTGCGGGGCCTCTATTGCAACTCGTTGTAATCGTCCCCCACCCTGAAGCTCGAAGAACTGGGTTGGGACAGTCTCTGAGCAAGCACTGACTGAAATGAGAACCTCCACTCGTGTGAAGGCTCCCATCCACCGGGGTGCTACTGGCTCGAGAGGCGTGAGCCACTCAACTGGAACTAACTCTGAGATGTCCTGACACATGCTCTGCACCCCTCTCATGCCCTGTAGCTGGACAGCCTGCACCTCCTCTGACAAACCTGTGAACTCTTGCCAGTCACCTAGAGAACGCGCTGGACCTGCCGCCATGGGACCCCAAGAAACATGAGGCCGACTCCCAACGAAGTGGCCTCTCTGAGTGCTAACCATGGGGTTCCAGACGAGGGGCTGCCGTAGGCGCTCCTCCGTGCACGTCGGTTGTCTCTGCTGTAGGCCACGCCGTAAGAGCTCCCAAGATCGAAGAAAACTCGCAGCGAATGTGTCCTCTTATCTGCTGCTCAAACCAACTCGGGGCAACTCTGTAAAGATCCATCTGGTCGAAGGTTGCCAAGGGCCTCCTGACTGAGGCACCCTGGCACGAAGCCTCTGCAACAAGAATTCCTTCCAGGGCTCCTCGCCTGGAAGAAGTCCTCTGACGTTAAACTTGCCAAGAAGGGCTCTGCTCTGCTGTACAGGATCAATGATCCCAAGCCCTCCCTGAGAACAAGGAAGTGTGATGACCGACCAAGCCACCTTGGTTCGGGCAATCTGAGTGTCACTACCTGACCAAAGGAAGTTCCTGATCAGCCTCTCTACCTGGCTGATACAAGAACTCGAGAAGATCCAGCAAGAAGTGATGTACCACATAGTTGCCAACAACACCTGGTTGGCAACTACTACTCTACCAGCCAGCGAAAGTCGTGCTGAGCTCCAATGTAACAGCTTTCTCCTAATGGACAGGAGAAGAGGAGCCATTTGTTGCTCCGGGGACAAGTCCAAACCAACCTGACAACGCAAGTACCGAACTGCAGTCCTTGGGGGAATCCACCTGAAACCCTCTCCTGGCATCCAGTCTCACACAGGAGCACTGCCAACCGAGAAAGCCACTGTCTTTCTCCAGTTGATCAGTGCGCCCGATGCACAGCAGAAGGTCTCCAGAGCCTGCCCACACCTGTGTAAATTGGCCTCTTGGCCCTCTAAGTACAAGGCTGAGTCATCGGCAAACTCAGCGTCCAGTAGCTCATCTCCCCGAATAGGGAGTGCTAAGCCCTGCAGACCAACCTGCTATGACACCAAAAATCTGCTCATCGCCTCCGCATAGAACAGAAAGAGAAAGGGGGCATGAGAACAACCCTGTTTGATCGAGCGTGTGAGCATGAAGCGCTCACCTCTACCTCCTGCCAACAGCATTTGACTGTGAGCCTGTCTGTACAAAGCTGACACCCCTCTGATCCAAGCATCTGAGAAGCCCATCCTGCGTAGAGTGCCCTCTAGAAAGTCCTAGTCAACTCTGTCATATGCCTTCTCAAAATCAAGAAGAAGAATCACAATGTCCTCCCGATGGAGCCCTGTCAGGGCAGAAGCCTCCCAGAAAGTGAAGATGTTGTGAAGGATACTGCGTTCCTTGACAAAACCTGTCTGAGTCCCATGTATAAGGCTCTCCATAAGTGGCTGAATCTTCAAGCTCAAAGCCTTGCCAAGAATTTTGTAGGTTGAGTTGAGGATGGTGATGGGGCGCCACTGTCGAATCTGATCCAAGGAGCCGCCCTCCTTTGGAATGAGGCATAGTTGACACGTACGGTCACGTACGACGGGTACACATACGAAGACGTGCGGTACTAATCGAACTAAAAAAAATTAGACGTACGGTGACGTAACGTACGATGCAAAAAAAAATCATGCGTCTTACACATGATAGATCATATGAGTCATGACATCGACCTTAGTACTTAGTACCAGGGCTAGAAACAAACATTTTTCCTAACCGATCATAATAAGGGAAAACTTGAGTTTTGAGGTCAAAATTTGAAGCTTTTGCCGGTAATTACACTAAAACTTGTGTAAATTTGCCGGTTTTCTTAGAGGCAAGCTCAAAATCTAACCGGGATTTTATAATTTCAACCGGTTAAAATACACTAGACCCCGGCTTTTTTCTAACATTGCTTAGTACTAAATACTTGTAACTTAAGTCTTACAAGTTTGAACATGAAAGATCTGTCCATGGACATTGGAAACGGCAATGTCCGAAGAAAGAAGAATCATGATCTCCAAAGTGGTGGCGGCCATAGTAGATCCGCTACCCAAGCCTCGTCGCACATAGGTCATGGTGGTTTGAGCCAATGCAGCCATTGGGCTCTTGTTCAAATGCAGTCGAGATGCAAAACATTCCCACACCAAAAATCGCCCCGCAAAAAAAGAAAAAAAAAAAAGAAAAAAAAAACGCACGACTCATGTACGGAACGTACGAGTCGTACGGTACGGAACGTACGGAACGTCCCATACGTCGAACGTGGACAACCCTGGAATGAGGTAAATGAGGCCCTCACTAATGCTATCAGGCATCACTCCTGTGTGCAAAATGTATTAAAAGGCAATACAAAGATCTGGGCCAAGCAGGTCCCAATACTCCAAGAAAAAGCTGGGAGTCAGCCCATCCTCACCTGGACAGCTACCACGAGGCAGGGCCCTAAGAGCCGTGTGCAGCTCCTCAAGCTGAAGTGGCATCTCTAGCCTCTGGCGCATCTCCTTTGTCACAAGACAAGGCAACTGTGCCCAAACCTGCTCCCTGTATGCATCCTGCCGCTCTGACTGGGGCTAAGCCCACAGCAACTCACGGTAAAAGTCAGTAGCAACTGCACGCATATCCTTGGGCTCACAAGCAACTGAACCATCGAGTCTCCTCAACTCATTGACCTTGGCATGCGAGTGCCGAGGTCCCATTGTCTCAAAAAAGGTACCTGTAACTCTGTCACCTACCTTAGTCCACTGAGATGCTTGTCGGTGAAAGGCAAACTCATGACGCCTCTCCTCTGTGCAAGCAAGCTCCTGTCGAGCCTGCTGTAACTGCTCCTCCAACCATGGACTGTCTGGATGCTGCTCCTGCATCCTCTGTAGTGAAGCAATGCCTCGTCTGAGACGCTGCTCCTCCTCTCTCGCTGCAGACCGTCCAGCCAGAGACTCCTGGAGAAAAAAGTGGCTAAGCTGAGCTAGGCCTAAGGCCACTCTGTCTGCCGGTAGAGCCTGGCTGTCCATGCCCTCTGTCCAAAGAGCCTCTACCCTCTCTCTGAGTGCTGAGTCCAACAAGACCCGCTCTGGGATGCGAAGCATCGTGCTCCCACTCCTCTGCCTGTCTGCCACTGTGAGGATCACTGGTGCATGGTCCGAGAAGGAAGTCCCTGCCAGGATGCCCACGGATCCCCCCAGGTCACTGAAGTGGTCACTAGTGTAGAAGCGATCTATCCGCGATAGATTCACTCCTCCGACTCTGCGGTCCGATCTAGAGAAGGCAAGACTCTGTGGAGGCCTCACAAAGCCAGAATGCTGCCATGTATCCAGGACCCTCAGAGTCCCAAGCTGCTAACTCGACTCCATGCACAGTAGCATGGCTGCCTCCGATCCTGTCAGAAGGGTCCTCCAACATGTTGAAGTCCCCTCCTACACACCAATGGTGAACCTGTGGTAAGGACTCAACAATCTGTGACCAAAACTCTGCACGAGCACTCGCCACATTGGACGCATAGATGTTCAGGAAGCCCACCAGGCCACCCTGAACCTGCATAGTGATCCACTGAGCCCTGCTTGGCACAATAATCCCTCTGCCCACAATGGCCTGCTGCAATGAGTCCGCAATAGTCATTCATACCCCTCCCTGGATGCCTCCAAGTCTAAAAGCAGCTGACGAAAAGGTATGATAACGTCCACGCAAAATCTGACCACATCACCGAATGCGGCTCTCAGACAAATGGTGCTCCTGAAGCATAAGGAGATCAATCTCTCCTCCCACAAGGCAACGTTGAAGCTCCTGACGTAATCGGCCCCGTTGTCCCTGAAACTGGGGCCCAGCTAGTCCTTGCACGTTCCATGAGACGATCTTCATGGGGAACGAGAGAGAACAGATGCTGCCGCAGCAGCAAAACGGGCTATCTTCGAGGCTTGCTTGGATGGGGAGTAATCCGCATCCGAGCGTCCTCTAGATAGGCGAGACTGCAGTGAGTGCCTGGCCCAAGCCCAAGCAGAGCGAGCCGTGCGTAAAGCAACCTCCTCTGTCCAGGAGTCCTCATGAATGTATACATAGCAAGGCAAACACTGCGTATCAGCAAAAAAGTACACCACAATGTGCCTACATCCTGCTGAATCTTGGGGTGTCACCGCAAAGTTGGCCAGTGGCCACAAAGTCTGCAGCAAATCTGTAACTCCAAGTTCTCCCATGTGGTGAGAGAACCCGAGAACCTGTGTATGCAACCATCCCACCAGTGAGTCGAGGGACCACTCTGTCTCGGTCCTACCACAGAGGGGGAAAGAGAAACCAACTGCTGAGTCCAAGGCCTCTGTCCCCCTAGCGGCGAGGAACAAAGCATGGATCATGAAGCAGGCTGCCTCGTGGTCTGATGCGGGATCGCCGAGAAAGCGAGTGAACCCGTAATCGAAGAAATCCCAGCGGCGTCGGAGGTCAATGCTCGTCAGACCCCGAGGGATAGCTGCAAGGGAAGATGTCTGAATCTGCAGAGGGGGCAGCAAGAAAGGTTGACCCTCTCTCGCTAGGCGACTCGTGGCAAAAGCGTTGCCAAGAGATCTCCTAGCCGTCGGCGAGGGACCAGTCTCCTGAGTTGACTGTGGTACTGAAGCAGGAGGAGGGGGAGAAGGAGGGGGGGGGGGGGGGGGGGGGGGGGGGGAGAAGAGAAGCGGGGTGGGGCGACAGAGGTAGGGGGGCGAGGTTGGGAGTGGATGGGAGCAGAAGGCGGGGGGGAGATTGAAGAGGAGGAGAGGAACTCTGAAGCGGGGGCGGCTGGCGAGGGTGAAGCGGAGGTGGATGCTGGTGTAGGGGGCTCCTCCTGCTCAAGAGGACCAAAGCGATTCCCCGTGGGAACCCATTGCTGCTGAGTAGGCACCTGAGGGCCACTTTGAGTGCCAGGCTATCGCTGTGGCCCCTGGCGTCGACGGCCACGGGCATGCTGGCACCCCTCCTCCGCTGGAGCCCCAGGCTCGAAGGGTGGCTCTGAATCTGTGCGCTGTGCCGCTGGCTGTGGCTGCGGCCTAGCCTTGGCAGACTGGTGCTGAGGCTGGTGTGCAGGTCGTGGCCTCCTCCGTGGACAGGCCTTCGCTAGGTGGCCCATCTGTCTGCAAATGAAGCACTGGTTCGGGAGACCCGAGTACTCCACACTCTGTCTAAACCAACCCCCACTCACCCGAGGCAGAAGGATGACCTTCGGGAGCGTGTGGGTATCTCTGACCAAAACACGAACTTAAGGGATGCCAGCCGCCTTGGCAGCTACTGATGCTGCCGTAAGAGGTGTCTCCAGGACTGTCCGGATGGCGGAACCAATCCTGGAGAGAAGTGGAAGGTACTCCCTCCGTAAACCCGGAAAGCAGACTGAGATGGGGATATCTGCCTCCTCTACTAGTACATCCGAAGTCGGGTCAAAACCATGTCGCCATTGTCGAAAGTGGGCGCGTGATGCTCGGATGGCCAGTGGACTCATAGCTATGACTTTGGAGGCCATCTCGGAAGTCTCGAACACGATCTGGTAGTACCCCCGTCCGAGAATCCGGACATCCAGGATCTTGCCCACCTCTGCGAGAAGGTGGGCAGCGGCGGCAGTGCCGGGTGGGGCTGTAGCAGCGACAGTGCCGCGAATTGCCAGAGCTGTGGAGGGGCAGCGCGCGGACACGCAGAGCAGCGAGGGCTGCCGGGGGGGGGGGGGGGGGGGGGCAGAGAGAGGGCAGGCGAGCAGCGATGGGGGGGCGGGAAGGGGGAGGCACAGCGCAGGGGATACAGCAGCAGCGAGCGTCGCTCCTGAAGAGTGTTAAGAAAATGGTGTCACAATCAAAACTTGTTTGTGATCATTTGCACTCTCTCACTAAAGGAACGAAAGGCTCTCCCTTCCGTAAGTAAAAGGAACCCTTTAGCACAGTTTGGAGCACTCATTTTGAGCAAAGTTCAACATTCACTTCCGCTGCACCTTACATTGGTATCAGAGCTTTGGAAGAGAAGCGGGGTGGGGCGACAGAGGCAGGGGGGCGAGGTTGGGAGTGGATGGGAGCAGAAGGCGGGGGGGAGATTGAAGAGGAGGAGGGGAACTCTGAAGCGGGGGCGGCTGGCGAGGGTGAAGCGGAGGTGGATGCTGGTGTAGGGGGCTCCTCCTGCTCAAGAGGACCAAAGCGATTCCTCGTGGGAACCCATTGCTGCTGAGTAGGCACCTGAGGGCCACTTTGAGTGCCAGGCTATCGCTGTGGCCCCTGGCGTCGACGGCCACGGGCATGCTAGCACCCCTCCTCCGCTGGAGCCCCAGGCTCGAAGGGTGGCTCTGAATCTGTGCGCTGTGCCGCTGGCTGTGGCTGCGGCCTAGCCTTGGCAGACTGGTGCTGAGGCTGGTGTGCAGGTCGTGGCCTCCTCCGTGGACAGGCCTTCGCTAGGTGGCCCATCTGTCTGCAAATGAAGCACTGGTTCGGGAGACCCGAGTACTCCACACTCTGTCTAAACCAACCCCCACTCACCCGAGGCAGAAGGATGACCTTCGGGAGCGTGTGGGTATCTCTGACCAAAACACGAACTTAAGGGATGCCAGCCGCCTTGGCAGCTACTGATGCTGCCGTAAGAGGTGTCTCCAGGACTGTCCGGATGGCGGAACCAATCCTGGAGAGAAGTGGAAGGTACTCCCTCCGTAAACCCGGAAAGCAGACTGAGATGGGGATGTCTGCCTCCTCTACTAGTACATCCGAAGTCGGGTCAAAACCATGTCGCCACTGTCGAAAGTGGGCGCGTGATGCTCGGATGGCCAGTGGACTCATAGCTATGACTTTGGAGGCCATCTCGGAAGTCTCGAACTCGATCTGGTAGTACCCCCGTCCGAGAATCCGGACATCCAGGATCTTGCCCACCTCTACGAGAAGGTGGGCAGCGGCGGCAGTGCCGGGTGGGGCTGTAGCAGCGACAGTGCCGCGAACTGCCAGAGCTGTGGAGGGGCAGCGCGCGGACACGCAGAGCAGCGAGGGCTGCCGGGGGGGGGGGGGGGGGGGCAGAGAGAGGGCAGGCGAGCAGCGATGAGGGGGCGGGAAGGGGGAGGCGCAGCGCAGGGGATACAGCAGCAGCGAGCGTCGCTCCTGAAGAGTGTTAAGAAAATGGTGTCACAATCAAAACTTGTTTGTGATCATTTGCACTCTCTCACTAAAGGAACGAAAGGCTCTCCCTTCCGTAAGTAAAAGGAACCCTTTAGCACAGTTTGGAGCACTCATTTTGAGCAAAGTTCAACATTCACTTCTGCTGCACCTTACATTGGTATCAGAGCTTTGGCAGTGTTCTATATTGCTCAAGGAAAGAACCACAAGAACCACATAATTTTTTTTTCCTTGTTGCGGTCGCACGTAACCCAAGACCTCTTGGACGTGTCAATTCTTAATCATGTTTTTGAAGAGTGACAGGAAATCCAAGAAAGAAGGGCTTGTCCAGCCTCCCCTTGTGCCTCTTTTCACTCATTGAGAGCGGACCGTGCACTTAGCGGCCGGCCAATCGACGTGAGGTGGGAAAAAGCAACCTTGGTGTGAGCGCAAGGCCGCCAAGGGGTGCGCCCGCGGTAAAGAGCAGAACTCGGGTGAAGAGAAGATCCTTCTCTAACACAGATTGCAAGCGAAAGAAGAATCTCAAGAACCTCAAGACCCCTAAGAACCTCAAGAACCTCAAGCACCTCATGAACTCAAGACCCTCAAGAACCCAAGACCCTTAATAACCCAAGTTCCTCGTGAACTTAAGAACCCAAGACTTCAGTGGATGGTCATCACACGAAGCGGAAGGGATACTTCGTTTGGAGGTGATAAGCATGAGAGAGGTGAAGAATTTTCCCCACCAGGAGGTTTTTCCGACCCTCCCCCTTCCCCATCTACGCCAAGGATTGCACGAGATCCTATGGAGGCTTGGTGCAAGACGATGATGGACATGATGACAACGTGGCACAAAGCACGAATGGTAGCCATGGAGCGTGAGCGCGAGCAATTACGCTTGGAGGCCAAAGAATTTGATCGCAAGTACGCAGAAAGAAAAACAGAATTGGATGGCAAGAACGTTGTTCATTCTTCTTGTCTCATATCAAATGTGTAGGAGAAGATTGAAAAGAATTAGGAGAACGAGACTCTCTTAGTCTTTTCTCCAAAGCATCAAACACAGGATTTGCATGATGATAAGCATGATGAATTGTACGATAATGATGAGCATGATGATTTGAATGACAATGACAAGCATGATGATTTGCATGATCAAGATGTGATTTCTCACAAGCATGATGATTTGCATGAAGATGATGTGATTGTTCACAAGGATGATGTGTTAATTGATACTTTCTCTAGTGAAGCTAACCTCATTGCAGATTCGATGAATCACGAAGAAGATCTTGGCTCTCGAGTCGAGGTCCACAGAACCCCCACAGGAGATTCAATGAAACAGGAAGAACCGATCTTGGCTTTTGAGCCTAGGTTCAAAGAACCCTCACAGGAAGTACTATGTGTTCGAATGATTCGTCAGCACGCATTGTTCGAGTGTTTCATTCGTGATCTTTTCTTGTATTTTAGTCAGCGTCTTTATGTGATCAATTTTCCTAGGCATGACATATTGTACGTTGAGCTCATTTTACTCATGAATGAGCATGGATGTATGCGGATTTCTCATGAAAAGCTGAAAAGTATGCATTCAAGGAAGTCACATTCCATGTCTCTTCCTTGGCATGACATAGTTGTAGAAAGAGCACAAGAAAGTATGAGCACCAAGCATGGGCATTTCCCTTGAATTGCCACAGTTGATTGATTTAGATCAGCAACACAAGATTCGATCTCATTGTTTGCGTGTGTGTGGTGAACGGTTTGGCACTCCGTCTCTTTGTTCATCTACATTGCATGCATAGTCTTTGAGGAAGACAAGATTTTTTCCAGTCACTTAACGTGGAATAGGTATGTTCATGTTTTTGTGTTGGAAGTGGTTTCAGGAATTTTCAGCCTTCGAGATTCTTGAAGGTGGACCTAAGTCTATAGACAAAGTTGAAGCATTGAAGGAGCTACAGAAGCCTTTGTGTCGCTTTCGGCCCGGCCCAGAGAAGCAAGCGTTGCAGATCTTTATGAAGTTCAAGTACCGCACGACCCACACATCAGAGTGGGCCGGCGAAGAGTCCTTTCCAGGATTCCGGATGCTATTGGCGATCTCCCTCGATGCCATACAGTTCGGTACCTGTACCTCACTTTGAAAAGGAGGGGATGTCACGTGACACATCCAACCCTATGTGTTCGTCGACAAGCTACAGCATGGCCGGGGTTCAGTTCAGTCAAGTCAGTCTAGAATAGGAAGCGATCTGACACTTTTGTGAGTCTGTTCGCAGACCGTGCATGTCCAGACACTTAGAGTAGATGCATATCCTCCGGTTGCACACAACATGATCATCAGTATTCCCATCAGAATCCATCAGGGGAATTTTCCAGTGCATTAAACTATTTTCCCTATTTTTGACATTTTTCACTTATTTATTAAGTGACTTTTGTTGGAAAGTAGGTAGGGCAATTTTGCTAAGTTTGTATAAATAGAAACCTAGTGCTAGCACATTTTGATAGAAGTATAGAAGCTTTGCAGATCATCCCGGATTCCGTTTTCGGAATCCCCGAGTGTAGGCCAAAGCTTTCTTGCTTCTTTCTTCGAGATGGAGCACCTGCAAAACACAAACACAGTAGCAAGGAATTGTAGATATCATGTATAATCATCACCTATTGCTCCTAGCACGGAAAGCAAACTTCGCACGCAAACTTGCCGCGAACACTTGCAGGTCCGTCTAGGCAGAGCCTCCTCTTCCCTTGGTGTTGGCAGTTCTACGGAGAGTGGGATGCCCCTGTTGCTTTAATAGGCTCCAAAGGCTCGCAAGAGTAGCAGGGGGACTGGTGGTTTTTCTCCCAACAATAGCAGGTGAGGGGAGAGAGAGAGAGAGAGAGAGAGAGAGAGAGAGAGAGAGAGAGAGAGAGAGAGAGAGAGAGAGAGAGAGAGAGAGAGAGTTGGAATTAGGGTTGCAAGAAAACACACAGCGGCTTGGAGAAGACAAAGGAAGCTCAAGGCACACAACGGAGAGTGTATTACTTAGTGTGCAATGGAAAGATAAGATATCCCTAAAGTGATGGGCGTATATACAATGCACTGGGGAAAAAGCCTCCTAGTGAGGGAAAAAATACCCCGGCGGTCCTAATTGTGTTCACACACATCACTACCACATGTAAATGGTAACAAATCCCCCCCTTGGAGTGACGCGGTGAACGAGAGTTGGCACATAGAGTATAGGGAACTGCCGTGCCCTTAGGACATGATCAGTCCACAAAGGGAAGTAAGCACAAAGCTTTGCGGAAAGCTTCGAACTTTTCACGAGACAATGCCTTTGTGAAAAGATCTGCAAGGTTGTCTTGTGTTGGCACATAAGCCAAGCTGATCTCTCCTAATGAGGACCTCTCCCTGTCATATTGGTAATGCACCTTAATGTGCTTTGTGCGAGCATGAAAAATTGGGTTCCTCGCAACTGTCAATGCGCTCTGACTGTCAGTGTAGATAGTGTTGGCAGTGTTCTGTCAAACACCCAAATCAGCCATAAGGCATCTAAGCCATACACACTCTGTCACAAGACGAGCACCACGTGCCAATAGCAAAGAACAAACTGAACAGACTTTTAGCACTTCGTTAACAATTGAACTGAGAGAGAGAGAGACGACACGCGACACGGAGTGGCGGAATTCCGCCCCAGAGAGTATTGGCCCCAAACCTTGGCGCCCCTTTCGGTATTTCTTTATATTGCATCTACACTGTACAAGCCGATACTCCAGACTATGCACCTTCTCCAGGAAGCATGTCAAAGAATGAGCCCTAACCTCATATTTAAAGGCCCTTGGCTTGAAAAGTAGTTACAGTGAAAAGCGTAAATCACAGAAATCCATATAGTCCTGCCACGTCAGCACTTTCAGCCTAAAAAGCGAAAATTTGTACAGTTTTGCCACGTTAGCATTGCCAGCGTGAAAAGCGGAATCCGTACAGTTCTGCCACGTCAGCCGTCAAAATTCAAAAGCTTCAGATCCAAAAGCAATGCCAAAAAGTTGCCAACGTAAATCATGGAAATTCGTATAGTCCTTCCACGCCAGCATTGCAAGCGTAAAAAGCGAAAATCCGTACAGTTCTGCTACGTCAGCACGGCCAGCGTGAAAAGCGGAATCCGTACAGTTCTGCCACGTCAGCATTCGTCCAAATTTCCGGAAATCTGTTGTTGCTTCTTCTGTTGCTTTTGCTTCTTCTAGGGTTTAGGCCCCTCGACCGGTAGCTCCGTTCTTCAGTAGGTCGACACGTCAGCAGTTTGTTACACACTCAACCATCGTAGCTGTGAAGACTTCCTTGTACTCAGCCTCACAACTGGAAGTGCCACAGTGGGTTGCTTCTTGCTCAACCATGATATGCATGAATTGTCGAGCATGAAACAAAAACCACTTGTGACACTCGCGTGTCAAAACAACCAGCCCAATCTGAGTCCGAAAAAACATGTAAAGTTGGCGGCCATGATCCCTCCTTGGGATAAAACAAGCCAAGATGTAAAGTGCCACTCAAGTAGCGAAAAATCCTCTTGACAGCTTGCCAATGCTTAGACCTTGGGCTATGTATAAATTTGTTGACATGTGATACTGCAAACTGAATATCCGGCCTCTTGTTGCATACATAAATAAGGCAGCCAATACGAGTTTGGTAAAGAGCGACATCGGCAGGATCACCAGCATCATGAAGACTCAATTTCAAACCTATTTCCATGGGAGTGGCAATAGGTTTGCAATCCTCAATTCCAAACTTACATAGCAATGTCTCTATGTAACTTGCCTGTCTCCCAAATTGGTGATGTCGCGGCTCTGTAACCCCCCCCCGGCTGGCTGACGTAGCAGCAGCGTACGGACCTCCCTTGAAATCGCGGCGCATTCTCCAAAAATCTGTACGGCCTGATGACGTGGCAGCAGCGTACGACAGCTTTTGGGCCTGCTTTATTCTACGGAATTTAGCAAGAGAGAGAGAGCTTTATTTGAATAGCTTTATCTTATCAAGCAAGGCTTGAGAGTCAAAGAAGCTTTATTTTTGAATGCTTTTTGGGGCAGCTTTTGGAGCTCTGCTTTTGGCATCCCTTGTAAAACCTTTATAAGAGTGGTTCGGGCTCCCACTTCTCAGAGCATCTAGACGTAGAGTCTGAGAGTGAGACCCACCCACTCCCTTGTACTTTGTGCAACAGATTTAATACAAAAAGAAATACTGAAAGGGGCGCCAGTCTCTGGGGCCAATACCTCTTGGCACGGAACTCCACGAATCCAATTGTGAACTGTTTTGAAGTGAATTCCTGTTGTGTTGCGGTAGATTCGTGACTTGGAGTGTCCAAGTCTGTTACAATGGTATCAGAGGGCGACCGATTTCTCTTCTACGGGGAAATCCGATCCTTTTTATGTGGCACTTATGGATTCAAGCAAAGGACAGTCGACTTCCTCTGCATCCGGAGATGCGGGAAGAGATCAGAAAGAAGATTCACGTAAGGAGTACGGTCTGTCTCGGCCTACTCAGGCGGAGCTTGAAGAGATGGAACATTGGAGATTGGTTGATGATGCGACAAAGCTGATGATGAATTTTGCGAAGGACACTAAACTTGCAAAATTTTTCACCCAAACCTCCTTCGACGAGGTGCACTCACAATGGCGGCAAACCACGGAGCCACCCCTCAAACCGGCACTCAAGAAACCTCCTACTCCAAGGATGTTTACATAGCAAGAATTAGAAGAGGTGGTTGATGCATGGATTAGCCAGCTTTTTGACGTGCAGAATAAAGCCGAAGAGCACGACAAAAAGCAGAAGAAAGGCACTGACTCCCCGGGTTATTTGGGTCGTCAATCTACTTTTGCCTCGGCAAGAAAGCAGAAGAAGCGTGTGCGATTTGAAGGAGTACCCAGTTCTTCTTCTTCTTCTTCTTCTGACAGTTCTTCTAGCTCTTCTGACTCGAGCGAAGAAGACAGAAAAGGGAAAAAGCGAAGCAAAAAGCAAAGCTTCGGAAAGCGCAAGAAAAGGGCAAAGAAGTCTAAAGCTCGCCCAGTTCGGACAGTTCTACAGAGGACTCGTCTTCGGATGGTTCGGACTAGGACGACAACAGATTTTATGCAAGGAAGAATTTTTTTAATAAAGCAAGCCAGTATGACTTTCTAGAAGATAAAAGCAAGAAAGTCCGAGAGGTTAAAGAAGGTGGACAGTCAATTAAATTTGACACGTTTTCTGGATTTTGAGATGCTTCGAAGGCTTTGGCTTTCATACAGCAATTTGACATAGCTTTCTCTGGAGGACATTACTCAGAGCACTCCAAGATTCAAAGGGCTACCTCTTACTTAAAGGGAAATGCTCGAACTTGGTGGTCCACGCTTCTATTGAACAAGAAAGCGCCAGTTAAATGGATGAAATTTAAAAGGATTTTTATTTCTTCTTGGTTGACTCCGGAGTACGAACGCTTCATACGAACTGCTTGGAACCATCTTCGGATGACCAAGAAAGATTCATTGGACGCATATTGTGAGAGATTCTGGAGCTCTTTTCTACCAATCTCTTCATTTAAGATCTCGTTTAAAGAACAGATTGAGCGGTTTACCTTGGGACTTCCTACAGAGATCGAGATCATTGCTTAGAGCAAAAGTCTGATTCCATCCAGGAACTGATGAGTCATGCGAAACTGGGTTTTGCCATTCATTCAGGCAATTTGATCTACCCCACAAATGAAATCATGACGCAAAGGACAAAACAGACTTCGAACAATAAAAGTAGAAAGAAGAAGAGCAACCTAGAAAAGAAAGAAAAGGATGCACGACCCAAGCTCATTCTTCGAGAGAGAGCTAACTACTTCAAAGAGGGGAAGTGCTTTGGATGCGGGGAAACTGGGCATATGCCTTAAAAAGGCATCGAAAGAACAAAACGACAAAGATGAAGAAAGGCCTGAGGGTTCGAAAGCAATTGAGGAACGTGGACGAAAAGACAAGATGAAAGCAGGACTGGTTCCATATTGCATGGGTTCTGACCCAAGCACGATTGACGAGAGTACAGAACTTTGCCGAGCTTGGGGCAAAGTGAAAGACCAAGAAGCCCTGATTTTCTTTGATAGAGGAGCCAAGGCCAACTTCATTTCACCTGAATTGGCGGCGCGGCTCGAGATCCACACTTGATCGGATGGGACCACTAGCAGAGGTAGTTCTAGCGGCACCCGGCAGGGACGTAGCCATTACACCTTTCATTGGCAAACTTCGGTTGCATTGTTAGGGGTTTTTGGGACACGAGGACTTCTACATAATGCCCTTGGAAGGTTGTGATGTCCTCTTGGGAATTCCCTGGTACCATAAGAACAACGCCGTGGTTGACTATCGGGCGAGAAAAGCGACTTTGACAACAGAGAAGGGCCGAACTATTGTACTTTACTTGATGTGAAACTTAAGGGCGAGTTTGTCCCTATTGTATCGTCCTCTTACGTTTCAAAATTAATGAAACACAGTCTGTTTGTTTACTCGATCTTTTTGAAAGAGTTTAATGACGAGAATAGGACAAATATGTTTGAACTTGATAAAGAACGCCAGTATTTTCTCCACACTCATGCCGATTGTTTTTCAGAGGGCCTGCCATGCGAGTTACCACCCGTTCGTCTTGAGGATCATACCGTTGATCTGATACCTGGAAGCACACCATCGAACCGGCCACCTTACCGTGTGAGCCGAGCCCAGAACGAAGAAATTATGAACCAAGTGAAAGACCTCTTGGAAAAGGGTCTTGTCCAGCTTAGTACTTCACCTTACTGCTCTCTAGTGTTGTTGGTTTTGAAGAAAGACGGATCTTGGAGAATGTGCATCGATTATAGATCTCTCAACAAAATCACCATCAAGAACAGATTTTCGATTTCTAGGATCGATGATATTCTTGATGACTACACGGATCCTCGTGCTTTAGCAGGATCGACTTGAAAAGTGGATATCATCAGATCTTAATCGCACCGGGACATGTTTACAAGACAGCTTTTCGGACGACTTTTGGGTTATTTGAGTTTTTGGCCTAACCAATGCTCCAATGACATTTAACCGGATGATGGACATGATTTCGAGAGTACAGACTATTTGTTGGCACTTTCTTTGACAACATGATTGTTTTCTCCAAGGATGAGACGAAACATAGAGAACATCTGCTATAGGTCTTACAGGCATTCCGAGATCACAAGTTGGTGATTAATGCGAAGAAAAGTGAAATTTTCCTACCCGAGATACACTTTTTGGGACACATTGTCTTAGCAGCAAGATTGCAGATGGATCCGGCCATAGAGACTATCTGTGATTGGCCCGATTTGAACAATGTCGATGAAGCTAGAAGCTTCTTGGGCTTGTGTTCGTACCACAAGCGGTTCATTAGAAAGTTTGCAGAGGTTGCTTCCCCTTCGCATATTTTGACACAAAAAGGAGTCCCTTTCTTGTGGGGACCCACATAGGTGACTGCCTTTCAGACACTGAAAGAGAACTTGACTATAGGACCAATTTTGACTTTGTCGGACTTGCAAAAGTCATTGACGTATATTGTGATGCTTGTGGTCGTAGTCTGGGTGCGGTCTTAATGCAAGAAGGCCATGTCATTACCTACGAAAGCTGATTGTTTTCAAGGCCGGAATTGATAACACAGATTTATGAGAAAGAGCTTTTGGCGGTTATCTATGCTCTTACTCAGTGGCGACATTACCTACTCGGAGCGGATTTTACTGTCTTCACAGACCATTAGAGTTTACGCTACTTCTTGTCATAGAAGCAGCTATCAGAAAAGCAGATGCGGTGGGCGAACATCTTGTCACAGTTTCACTTCCAAATTGTCCATGTGCAGGGACAAAAGAATTTTGCCTCGGAAGACGTTGGTTCTGGCTATTTCCGCGATACGTCATAGGAGCTTCGAGGATATGGTCGATCAGTATGCCACAAATACAGATTTTGGGATACGGAATGGGGAGATAATAGCGGGATATTCCATTCGGGATGGCTACTTGATGAGGAAAACGATGTTGTGCGTTACACAGTCGTTGAGGGAAAAGGTTATGAACGAATGCCACTGTCGACCTTTTTTGGGTCACTGCGCCATTGCTACCACCTTGAAAAGTGTGGAGAGATACTTCTTTTGGCCGAGACTCAAGAACATAGGGGGAACGCGTTCCGTAGACCCTGGAACACCGGAACGCCGTTCCCTCCCCCTCTGCCCCCCTCTGCGAAGCCGGAACGTCTCGGAACGTTTTGTCGTTCCGGGTGACCACCTGATACCAGAACGGCCGACTGGAACGGCTCCGGAATGGTCCGGAACGGCCAACTCTCAAAAATGGGGAGAAATAGGCAGGTTTTTGCAAATTTGTAGCGAACATTGGGTGTTTTTTTAAGTGTGCAAGGACTCAAAAATTAAAATGCACCCCCTCACACCCATTCCCTTCTCAAGCATTATTTGGGTGTTTTTTATGCCTCCCGTTCCGCGTCGTTCCTGTTCCGAGCCCTTGGCCGTTCCCCCGTTCCGCGGGGGTCCCCGTCGCCGTTCCCATTCCGCGTTTCGAGTAACTGTGCTCAAGAAGGACGTGGACGATTTTGTACGTAGTTGCTTGGTATGCCAGAAGGTCAAGTTCAACATACATAAAGCACAGGGATTGTTATAACCTTTGCCCATACCCACCCGCCCTTGGGAAAGTATTGCAATGGATTTCATTTTTGATCTCCCGAGAACACAGAGTGGTCATGATGGTATCTAGACGGTTATTGACAGATATAGGAAGCAGGCTCATTTCATTCCAATGAAGAAAATTGTCAAGCCGGATCACTTAGCGAGACTGTTTGTGGCCCAGATCTTCAGATTACATGGCATGCTTGAGACGATTGTCTCCGAGAGAGACCCCAGATTCAGAGTTTGTTTTGGAAGGCTATTTGGGAGAACAGTAGCACGCGGTTGCAGTTCTCTTCATCGTTTCACCTGCAGACTGACGGGCAATCAGAGATTGCCAATTCAGTGGTACTAGATTTATTGAAGTCTTACATCTCGGATTAGAAGACTCAATGGGAAAAGTATTTACCTTTGGTGGAATTTTCCTGCAATAAAACGATACACTCTTCGACAGGGAAGGCGCCAATTTAGATTATTGAAGGTGCTACGAAGGTTCCACCCTTCCTAAGCACGAAAGGTAAGATTTTTGAAGCCGATGAGTACACGCGTGACTTGGACACGGCAAGATTTTTGAAGCCGATGAGTACACGCGTGACTTGGACACGGCTTTTGCCAAGGTCCGCAAGGCTTTGCAGAAATCTCAAGAAAGAAAAAAAAAGGCAGTAGATCGCCATCATCGCGATTTGAAATTGAAGGAGAACGATTGGGTGCTCTTACGTTTTGAGAAGGCACGCTTGAGAAAGAAAAAAGGAAAGGAGACTGTTTTTCCAAAGCTTAGTATGCGTTATCACGGACCTTTCCAAATTTTCGAAAAGATAAATGATGTCTCCTTTAGACTGAAGCTGCTCGATGGGGAATTCACAATGCTTTTCATGTGAGTCTCTTGAAGCCTTTTAAAGGCGGTGTGCTCGAAGATGGGGAGCTTGATGAGCAACCCGAAGTGAAAGAAAACGAGGAGATCCTTGTTCCAGAACAAATATTGGCACATAAAGACAGAAAGATTAAGGGTAAAGCGATAAGGAGGTTCTTGGTTAAATTCAAGAACTATCCTGCAGTGGATGCGAAGTGGATGGAGGAGGACCTAGCAGATACTCCTCAGATTGTGAATCTTTACCTTGAAGCATTTGGATTAGCATAGTCTATTCTAAATGGAACCTCGAACTCAGCTTGGGCGGAATCTGGTGCAACGGGTATGCACAAGAGGGGAGTCGCTCCGCTCCTTTGTCAACAGATTGCCATGTTTTTTGATACTAAAGTCATTGATGTCTCTTTGAGTTTCAGGGATATTGTGGGCTGACAATATTCTGCTGTATGACTTTATGAAGTAGAATTTTCGAAAATATGATATTAATTTGTTCTTGTCTTGTTTGAGTGCAGGAACTGATAGAAGAAATGACTGCAGCATTTCGGTCTCAACGATCTCGATAGACATGGTTGCAATAAGGATTAGTCAATCGGGCATCTGTGAGGTCCCGAGTGGATCTAGATGCGATTGCTAAATACGTTGCTGATAGATCATGGTCTGAGATCCGAATCAATTTTGAATGTGATTTGTCATGTGATGTCAAGTGATGTGGTGTGATGTGACTGTCGATTGGTACATGTGCTAGATGTGTGTTCCTTGTGCATCGGTACTAACAGTCAGTGTCTGCTAAGACAGTTTATGGCCTCTGTCTGATTTGCAGACGTAATTGAGGCGATTACAATGCTTTCAAGAGGGGGATATGTCACAAACTGGTACGTGGCGGCTTTGTACACACACACACCCCCTCTGGCTAGCTGACGTGACAACAGCGTACGGACCTCCCCTGAAATCGCGGCACATTCTGCGGAAATCCATACGGCCTGATGACGTGGCAACAATGTACAACAACTTTTGGGCCTCCTTTATTCTGTGCAATGTAGCAAGAGAGAGAGAGAGCTTTATTTGAATTGCTTTATTTTTATCAATTAAGGCTTGAGAGTCAAAGAAGCTTTATTTTTGAATGCTTTTTGGGGCAGCTTTTACTTCTCAGAGCATCTGGACGCAAAGTCTGAGAGTGAGACCCACCCACTCCCTTGTACTTTGTGCAACAGATTTAATACAAAACGAAATACCGAAATGGACGCCAGTCTTTGGGGCCAATACCTCTTGGCACAGAACTCCACTGGGCCGGTGTCGAATCAAATTGTGAACTGTTTTGAAGTGTATTCCTGTCGTGTCGCGGTAGATTCTTGACTTACAGAGTAACCAAGTCTGTTACAGTCTGACACAAGGCAATACCACTATCACACTGCTTAAATTGTGTACCCAAGTAATGATGCAACAGCCCCGAATCTTTCATCTTAAAAGTAGCATTCAAATCAGCCTTAAATTTAGCAATATGTCTGTCATTTGGTCCAATGATCAACAAATCATCCACACAGAGAACGACAATGAGAAGTACATCACCCTCACGCTTTACATACAATGTGCTTTCTGCTGGATTGTTACAAAAGCCTCGCTTGACCAAATGAGTGTCAGCCTTCTCATACCAAGCACGAGGAGATTCTTCAACCCATACAAAGCTTTCTTACATTTGCACACTTTATCTTCCTGTCCTTTGATGAAAAAACCGTGAGGTTGCGTTACATAAACTTCCTCAAATATGTCAAAATTCAAGAAAGCAGTAACAATGTGTGATTGATGTACATCCCAACCAAAATGAGCTGCCAATGCACATAGAAAACGCACAGTAGTCATACGATAAGTGGGAGCAAAAGTCTCTTCATAATCTATACCTTTTTGCTGTGCATAACCCTTTGCAACAAGTCGAGCCTTATGGCAATCAATCTCACCATCCGTCCTGTGTTTCAACTTGTAAACCCACTTCGTACCAATGGCCTTTTTGCCAGGAGGCAAATCACATAAAATCCACGTGTCATTTTCTATAAGTGCATCATACTTTGATTGCATGGCAGCCATCCACAATTTTTTGAATTTTGTGCTTCATTAAAAGACAAAGGCTCCTCTACATCACATAAGCTAGACACAGCCAAAGCATAACAATCTGACGTGCATGGCAAGAACTTGAACAAGTACGACTAGACAAAGGTACATCCAATTTACCGTCACACAAAGTATGCACCAGCCATTTTGGCATACCTCTAGCCTGCTCATTCTCAGCCCTTTCCTCATCAAGTACATCATGTACATCTGCATCAATAGTAGGTTGATCTGTAACATTTTTTGAAACCCCCATAGGCTGTACATTTGCCATATTTGAATTTACATTCGAACTTCCACCATTGAAAAGAGGCAACAACGTGTCATAAATTAACTGTGAGCTTACATTACTGTCTCTAGTACATGACAGCAAGAGATGAACAAAATCTTCCATAAACACAACATCCCGTGAGACCAAGATACGCTTTGTTTGCGGATGATCAACTTGTAATTCTTGCTTTCAGCGCTAGAATCAACAAAAATACATTCGGCAGCCTTATCACCCAATTTTTTGCACTGCATTTGTGGCATCAAAGCATATGCCAAACAATTAAAAACACGCATGTGCTTAATAGAAGGCTTTCTATCATGCCATGCAAGGTGGAAAGGTATGTAGTGTACGACACGTTTTAGGTACGTACGATACGCACTACCGTACTGAACCACCGTTTAGGTACGTACCATTTGTAAAGAACCCATATTTTAGTGAAAAACACATGAGGAATAGAGGGAGGGGGGTCACGAAGAGTACGTGCAATGTAGGAACAAAGAGTGGAAGGAGCATATGAAAGAGTGGAGCTTACCTTTTTACACGGGAAAATCTCAGGTAGAAGTCTTCGTGTGACTGTCTGTGAAGTTCTCTGCAGAAACTTGCTCTCCGGAAATCGTCAGATAAAGTAACCCTTGGTAATTTGCTCTCGAGACCACACAAAAGGCCTAAACCGGCTTGTGTTATTTGTCCGTCCCTGAACGCTAGATTTTCGCCAAAATTGAAGCCCGTTGACTGTACTGAACCGTACGGTACGTATTGTATCATACCGTAAGGAAAGGTACCATACGTATGTACGGATGCAACCTTGATGCCATGCTTCATAAGGAGTCATAGATTGCAAAGCTTTCATAGGACACATGTTAAGTACATAAGTGATACACATGATGGCCTCAAGCCAAAACGAATGTGGCAAAGCTTGACTTTTGACCATACATCGTGCCATTTCCGTCAGCGACCCCATTATGTTGAGGCGTATACGGCATTGTATAATGGTGTTTTATCCCACGACTAGCCAGAAATGCATTAAGTTCCTGAGACATATACCCCCCCTCGATCTGAACGGAGGGTGCCCATAGTACATATCGAGACATTTTCAACCATAGCCACATGCCTTGACTTCGCTTTAAGCGAATACACCCATACATGCCTAGACTAATCATCAATGAAAGTCACGAAGTAAAGGTATTTTCCCAAGGACGGATTTTGCATGGGCCCACAAACATCACTATGCACAAGCTGCAACCTGCATGTGGCCCTAACTGAACCATCCTTTGCAAACTCCGAACGCCGCATCTTACCCAAAATACAGCCTTGACAATCATGTTTAACAGATGCTTCAGGAGGCGGCAAAGAAGCAACCATATCAGATTTTTGCAAACGCAACAAACTGACAAATTTCAGATGCCCATACGTGCATGCCAAAGTTTTGCATCTGAAACAGCCTTTGAATCTACAACAACATTTGTAAAATTCTGCCTACACTTGTCATACAAAGTGAGCTTATGTAGCCCACGACATAAAATGCCAGATACAACAATTTCATCACCAAAACTGAGATCATATACTGTACGTCTATCATCCACAAATTTGACTACAAGACCAAGTCTAGCAAGTGCAGATACATACAAAAGATTCTTCTTGATCCTAGGTACATACAATGCGTCAACAAGTGTCAAACAACTGCCATTTGCAGCAGTAAGCACAACCTTTCCAACCCGTTGAACCCGATAAGAGGCATTGTAGGCACAAGTGACTAAATTCCCATGAGGGACAGACTCAAGAGAGGTAAACAATTCACGATGTGAGGTAATGTGCTTTGTAGCACCACTCTCAAAATACCACACATGTGAATCTGTAGCAACTGACATGCATGCATCATGGACAGCAGGATCATTACTACACTCTGCACAAAAAGTCCACTCTGCATCTACATCAACATCACAATCTCCTTTCACAAAAGACTCTACAATAGCTACACTTGTATTGGACCCTGTAGTTGATCCAGCTACTTTCTTCTTAGCCTCTTTTTCCTTCAATTTCACACACTGCTTGATCAAGGATCATTAGCTTTACAATAATGGCAACGCATTTTCTTTTTGCCCCTTTCACCAGAATTTCCAAACGAATTTCTGCCAGCAGAAGCATTAGGAAAAGGTGGTTCACCACTCGTAGAAGAACCATGAGAAGTGGCTACATTGCTGCTACCACTTTTTCTTTGCGCAGCAATAAAGGTCTGTTCAACTGCACGCTGTCTAGTCCTGTTTTTTTATGGAAAGTAACTCTTGCAGCAGCAATGTGCATAATGCATCAAACTTAATGACTTCTGGATTTTTTTGGGTCATAAGTCTCAAAGTACTAGCAAAAGTCTGGTACAAATCGGGAGAAAAGTGAAAACCTAAGGAGAAAAAACTGCCGCCCGCTGCTGCTGCTTCACCTGCGCACGCCATCTCTCTCTCTCTCTCTCTCTCTCTCTCTCTCCCCCCCCCCCCCCCCCCCCCTGCCCTTCTGCCCCGTAGCCCACCTCCGCGCTGCCTGCCAGCCAGAGCTGCCCCCTGCCAGCTCGCTCGCTGTAACTAAGTCAGACGTTGTAAATAATTAATTTATTTACGAGAAATAATTATCTAATTAGTTGTGTGCACATTAGAATAGATTTAGCAGTTCTGGGGCCTCAGGTGCGCCCAAGTTTGGGCCAGTGCACCTCAGGGAGACCCTAGCAGAAAAATACCCTGAAGCCCTAGCGATTGGGAAATCGGGACTTCAATAAACGGATAGATAGCAGCTTCAGATTACAGGCTCAGAAAGATACGCGCGCTAGTGCAAGCACCGGAATGAGATGGGGTCCTTAGAATAATAATCCTAAGGCGTGAATCATTTTACGGCCTTAAGATAAGTCAATTAATGTATTTTTAAATTGTCTATGCGGGACCAAATGGCCAGACAAGTGCGAACAGGTAATGCCAGAGCAGTGTCGGTACGACATTACGCTGGGGAGCAGTGAACAATTTCATTAGTAGCATCTGTGTGTGTGCAATTGTGAGTTAATTTGCACATCTCATTAATAGCCTAGGGATTTTTAAAAGTGAAAGTTGAGGGGTTTTTAAAGTTATTAAGTCAGTATGCCAAGTGGCACACTTATCAATGCAAACTAACTCTCACTCTCACTCTCACCCTCTCTCTCTTCCTAGCGCCCCCTCTCCCTGATGGCTATTTAGGAGCCCCCCCTCCCCCATTTTCAGGGCTGGCAATGCACCTACCCCCCCTAATGTGAGCATGCTCTACGCGGTGGAGCCCTCCATTGAAGCTTGAGAGCAGCCCCTTGCGACATATGTGGTAGCCTTGTGCTCCCGTTGTCAAGAACAAGGGATCTCACAGTCATAGACACCTCTTGGTGAAGTTTCATCGTGAGAAGCTGCCGTAGACGCTCTCTTAGCAGAGTGCGGCTGCTGTAATTCTCTGTTTTCAGCGCCTAATAACCTCGATTAGGGCTGTTTTCAGCAGATCAACCATAGAAATTCTCTTCTCTCTCCTTATCCTAAGCCTACATCAAGTTTGGTGCGATTCCATCGCGAAGAAGACGTCTGTTTCAGCGTAGGGGTGTGCACAGGTAAGAATTTTAGGTTATGTGCAGAAAATTACAGCAAGCATGTACGTGTGCATTTTGCTTGTTTCTCTTTTGTGTTCGATGCATGAATGAATGAGCATGAAGGCAACACGTAACGGAAGATGGACTCTCCTCTGCGAGAGCTTCCGATGAGCTGTTTTGGAAGATAAGACTCTCTTTTCGAGAGCTTCCAACCAGTCTCGCAGAAGAGGGGAAATCCCCTAAGCAGAAAGAAAGTGGAAACACTTTCTCAGTCAGTAGTCAGAACAGAACATAAGAAAGAATAGAGGACGAGCGTATGCCCCGTTCCTGTGCTTGTAAAGATTCTCCCTTAGTAATAAAGATATTCTCTTTATGGGGGGGGGGACCAGCCCATCTTCTGGTCCCCAATGAAGTGTCAAGTTTTCTCTCTCCCTCTAATTCTCTTGTATTTGAAGTGCAATTAAACGTCAGTTTATGCTTCCGTATTATTTTTGTGACAGTTGTATTAGAGCAAGGTCCTCTCTCTCTTCCTGAAGGGATTGGCGACTCTTGGCAGACTGCAGAAATGGGAGGACGCGAGATAGAGTTCTCTCTCCTTCAACAGCAGGTGGAAGAGTTGCAGAAAGCTCTCTCCCATCCAGAAGTCCAAAAGATTCTCCATACTCTTGAAAATGGGAAGGAGAAAATGCCGATGGGGTCGGGAGAAATCCCGCAGAACCCAAAGGCGCCACAACCAAGAAAAGATCCTTTGATTGGAACCTCCCGCATGCACGAGAGGCAGAAGAAACCTCCAGAACGTCATGTGCGGTTTAATCCAAAAGTTCAAGAGCAGGATCCCCCTGATTCCCCTCAGTTCTGTTTCATGAAGGATCTGGATGACATAGTTGCTCCGGAAGACATGTTTCTCGACGATCCGTCGCAGCAAGAAGTGCATTCAAGGGAAAGGACTCCTGTCCACAAGGAGTCCAAGCATAGAAAGAAGGAGCACCATAAGAAGAAACACCATAGGTAGAAAACATTCAAGTCGGGAGATAAAGATGTGAAATTCGACACCTACAATGGACGGCGTGATAATGACAGCTTTGGCTTTCATCCGCCAATTTGAAGTTGCATTTGCAGAAGGGAATTTTAAGGAAAGATCCAAGCTTCGCCATGTCAGTTTCTACCTGAAAGGCACCGCCAGCAATTGGTGGTTAACCCTTATCTTGGAAGATCGCAAACCCCAAGATTGGACTGCTTTCAAGGAGTTCTACGCACAGTTCCTCCCTCCAGACTATGAGGAAGAGGTAAAGAAAGAGTGGGATCGACTTTCACAGTCGGAGAACGAAACTTTTCCACGCTATGTGGATAGGTTTTGGGACGTTCTCTTGAAAGTCACTCCATTCAAGAAGATTGACGATTCGGAAAAGATGCGCAAGATTGAAGCAGGACTGCATGAAGCCTTGCAAAAGGCTATGAAGCTTTACCCTCGAGGTAACTTGCAGATACTTATGGAATCAGCCCGCATAGCTGATGGAATACATGACAATGGTACTCCCCGGAAGATGGAGCAAAGCACTTACCATGCCAAGCAGAAGGCTCTCCATGAGCAGCCTACCTCTTCTACTTCTTCTGAAAAGAAGAAAAGAACCGCCTCCGAAGCAGAAGCAAAGCCAAATCAGCCCAAGAAAGGGAGATATCTCTCTCCTGCTGAGTTGCGAACCTACATTAGTGAAGGAAGATGCTTCAAGTGCGGACAAGTTGGTCATATGAAGGGTGACTGTCCTACCAAACCTCCACAACGACCCTCTTCCAATGCAGTCCCAGATGTACAGGGAAATACAACCAAGGATGGAAAAGAAAGAGCTCTTCTCAAAGCATGGGGTAGTGTCAACAACCAGCGGGCTCTTATTTTGTTTGACCCTGGTAGTACAGACAACTTCATCTCTACCAAGCTAGCTGACGACCTGAACTTGCAGCCCAATCGTTTTGGAGTCTCTATTCAAGCGCTATCTGCTTTCAAAGGGCAGAACTCAAACTCTACTCCAATCATAGGGAAGTTGAATCTAAAGGTCGACGACTACAAGGATCAAGAGTCTTTCTTACTAGCTTCACTTGAAGGATGCGATGTTATCTTGGGAATGCCTTGGCACTACAAGATGCATCCCATTCTTAACTATGTTCAGAAAACCTTATCTTTTGCTAATAAAGGAAAGGAGTATCTTGTACTTGCAGATGCAGGTGATTGGCGTATTCCTATCGCCAATCACATTGCCATCAAGAAAGAAATGAAAAAGTGTGTTTCAGCGTACTTGATTTTTGCAAGAGAGAGAGATGTCTGTTTCACAACTTTCTTTCTCTTTAGAGCAAAACAGACTTAAGTTAATAGAAAGATATAAAGATTGTTTTGCAGATGAACTCCCACCTTCGCGACCTGAGGATCATACAATTGATTTGATCCCAGGAAGTTCTCCTCCAAATCAGCCCCCTTATCGAGTTAGTCTAATGCAGCAAGAGGAAATTCTCAAGGAGGTTAACGAACTTTTGGAGAAGGGCTTAATAAGGCCTAGTACTTCTCCATATTGTTCACCTGTCTTGCTAGTACAGAAAAATGATGGCACATTCCGCATGGGCATAGACTATAGATCTCTAAACAAGATCACAATCAAGAATCGATTTCCAATCCCTCGGATTGACGACATTCTTGACAAGTTACAAGGAGCAAGTGTCTTGAGTCGTATAGACTTGAAGAGCGGTTATCATTAAATCCGCATAGCTCCTTAGGATGTGCATAAGACTTAATTTAGAACAACCTTCGGGTTGTATGAATTTCTAGTGATGCCTTTTGGGCTCACTAATGCATCAGCTACATTCAACAGAATGATGGATAGAATCTTCCACTCATATAGAAGTTTTACAGGCGTTTTCTTTGATGACATCTTAATCTTCTCAGAGTCGGAAGACGAATACTATAAGCATCTCGCCTTAGTGTTTGAAGAATTACGCAAACACAAATTATTTGTGAATGCTAAGAAGAGTGAGTTCTTTCTAAAAGAAATCCACTATTTTGGGCCATATAGTATCTCACAACCAGGTGAGAATGGACCCTGATAAGATTCAAGCAATTGTAGAATGGCCTACGCCAACTACAGTACATGATGTACGAAGTTTCCTTGGCCTCTGTTCTTATTATCGGCGTTTCATTCGAGCTTTTGCCGCGATAGCAGGTCCCCTCCATGACCTGACAAAGAAGTGGATTCCATTCCATTGGGGGTCTGGACAAAAACAAGCTTTCGAAAAGCTTAAGTATCTACTCAGTCACGGACCTGTTCTCACCGTCCCTGATCTTCGCAATCCGTTCGAGGTATACTGCGATGCATCTGGAGATTGTGTAGGAGCAGTTTTGAACCAAGAGGGTCACGCGATAGCCTATGAAAGTCGGCGCCTTAAAGATGCAGAGTTGCATGTCTCCATATACGAGAAAGAGCTAATGGCAGTAATTCATGCTCTTTCCATTTGGAAACACTATCTATTAGGAGCTGATTTTATTATCAAGACAGATCATCAAAGTCTTCGCTACTTCCTCACACAAAGAAAGTTATCAGAAAAGCAGATGAGATGGGCCAACTTTCTTTCAATGTTTCATTTTGAGATTTTACACACTTCTGGAACGAAGAATGCAGTTGCAGATGCTCTCTGCAGGCGGCCAAAGATCAATGCACTAACAACAATTTATCATGAGGAACTAGAATCTCTCAGCGAGATGTATCCTCAAGATCGAGACTTCGCCACAATTTGGGCAGATCTTCAAGCTGGTCACTCAAAGCCACCTTATTCTATCAGGGATAATACACTCTATCGTCAACAAGCAATATGCATAGCTCAGCCCTTAGGACACAAGGTGATGGGTGAAGCACATAATTCTCCTTATGCCGGGCATCAGGGAATTGCTTCCACCACTAGTGCCCTCGAAAGGTATTTCTTTTGGCCAACACTCCGTGCGGACATTGAAAAACATGTACGTGAGTGTTTAGTATGCCAAAAAGTGAAATATGATAGACATAAAGTTTATGGCAAGCTTCAGCCGCTCCCTATGCCTTACACGCCATGGGAAAGTATTGCCATGGATTTTATTACGGATCTTCCTAGATCCAAGAATGGAAATGATGCAATCTGGACTATAGTAGACAGATTCAGTAAGCAAGCACATTTTCTTCCAGTGAAGAAGACGATCAAAGCTGATCACATGGCTAGAATATTTCTAGCTCAGATTTTTAAACACCATGGATTGCCAAAGACTATTGTCAGCGATAGAGATCCACGCATGACTAGTCTATTTTGGCAGGCATTGTTGGAAAACTTGGGAACTAAGCTTGATTTTTCATCAGCTTATCATCCTCAAACAGATGGTCAAAGCGAAATCGCTAATGTCACTGTTTTAGATCTCCTCAAGTGCTATGTTTCGGAACGACAATCCGAATGGAACAATACTTACCAATAGTTGAGTTTGCGTATAATAATACCATACATTCCTCAACTGGTAAAGCCCCCTTCGAAATTATTTACGGGAAGTCACTCTTACTTCCTATTATGGTGACCAAAGAGAACATCTTCGCCGCAGATGAATTTGTGCGTAATATTGATATTGCCCATCAACAAGTAAAGCAAGCGATTCTCGTACTCAAGAGCAACAGAAGAGAAAAGCATACAAGCATAGAAGGAATCTCAATCTTGAAAGAGGACAATATGTCCTTCTTCGGTTTGAGAAAGCTAGATTGAAAAAGCGGGTCAGCAAAGGGAAAGTTGTCAAACTTTCCCATAGATTTTACGGCCCTTTCAAAATTACAGCTAAAGTCAATGATGCGACTTTCAGATTGGATTTGCCTTCTACCTGGCGAATCCATAATGCTTTTCATGTTAGTCTCCTCCGACCATATGTTGGACCTCCTCCAGTACTGCCCGTACAAGAAGATCCTCCAGAAGTCAAAGAGACTGAGGAAATCCTTCAACCTGAACAGATAATACACCACTCGGAGAGACAACTCAAGTCGGGGAGTCTAGATCGAAAGTACTTAGTCAAGTTCAAGAATTACACTCCTTTAGATGCAAAGTGGATGAATGAGTCCGATCTTAAGGACTACCCTGACATCTTGCACAGTTATGTTGACGCTCTACAGTTGAGGTCAACTGTTTAGAACCAAGAGGGATGTAACTAAGTCAGACTTTGTAAATAATTAATTTATTTACGAGAAAATAATTATCTAATTAGTTGTGTGTACATTAGAATAGAGTTAGCAGTTCTGGGGCCTCAGGTGCGCCCAAGTTTGGGCCAGTGCACCTTAGGGAGACCCTAGCAGAAAAATACCCTGAAGCCCTAGCGATTGGGAAATCGGGACTTCAATAAAGGGATAGATAGCAGCCTCAGATTACAGGCTCAGAAAGATACGCGCGCTAGTGCAAGCACAGGAATGAGATGGGGCCTTTAGAATAATAATCCTAAGGCGTGAATCATTTTACGGCCTTAGGATAAGTCAATTAATGTATTTTTAAATTGTCTATGCCGGACCAAAGGGCCGGACAAGTGCGAACAGGTAATGCCAGAGCAGTGTCGGTACGGCATTGCGCTGGGGAGCACCGAACAATTTCATTAGTAGCATCTGTGTGTGCAATTGTGAGTTAATTTGCACATCTCATTAATAGCCTAGGGATTTTTAAAAGTGAAAGTTGAGGGGTTTTTAAAGTTATTAAGTAAGTGTGCCAAGTGGCACACTTACCAATGCAAACTAACTCTCTCTTACTCTCACTCTCACCCTCTCTCTCTTCCTAGCGCCCCCTCTCCCTGATGGCTATTTAGGAGCCCCCCCTCCCCCATTTTCAGGGCTGGCAGTGCACCTACCCCCCCTAATGTGAGCGTGCTCTACGCGGTGGAGCCCTCCATTGAAGCTTGAGAGCAGCCCCTTGCGACATATGTGGTATCCTTGTGCTCCTATTGTCAAGAACAAGGGATCTCACAGTCATAGACACCTTCTGGTGAAGTTTCATCGTGAGAAGCTGCCGTAGACGCTCTCTTAGCAGAGTGCGGCTGCTGTAATTCTCTGTTTTCAGCCCCTTATCACCTCGATTAGGGCTGTTTTCAGCAGATCAACCATAGAAATTCTCTTCTCTCTCCTTATCCTAAGCCTACATCAAGTTTGGTGCGATTCCATCGCGAAGAAGACCTCTGTTTCAGCGTAGGGGTGTGCACAGGTAAGAATTTTAGGTTATGTGCAGAAAATTACAGCAAGCATGTGCGTGTGGATTTTGCTTGTTTCTCTTTTGTGTTCGATGCATGAATGAATGAGCATGAAGGCAACACATAACGGAAGATGGACTCTCCTCTGCGAGAGCTTCCGATGAGCTGTTTTGGAAGATAGACTCTCTTTTCGAGACCTTCCAACCAGTCTCGCAGAAGAGGGGAAATCCCCTAAGCAGAAAGAAAGTGGAAACACTTTCTCAGTCAGTAGTCAGAACAGAACAGAAGAAAGAATAGAAGACAGGCGTATGCCCCGTTCCTGTGCTTGTAAAGATTCTCCCTTAGTAATAAAGATATTCTCTTTATGGGGGGGGGGGGACCAGCCCATCTTCTGGTCCCCAATGAAGTGTCATGTTTTCTCTCTCCCTCTAATTCTCTTGTATATTTGAAGTGCAATTAAACGCCAGTTTACGCTTCCGTATTATTTTTGTGACACCCGCTGCCTGCCCTACGTTGCCGCCCCCGTCACCCCCTCCTATTGCTGCCGCCAGCGCCTCCACCCTCCCCCACCCCCCCCCCCCCCCCTCCCTCCGGCCCGTCCTCCCGCCCGCCTCGGTTTCTCCCTGTCATCCTCTGCAATTCGGCCTCCTCGGCATTGCTTCATTTTTTGGGGCAGTGTCTCTTGCGCCTGATTGCAGCGCCCACCCGTCGCCCTCTTCTTACGACATAGCAGTAGACACAGATGGAGGCTCCAGCTTCGCCACAGAGGGACTCGCCAGATGCCCCCTCGCCGGACCCCGCTAAGCCCACCATTAGACTTGCTCTCTCGCCGACAGAGCAAGCGAGCGTTGCCGGAGAGGTAGAGCGATTGCAGGTGACTTCGGTCATCTGCAAGATTCTCGGCACCCGACCTAGTAGAGGAGAGCTGCGAGACCTTCTCTAGGCCCATCTTCTTGCAGAAGTAGGCAAGATCTTCGATGTCCAGATTCTCGGACGGGGGTACTATCAGATCGAGTTCGAGACCTCCGAGATGGCATCCAAGGTCATAGCTATGAGTCCATTGGCCATCCGAGCATCACGCGCCCACTTTCGACAGTGGCGACATGGTTTTGACCCGACTTCGGATGTTCTAGTAGAGGAGGCAGACATCACCATCTCAGTCTGCTTTCCGGGTTTACGGAGGGAGTACCTACCACTTCTTTCCAGGATTGGCTCCGCCATCGGGATTGTCCTGGAGACACCTCATACGGCAGTATTAGTAGCTGCCAAGGCGGCTGGCATCCCCTTAGTTCGAGTTTTGGTCAGAGATACCCACACGCTCCTGAAGGTCATCCTTCTGCCTCGGGTGAGTCTGGGTTGGTTTAGACAGAGTGTGGAGTACTCGGGCCTCTCGAACCAGTGCTTCATTTGTCGATAGATGGGCCACCTAGTGAAGGCCTGTCCATGGAGGAGGCCGCGACCTGCACCACACCCTCAGCCCCAGCTCGCCAAGGCTGGGCCGCAGCCACAGTCAGCGGCACAGCGCACAGATTCAGAGCCACCCTCCGAGCCTGGGGCTCCAGCGGAAGAGGGGTGGCAGCATGCTCGTGGCCGTCGACGCCAGGGGCCACAGCGACAGCCTGGCACTCAGAGTGGCCCTCAGGTGCCTACTCAGCAGCAGTGGGTTCCCTCGGGGAACCGCTTTGGTCCTCTTGAGCAGGAGGAGTCCCCTACGCCAGCCTCCACCTCCGCTTCACCCTCGACAACCGCTCCCCCTTCAGAGTTCCCCTCCTCCTCCTCATCCTCCCCCCTGCCCTGTGCTCCCGTCGCCTCCCCACCTCGCCTCTCTACCTCTATCGCCCCACGGCTCGCTCTGCTTGGGCTTGGGCTAGGCACTCACTACAGTCTCGCCTATCTAGAGGACGCTCGGATGCGGATTATTCCCCATCCAAGCCAGCCTCGAAGATAGCCCGTCTTGCTGCTGCGACAGCATCTGTTCTCTCTCGCTTCCTATTAGGATCGTCTCATGGAACGTGCAGGGACTAGGTGGGCCCCAGTTTCAGCGACAGCGGGGCCGATTGTGTCAGGAGCTTCAGCGTTGCCTTGTGGGAGGAGAGATTGATCTCCTTATGCTTTAGGAGCACCATTTGTCTGAGAGCCGCATTCGGCGACGTGGTCAGATTTTGCGTGGACGTTATGATACCTTTTCGTCAGCTGCTTTTGGACCTGGAGGCATCCAGGGAGGGGTATGTATGACTATTGCGGACTCATTGCAGCAGGCCATTGTGGGTAGAGGGATTATTGTGCCAAGCAGGGCTCAGTGGATCACTATGCAGGTTCAGGGTGGCCTTGTGGGCTTCCTGAACATCTATGCGCCCAATGTGGCGAGTGCTCGTGCAGAGTTTTGGTCACAGATTGTTGAGTCGTTACCACAGGTTGACCATTGGTGTGTAGGAGGGGACTTCAACATGTTGGAGGACCCTTTTGACAGGATCGGAGGCAGCGATGCTACTGTGCATGGAGTCGAGTTAGCAGCTTGGGAGAGGTTGTGTATGACTTTGAGGGTCTCGGATACATGGCAGCATTCTGGCTTTGTGAGGCCTCCAGAGAGTCTTGCCTTCTGTAGATCGGACCGCAGAGTGGGAGGAGTGAATCTATCGTGGATAGATCGCTTCTACACTAGTGACCACTTCAGTGACTTGGGGGGATCCGTGGGCATCCTGGCAGGGACTTCCTTCTCGGACCATGCACTAGTGATCCTCACAGTGGCAAACAGGCAGAGGAGTGGGAGCACGATGCTTCGCATCCCTGAGCGGGTCTTGTTGGACTCAGCAGTCAGAGAGAGGGAAGAGGCTCTCTGGACAGATGGCATGGACAGCCACGTTCCACCTGCAGAGAGAGTGGCCTTAGGCCTAGATCAGCTTAGACACTTTTTTCTCTAGGAGTCTCTGTCTCAGACGAGGCATTGCTGCACTACAGAGGATGCAGGAGCAGCATCCAGATAGTCCATGGTTGGAGGAGCATATACAACAGGCTCGACAGGAGCTTGCTAGCACAGAGGAGAGCCGTCATGAGTTTGCCTTTCACCGACAGGCATCTTAGTGGACTCAGGTGGGTGACAGAGTGACAGGTGCTTTTTTTGAGAAAGTGGGACCTCGACACTCCCATGCCAAGGTCAATGAGTTGAGGAGACTCGATGGGTCAGTTGCTTGTGAGCCCAAGGATATGCCTTTTACCGTGAGTTACTGTTGGCTAAGCCCCAGTCAGAGCGGCAGGATGCATACAGGGAGCAGGTTTGGGCACAGTTGCCTTGTCTTGTGACAGAGGAGATGCGCCAGAGGCTAGAGACGCCACTTCAGCTTGTGGAGCTGCACACGGCTCTTAGGGCCCTGCCTCGTGGTAGCTGTCCAGGTGAGGATGGGCTGACTCCCAGCTTTTTCTTGGAGTATTGGGACCTGCTTGGCCCAGATCTTTGTAGTGCCTTTCAATACATTTTGCACAGAGGAGTGATGCCTGATAGCATGAGTGAGGGCCTGATTTACCTCATTCCAAAGGAGGGCGGCTCCTTGGATGAGATTCGACAGTGGCGCCCCATCACCATCCTCAACTCAGCCTACAAAATTCTTGGCAAGGCTTTGAGCTTGAAGATTTAGCCACTTTTGGAGAGCCTTATACATGGGACTCAGACAGGTTTTGTCAAGGAACGCAGTATCCTTGACAACATCTTCACTTTCTGGGAGGCTTCTGCCCTGGCACGGCTCTGTGGGGAGGACATTGTGATTCTTCTTCTTGATTTTGAGAAGGCATATGACAGAGTTGATCGGGACTTTCTAGAGGGCAATCCGCACAAATGTGAGCAGGCTCTTGAGACCTTCTGTTGTGCATCGGGCGCACTGATCAACTGGAGAAAGACAGTGGCTTTCTCGGTTGGCAGTGCTCCTGTGTGAGATTGGATGCCAGGAGACGGTTTCAGGTGGATTCCCCCAGGGATTGCAGTTCGGTACTTGGGTTGTCAGGTTGGTTTGGACTTGTCCCTGGAGCAGCAGATTGCTCCTCTTCTCCTCTCCATTAGGAGAAAGCTGTTACATTGGAGCGCAGCACGACTTTCGCTGGCTGGTAGAGTAGTAGTTGCCAACCAGGTGTTGTTGGCAACTATGTGGTATATCACTTCTTGCTGGATCTTCTCGAGTTCTTGTATCAGCCAGGTAGAGAGGCTGATCAGGAACTTCCTTTGGTCAGGTAGTGACACTCAGATTGCCCGAGCCAAGGTGGCTTGGTCGGTCATCACACTTCCTTGTTCTCAGGGAGGGCTTGGGATCATTGATCCAGCACAACAGAGCAGAGCCCTTCTTGGGAAGTTCGTAGTCAGAGGACTTCTTCGAGGAGAGGAGCCCTGGAAGGAGTTCTTGCTGCAGAGGCTTCGTGCCAGGGTGCCTCAGTCAGGAGGCCCTTGGGAACCTTCGACCAGATGGAGCTTTACAGAGTTGCGCCGAGTTGGTTTGAGCAGGAGACTGGAGGACCGCTTCGCTGTGAGTTTACTTCGATCTTGGGAGCTCTTACGGCGTGGTCTGGAGCGGAGACAGCCAACGTGCACGGAGGAGCGCCTACGGCAGCCCCTCGTCTGGAACCCCATGGTGAGCACTCAAAGAGGCCACTTGGTTGGTAGTCGGCCTCATATTTCTTAGGGTCCCATGGCAGCAGGTCCAACGCGCTCTCTAGGTGACTGTCTAGAGTTCATAGGTTTGTCAGAGGAGGTGCAGGGTTTCGAGCTACAGGGCATGAGAGGGGTGTAGAGCATGTGTCAGGACATCTCAGAGTGAGTGAGTGGCTCACGCCTCTGGAGCCAGTATCACCCTGGTGGATGGGAGCCTTCACACGACTTGAGGTTCTCATTTCAGTCATGGCCTGCTCAGAGTCTGTCTCAGCCCTGTTCTTCGAGCTTCAGGGTGGGGGACGACTACAGCGAGTTGCAGTAGAGGCCCCACAGGTAGCAGAGTGCTGTTTTCAGAGGATCCGAGTAGTGGGCATCTGTGGGAGGACCTGCGTCATAGACCTTGACCCAACAGTTCTTGAGACAGGACATTGAAGGCTATGGGTTTGGGAGTGTTGTCCGTTGGCACGAGTACAGTGGGATCTTGGTGAGTGGCTATGGAGGGACCCCTTCTCTTCTGCAAACCACCCAGGAGTCTCGTTCTTTCAGTACACTGTTCGACTGGGACGTCATATACTAGCAGCACAGAGAGAGGCCCTCCCCGCTGCACCACGTCATTGGTAGGAGGAGGGTCTCATAGTGGAGTTCTTGGCAGACTTTTGGGAGAGGTTGTGGGACTCCAGACAGCCGAGGCGAGTCACCTTGTTTCAGTGGCTGGTCGCACATAGAGCCACAACAGTAGGGAGCTGGCTAGTGCATAGTGGTCTCCTGGCCACATAAGCAGCCTGTGACCAGTTGGTGGAGCGTCAGCATCACTGTCTGTGGGACTGTCCCTCGGCTCAGTAGCTGTGGCTACGTGTTCTTCGGCTGACGCTTGCTCTCTCCACGGCTCGACAGTACACTTGGGGGGCAGAGGCTTGGTCCACCCTCACGGGCCTGGCACTTCAGTTTGAGCTATCTTCCACCAGCAAGATGATAGTGATGCAGGGGGGGCGACCTACACGCCAGCCTGCTACAGAGCTTACTCCACAGGAGTGGTGCAATGAGAGAGAGGAGTGTTGTGCAGCTTGTGACCATTTGGTGGAGAGTCAGCGTCACTGTCTTTAGGACTGTCCCTCGGCCCAGCAGGTGTGGCTACGAGTTCTTCGGCTGATGCCTGCCCTCTCCACAGCTCGACAGTACACTTGGGGGGCAACGGCTTGGTCCACCCTCACGGGCCCGGCACTTCAGTTTGAGCTATCTTCCACCAGCAGGATGATAGTGATACAGGGGGGGCGACCTACACTCCAGCCTGCTACAGATCTTACTCCACAGGATTGGAGCAGTGAGAGAGAGGAGTGTTGGGAGCTCATCAGCGGCTTAGCTCTCTGGTTCATCTGGCGGGCCCGCTGTTTCCGCATCTGTGAGGCTCGCCCTGTGCTACCAGCAGAGAGTGTTCATGACTTTTGGCTAGAGCTGATCCATACTCTCAGAGGACAGCTTGAGGGACTACAGGGCAGCTCCGACCGCATGCGAGAGCGCCGTGAGGCTTTCCTTCGACTTTGGCGCCCTGGGCCTTTCTACACCATAGTCCAGGGGGTGCTCAGATGGCACTAACCGTCCACGTGTGTGGCTCTTCCCTCCTCCCATCTCTTGATTTAGCCTCATTGTATATATGTTGTTTTTTCATTGGGAGAGTCTCCCCATCATGCTTGTTGTAGCCCTCTCTTGCAGAGGTGGTTGTAGCCCTATGGGCAGTTTTCATTAACTAATAGAAGGATCTTTTTCTCGGGAAAAAAAAAGTCTGGTACAAATCTAACAAAGTATCAAGAACATTTTGCAGAAGGGAACTGTCAGAAATTACTTCGCCTGTAGAAATAATTTGCTCATTGATATCCTTGACACGAGCAAGGAAAGTGTCCATTTCATCTTCCTCATGCATAATCTTCGACTCCAGCTCTTTACGTAGCAATGCAATTTTAGCTTCATTGCGACTTGCATAAAGACCGGCTAGAATATCTCAACCCTATTTTGCAGATTTTGCTGAACGAATGTGAGGAGTAATAGTGCGCTTCACAGACAACACAATCAATGCATGAGCGTGCAAATCTTTTACATCCCAACGAGCTTGCTCAGCCGTAGGCAAAACAGCTCTGGCAGTAGCAATCCTGCCACCAAAACCTGCAATATCCTGAATATCGCCTATATCCTCAGATTCAGGACGTACATCAATGCCTTGCACAATATTCCAAACGCCCTTTGACACAAGAACATGTTGCATCATATAAGCCCACATAGGGTAATTGTCTCCATCCAATCTATTCTCAACAACAAACATCTTGAACACAACTGTGTTGTTGTCAGCGATGGAAAATGCTACATCTGAAGTGAAAACTGCCTGAAAAGAGGAGAAACAAAGCGAGAACAAGGCGTGTTATATAGCACAAAACATAGAAGACTCTAAGGGACCTGTTATGCAGAAAATGGCACTGAGAGAAATTCTGCAGAAATAGCTTGCGTAGCACTGCCTGTAGTGGAAACGAAGGCCGAAATGAGCCCGAATCAGAAATATGAGCAGATCAAGCTCTACAAGCTTACCCAAAGTATTTATCAACTTGTTGACGCTCTCGAAAACTCACACAAATCCGAGAAAGCGAGCAGGCGTGTGTTGGAGCTGCCCGAGAGGACGCAACCTGCTCTGATACCAATTGTTGGAATTAGGGTTGCAGGAAAACACACACAGCTTGGAGAAGACGAAGGAAGCTCAAGGCATACAACAAAGAGTGTATTACTAAGTGTGCAATGGAAAGATAAGATAGCCCTAGAGTGATGGGCGTATATATAATGCACGGAGAAAAAACCTCCTAGTGAGGGAAAAAATGCCCCGGTGGTCCTAAGTGTGTTCGCACATATCACTACCACACACACACACACTCACATATATATATATCTATATATCTATATATATAGATATATATATATATATATATATATATATATATATATATAGAGAGAGAGAGAGAGAGAGAGAGAGAGAGAGAGAGAGAGAGAGAGAGAGAGAGAGAGAGAGAGAGAGAGAGGCTCGTCGATTTGCCTTCCTTCGACGTTGGGCAAGATCCCCACTCTTCTTCACATTGACAGGTGGTCAGATTACTTGGCATTATGCCCCTCCGCAGTGGTTTCTGCTCCACTCCTCACACCGACCACCATGAGATTGTTCTAGTCGAGTAGTCACTATAGTGGCTATCCTCCTTACATTCAGATTGTACACCCCACGTGATAGGCTATTTTGGCATCCGCTGGGGATTATATTGTACTCAGTAATATACAGCCTTGATTTTTCCAAAAAAAAAAGAGAGAAAGAGAGAGAGAGAGAGAGAGAGAGAGAGAGAGAGAGAGAGAGAGAGAGAGAGAGAGAGAGAGAGAGAGAGAGAGAGAGAGAGAGAGAGAGAGAGAGAGAGAGAGAGAGAGAGAGAGACATTGGCCCTTGGGCAACAGCTCTAGGTGGATTTACTACTATTTGGAGAGGGACCAACCTCTCATATCATTTTCCCATCTCATTGTTCATCTCCTTCACTAGATCCTCTGCACAGAGATGAGGCTGCCGCATCCCTGACAGTGTTCTCACCACTGAAGTTTTGCAACAACAGATTCGTGACTTATGGTCCACGGGTGCTTCTTATTGTGGTCCCCTTGGAGAGTTTCCTGCTCATTGCATTACTCAGTCTAGTATTTATTGCCGTGATCAGACTGCCATTATTCATCGTCAGTTGAGAGTACGTGAGTCTGATCTTCACATTCCTCTTGGTTCCACTCAGCGCTTGCTTGAGGAGTGGCCTCAGGATGCTTATCTCGCTGCTAGACAGACAGAGCTCACAGAGGAGATTCGTCGCGTACAGGAGGCTAGGTCTGAGTTCACTCATCATGCTTCAGTTTCTCATTGGATAGCTAAAGCTGATCGAATGAATAAAGACTTCTTCGCTGCGCATAAAGAGCGCCCTCCTGGCACCACCCTTCGGACTTTGTGTGATGCTCAGGGGACTCTACATATGCATCCTGATGTTATTCTTGATATGTCTGTAGATTATTTTGAGGCATTGTTCACTGCTAATGTATGCACTACTGAGGTTTTACTTGCCCGTGAGAAGATCTGGCATCACACTCGACACCGTTGTACAGACACTATGGCAGAGATCTTGTTGGCACCCTTCTCACTTACAGAGCTCCATGCTGCTATCGAGAATCTTGATCCATCCTCATGTCCATGAGAGGATGGCCTCACTAGAGCTTTCTTTTTGACTTATTGGGATGTATTGCATATACCACTGCTTCGCGGTTGTCAGGACATCTTTGCATTAGGATATATGCATCCGGATCTTTGCTCAGGTCTCATATCTCTTATTCCGAAAGGGGGTGACACCACTCAGCTCCGACAGTGGCGACCTATTACACTACTCCCTTCGGTCTATAAGATATTAGCGTTACTGATCAGCCATCGCTTGAGACCGTTCTTACCAGATATTATTCATACTTCTCGAACAGGCTTTGTCATGGATCGATGCATACTGGATAACATCTTTACTTTGTATGAGGCAGTAGAGTGGGCTAGATCATCTTCTGAGCCTCTCGCTTTCTTCATCCTTGACTTCGAGAAGGCATACGATCGTGTTGAGTAGGATCATTAGCCAGGATGGGTTTCCCTTCGAGATGGATCTCAGGCATTTCCGCTCTCTTCAGGACTGCCAGCAGTGCTATTACTATTGGTGGCCATGTCAGTCGCTGTTTTGAGCTTTCTCGATTTGTCCGTCAAGGATGTCCTTTAGCAACATATCTATTTGTAGGAGAGACTATGTCCGACTTTCTTCGTGCTCAGAGTCATGCATTTCGTGGCTTGACCATGCCATTACCTACAGCTCCGGACCTTATTGATCAGGAGTTTGCTGATGACACTATGCTGATGTTGCGCTATTTGCTAGTTGCTCTTGATGCCATGTGGGAGGCCCTAGAGGTTTTTTGCATTGCCAGTGGTGCAAGCATTTACTGGCATAAATCCCATGGGTTACTGGTTGGCAGTGATGACATACCTACTTGGGGGGTAGCTGATGGTTTCACATGGCTGCAGTCGGGACAGACATGCAGATATCTGGGCTTTCAGGTTGGATTTGATGTTTCCTCACAGCAACAGTTTGCACCCGTACTACAGTCTATTCGCAGGAAGCTATGTCATTGGTCTTCACGTCATTTGTCGTTGGTTGGCCGTGCATTGGTCGCCAACCAGGTCATTCTGGCCAGAGTATGGTATACGGCCTCTTGTTGGATGCTACATTCTGGTGTGATAGCGCAGCTCCGCCGACTAGTGCGGAACTTTTTATGGAGTGGCACAGATGGGACTATTGATACTCGTGCTTGAGTTCGCTGATCCACGATTATTCGTCCTAGGTCAGAGGGAGGCCTTGGCATTATTGATCTAGAATTACAGAGCCGTGCCCTTCTTACCAAGCTTATTGTTCGGGGTCTTTTTCCCGGCCAAGAACCTTGGAAGATGCTTCTTCAGGTCGCTCTTTGCACAGTGACTCCACGCCTCGGCACTAAAGATGGTCATACTTGGCATACAGGGTATCGTTCCCTCTTTACGAATGCCCCCTTGTCCACCACCACCCTCTCACCTTTCATCCGATCGCTCCTACAGATTTGGGTTTCCATGCGACGGGCTATCATACGCTCACCTCCCTCATGTCGTGAGGAGATTGAGCGCCAGCCTCTCATTTGGAATGATGCAGTTCTTGATTCTTCGGTTAATCCACCTCGTCAGGTTGGAGAGAGGACTCACATTGATTGGGCTGCTTGGGACACTGGCCGCCCTGTTGCCTCTATGCGGTTGTTTCATGAGACACGTATGCTCGATGCAGATTTTGTGACAGAACGTTATGACATTGGTCGCGGGGTGACTCATCGACTGCTTGAGATTGAATCCGTCATTCCTTCACAGTGGGATGCAGTCATGCGAGGCACGGTTCAGATGCCTCTACATTGTGGTTGGGAAGGCCTCTTTGCTCAGAGCACTCTCTTATTAGTTCGTGTAGACACCATGTTGTTCACAGTTGCTGCTGACTACTCTCATGGGATTCATGCTAGATTGACATATGATGCCACCTCTCCGCACCCTATCTCCCCCGGCGCTCGATGGGAGGCCATACGAGTAGTCGGCTCCCGTGGGAAGCGTCGTTGTGTTGACCCCGTTTTGCTTCCACCGATGCTGCACTTTGGAGGCTCTAGGTGTGGGAGGGTCGTGCCCTATCTCAGCTTTATTGGGACCCAGGAGCGTGGCATTGGCCTCACTCTGACCCCACCGGTAAACCTGTATCATTCTTTGAGTACACTGTCAGGATTGGAAGGTTAGCATTGATGAGACAGCAACCAGAGCAGCCCACTCCTATACGTTTCTGGTTACATTCAGGTCTCTCCCATGCTTATCTACAACAGTTTTGGTCAGCCATCTGGGATTTACATGCGGCTCGTCGTATTTCTTTTTTCATGTGGATGATTGCACATGCAGGACTTCCAGTTGGGACTTGGCTAGCTACTATGGGTCATGATCCGTTATGTACCCGCTGTTCTTTGCGACTACTTGAGTCACCTGCACACTGTCTTTGGTCATGCTCATCTTCTCATGTAGTGTGGCTAGCAGTTTGCTTTTTACTTAGCAGAGCTGGTGCTCAGCATGGATTTCTCACTTGGGGATCTGTCTCATGGTTGATGTCGATGCCCGGACCGCATCTTTTCTACGAGGGCTCAGACACAGATCCAGCCGTTATGCTTACCTTGACTGGGTATCGGCGAGGGACTTTGGCTATGTTACCACAGATTGCTTGGCAGGGGGATCCTCAGACACGTGATGAAGTTTTTTCAGTGATCACTAGCATTACACTATGGAATGTTTGGAGAGCTCGTTGTCTTCACATTCTCAGTGCAGCTCCACAGCTCCTCCAGGATACCCTCACTGCCATTTGGCTGGACATCATTCACACTCTGATTTGGCAGTGGGATTCTTCCTCAGGTACATCTCGAGCAGCCGAGGCTCGTCGATTTGCCTTCCTTCGGCGTTGGGCCCGATTCCCACTCTTCTTCACACTTACAGGTGGCCAGATTACATGGCATTATGCCCCCCCTCGGTGGTTTCTCCTCCACTCATCACACAGACCACCATGAGATTGTTCTAGTCGAGCTGTCACTATAGTGGCTCTCATTCTTACATTCAGCTTGTATACCCCACGTGATAGGCTATTTTGTCATCCGCTGGGGATTATATTGTACTCAGTAATATACAGCCCTGATTTTTCCAAAAAAAAGAGAGAGAGAGAGAGAGAGAGAGAGAGAGAGAGAGAGAGAGAGAGAGAGAGAGAGAGAGAGAGAGAGAGAGAGAGAGAGAGAGAGAGAGAGAGAGAGAGAGAGAGAGAGAGAGAGAGAGAGAGAGAGAGAGAAATGAAATGAAATGTTGTATTAACGTCTTCAAAAGGCCATAGTGACCTATGAGACCAAAAAGTTACAAGGTGGTGGATCTGATACAAATTCAGAGTAACAAAATAACCTAATCAACAGTACAAAACAAAGATATATATATTATGGGATTCTAGATTGGTCGATGTGAGCTAAGCCGAAAACTAAGCAAAAATGGGCGGCTAGTTGGGATAGCTGAGTGAGAGAGAGAGAGAGAGAGAGAGAGAGAGAGAGAGAGAGAGAGAGAGAGAGAGAGAGAGAGAGATAAATTGAAATCAAATGTTCTATAACGTCTTCAAAAGGCCAAAATGACCTATGAGTCCAATCTGTTACAAAATGGTGAATCTAATACCATGTCTGGGTACAAAAGAACTAGAACAAAGATACTATTACTAGAATCCATCCTCATTTGCACTCTGGATCTCGAGAGATTATGGCTCGAATCCTCTGCTGTAGTCTCCATCAATGCTGTGTAGCCCCTCTCCTCAATCGTGGCCGTCTGGATCTTCGTAGCTCCAATGCTTGGTCGATGAGAGTGTCCCCAGTGGTCGAATGAGTGTGGGCCAAGCTCTGGAGTCTGCAGTTATGGGTGCTCTTTTGGCTGTCCCACATCTAGTGAAAAGAGAGAGAGAGAGAGAGAGAGAGAGAGAGAGAGAGAGAGAGAGAGAGAGAGAGAGAGAGAGAGAGAGCTGTTTGTTATGATCTTTTTAGCCAGATAGGCGCGCCCTCTCTTTTATGCTTTTCTTTTTATAAGTGAGTTGTTTACTTATTAAGTGGGCAGCCGGACGTTTTTCAGAAATGGTGTGAACGTGTTCAAACCTTAGTTTAAAACTTATGAGCTGAAAATCAATGCTTACACAACACTCCCCATGCGTCCCTAAATGCAATTTCATGCACAGAGCTATGCAGACATAGACTCCCTCGCAGGTAATCATTTGTTTTCACGGAAAGTAGCCAAAAACAACCTACTTTTCTTCAAAGCTTCTCAGAAGCCATCTTTATTTATGTGCTTGCATCTATATGCATGATTCTTACCGAGTTTGGATTTTCTCTCGAAACCAACAGAATATTCCCTATCTGGTGCTCCCGTCACCCATCTTGTGATGCATCAGGCGACGGGAATACCTGCTACCCGGTCTCTCCCATAGAACTTACCAAACAATTCCTTCGCGATGCTTAATGTCACCCATCATACAACACACTGAAGATATACGTTCCTAGTGGCTTCTATCTGTTCTTGTAGATCTATAGTTCCCAACTTTACAATTCAAGTGCACACATTTAAATATCCTAATTTCATTAAATAGAAATTACTCGCAAAATAAGAAAATAGTAACTTTAGCAACGTTATGCTACTGCTACACGGCGAGATCTCCCTCAAGCAAACTATCGTCCAAGAAACCCAATAATAATCTGCCAAATGTCTCCCCCATGGATAGTAGGAAGAGAGATGAAACGAGGACGTTTATGTGATAGATGTGAAGGTGTAGATACTAGTGGGGAACTCAAGGTTCCTTTTACTTCATGAGATAGATGTGCAATAGACTAGAGAGATATCGTGAGTGAAGGTTCTGTAAGTGATAGAGAGAGAAGTGTACCACCGGATGGGGTCTCAAATCCCCCTCCTTTCTATCGCTAGAGAGGTGTTTGCTTTAGATTGCACAAATGCCAATACAATGGTTCTAGATGCTGAGACACTGATGGCATCTTGTTGTAGGTGCTTGGATCTGCGAGGCTAAGGGCTGAAAATAGAAAACGCTAGTGGAATTGATGGGATCTGCAACTGATGACGAGGCTATGGGCTGATTGCCATGGTAGATGTTGAGGATGTGCTAAAAACTGAAAATGCTGGCTGATTTGATGGGGCTGAGGCTGATCTGGTACTAACGCTGATGCTGATGGTGTCACAAACTACTGACGTGTCAAGTCAGTAAAGAGTAGAGCCACCCTGCAGATCACGGCCGAGGGGCCTAAACCCTAAGAAGAACAAGTAACATAAGAAGAAGTCATACCAAATTATGGGACCTCGTCCAATGGGGTCCAAGTGACATAAAGGAATAAAAAAAGCAAGACCCACACACATACACCAAGAATTACGGAAAAGCTGATGACGTGGTAGTTGTACGGACGCTCCACGTTTTGCGTTGACTACCGACGTGGCAGTTGTACGGAATTCCGTGATTTACGATGGCAGTTTTTTGGCATTGTTTTTGGAACAGAAGCTTTTGAGTCTGAAGGCTTTTCATGTAAACTGCTTTTCATAGGCCAAGGGCCTTTAAATATGAGGTTAGGGCTCATTCTCTGGGATGCTTCCTGGAGAAGGTGCAAAGTCTGGAGTACCGGCTTTTACTGTGTTGATGCAATTTAAAGAAATACCACAGAAAGGGGCGCCAAGCTTTGGGGCCAATAGTCTCTGGGGTGGAATTCCGCCACTCCGTGTCTCGTGTCCTCTCTTTCTCTCAGTTCAATTGTTATTGAAGTGCTAAAAGTCTGTTCAGTCTGTTCTTTTCTATTGGCACGTGGTGTCCGTCTTGTGACAGATGGCTGAGACTGCTAACACTTGGGCTGATCTAGATCTGCAAGTGTTGACGAAGGCTTTAGGGTGGAAAACGCCGATGTGTTAGTGCAAAAACGCGAGGGATCTGAGGCTTCTGCTGTGGAGTAAAAACGCTAGGGTTGGGTACTCTTTTGAGGGCGATGTACAGTGCATCCCTATGGGATACTAACTTATGCTTCTAGTGGTGACCTCGGCGTCATCTATGTAGGGAATGCAAGTGAGTGAGGGCAGAGCCACTTAAAACCCCCTCGACTTGGCCAAATGTCACTTCTTAGTAAGTTTAATAAACCTTTATTAGAGGTGCTTTGTATGAAGATACTACCTAGGCTTGGGTACCAATGCTAGACTATGCGGATACTCCTCGGTGCCTACACCTAGCAAACATTGGTTGCGCTCGTGCAACCAGAGGGTATGCAACTAATTCAAAGCGCCTGGACATGCACGTCTTGCGTACAAGCTCACAAGGGTGCCTGAACACTTCCTAGACTGTCCTAAAACGAGAAGTAGGAGTTAGCTTGTCAATATGCACATAGGGCTCGATGTGCATGTGACAAATAGATTGTGGCCCTAACTCTCAAACTCCTTTCTATGTATGAAATGTTCGGATAAAATTGGGAGGAGATCTGACAGCGAGACCCTTGCCAAGCCAACGACATTGTTACTCCATGTGTAGAAGTAACAGAAAACTTTGCTCCAATCCAAAGTGCTCTGTGCAAATACCCCATCTACCTGATCTGATGTTTGAAACGGGCTCTGATGCAACCTCTCCCTAGAGTAAAGAGATTCACAATCCTGATATGTGGCCTAGAATGAAGGCTACTTGGAGATAGTCTTTGATTTCCAAAATAGAGTTTGAGCCCAGCCACCTTGATGACTAAATAAAAAGCCTCCAATGAAGTCACTAAATTATGGGTCGCTTGAAGAGTGTGTAGAGGATTTGACCCGAATCACAAAACAACTAGGATCCAAAAGGCCCTCCTATGCAGTGCAGTTGTCTCCAATTGAAGACCACCAACTCTTTAGCACCACCATTTGAAGACCGTCTCTGTTACGTTCTGAGACTTCAAGTTGAGCTATGTATGGCCAAGTGTGAACATGGCCACTTCTTAAGTGAGTCATGCAATTGGGACTTTGGTCTCATTTGTGGGACATCTTGAGTGATCACCACACTTGGACTCTAGGCCCTTGGTAGATCTACCTGCACACCCGTATCAGTGTGGGCTTGGTGGTATGCGACACCAGCCCTTGTGGTAGAGGATTTTAGTAACAGGGAACGGAGACGGGGGACACCCGATTACGGGACGGGTGGGGAGGGATAGAAAACAGCATGCCAAGTGGGAAGACAGCCAAAACGTCATGAGGACGGCCTCGGACGACAGGGAATGGCCTGGAACGGCAGGGGATGGACGACAGTCAACATTCAAATTTTCCTGAAAAACCAACCGTTTTTAACGGCCAATTCCACTCCAACATCCATTTTTTGGGACTTTGAAGCAACCCAATGGCTATAAAAGCCACCCTTTGGGTCACTATGTCTCAAGCTCTCCACCTCAGTTCTCAACTCTCAAGCCAATTGCTCTACGCCACTACCGTCTAGCCTCTCCTCTCTACCTTCGCCTCTACGGTCTACCCTCTCCTCGGACCTCTACCCTTTGAGTCTCCTCTCTACCATCACATCTATCCTCAAGGCTCTCCACCTACTCTCTCCCTCCTCTACCCTCTCAACTTTCAAGCTCTCCTCTACTCTCTCTCCACCTACACTCTTCTCCATCATGTCATCTCAAGCTAACTTCTCTTCTCAAGCCGGCTCTTCTTGAAGGAGGCCCGCCGTGCAAACATGGTCATGGTGGGATGAAGTCGAGTCTATCGGGCGTGGTCAAGGTGGTGGTGCAAGACCATGGACATGCAAGCTATGCCCGTACAAGAGAACGGGTGGTGCAAACAAAGTGCAAGCCCATCTTCTTCATGAACTCGGCCACGAGGTGAAGTTTTGTCCACACATTACACCCAAGAAGAGGTTGGAGCTTCTTGAGAAGCTATCGGTGTATGAGGTCGCCAAAGCGGCCGCGAAAGGCCGCTTTGTTGTTGTTGATCCCTCCGCCACGGCGACACTGCGAGAGCAATTGCAAGCCAACCTTGGCTCCATCTCTCAAGCGTTCAAGTCAAATGCATCAAAATCGTAGGTGGATAGGTCGGTTGCCCAATTCTTCTTCCACGGACCACGACCACATTGCCTTCCATGCTTTGCGGTGAGTGTGCATTGTGACTTACGCACATTGCAATCTCTCATTTTGTATTTCATTATGGGGTCTCCATACTATCACTACATGCTCTTTTTTGTCTTGATAGGTCTCCATGCTTTCGAACCATGGCTAGGAAAATAGGGGAATATGGCTCCTCTCATGTGCCACCTTCATCGGAGAGGCTTCACACCAGTCTCCTTGACAAAGAGAAGCTTGCCGTGGAGCAAGCGGCCCAAGCAACAAAGGATTTGTGGGAGACCAATGGCGTCTCTCCTTGTAGATGGATGGAGTGCCGCAAGTGGCCTATCCCATCGAGAGGTGGCCTACTCTCGGCGGGAGATGTACTTTGTGGAGTCACATGATGCATCCGACAATGGCAAGGCCGCGGAGATGCTTGCTGCGGAGTGGACAAGCACCATAGAGATCATCGGTCCGAAGAATGTCCTTTGTATGGTTGCAGATGGATAGGCGTCAAATAGGGAAGCTGGGGCTATCATTGAGGGCATGTATCCCACTATCCATGTCACATTTTGCATGGCGCATTGCCTCAACAACCTCCTCAAGGACATAGGAAGCTTGTCATTGGTTTCACCCACCATTAGTGACGCCAATCAAATTGTGACCTTTGTTCTCAACCATCCAAAAGTGTGCCATGAGTTGGCAAAGAGGAGCCACTTGTCCTTGCTCAAATATTCAGAGACAAGATCTGCATTCAATTGGCTTATGCTAGGTTGCTTGTCTACATGTGGCGGAGCCTTAAGTGGCCTCTTTCTCAGTGATGAGTGCCATTCCATGCCGGAGTCTACATCAACAACAGGGTTGAAATGCCCAGAATGGGCCGATGACGCCGCTTTGTGGGAGGAGGTGAAGACTCTTGACGCCATGGTCAAGCCCATTCTACGCCTACTAAAAGTTGTGGATAGCTTGCAGCCATGCATTGGCAAAGTCTACGAAGCCATGGATCGGATGATAGAGACACTTGAGAAGCTTGTGCCTGACCCTATTTAGCATGCCGAGATTTGTGGCTTGTGTGAGTCCAGGTGGAATGCATACTACTCTCCACTTCATGCGGCGGCTTATGTGCTTGACCCCGAGTTTCAGGGAAGGCGTCAAGAGAGCGACAAGAAGGCGAGCAAAGGATGGCGGCTTGCATTGGAGCGCCTTGAGCCTAGCAGCGACATTAGGCGCAAGATTAGAGATGAGCTACTCAACTACAGGCAAAAGAAGGACTCCTATGGATGTGTAGATGCACAAGTTGATCGCAACAAGATTGACTCGGTTTTGTGGTGGGAGGACGATGGAGGAGATGGCCCACATTTGCATCTTGGTTGTTCGTGTCCTTCGCCAAGCATGCACCACTAGTTTCTTGGAGCAACTATGGAGTGTGTATAGCCACATTGCATCTAAGAAGAGGAATTGCCTTGGGGTTGAGAGGGCCAATGAATTGGTGTTTGTGAGCGCTAACTTGTGCATGCTTTCCAAGAGCGTCACACACAAGGCAGATCCCTTCACTGAGTGGGAGATGGCACAAGAGAATCCATCTATGGCCGAGACACTTTTGGAGGAACTAGAGGAGGACCGTGAGGCCTCATATGTCGACTACGATAATGATGTGGAGATTCAACAGGTGAGCACTTCCGGAGTTTGATGATCATTGATCACTCTAATAACTCTAGAGTCTAGAGTCTACTCCTCTACCTAGCCCTTTACACTTTTTGTTATCCTTGTCCTTTTTGAGCCCTTGTGGCATGTACTTTTCATTTTGTATACATCGATGTTTTATTAGCACATTTGCGTCTATATGACTCATGTTCTTTGGTCTATTTAGTGTAAATTTGTGGTCAAAGTGATGCTCCATGTGTGTGGCATGTGTGTAGGTCAAAAAATGCCAAAAAAACTTTGTTTTATTTTTTGCCGTTCAGACCCCCGTCCCGTCCCGTCCCTGTCCCCGTACTCGTTCCCGAGCCCGTTCTCGACCCCGACCCGCTGTTCCATGTAACTATGATCTGAGGATAGCCCGTTGGTAGTAGGCTCCCAGGCTCAAGGGTGAGCCCGGATTGGATCTATGGCTGGAGGTGAGCCTGATGTCTGCTCTCTACATTCGTTTATGTCTGTGTATGGCTTGTGTCATGTCGTGTGCAGGGTGGATCCGACGAGGGACTAATTGTCTTCGGAGTCCGAACCCAGTCAAGGAGAAATGTAATGCAGCTAACAAGAAGATTGCCACCACGGGTGTTAGATTTTCTTCATCTCCAAATGCTTCGCACAGTGTCTACAGGATTCACACACATCACATGCACTGGCCCTTGGTTGTGGGTTGGCCACCCGTACAGCTGCTGGACAAGGATCTCAGGCACACTTAGGGTGGTTCAACACATTTCCCACTTTAGACCTGTTTTGATCACATATTCCCCCATTTATATTGGAGGGTTATATTTTTAGGTCATTGGGGTATATTGAGGATTGTTGCCCTGCCAGCCTCTATTCTCCTATATATAGGAGGGGGGGCACCCTCTTTCTCATTGTCTTGTCTCACACCATGTAGCCATCTCGAGTTATTGGGCTGCCAGCCTTTCCACCATTTGTCTCTTGTCATCTCTCTCTCTCTCTCTCTCTCTCTCTCTCTCTCTCTCTCTTTCTTTGGAAAAAGCAGGGCTATATATTACTGAGTACAAGATAATCCCCAGCGGATGCCAAAATAGCCTATCACGTGGGGTGTACAAGCTGAATGTAAGGTTGAGAGCCACTATAGTGACAACTCTACTAGAACAAGCTCATGGTGGTCTGTATGAAGAGTGGAGGAGAAACCACTGAGGAGGTGCATAATGCCATGTAATCTGTCCACCTGTAAGTGTGAAGAAGAGTGGAGATCGGGCCCAACGCCGAAGGAAGTCAAATCGACGAGCCTCGGCTGCTCTAGATGTACCTGAGGAAGAATCCCACTGCTAAATGAGGGTGTGAATGATGTCCAACCAAATGGGAGTGAGGGTATCTGGTAGGAGCTGGGGAGCCGCACTGAGAATATGAAGACAACGAGCTCTCCAAACATTCCAGAGTGCAATGCTAGTGATGACTGAGAAGATTTCATCTCGTGTCTGAGGATCCCCTTGCCAAGCAATCTGTGGTAACATAGCCAAAGTCCCTCGCCGGTAACCAGTCATGGTAAGCATAAGAGCTGGATCTATTTCTGAGCCCTCATAGAAAAGATGTGGTCCGGGCATCGGCATCAACCAGGAGACAGATCCCCAAGTGAGAAATCCATGCTGAACACCAGCTCTGCTAAGTAAAAAGCAAACTGCTAGCCAAACTGCATGAGAAGACGAGCATGACCAAAGGCAGTGTGCAGGTGACTCAGGTAGGCGCAAAGAACAGCGAGTACATAACGGATCATGACCCATAGAAGCTAACCAAGTCCCAACTGGAAGTCCCGCATGTGCAGTCATCCACAGGAAAAAGGAAATACGACGAGCCACATGTAAATCCCAGGTGGCTAACCAAAACTGTTGTAGATAGGCATGGGAGAGACCTGAATGTAACCAGAAACGCATACGAGTGGGCTGTTCTGGGTGCTGTCTCATCAAAGCGAATCTTCCAATTCTGACTGTGTACTCAAAGAATGATACATGTACGCCGGTGGGGTTAGAGTGAGGCCAATGCCACTCTCCTGGGTCCCAATAAAACTGAGATAGGGCACGACCCTCCCACACCCAAAGCCTCCAAAGTGCAGCATCAGCGGGAGCAAAACGGGGGTCAACACAACGACGCTTCCCGCGGGAGCCAACTACTCGTATGGCCTCCCATCGAGCGCCGGGGTAGACAAGGCGCGGAGAGGTAGGAGCATATGTCAGCCTAGCATGCATCCCCGAAGAGTAGTCAGTATCAACTGTGAACAGCATGGTGTCGAAACGAACTAATAAGAGAGTGCTCTGAGTAAAGAGGCCGTCCCAGCCACAATGTGGAGGCATCTGAGCTGTGCCTCGCATGACTGCGTCCCATTGTGAAGGAATGGCAGAGCCAATCTCAAGCAGTTTGTCTGTTACCCCGCGACCAATGTCATAATGTTCCGCCACAAAATCTGCATCCAGCATACGTGTCTCATGAAATAGCCGCATAGAGGCAGCAGGGCCAGTGTCCCAAGCAGCCCATCTATGTGAGTCCGCTCTCCAAGCTGACGGGGTGGATTAACCGAAGAATCAAGAACTGCATCATTCCAAATGAGAGGTTGGCGCTCAATCTCCTCACGGCATGAGGGAGGTGAGCGTTTGATAGCTCGTCGCATGGATACCCAAATTTGAAGGAGCGATCGGATGAAGGGTGAGAGAGTGCTGGTGCACAAGGGGGCATCCGTAAAGAGAAAAGGATACCCTGTTTGCCAAGTATGGCCATCTCTAGTGCCGTGGCGTGGAGTCGCTGTGGAAAGAGCGGCCGGAAGAAGCATCTTCCAAGGTTCTTGGCTGGGAAAAAGACCCCGAACAATAAGCTTGGTAAGACGGGCGCGGCTCTGTAATTCTGGATCAATAATACCAAGGCCACCCTCTGATCTAGGACGAATAATCGTGGACCAGCGAACTTGAGCACGAGTATCAGTAGTCCCATCTGTGCCACTCCATAAAAAATTCCGCACGAGTCTGCGGAGCTGAGCTATCACTCCAGAATGCAGCATCCAGCAGGAGGCCGTATACCATACTGTAGCCAGAATGACCTGGTTGGCGACCAATGCACGTCCAGCCAACGGCAGGTGACGTGAAGACCAATGACAAAGGTTCTTGCGAATAGACTGCAGCATGGGTGCAAACTGCTGCTGTGAGGAAATGTCTAATCCAACCTGAAAGCCCAAATATCTGTATGTCTGACCTGGCTGCAGCCATGTGAAACCATCAGTTACCCCCCAAGTAGGTATGTCATCACTGCCAACCAATAACCCATAGGATTTATGCCAGTTAATGCGTGCTCCACTGGCAATGCAAAAAACCTCCAGGGCTCCCCGCATGGCATCAAGAGCTGCTAGCAAATAGCGCAACATCAGCATAGTGTCATCAGCAAACTCCTGATCGATAAGGTCCGGAGCTGAAGGTACTGGCATGGTCAAGCCACGAAATGCATGACTCTGAGCACGAAGAAAGTCGGACATAGTCTCTCCCACAAACAGATACAAATATGCTGCTAAAGGGCATCCCTGACGGACAGATTGAGAGAGCTCAAAACTGCGACTGACACGACCACCAATAGTAATAGCACTGCTGGCAGTCCTGAAGAGAGCGGAAATGCCTGAGATCCATCTCGAAGGTAAACCCATCTTGGCTAATGATCCTGCGAGAAAGTCCCACTCAACACGATCGTATGCTTTCTCGAAGTCAAGGATGAAGAAAGCGAGAGGTTCAGAAGATTATCTGGCCCACTCTACTGCCTCATAAAAAGTAAAGATATTATCCAATATGCATCGATCCATGACAAAGCCCGTCTGAGAAGTGTGGATAATATGTGGTAAGAACGGTCGCAAGCGATGGCTGATCAGTAACGCTAATATCTTATAGACCGAAGGGAGTAGGGTAATCGATCTCCACTGGCGAAGCTGAGTGGTGTCACCCCCTTCCGGAATAAGAGAAATGAGACCTGAACAAAGATCCGGATGCATATAGCCTGATGTAAAGATATCCTGAGAACCACGAAGCAGTGGTATATGCAATACATCCCAATAGGTCAAAAAGAAAGCTCTAGTGAGGCCATCCTCGCCTGGACAGGAAGATGGATCTAGACTCTCGATAGCAGCATGAAGCTCTGCAAGTGTGAATGGGGCCAACAAAATCTTTGCCATGGTGTTTGTACAACGACGTCGAGTGTGATGCCAGATCTGCTCACGGGCAAGTAAAACCTCAGTAGTGCATACATCAGCAGTGAACAATGCCTCAAAATAATCTGCAGACATATCAAGAATAACATTAGGATGCATATGAAGTGTTCCTTGAGCATCGCACAAAGTCCTGAGGGTGGTGCCAGGAGGACGCTCTTTATGCGCAGGGAAGAAGTCCTTATTCATTCGATCTGCTTTAGCTGTCCAATGAGATACTGAAGCATGATGAGTGAACTCAGACCTAGCCTCCTGTACGCGACGAATTTCTTGTGTGAGCTCTGTGTGTCTAGCAGCGAGATAAGCATCCCGAGGCCACTCCTCAAGCAAGCGCTGTGTGGAACCAAGAGGAATGTGGAGGTCAGACTCGCGTACTCTCAACTGACGATGAATACTAGCAGTCTGTTCACGGCAGTAAATACTAGACTGAGTAATGCAATGGGCAAGGAACTCTCCAGGGGGACCACAATAAGAATCACCCGTGGACCACAAGTCATGAATCTGCTGCTGCAAAACTTCAGTGGTGAGAACACTGTCAGGGATGCGGCAGCCTCGTCTCTGTGCAGCGTATCTAGTGAAAGAGATAAACAATGAGATGGGAAAATGATCTGAGAGGCTGGTCCCTCGCCAAATAGTAGTAAATCCACCTAGAGTTGCTGCCCAAGGGCCAATGTAAAAACGATCCAGTCGCTCTAATAATTTTCCCTGCTGTCTCTGAAACCCCTACGAGTAATGGAGTGTAGCAGGGTGGTGACCAAAAGAGGGTATGTGCCAGGCGTCAACACCTTGAATAGCTAGAAGAAATCGATCCCGCTCGCTGCTCATCTGGAGAAATGGATGATAGAACTGGAGGAGTGAGCGATCGCCAATTAGAGTCGCTCTCGACGTTGTTGAAGTCGCCTCCAACAACCCAAGAGTCCACAGCAGGGAGAGCAGCAACCAAGGAGGACCAAAAAGAAGCTCTCTCCCGAGGAGTAGTGGGTGCATATATTGACATAAAGCCAATGGTAGAGTCCCGAATCCGGATAGAAACATAGACTGCTCTGCCAACGACAAGTGTGCCATGCTGCTGAACTGATGCCAAGTATCGTGACCCCATTGAAATGCATACACCGCAACTCTGTCCATGAATGCCTAGAGCAGGCTCCCAAAAAGTGTGAGCACCCGAGGGCATGAGATTACCAAAGGGAGTGGCGATCTTATGCTCCTGTACTAGTAATATATGCACAGTGCCTACTACATGAGCATGTAAATCTTTGCGAAGTAAAATCTTGCGTGAACCTCTTACCCGAGAAGTCTGTAAACCATTAGTATTCCAAGAAACTACATGTAAATCCATAGTCTGCATGGAAGAAGTGGTAAAGCATCTGACTAAGTGCGCATCTTCTTGGAGGCAGCTGGGCCATCCAAGGGATGAGCTTCTGGCGGGGCTGCAGGCAGCAGAGCGCGAGGTGCAGGATGCAGGGTTACGCGGCAGCAACGCTGCAGGTTCACGCAGGAAGGGTCGCGCAGTTGCGCGCAGCGTTGCGCGCGCAGGCTGAGACTTAGACAGGTGCGCGCGGGCAGGCTGAGACGCAGGCTGGTACGCCTCTCTCTTTCTCTCTCTTTCTCGAGAAGCTGCTACCCCACCAGCGTTTTCCCTTCTAGGCTGCGTTTTTGTGGGCTGCCAGCGTTTTTGCTTCCCTTTCGATCGCCAACCTCCTCCCCTCCACCAGCACCTCCTCCTCCACCCTCTACTCTGCTAGCGTTTTTTCTTGCCTTGCGTTTTTGGCTGGCATGCGTTTTTGCAGCAGAGGGGTCCTCCTTTATGCCTAGCGTTTTTGGGCTTGCTGTCTAGCGTTTTGTAGAAGGGAGGCACATACTCACCAGTGTTTTTCAGATTTGGTACATGCTCAGCTTTTTGGCCTTCTTCTTCCCAGCCTGAGTTCTGTCTTCTTTGCCACTTGAAGATCATCATTGCTGCATGGTACCATTCTTCTTGGACCTTCCACATTCAGATTCGGGACTGTTTTCCCTGATTTTCAGCCGGGAGTTTGTGCCCCACCTGTCCTCGTGTCCCAACCTTCAGCACCTGGTGTCCCCCGACACTCTGAGGATGGCTCAATGCTCTGTTTACAGCAGCATTCCAGCCCCCTTTGCTGCGTTTTCTGGCATGGACAACACCTTCCCCTTTGCCTCATCAGGTTCCCTTCAGTTACCCTTCCTGATTCACATGTCTTTACCCCCTACCCGCACCTGTGTGGCGCTTTCATGGCGTGTTTTCAGATCGCATTTCAGCTTTGCTCCTTCCTCCTTCGACATTGAGCCGTGGACTCAGATATAGGTTCTGGCACAACGGATGGATCTCCCTTGACATTGCAGATCTTCCCTCCTCAAGGCTCTCTTGCCCTCGGGAAGATCCAGGGGATTGGATTGGTACAGGTACTTATGTACTTCTTCCTTAGTAATCCCCCCTCCCTCTCCCTCGATTGTTCTCTCTCTATTTGGGATTGCGCTATCCACCTCCTTCATTGGTTCTCTGTACGATAGACCCGTGCCTCTTGGCACATCAGACACTTCTTTTGGACGTGTTCTCCTAGATGTGAGTATCCTTTGGCATCTGGATGCCTGTAGGGTCTCTACTGGCACACTGCCTCATGGTGGCTCTTTTGCCTTGCCTCTACTTGGTAGAGCCTCTTCCTTGCTTCTACTTGGTTCTGTGGCTCCTCCACTTGCAGTTTGGATGTACCTATGTACTACTTACACAGTGAAGACCTCTTGGACGATCCTTGCTTTGCTGATCTACTCCGAGGCTATGACTTCTACAACACCGGTCATTCTTCCCAATGCATCCTTTCAGCCGTCCTTTACCTCACCACATTCCATTGCCTGCCCAGGGGGGAGTTCTCCTATGTCGCGTGTCTTCACGACTTGCACTTGCAGACTCTCTTGGATATTTTGTCCAGATCCCGGTGGTGGATGTGCCATAGAAACAGGGAATGGTCATTTTCAAGTCTCCGTTCCCCGTCCCCATTCCAACTTTCCGTTCCGAATCCCTGTTCCGTGTTTGAAACGTGAGTATCCATAACAGGGAATGGCGTTTCATGCCCGTTGCCGTTCCCCGTTCCCCATCCCGAAATCCCGTTCCTGGTAACTATGGGATGTGCTCCCACAGGTTGACTTTCCCCAAGATCTCCTCCGACTCTTTTGTCTGATATTGTGTGTGTACCATGAAATGGCAGATCATATTGCAACTCATATATACCCTTGAGACAACTCCTCTCTTGGAAGATTGCAAATACTACGGTCTCTACATGGATGGATTGCTTATCCTGTATCTTGTCTACTATGGTGGACGATGCCTTCCCCATTGAGCCTCTTCTTCCTGCTCTTCCTCCCTCTTCTGCTAGAGCTTCTTTGACTTGGATATGCTACCGGTTTCCCACCTCGGCAGTTTCCTCTCCTTTTGGTCAGAGTGCTCCTCTTCAAGGGGGGTCCCTATGTCTTGTCTCCTACTGCTACCTTGGGTCCCTCCATCCTAGTGGTGATCATCACCGATGGGCTATTGGACGCTCATCTTAGGTTACTTCCTAAATCCTCTTCAACGACTTATTCGGTAGCTTGCCACTCCATCAGCTTTCTTGTGCGACTTGATTGGAGTTTTCTCACCCTTGGTCATCATCACATTGGTGCTGTACGGATTATCGTGTTGTTTGGCTGGCGCTTCTCATCCTTTTCTCCCCGGATTTACATCTTCCCCAGATTTACCAGGCGTGTTGCATTCTCCTCGACAGCTTCTCTGCATCTGTTGTCAAGGGGGGGTGTTAGATTTTCTTCATCTCCAGATGCTTCGCACACTGTCTACATGCTTCACACACATCACATGCACTGGCCCTTGGTTGTGGGTTGGCCACCCGTACACTTGCTGGACAGGGATCTGAGGCACACTTAGGGTTGTTCAGCACATTTTCCACTTTAGACCTGTTTTGATCACATATTCCCCCATTTACAGATGCTTACACTTACCTTGGAGTGGTTTTTAGTGGGCCAGCATTTTCATTGAGGAGGGCAGCAGAGACTAGATTGACCAGAGCCCATGTAGCAGTGGGTAGATTGGAAAGGATGTGTTCACAGGTTTAGTTTCAGGAGCCTCGGACGAAGCTCTGGCTCTTTTACACTTTGGTGGCGTCTGCATTGCTCTAGGGAGCTGAGATTTGGGGACCTTCATTGGATCATCACGGGAGGACAGGCCGCACTGATGGATGGGGAGACATGGAGAAGCCTCTGGTCTCTATGATCATTAGAGCTAAGGCTTCAGTACCACGTGCTATTGTCCGAGCAGAGCTAGCGGCTCCTCCACTAGTGGTTGAGGTGCTCACTAGATTTGTCTCCTTCATACACCACATGTGGGAACTTCCCAGAGACAGATATGTCCGTCTTGCACTTGAGTCCTCTCGACAGTTAGCCATGCAGGGAGATACAACATGCTGGTATTGGGAGATGACATCATGGTTTTAGGCGCATGGGTTCAGCATAGACAGATTACCTCCCTTCCAGTACTCACTGGATGCACCCTCTCTGACTCTTACACAGTCCGAGATCACCAGCTCATCCGCTAAGACTTGACTCAGTTAGACACTAGGAGGACATGGATACAGCCAGCATAGAAGCTGGGCACGAAGACGGCTTTCTACAGAGAGCATCTTCTCGAGCTTACGGAGGATGGTTTTGTGACGAGGCCCAGATACATGGACACCCACTTGTCTCATGGGATACGATGTGCTATTGGCCAGATACGCACATCTTCACACCAGCAGCGGATTGAGACTAGGAGATATAGCAGAATACCAGCAGAGGCCAGGACATGCCCCTTGTGTGACATCGAGCCTGAGACAGAGTTGCACTACACATGCCACTGCCCCGTGTACTACGAGATACGAGGCCGCTTCCATTGCTTGTTCAGAGAGGGCTTTGGACCACTCTCCAGAGGCATGCGGTATGAGGATCAGAGATGCCTAGGTTTGTTTCTGCTCGAGCTGCGCAGACACTGAGAGAGCTTGATGAGTGGAGAGGCTAGCCAGTCTCAGAGACAGATCACAGACTTCTTTAGAGCAGACATTGGACACCGAGAGGAGCTACTACCACAGCAAAGCTCGTCGCCTCACACCAGAGGCACACTGATCGACCGAGGGTCCGAGTTGGGGAGGTCTAGACGCCTACGACTGCGGAGGACTACACAGCATCGACGGAGGCTGCATCAGAGGATTCGGATCACTTTGGCCCGACATGCACGACGCTCGGTCAGACTACTTACCATGGAGGAGATTGATGAGATTCGCCAACGACCGATGCTGGATCTCTTGTGATCTAGCTATCCCAGCTAGCTGCTTAGTTCACTCCTAGTAGTTTAGGATTCCATAGTATTTTATTTTGTCATCTTGTTACTCTTACTTTGTATCAGATCCACCACATTGTACCTTTCTGGTCTCATAGGTCACTTTGGCCTTTGGAAGACATTAATATAACATTTCATTTCATTTCATTTCATTTCTCTCTCTCTCTCTCTCTCTCTCTCTCTCTCTCTTGTGTCATTGTCTCTTTCTCTCTCTTACAAAAGAATTAATGAACGTCAATTGTGTAACTCTTCGGTTGCTATACCTCAATAGCACTACCTTGCTTGTTGGGGATGCCAAAAAAGCCGAGTGTTGATAGCCAGCGGCAAGAAACTGGCACCCATGTGGGCTCTGAGAAGGGGATGCGAAGGAGCTAGTTGTGTGTGTGGGAGGCGACTGCGAGATTGAACAACTTTCTAGAATTGTTTCCATATAGAGCTGCATCACCTGGGAATGACAGCAGTGTCGGCACATCCTGACTAGTCCGAGTGAAGTCTTTCTCAAACCCTGATGCATCCAGAACGGAATCCCAATCCATGTATGGTGGGCTTCGTATTGCGTGCCCTCAACATCAATAACATTTGCTGCCTCTCTACCTCCATCAAAGCGGCCGAAACCTGCAAATTTATCGCCTTCTAAGGCAGTCCACCTGCGAGCAAGGAGGGGAAGGTGCTCAATAGCAAGAAGGGGGTGCGGAGGAGCTAGTTGTGTGTGTGTGTGGGTGTGTGTGAGAGAGAGAGAGAGAGAGAGAGAGAGAGAGAGAGAGAGAGAGAGAGAGAGAGAGAGAGAGAGAGAGAGAGAGAGAGAGAGAGAGAGAGAGAGAGAGAGAGAGAGAGAGAGAGAGAGAGAGAGAGAGAGAGAGAGAGAGAAATATAAATGAAATGAAATGAAATGATATATTAACGTCTACAGAGAGAGAGAGAGAGAGAGAGAGAGAGAGAGAGAGAGAGAGAGAGAGAGAGAGAGAGAGAGAGAGAGAGAGAGAGAGAGAGAGAGAGAGAGAGAGCAACCTGCAAATTTTGCATCTTCTGAGGCAATCCACATGCGAGCAAGCAACGGAAGGTGCGAAGGCTTTCTTTCTACCCTTTCATGGGAGCGCAAGCACCTGCATCTTGAGGAGGCAGGGAAGCTTTGCCCACTTCGCAAGGAGGAGAATTATAGCCCGAGGAGGCAAGGCTACTTTGCCCGCTGAGCAAGGAGGAAAACATGCGTGGTAGGCCCGCTCGTGGCAGGTTTCACTCACAGTTGGACCCAGACCTATTGGTGTGGCAGTGGACCATGTTCTTGTGTCGCTGACGATCTCTTTCGAGTTTAGTGTAGCACACAGGCCACATGCAGCATCTCCTACTCGCTACACCTTCACGCGGGAGACGGACTGTGTATACATAGATGGGATCTACAGACGCTTGTGTACAGAAGAGCCAGGGTGACCTTTGGAGGAGCTTACTACTATACTGACGTAGACGTTACATGATGCAGCAACAGAGGCATACCCACACACACAACCTGATCAGAGACGTCATTTTGGGAGCATGCCCCAGAACAGCTCGTATGACGAGGAATGCCGAGAGACGAGAGCTAGAGTTCAGAGAGAGGTGCTTTTGGGGGACATCACTCACAGACAATCACAGATTGACTTCCGACGCCTAGTGCGGCGAAAGAAGAGGATATTTTTGGCTCGCCTAGAGCAGGATCTATACCAGCTATTCTTGAGTGAGGACTCACGTGAGGCATGGCGGCTCTTTCATGAGCACTCCCCTCCCCCTGCCATTACCTCCACAGAGGCTTGGGGCCAGTATGCGTCATCTCTGTACACGGTTCTTGGACAGCCGCCCCTTCCCGAACCCCCCCGATCTATGCCCCCATACATGTGCTTTTTTCACCGCTGAGATGGTGAGGAAGGCCATTGACAAGATGAGGACTGGGAGAGCATATGATCATGATGGCTTAGTGGCTGAGCACTTCATGCATGCCAGAGATCTACTAGTAGAGCTCCTAGCAGTTATGTTTAACCGTGTTATGTGTGAGGGCTTGCCTGATACTTGGAGCCTATCTACTATTGTACCTATCTTCAAGTTAGGAGACCCTATGGAGCCTGGGAATTATTGTACTATCATGATCGGACACACATTGGCACGGTTGTACGCATCCATTCTTGAGAAGCAATTGAGTAGATGGGTAGAGAAGGAAGGGATACGCGCAGCCGGGCAGGCAGGATTCAGGAGAGGTTTTTCTACTCTTGACCATATCTTGACACTCAGAGCCATCATCGAGGAGGGTAGATCACATGGGAGACGGATCTATTGCAGCTTTGTGGACTTCCGGAAAGCATTTGACACCGTACCTAGAGCTAGATTGATGCGCAAATTACAGGAGATGGGGGTACCCACAGAGCTCATTTGGGGGGTCATGGCATTGTACAGGTCAGTAGTGGGGCATGTACGCACCTCAGAGGGCCTATCTACAGAGGTTCATTCCACTATTGGGTTGAAGCAGGGTTGCCCGCTCTCTCCTACTCTGTTTGGTATGTATGTGGATGAGGTTTCTGTCTACATTGAGAGAGATGGTGATAGAGGTGCACAACTGGCAGGAACATGGATCCCACTATTGTTATATGCTGATGATATTGGGTTGATCTCCGACTCTCTAGAGGGGATGCAACGTCACTTGGATGCTTTGCATAGCTTTGCCCATGAAAGTGGTTTGCCTGTCAACCTTGGTAAAACCAAGGTCATGGTATTTAATACGACCCCACAGTGGATCAGGAGGTCAGCGCCCGCATTCACATACGGCCAGGAGACAGTGGAGTGTACAGATGCTTACACCTACCTTGGAGTGGTTTTTAGTGGACCAGCATTTTCATTGAGAAGAGCAGCAGAGACTAGATTGACCAGAGCCCATGCAGCATTGGGTAGATTGGAGAGGATGTGTTCACATGTTCAGTTTCAGGAGCCTCGGACGAAGCTCTGGCTCTTTGACACCTTGGTGGCTTCTGCATTGCTCTATGGAGCTGAGATTTGGGCACCTTCATTGGACCATCATGGGAGGACAGGTCGTAGTGATGGATGGGGGGACATGGAGAAGCCACTAGTCTCTATGATCTCACGGATCATTAGAGCCAAGGCTTCAGTACCACGTGCCATTATACGAGCAGAGCCAGCTCCCCCCGCTAGTGGTTGAGGCGCTCACCAGATCTGTCTCCTTCATACACCGCATTTGGGAACTTCCTAGAAACAGATATGTCCGCCTTGCACTTGAGTCCTCTCAAGAGTTAGCCATGCAGGGAGATACAGCATGCTGGTATGGGGAGATGACATCATGGTTTCAGGCGCATGGGTTCAGCATAGACACACTGCCCCCTCTCTGACTCTCACACGGTCCGAAATCACCAGGCTCATCCGCCAGGACCTGACTCAGCAAGACATCAAGAGGACATGGATACAGCCAGCACAGGAGCTGGGCACGAAGATGGCTTTCTACAGAGACCATCTTCTCCAGCTTACGGAGGACGGTTTTGTGACGAGACATAGATACATGGACACCCACTTGTCTCATGGGATACGGCGTGCTATTGGCTAGATACCCACGTCTTCACACCAACTGCGGATCGAGACTGGCAGATACAGCAGAGTACCAGCAGAGGCCAGGACATGCCTCGTATGTGACCTGGAGCCTGAGACAGAGTTGCACTACACACGCCACTGCCCCGTCTACTACGAGATACGCGGCCGCTTCCACTGCTTGTTCAGAGAGGGTTTCGGACCACTCTCCAGAGTCATGCGGTACGAGGATCAGAGATGCTTGGGTCTGTTTTTGCTCGAGCTGCGCAGACACAGAGAGAGCCTGATGAGAGGAGAGGCCAGCCAATCTCAGAGACGGATCACAGACTTCTTTAGAGCAGACACTCGACACCCGGAGGAGCTACTACTACAGGAGAGCTCGCCGCCTCACACCAAAGGCACACTGATCGACCGAGCGACCGAGCTAGGGAGATCCAGACGCCCACGACTGCGGAGGACTACACAGCATCGACGGAGGTTGCATCAGAGGATTCGGATCACTTTGGCCCAACATGCATGACGCCCGGTCAGGCTATTGACCATGGAGGAGATTGATGAAATCCGCTAGCGACCAATGCTGGATCTTTTTGATCTGTGATTTAGCTATCCCACCTAGCTGGATCTTTTGTGATCTGTGATTTAGCTATCCCAACTATCTGCTTAGATCACACCTAGCTGTTTCAGATTCCATAGCATTTTATTCTGTCATTTTATTTTGTCATTTTTGCTACTGTGACTTTGTATCAGATCCACCACATTGTAACTTTCTGGTCTCATAGGTCATTCTGGCCTTGTGAAGACGTTAATATAACATTTCATTTCATTTCTCTCACCTTCCGCTGCACACTCTGACAAAGGGGTATTGACATAGTAAAAAGATGTCACTACCAATTAAAGTGGCTCCAGCCAGCTATGTAAGGCAACCTAGATCGTTCTCAGCGCTATCGTACGTACAACCAAGCTCCAAAAGAGAGGAGAGATGAACTGCTTTGCAAGACCACCTGCCTGCTATCTGAGAGTGTGGCTGTGGATGCTGATCACTGCCGTAAGGCGGTGTTGGTGAATGTTCAAGCTGCGGCAACAAACAGGGCTGCAACAGCTCAAGGGGGCTGAACAAGTACAACACACGGCTGCGTGAGTGGGATGGGGAGGGCTAGAACTGCTTGACCACCGCAAGCAGCAGTGGCAGCTGCAACTTTTGAAGTGGACGGGCAACACAGCATAATGGAGGGGAGCACACGCACGATAAAGCAGAGAGATTGTGGGTATGCGCAGGCAGTGGTGGGCTGAGCGAGTGCAGCTGGGTGGGGTGAGCGAACCGAGATGAGACTGTGGTTGAGGCGAGGGTTGCATGGGTGGTTGAGGCGAGGGTTGTGCAGCAGGCTGAGGGGAACTCGATGGCGGGGCTTGGGTGAATGCAAGCGCGAGGGCTGGTGCAGATCAGCGGGTGGGCTCTGTCTACAGCCCAGGAACGACAGTAGGATTTTCATTCGGCAGTATAGAGATCATTACTGACTCCCCCCACCCCCGCCCCCCCCGGCGCCCCCCTCACACACACACACACACACACACAGTTTTGTACTCACCTGAACTCATGTCACGTAGCCTTTTATATGATTTTTTAAAAACTTCACCATTTGGAAGTGAACTACCTTGTGACTTACACACTATTTGGGTCTGGTTTGATAGTGGGTACGGCATCATCGAGATGGGAGCTTTTTCCATATTCCAGGTAATTTTTGAATCATTTCACGAAAAGGATTTGGTTTGTTGAGAACATCAGCTAAGAACAAGATGACTCGTCACAGGAGCCGCACAACCGGAGTATACCATCACTGCTGATGATGTTGATACCCGTCTGTCACTAGAGTGCACTCCCATGGATGACAGGAATAGGAAGGTTAGTTGGGAATTTATTTGTGGCTCATTAACGTCAGAGCTTGCAAAAATGAATAAGGAAGCATTGCAAATCTGTATACAACACAGTGGGCCAACTTGCGACTGTCTTGAAGCTGAGAAAATGAATAGATCTTTGCCCAGTCTTCAACTTGCTCATTTGGAAAACATTGTGTTGTCTCTTTTTTAATCATAGAAATGCACTGTATTTTTGAAGCTCTTCTGTGGGTGCTGATTGGAAAATGATGTGCAGGGTGAAATGGTTCAAGTCTTTGTAAACGACCATAATCGAATAACCATCGGTAAAGATTTTCCTCTTAGCTATAAGTTCTAGAAAGACAATCAACACAGGTCATTGAGCAGTATAAAGCAGATCGATTGTGTTTATCTTTTTCCTGCTCTTAGGGTTCTCTGCTGTTGAGGAGTATCTCTTTATAGGTTATGCAAAACTAATTCGCTGTTGCCCTTTTTTGTTACAGACCAAGAAATGCGGGACCAGATAATTGAGTATCTTGAGAGTGGACAAGCCAATTTTGAAGTCAGGCTTGGGGTTAGCTTCCAAAAACTCTCAATGTTTTATGTATCGTTACTGCAGATTGTGTTTGCTCATTGAACAGGGTACCGCATGCAGATTGAGAATTCCCAAGAAGTTTCATTTGAGCCCGCACTTCTATCGTTGAAGCGCTCTATTTATGAGCTTAAAAAACTGAATGGCAAGAGAGTAGTAGGAAGCGAGAGATATGCATCGGAATCAGCTGTAAGCATGAAATGCAAAAAGTTTTACCATAGAGTTGTATAGAATTGAATTATACTTGAATTTTTAAGCTAACGGGCTTTTGTGATATGATTGGCAGGTGGAAATCAAAGTAGGAAAGGATTCTCAGTGTGCAATCATAAACAACACTGGAGCCATGCATTTATTAGATTGCCTTGATAACCGGTATGCAAAAGATGAATTTGATTTGAACCCAATATAAACTCAAAAGTTTGTTTTGTTCAATCATTCATTGCTGTCTTCACAAAAATTCTTGCTGAGCCTATCGAGTATGAGTAAGCTGTATAAAAGATCATTGGTTGAGCCTCATATCCACTTGAAAATGCTAGGCATGCTTAAGCATGAGCTTTTTGCTCACATTTGTCTTGATTTATGCAGCACGAGAGATTTGCTGGTCTTGACTATGAGAGAATTCATCAAAGCGGTATGTAAATTGTAGCTGAGTATGGTTTGTTTGTTGTCAACATTTAAATTCAAGTTTAACTGCAATTCCAGTCTCTGCATGCAAGTGGTAATTCTTGAAGTGGATGTGCTTTGTTAGTTAATCTTGCAATTTAAGCTTAATGCTCATTCTGGACTTTTTTTTTTGGTTCCAGTAATGAATATGGGATCAACTTTTATTTAGAATCCCACCCTCGACACTATTGCTGTTAGTTATCCTATCCAGTGGAAACCTTATAATAGTTGTAGGCTAGAGGCGTTTGAGACTTTACTATGTTTAGATGTTGCAGGTTAGAGACATTTGAGACTTTAAAAATCAATCCAGTATCCCATGGGTGGAAGGTATTCCACTATTTATATTCTGAGTTTCTGTCTGTGTAGATTCACATTCGTGGTTTGAAAGTTCCTTACCCGTATGAAAGCAAAAAGAACACAGATTGCACCACATATACAACCTCTTCCAAAGAAGTAGTATTACAAAGATCAGTTCATGACCATTGTCAAGGAGGGGTTCATACTAAAGCCAGGATACATGGACATATACATGCCACATTGTGCCTGAGGGGCAATGGGACAGCTTATTTGCAAGCTGCATGCAAAGGAGATGGAGAGTAAGGAGCACTGTGCTTGTAGGTATAGAGTTTATGAGAGCATATGGAGTCGGTTTGCCACTTTGTGCTTAGGACAGCCTACACTCCAAGAGGAGATGGACTTGGGAGCTTGGCCGCATCCTACTTGAGATGCAGAGACAGAGAGACTCACTCCTCTTGTCACCTATAGCTACTTGGTTGTGGGGGGGGGGGGGGGGGGGGGGGGGGGGGGACTCTCATCCTACCTAGACACTGCAGCAAGAGGAGGTGGTTTGATCCCACACAGGGTAGTTTTCGTTCGACGTACGGGACGTCTCATCCTACCTAGACACTGCAGCAAGAGGAGGTGGTTTGATCCCACACAGGGTAGTTTTCGTTCGACGTACGGGACGTCTAGTACCGTTCGGTCGGACCCGTTCCGTTCAATACGTTTAGTACGTTCCGTTCGGTCGAAATATGTAGCCTTTTATGACCGTTGGCCGCAGTTTTGAACGGTGACAGTGAACGTTAGTGGGCATTTAGGGAGCAGTTTTGGAGCATGTTTGCAACCATGTGGCATGTACCAATGCCCATTGCCATGCTCTCCCTCTCCCATGCTCTTCCTCTTTCTATAATCTATTTAAGCAACTCCTCCACCTTGTTCTCAACACAACTTACAAGCTACAAGCTCTAGCCTCTCAATGCTCTCATCATCCATGTGCTCCCATTGAAGCTCTCAAGTGACAAGGCTCAAGCTCTCCATCTTCTCTCCCTTGGGTCTCTCCCCCTCAAGCTCCCATTGAAGCTCTCGAGTCTCAAGTGACAAGCTCTCCATCTTCTCTCCCTTGGGTCTCTCCCTCTCAAGCTCTCATAATTGTAATCTGTACAAATGTCAAGTTTCTTTAAGGCCTAAGCCTTAGGCTTAAGTATTATTTGTTTTTTTAATTTTGAACGTACATAATGTCATCGTACATCATAATTTTTTTTAGTTCGTTTAGTACCGCATATCATCGTACGTGTACAAAACGTACAGGACCGTACGAGACCACCCTGATCCCACATGCGAGCACTAGTGGAAGGATATGATGCCCCAAGTGCCCGCTAGAGGGAGATCCAAGAGATATGGGCGTGCCGTTAGCAGGTTAGAGAAGAGAGAGTGGATCAAGTATTCTCAGTTTGAGTGCTATTCCTCTGTGGACTCGTTCCCACCTAACCATCCATGCATGATATTTTACACCCACCACGTTGATGTTGGATGAGCTAGATAGGTGCATGCATATCATGATGGTCTTGCTTGAGCATAGACACTTTTAAACCTCATAGTTTTGAGCTCCTTCCCCGCTTCACTCATGTCCTCAAATATATTCTTTTCTATTTGAAGTCAGGTTGTAGATTTTATTTTGTACCTTTGTCCCTTTTTTGAGGATAGTCAAAAGACCCACTTATGTGCACTGATCTGTCTCGTAGGCCAACTTCGCCCTTTAGTAGATGTTAATAAATCTCTCCCCGACGTAGAGACCCTTTTTTACAAGTATTTTCTAAGCACCAATAGTTTTCTTAGTTTAGGTTTTCTCCTCGTCTTTGCATGAAGATTTGCGTGTAATTGCAATAGAGATGGAGCTCTAAGAACTCTTGTTGTAAAGAATGAGAATCTCAAGAAGAGGCTTCATAGACAAAATGCACGCTTGATGCAACTTGAGGCTGAAGTTAAAAAATATAGATGGGCTGTTGTGGATATGGATGGGCTCAAAGAATGAATGAGCAAGTTGAGCATTACTATATAGTGAAAGAGAATAGCATTGACACAATGAGATGTGACGTAAGTGGTGTGAAAAATGAATGTACAGTTAAGCCATTGGCTGAAATATGTAGTCGGAATGTGGTGTCAAACTTACCTATAATGCATACTATGACTCACGAAAAAGATGTAAACAATGTAGATGCCAAAGAATTCAAAGTGTGAAAGACTTTCCACCAGTATTTTCATTCATAAAAAAGCGAAATTCTTCCATCTCTTGCAAGTGCTATGGAGACCTTCTATGAAACACACCTTGGTATATCCTGAATATGATGCATGATTAGGAGAAAGACCCATTGCATGCACTATGGGTGATGAAACCAAACGTAAGATTATTCGTGATAGGAGTTGGATCAATCTTAAATGCATGAGATGTTTATTATATGAAGACTACACCCTTGAGCTACAAAATGCTTATGGCAAAGTATGTGAGGCTCGGAATAAGGAACTCACGAAGCCATCCCATGATGTGAAACCACCTCATGAGGAGTCACCCACATCCTACATATAGGACCACATGATCAATGAGACCGAGTCTTGATTGCGAATATAGTGTTGTAATTGTAATGGGTACCCATGGCATGCGAAGATTGCAATTGATGAACTTATACATGAAGCAGATGTTGTACTACATAATGAGATTGTATAGATAGAGACTACCCTTTTGCATATTTGGAGGAAGATATTGTGCACTCAAGGACAAAGATGAGGTTATTTTATTAGGTGATGGGCCTCCACCAAAGTCTTAGCACCATTATGTTAAAGTTTTGCCTCTCAAGTGAGTACCCAATGTGATCCTATTTATTTATTTTTTTATTTTAGGTATTTTTAAACTTATTTGACATGAGAACCGGGTTGGAAAATTTCGTTGAGGGATATATAAGGACCTCTAGCCCCCATTGTAATAATCCTCTAATACATTGCCATGTTGGTTGGTTCTCTCTCTCAGCAAAGACCAGATTGTCCAGAGCCTATGCAGCATTCGGTGGATTGGAGAGGATGTGTTTACAGATTCAGTTTCAGGAGTCTCGGACGAAGCTCTGGCTTTTCGATACTCTGGTGGCTTCCTTGCTCTATGGAGTTCAGATATGGGGGCGTTCATTGGACCATCATGGGAGGTCAGGTCGCACTGATGGATGGAGAGGCATGGAGAAGCCTCTGATCTCTATGATCTCGCGGCTTATTAGAGCCAAGGCTTCAGGACCGCATGACATTATTCAAGTAGATCTAGCTGCCCCTCCACTAGTGGTTGAGGCACTCACCAGATCAGTCTCTTTTATACATCGATTTTGCTCCCTAGAGATATATATGCCCGCCTAGCACCTGAGTCCTCTTGATAGTTAGCTATGCAGGGAGATACATCATGCTGATATGGGGAGATGACATCATGGTTTCATGTACATGGGTTCAACATGGACAGATTGCCCTGCCCCCCTTCCAGTACTCATTGGATGCACCCTCTCTGACTCTTACACAGTTCGAGATCACCAAGGTCATCCGCCAGGACCTGACTCAGCTAGATATGAGGAGGACTTGGATACAACCGGCATGAAAGCTGGGCACGAAGATGGATTTCTATAGAGAGCATCTTCTCCAGCTTATTGAGGATGATTTTGTGACGAGGCTCAGATACATGGACAACCCACTTATCTCTCGGGATGCGATGCGCTATTGGCCAGATATGCACATCTTCACACCAGCTACGGGTCGAGACTGGTAGATACAGCAGAGTAACAACAAAGGCCAGGACATGCCCCCTATGTCACATAGAACCTGAGACAGAGTTGCACTACACATGCCAGTGCCTAGTTTACTATGAGATAAGAGGCTGCTTTCACTACTTGTTCAGAGAGGGCTTTGGACCACTCTCTAGAGTCATGGGGTATGAGGACCACAGATGTTTGGGACTGTTTTTGCTCGAGCTACGCCGTAGATATAGAGAGAGCCTAATGAGAGGAGAGGCTAGCCTGTCTCAGAGACGGATCATAGACTTCTTTAGAGCAGACAGAGTTGCACTACACATGCCACTGGCCAGTTTACTATGAGATACGAGGCCGCTTTCACTACCTGTTTAGAGAGGGATTTGGACCAGGGATTTGGACCAGGGCTTTGGACCACTCTCTAGAGTCACGGGGTATGAGAACCATAGATGTTTGGGACTGTTTTTGCTCGAGCTACGCTGCAGTTACAGAGAGAGCCCGATGAGAGGAGAGGCTAGCCAGTCTTAGAGACGGATCATAGACTTCTCTAGAGCAGACACTGGGTAGTCAGAGGAGCAACTACCACAACAAAGCTCACATTCTCCTTACACCAGAGGCACATTGAGCGATCGAGCCACTGAGCTAGGGAGATCCAGACGCCCACGATTGCGGAGGACTACACAGCATCGATAGAGCCTGCATTATTAGAGGATTCGGGTCACTTTGCCCTGACATGCACGATGCCTGGTTAGACTACTGACCATGGAGGAGATTGATGAGATCCGCCAGTGACCGATGATGGATCTTCTGTGATTTAGCTCTTTCGAGGATTGTACACCCTGCTCATCTTGTACCGACCTTTGTATGAGCTCTTACCCATTATATCACACACACACACACACACACCCACACCCACAATGTGTTGTATTAGCCCTCATTCACTACTTTCACCCCTCCCCTGCCCATATCGTATACAATTCCATTTCAATACCTTTTCTTTTTATTTTTGGTACTCAGACATTGTATCAGATTCACCGCGTTGTAACTTTTTGGTCTCATAGGTCATTTTGGCCTTTTGAAGACGTTAAATATTAACATTTCATTTCATCTCCCTCTCTCTCACACATTCTCTCTCTATCTCTACGCTTTCACATTGTCTAGTTTGACGTGGTATTAGAGCAAGCTGGCCCTTGATCGTGGAAGACATGCAGAAAGGAGAAGAGGAGTTCGCGGCTTTAGAATCGGCAAGCACGGTTAGTTGGAGTAGGAGTATGAAGAGAAGTGGAAGAAGGTTATTTCCAAGTGGATAGACACTTCAATTTTTCCTTGATCTCGAAATTTCCTTCCGCAAGATGGCTTCCCCGTGTTCAAATGCTAACGACAAAGGTGTTGGAGGCAACTATGCTCATTGGAAATTGATCATGCGGCTGTGGTTTCTACGCAAAGGCTTATGGGATGTCGTTGACGGATGAGAGAAGATCGGTGCAGTCTTGAAACAATAGATGGACTCACCTTCCGCATGACGAGTTTCTTCAGTCATGCAGTGATTGTGATGTGAGTAATGCAAAGACCATGTTTGCCAATGTTTAGACACAAAGGAAATCTCTCTTGCAGTATAGGACTGTCAGATAGATGTGGTCAAAGCTCACAGACATTTGATCGAGACTCTACGATGCAAGGGGCCACCTTCCTTGGACACTTATTTTCCATCAAGTTTGAAGCCCAAACTTCCGTGCAGTCATTTTTGATGAATGCAAAGATCATTCATGATCAACTCTCAGCTATGGAAAGTGCATTGACTAGTGTACTCAGTTAGCTGCCTTGGTACTTGCGAAGTTGCTGAAGTGTACAAAATGGTGGCAAAGGCATTATGCTTGTAGATCATGAGGGAAAAGCTAGATTTTGATGATCTCAGTTCTTTTCTCATAGAGGAAGAAGCCGTCTTACTCTCCCAAAGCAAGGTTCAAGTTTCGAAAAGTGATGAATCGGCACCTCTTACATCGAAAACTAAAAAGAAATCTTGGAGTGTTGTTACAATTCTGGAAAGCATGGTCATTTGTCTCAGGATTGTACATTGAAAGAAAAGGCAAGAGCTCTTGTACATCGAAAGAAAAGGCAAGAGCTCTTACAAGGAGAAAGGCAAAGCAAGCTTGATGAGGACAACAATGTAAATGATTTCCCCAAGTAGTCAAGGACTCAACCGAGTTTGCCGGTGTGGTACTGACTACACTGATAGCCTTGTAGTTTTAGTTGTAGATGCCGTAATATGCTTGAGCTAGACAAAGGCATGTAAGTGGTAGAGTGGGGCAACTGGTGCTTTACTTGATTTGGACTCACGTCATCGTTATGTGTTGGAGTTCATAGTGCATTGCATCTGGGGAGAAACCAATATGACAAATATAAAACACTATAGATGTGTTGCAGACAATTCATTGTTGTTGGCGGGATTATGGACAGCGTGTGTTCGAAAATTCATTATCTTCAAGAATCTTGGATGTGATGTATTTACAATTCACGAGTGGGGATTCTTGGACCTAGTGTAGTTTTTAGTTTAAATTTCTTTGAGGTGGTTGGTGCTCAATGTGGCATCTTCATTATGGTGACAAGTTGGCGGTTTCAAATCTGAGGTGTATCTGGTAGTAGACGTTCTACTGGGGTGTCCATTGTAGCTTATGAGCTGCATAGAGGGTGTGAGAAGTTATGCATCTCAAATAAACGTCCCATTGGATCCTTTTTATTTATTTTGTCATTTAGGTATTTTCAAACTTATTTGACATGAGAATTGGGTCGGGCAATTTAGTTGAGGGGTGTATAAGGACCCCTAGCCCCAATTGTAATAATCATCTAATTCATTGCCAAGTTGGTTGGTTTTAGCAATCTCTCTCTCTCTCTCTCTCTCTCTCTCTCTTCCTCGTGTTTGCACACTATGCCCTTGCAAGTTCTAGAGTTTGAGCACCATACTCTAATTGAGTGTAGCTTTTAATCACATTCTAGCTTGATACCACCTTTTACAGCTCTAGTAGTGTCCCCCCCCCTTCCCGCCACCCCCTTCTTGCATGCATATACATTATAATATATCCAGATTTCTTTTCTCATTGCCAATTTTGAAGAGTGGGTCCTAACAAGCCTCTTTTTTTTTCTTTGATGCAGGCAATAGAGCGGAAAAGAGGAAAGAAAAGGCTGTGGTTGAAATAAGATGCGGTATTGTGAAGGTTGGCTTTTATAGCTTCAGCTTGATGTAATTGGTGCAATGAGTAAATTATACTGACCTTGTGCTCAGTCATATTGTACAGATAAGAATGGCATCGGTTTCCTTGTATTTTATATATGAGAGTGGAAAGTGTCCTGACATTTTTTTTGATCATTTCTTGTATTAATCAGTTCAAATAAATGGAACCGTTGTATCTTGAATAGAAAGCGAGAATTCAACTGCCCAGAGGCAAATGATTATATTTTGGTGGTTGGTGTTTTTTGTGTTGAATTTTTGGTTCAGAAAGAATTGTAATGGAATGTTAGAACGTTAATGCGTAAGGCAGATAACTTTGAGGTCAAAAAATATTTTCTTTTTGCCTTGATGAGACATTGCAGCCGACATTTTCTTTAATGACATGCCTTTATCTCCACATTATTTAGTGCAGGAAAAATTACCAAAATATCCCTGTATTTTGTGGAAATTCCCTCAAGGTCAAAATATACCTAAAGAACCAAAATTTGATGGATTGCTCCAATATTCATTTACCTTACACTTTTTGAGAATAGAGATCTATCTTTAAGCGTCTTAGACGAACATTTTCACCACTTAGCTGACAAATATTGTCATTTGTGTCTACAAATAATGACCTATTTGATTCCGAGAGCCCACATTATGATCACAATTTGTACTCCTAATGTTATCTAATGATGGAGAACCAACGTGTCGATAAGGAGTTGCAGAACATAATGCCTCTAGAGATGTTTGCGGAATTATTGAACGGTATATTTGGAGTTTTGATAAAATTGAAGAGCGTTTTGGAAAGTCTTAGTCAAATAGAAGAGGTATCTGGGGAAATTTGAAACTTGCAGGGTATTTTGGGAATTTTGACAAATTTCAGGGTAATCTCTCTTTAATGTGTCAGAATTACGTTCGTCGGTGCAACACTTGGCAGTAAAATTGATGTCAAGCTCTATGATCATTTGATGCAGCTGAATTCTCTTTGCCTACATAGTCTTCTAGCAAATCATTTTCACTACCGGAGTGTTAAGAGGGCTGGGTTACCTTGCGTTATTCTCCATCGCCTTAGTTTATACTCTATAGCGCCTGTCGACCCCCTTGAGCTTCATCATTTTCATCATTCTTGTCTCTCTTCTTCTGCATTGAATCATGTAATAGACACCATTCACTTATCTGTGGGAAGTCTCTCAATCACGAAGGAACTGTAGTTGTGGAAACTAGCCTTGAGTTCAACACTTGTCACTCGGACCTTTGAGGTCTATTCAGAGTGTTCCTTTCTTCTTCTTCTTGAACCTTTATCTTCAAGAGAAATTTATATACTCCAACTATTTATCTCAAACATTGTTTCCTCGAGCATATGTTAGCTCTTTGATTAAAAAAGAGTGACTTTAGGAGCTGGAGTATATATGTTCCACGCCTACTTGAAAAACATTCTCTAGGCCAAGTGATGCTCGTTAAAGAAAATCACCCTCCCTAAAATCTCTCTCTCTCTCTCTCTCTCTCTCTCTCTCTCTCTCTCTCTCTCTCTCTGTGTGTGTGTGTGTGTGTGTGTGTGTGTGTGTGCGCGTGCGCGGGCGTGTGCATGCTTGCATGTGCTATCATGCGATGTAACCACTTTATCCTTTCATGTCGAATTCCAATGTAGTAGAAGGCTACTTAAAACGAATTGAATCATGTCTCAACATATGAGAGTGAGATTGACTATCTTGTCCTTATTGTGTCATAAGCCAATTTGAAGTTTGAGGAGGCCGATGTTGCAAGAAGTGCTGTGTATATGCACGAGGATGCTTGGTCTCTAAGGCATGACTAGCATTTGGCTTGCGGCTATTGTCGGAGGCTACGTCTTGCCATTGATCATCCTCTTCTCATCATAAAGGCTATTTGCCCTTGTCATTGGGTGTTATTGACACATGAAATTGATTGCTTGGTTGTCGATCTCCTTGTATATTCACGTGAAGATCATTGTGAGCAGGGACTTGTTGCAACAAAAAAACATTTTGAGTTGATACATGCCCATGATTGTGAACATCAGTTTGTTTACATTTTGTCATAGAATGACCCAACTCACCACACCTAAAGCAATGACTAGCAAAAGCACCCGACTTAAGTTTCAAATACATTCGAGGTCAACATGTGGGGCAATGAGGTGAACCAATTATGCCTCATGTTGGAATTGTCCCAAAGCATACGTAATCTATTCTTGTTCCTGTTCGTGTGCTAGGCAGCACAAGCACTTGACCAAACATTTCATAGTTGGATATAATAGGTGCCAATACATAGCAAGGCAAATGTTTGCTCTACCCATGTTAAACATTCTTGCTTGAGGATTGCTTCAAAATTTGGTCAAAGGACGTCATGCAATCGTATGCACCATTTTCTCCCTAATAGAAAATGGGCATGTGTCGCTCATGCGCTAGCACATTTTGCAAATTCACTTCAAGAAATTCCTTGGGGCTGTAAAACATTTCTTCCACATGATCTTCATAAAGAAGATTATCAAGCCACCACCGTATGAGAAGACAAGAGGTAGCCTCCCTATAAAGAAGTGGATGCAAGTCTTATTACTATAGTCTACAAATTCACGAAGGGCCTATTTTATAACAATAGAAGGTTGTAGGACATCATCTTCTTTACATTGATCAACTTCCAAAGCATGGATTTTAGCGTAGTCTTATAGCAAGGAATAAGCAAACTCCAACAAGAGATTCCCATTCTTCTTCTAGCTGACCTTTAGCATTTTCAATAAAGACAAGACAATACATATTCTCAAGTGCAACATCCATGGGTCTTCTTTAGTGTGGTTTGCTTGTGCTCCTAACTTTTTGCATCTTGACTCATTGACAAAGATTGGAGTGTAATGCTCGCTTGCTTAATGCGACAATCTTTTTGGTTCACAATCCTCGTCACCACCTACATCTACATCTTGCCCCATCATGTCAAACCCCTGGGGTCAAACTGTATTCGAGATATATAGTTTGCATCCAAATCTCAAAGTCATTGTAGCAAAATCTGTCTCTCTCTCCCTCTCTAAAAATTCACAAAAGTCAATCAATAGTTGTAAACCCTAATTTGTCACTTACAAACCCTAAAATAACACTTGACAACACTTGAAAAACATTCTTTAACACCTACAAAGCCAACATATATAGTACCTACAACCCAAAAATCAACACCTGCAGATCCTTAATCAACACTTGAAAACCCTAATGTAGCACACAAAAACCGAATACATCACCTACAAGCCTATTTCAATACGTCGAAACCCTAAAACAAATAAAAAATCCTAAGATAGCCTAAAATGCGACAAAGTACAAGCTTATATACAAACAAAATTAGCAAAAACAACACCATGTAACTGGAAGACTGAAGGTTTGACTCCCTTACTTTCAAATAAAGAGGCCCTCTTAGATCCATTCTTTTCTTAGTGAGAGGATTTTTATAAATCTAGAAAACATTCTTGCTTTGATTAAAATATCATGTTTATTTAACTAGCTTCTACCCTCAATCTTGTCACTCTCCACAAAGGTACCTTATTTACATAATATGTTGTCCTTGAGAGTGGGGCTAGGACTACAAAGTTCCAGTGTAAAATTGAGCTATAAATTGGAATCATGAAGTTATCAAGATTTGCTAGTCTGAAGTGTGAGGTGTGCGTGCGCGTGCACGGATGAGTGTGTGTGTGTGTGTGTGTGTGTGTGTGTGTGTGTGTGTGTGTGTGTGTGTGAATGTAGCAGGGTGGCCTCAAATAACACTCACTCCTTATTGCTTTATCTATATAAACAATAAGGTAAGTGGGTTAGTGAGGTCAATGGATCGGCGAACACCGGATGTCTGCCTCGTCGCGAAGGCATATTTAGTTTTAACCCCAACAACCTCCCACTTAAAGGTGAATGTGCCAACAAGTGGGTCCTACTAGTAGCTAAACTATTAGTATGTACAAGAAAATAGGTGAGACTGTCTCAACCTACGTCCATTGGCTCACTCACTCGATCTATACGCAACCATACTTGCTCTAGTGATAGACAAGTATGCGTATCTATTATATGCAAATCCTGCAGATAGTTGTGCATGGTTTACATAGGTCAACAATGCAACATGCTAGTATCTGCCATCGTACGACTGACAATCCTGGTTGAAAATGCTCCCATTTATAGTTGCCAAGTCAGGCCTTGATACTAGTAGGTTGTACATGAGACGCTCGAACGTTGACAAAATCTATACAAACTTGAATGTACTAGCCTCCTTATTACTATCTCCATGCACTATATCATCAAAAATACTAATCATGTATGGATATGTCATTGCCAATACTGGGATGTCTACATTCCTCTCATCCATAGGTGGAACTATGTGTCCTGGCATCAACTTATCAGCCTCTAGCATGAGCATATCAAAGGACTCCATGTTTGCCATCTCTACAATTATCTCTAGGGAGCATGCCTGCTCTACCTTTGGTATGCACAAAATTTGATATCACCTAGTATGTCTCACAAGAGCTCTGTCGCTCTATCTCTATCTTTACAGAGTCTATTGATGTGTCTTGCACAGCTAAAAGCATCTTGGAGATTACTTATGAAGGAGAGATGTCTTGTCTCGCTCAATACATGTCAACAACAAAATCGAGACTATGCCGTCTTGTACGTCAGGTACATGCATAGAGTAGACCAAGCCACTCGGGGCTCCCCTAGCAAAATGAATATGAAAAAGTCTATCTCTAAGTAGTCTTTGACACCCATAATCTGCTAACTGTCTCACTAAGATCAAACTTTATGTTAGCTGAGGAAGATAGCGCACATATCAAAGTATATATGATGCACCACTTGTGAATGACACAAACATCTCTTGCATTTCCGACATCAAAACATTCAACCATCGACCAACTACAAATGACCAAATATCCCACTAGAGAAAGTGCTAAACCACTCACGATGTGGTACAATGTGGAGAACTATCCTCATCTAGCAATCAAGGAAGAGAAGTGCCACCACCTGAAGACATGCAAGCAAGAGGAAGACTAAAGGTGAATATGAAATCACCGTCACTGGTATATGAAGCCACTGCTCTAGCATGTGTCAAAACCACATCTGCATCTTGTACATATTGCTACCACTACCTCATACGTCAAAAACAATGACGCTTAATGTGCATTGTGTGACCACAATGCCAACAATGCAGGTATCGCATGAATAAGACCTCTGTCTCTCACGATTCATGTGTGCAAACTCTAAAACGTCACACATACGTGCTATATGGATGCCAAGAAATCCTGAGAGAAATCTTATAGAATCTAATGGATGCCAATAAATCCTGAATGAGACCTCCGTCTCTCACATGTCATGTTTGCAAACTCGAAAACATCACGCATACTTGCTATATGGATACCAAGAAACCAAAACCATGGTAATAAATCTTGGGAGATATCTAACAGAGTCTCCCTTATAAACTGACAAAAAATTGAAGCAAAAGCTCAACTAGAAACATGCCAAAACGGCAACAAAGCGGGATACCATTCGACCACTTCATCAATTCGACCATAAGGAGGCTTGGGAAACTTTACTGTCATTGGATGTGACCAGACAAAGGTAAGGAAGATGCAGTTGAAGACTGAGTTGAATACTGCATAGAAAAAAAACCTCTCCATCAATGACTATTCGCTGAAGATAAAGAACATATGTGAGTCACTTGCATCGATTGGTGTTAACAGTCGATGATGCTGATAAAGTAGAATTCAGTCTGTGAGGTTTGGATGGAGAATACAAACACTTCAAAATTGGCATCGATCTTTAATAGAACATTCCCTTATTAAAAAATCTGTTATCCTTACTGATTGTGGAAGAAAGGAACTTGAGGAAGACTCCTCTACGTAGGGTGGAAACAATTTTGAAAAGGTCTTTTTCAACAATAGAGGAAGAGGAAGAGGACGTTGTGTAGGTCATGGATGAGTTTGAGAAAGAGGCAATCATCAAGCAACTCCACCACCTGAAGACATGTAAGCAAGAGGAACACTAAAGGTGAATATGACATCACTGTCACTGGTATATGAAACCACTGCTCTAGCATGTGTCAAAACCACATCTGCATCTTGTACATATTGCTACCACTACCTCATACGTAAAAAACAATGACGCTTAATGTGCATTCTGTGACCACAATGCCAACAATGCAGGTATCGCATGAATAAGACCTCTGTCTCTCACGATTCATGTGTGCAAACTCTAAAACGTCACACATATGTGCTATATGGATGCCAAGAAATCGTGAGAGAAATCTTATAGAGTCTCCATTGTTAGCATGAATGAGACCTCCGTCTCTCACATGTCATGTTTTTATTGGTGAGCCTGTCTCACAAAAGCAACTGATTACACTTCTTCTTGATACGGCAAAGGATTCTTTCTATGACAACATTGTTACCGTTGTTTCTAACAAGGAAGGTCTGGATTTTGACCAAACCTGCATATCTTTAATTGAATACTCTCAACATCAGAACGCCGTATTGTTGGTCATAATGCAGCTATTATTTCACAAGAGAAGACTGAGTCACAACACTTGAAACATGCTTTTTTATATTTGAAGACGTTGATGTATTCCATGTTTTCCTTAGCCAATGCATATGAGACTTGGACAATCCTATGATCGGCTACATATATAATGTCCATGCAGGGATAAAAATACCTTCAAGGCGCATCCAATTGGAAGCTTTAGAGGTCAAGCTCAATGGCAAGAGTCCTTTGAACATTAGGGAAAATGTGGACTCCTAAAGAGGCTCTAAATGAGGTTTGACTTAGCCTCTCTTGTCCAAAGTGGGTAACCCAATGAAGTTCAAAAACGCTTTGTCAAAACCCTATCAACCAACAAATCATTGGAAAGATTTTAGAAAGTAAGTTCTAAATCCCCAAACTGCAACAAATTGGGAGTTGATTTGTAGAAGCTATGGCCTCCCCAATAAAGTTGAAATGTGGGGAGAGATTCCATTTATAAGACGGGTCACATCAAAAAATGGAATCTTCTAGAATATAAGGAATCTGATGGCATGCTATATAACAATGGATAGATGTCGATAAGTAAATCCAAAAGTTTTGACAAGTTTTGATTTCATTTGTAAAAAATTTACTGTGCACCCGTTTTGGACAAGAGGGAGAAAGTCAAAGTCCTTATAGGGCCCATTTGAGAGTCCAAAATTTCCCTAATATACTAAAGATGGCAATCAAGTAGATAATTTTTGGCCAATAGTTTAGAGAGCTGAAAAGAAGGTGCTGCTCCAATCAGGGGGCCGTGTCATTGATGAATTTGAATCTCAAAGGCTAGGAGGAGAGAGTTGTTGGATCCTTCACCCTCGGAAATCCATGACAACCTCCTCTTGCTTGATGCCCATAATGAGCTTACCCTTCTTATCTATAGCATTGCTCAAGCCTCCTCCTCCACTAGCCTCTCTCTCTCTCTCTCTCTCTCTCTCTCTCTCTCTCTCTCTCGTTCTCAGTTGCAAGATGGCATGGATGCTCTCTTTATTTTTTCCCTTCTCACAGTTTCCACATGTGCTAGCAACACTCCCAAATGAAAATATGAAGCCATTGGTAGATCTACGAGCGTATGTACTATCGGTCCAATCTGCATCTGTGTAGCCATAGAGTTGCAACTCCACATCGGCCCTATAAAAGAGTGCATAATCCAAAGTAGTACTCACAGCGCAAAGTGTACATCACCGATCCAAGTGTAGTATCCTAGGATATTGCATAAACTAAGGTTCACTAATCCAACTGTGTAGCTCAAATATGGATGTGAGATAGCTAAGTAGATCAAATTGCCCAAATCTTCCTGTACATGGTAGCATTCTCAAGCACTTGACCTACATCATTGCCCATATTCAAATTTTGATCTAAGGACATTGCAATATTGGCTTACAATCAGCCATACCATACTTTTTCAACATGTCCAAACCATATTGCCTTTGTGACAACCATATACTCTTTTCTGTGAAAATAATTTCAATGGCCAAGAAATACCACAAGTCTCTCAAGTCTTTCATCTCAAATTCTATCATAAGGAGAGCATGTATGCCCTCTACTTCAACCATATTATCACCTCCAATAGTTACATCGTCCAGATAAATGCATATCACCACAATTCTTGCCTCATTCTTGTACACATACAATGAGTGATCTGCATCAGACATTCTTGCGCGTCATCCACATAAATGCATATCACCACAATTCCCATCTCATTCTTGTGCACATACAATCAATGATTTGCAATAAAAATTTCCAAGCCCAATGAAATAATGAATGTCACAATCCTCTCATACCAAGCTCTAGGTGCTTGCTTCAGCCCATACAATTCTTTCTTTAACCTGCATACGAGGTCATGTAGCCTCATGTTTGCATAGCCTTGTGGCTGCTCCATATACACAACTTCCTCCAAGTCTCCATTCCGAAAAGCATTATGTACATCCATTTGCTTCAACACCCATTTTAATGCGGCAGCCACTACAATAAACACACGAACAGTAGCCAAATTGGCTAGGGGGCTGAATGTCTCCTCATAATCAATCCCATAAGTTTGTGCATAATTGTTGTCTAGAAGCCTTGCCTTGTACCTACTCACATTGCCATCAACATTATGCTTTATTTTGTAAACCACTTACATCCAATTACCATTTTACCTTTTGTTAATGGCACCAATTCCCATGTTCTATTTGCATCAAGTGTAGCCATCTCTTCATCCATTGCTTGCTGTCATTTTTCATCTTTGACTCCATTCTAAAAACATGTGGATTCTTAAAGTATTTTTGTGATAGGTTTCTTCTAAAATTTTGCAATAAAATACTTTCATATGTCATGGAAAGTAGAAAGGGCATACACATCAAGCAAAAGAGGATCACTATGAGTCGAAAGAATGTATTGACTAGTTGCTTTATCACACCACTACCAACCCATATACGCAAGATGCCACTCTTGAAACATAGGTCCTTTAGTGATAAGAATGTTTTCATGATCCGGATTAACAAGTTGTGACGGACATACATGATATCCAAGAACAACATCCGAGAGTTCACTGCCTTTAATAATTAACAACATGTTCATTTTTCAACTGGAAAATCCTTGTCCTTGAAAAGGAGGATTAGAAGGTTGGCTAGAAGGCAAAACATTGATGAGAATAGTTGTAGACATATCCAATTGCGAGAAGACGTATAAGAGAAGATCACAAAATTTGCACACCATATACAATCAAGATTGCAATTGAGGACAAATTGAGAGGTGTGACGGTCGTACTTTGCTAATAATAAACAAGAAAATGATGCTTGATGAATGCTCAAAGAGGATGAGAAAGTTCCCAAAAAATAAATTAAAAGGATACTTCAATAATAAAAAAGTCCTCAAAATAGAGATACATGAGACTCAAGATTGGCGGCCACAATATGAATAGTGAGCTATATATAGCTCCAACAAAGATAGATTGAGCTATATATAGCTTCAACAGAGATAGATTATGATCAAAATTTCATCATAATATATCATTATTTTATGTATATTAAAAATAGAATTTCTATTTTTAACATATGTAAGCTCACAGCTAGACATTAAATTACTACTCTTAATACTTTCAAGGCACCAAAAGTAGTAATTTTTTCACAAAAAACATAAAACATTTTATGTTATTGTTTCTCTACCTTGCATTGCTTGAGGTTAACCTTGTAATTTTTGTGAAGGTGAGTTGTGCTCTAGAGGCAAAAGATTCTAGTTTTGTCATATTTTTATATCAATAGATAAGCTATCAATCGATATATAAGTACATATATGAAGATTTAAAAGCTGACATGTCATCAAATAACACAATTAAATAACATGGGTCAATGTATATTACGCCCATTATTCATGTATAAATTTTTTAATGAATTGTCACATCCAACAAGCATGCATGTACACACACTCCTTGCATAATGACAAGAGCCATGGGTGCCATGATTCCATCACATAATAAACCTTTACCGTGAGAATCTTCCATGATCAAACACAAATTAAAGGTGAGTTACCATCTAATCTTCACAAATTTCCTTATTGGCAACTTTTTTTCCATGATAATGACTTCATTGCATCTCCCCTTGATGCATTGTGGCTTCTATTGAGATTTCTTGTTACAGATATTTAACCAATGCCATGAAAGTAGCTCTAGATCCCTCTTATAAATGTAATTCTAATCATAATAGAGAGCGAAAATTTTGTTTCCTTAATCAAATTACATAAACATAATAATATTGAAACAAAATCACACTTCCTTTGTAGATAGCTAGCAACATGCTAAGTGCCCACACCGGCTCTAATACAATGTTTAGAGAACCACAAATTGTGGGATTATCCATTGTGCACACAGAAGATTATTAAGCATAATCAAGGTGGGTTATAGTATATAAGATATGCCATGGCAGGCAGAGAGAGAGAGAGAGAGAGAGAGAGAGAGAGAGAGAGAGAGAGAGAGAGAGAGAGAGAGAGAGAGAGAGAGAGAGAGAATGTGATGCACTCAAAATTTTAGCTTGATTGCATATGCCACACATGCACTATAAAATGAGCGAGTGAGGACACTATATCTCAAGCCTCCACATCAGCTTGTACATGTGGCAAGTTTCTTTTCACATGAGTGGTCAACACATACTTTGCAATCTCCAGCACTCCTAGAGTATTGTCACGTGTTCTCTCACACACTAAAGATTTATCTCTCAACACTCTCTAAGTAGAATCTCTTATGATGCTACCTTGCACACACTACTAATTCATCACCCCTGTACTCAACAAAGGAACCATGGATTGCTTCTTGCTAGTCCATGTGATATAAGCACTCCCAAAGAAAAATGTAAATTGGCTAGTAGGTCAATCAGATTGACTACTAGCTCAATTCACATCATAAAGATGCACCTCCACGATAGCCTCATAGAAGAGTGAATAATAAATGTAAGACTTCCATAGTGAAATGTGTACCGCATTTCATCCAAGTGTGTCTTCCTAGATAGCTGTGTAGACTATCTCTCAATACCAAATCTGTGTTTCATGTAGAGGTGATGTGCCTTACCCTAGACCTTACATTGTATTTATCCACCCATTCTTCTCCTTATTCATTGTACATATACAAGCAATAAGGAGCACTCTCATAACCTTCTACTAAGAGGTTGCTCCACCCACTCCCTATGTCCTCTCTCCTCTTTCCCTTCTTGCTCTACACATGCACACATTGCACACTGCAACTAGTATCATAGCTACGACTTGGCCGAGGGGGGAGGACGATGGATTTCAAAAGCTTCACAATGATGATTCCTTGAGATTGGGGGAGCTCAAACTCGACACCCATAGATCTCAGATTGGATCGGATAGGGAGCTCTTGGAGCTTGATCCTTAATAGAGTGGGAGGAGGCAAAGAGAACGGCTCAAACATTAAGTGCATGCACATCAGGCTCTGAAAGGGCAAAATGTTTGCATAAGTTTGAAGGGAGAGATGCTAGATAAGTTTGGAGCAAAAAATGGAGCTCAAAGTCTTCTATAGAAACTATAGAGTAAGGTTGAGGCACTTAAAGCTCAACTAAAGCTATGTAGGTAAGGAATTATTCAAGTAGTCCATCACGAGCATATATGAGAAGCAACACGGTGGCAGTAGGGGGGGGGGGGGGGGGGGTGGTTGTAGAGCCTCAATATAAGGCTCAAGGCTACATGCAAAGAAGCCAAGGCATTGGAGGGCAAGGCATCATTGAGGTTTTCACAAGGCTCATAGGGAGACATCCACAAAATATTACAGTAGTAGATTTAATTTTGCAAATTGATAGGTAATGTGGGAAGCTCATGGTAGAAAACACAAGGTAGTGATGAGATAATTGACAATGAGAATCTTTTTCAATAGCAAGTGGTAGATTAAGCAAGCAACACTATTTAGAAGGGGATTGTGTATGTATGGGCATGCACGCGCGCACGCGCACACATACACACACACATGAGCTCAAAATGGACAGTGTTGAATCAATTTCCAAGCCAAACTTTTCTTCAACCTACAGGTAACACAAGATTTCTTTAGGGGTTATGGTTGTGTATACGCACACGCACTCACACACACACATACACACACACTCTTGCACAATAAGACCCTTGAAACAAAGATTTTTCTAGCAAGCATCTTGTTTTTAGATATTTGCAATGGCAACGTTAAAATCATATGAGTTTCTAAGCAAGGGCTAGTGAGATAAGTGCAAGGAGAAGAGCAGGCTTCAGTAAGTGTGTGTGTGTGTGTGTGTGCGTGTGTGTGTGTGTGTGTGCATTGAATCAGATAGACATCGAGAGAAGAAAGTGCTAATTGTTTGTGTAACACACATACGAAGCTTGTTGGGTAGCCATACCCCATGGATCTGACATTAGTGGGAGCACAAATCGAGAGAGAGAGAGAGAGAGAGAGAGAGAGAGAGAGAGAGAGAGAGAGAGAGAGAGAGAGAGAGAGAGATTTGAGTGAGGGAGGGAGAGAGAGAACATTCCCTTCTTGCAATATCTTCAAGCATCACCTTTATCTTCCCACCATCAACACCATTTTCCCAGAGATGGCAACATCATTGCCATGCTTGGGTGAGGTGCCATCGGACATTGGCATCAACAACATTGATGGTGATGACTTCTTTGAGATACCTCCTAGCATTTCAAAATAGGAGACGCATAACCACTCCTTATTCCTACACCGGAATTTCATTTTGGCATTGACTAGATTCTCATGCACACACACACAGCTTGAAGGCAAGGCTTTTGATGACGACATTATAGGTGTGTGATTTTTTTGATTGATGGACATTTTCTAGTCGATGCATAGTTGTCAACATTGGCACTATAAGTGGAGCTTCTTTCATAGGTTTTGCCATCGTCTCCGAACTCATGTACTTGGCATGTGTCTCTGTTCATTGACATAGACCTACTTGTGCTTGTCTCTGAGGTTTCAAAGATTTTTGGCAACCATTCTAGTATGGTATTGATGTGCTGTCTTTGCGGTTTCTAAGTCTAGGCTTACTACTTCTCTTATATTTGTGCATAGCCTTGTTGGCTCTTATTGAAACAGATTTCTTGACAAGGTTTACATAGGATTCTTTGGCATGTATTTGGTGCTTCAATTTATGGTCATTGCTGGAAAAGTTTTATATGGTTTTGGTGCATGGTTTATGTCCATTGTTCATGCATTTTGACAAGTACTTTTGAGTGCTAGTGAAATATCTTGAGAGCTTTATTTTTGCATTGATTGAATTTTTTGGATTGCACCTCTTTGGTGCTTGTTTATGTGCGAACACTCCATTGATGTGAATTTGAGTTCGGATTGACATTTTGTATGACATTGTGGAGCCATTTTGACATTTCAACTCATTGGCATTGAGTAGTGTTCTGGTTTACAATTTTGATTTGTTTTTGAAGACTATAGTGGTGTTGTTTACTCGCACTTTGCCATACCTTTTGTTGACAATTTTAGTTTATAGTGGTCAAAGAGCTTCTCCTACTTTGGCATCTTGGATGCAATTTATGGTTTGAGAGTTTGCACTGAGACTTTGCTCTTTTGTATGGGGAGAGTCTATCCGATTTTCCCTAGGTTTCTTGCCATAGTTTTTGGCTTGATTGCCATACACTCTTTTGATTCATTTGTGTTCATTGCATTGAGATGGTGATTGAGGTTTACTCCCATGTTGACACAATTTTTATTTATGCTTTATGGAATCCTCTTTGATTGACACTATACTTGATGCTTCCAAGTCTATGGATGTGGCTCAAAAGTGATGGACTTCTCAATCATGCTGATCTCTAAGATATTGACATTGTGGTCATACAAGGCACATTCGGTAGCATTGCTTTCAACACATGAGGCAACATAGGAGATCTTTGCATGATGCAAAAGACATTTCATGCATGTTAGAGAGACGGTTGCAGTGCATGGTTATGCTAGTGATAGTGATGTCACTTTTGCTTCTAATTTTCTCCTTGCTACTTTCGGTCCTTGGATGGCACACTTTCTTCTTGGTTGCTAGATGTTGACGCCATCTTCCATGTCACACCATGTTATCAAAGTTTCAATAGCTTTTCTAGTGAGAGATACAATTGTGTGTAGATTGTTGATTGGCATATGCCATTCAAGGGGTAGGAGACGTGTGTCTACCATTGCTTGACAACACTTGAAAAACCTTCTTTAACACCTACAAAGCCAAAATATGTAGTACTTACAACCCCAAAAACAACATCTGCAGATCCTTAATCAACACTTGAAAACCCTAATGTAGCATACAAAAACCGAATACATCACCTACAAGCCTAATTCAATACCTTGAAACACTAAAACAAATAAAAAATCCTAAGATAGCCTAAAATGCGACAAAGTACAAGCTTATATACAAACAAAATTAGCAAAAACAACACCATGTAATTGGAAGACTGAAGGTTTGTTGACTCCCTTACTTTCAAACAAAGAGGCTCTCTTAGATCTATTCTTTTCTTAGTGAGAGGATTTTTATAAACCTAGAAAATCTTCTTGCTTTGATTAAAATATCATGTTTATTTAACTAGCTTCTACCCTCAATCTTGTCACTCTCCACAATAGTACCTTATTTACATAATCTGTTGTCCTTAAGAGTGGGGCTAGGACTACAAAGTTCCAGTGTAAAATTGAGCTATAAATTGGAATCATGAAGTTATCAAGATTTGCTAGTCTGAAGTGTGAGGTGTGTGTGCGCGTGCACGGATGAGTGTGTGTGTGTGAATGTATCAGAGTGGCCTCAAATAACACTCACTCCTTATTGCTTTATCTATATAAACAATAAGGTAAGTGGGTTAGTGAGGTCAATGGATGGGCGAACACCGGATGTCTGCCTCGTCGCGAAGGCATATTTACTTTTAACCCCAACAACCTCCCACTTAAAGGTGAATGTGCCAACAAGTGGGTCCTACTAGTAGCTAAACTATTAGTATGTACAAGAAAATAGGTGAGACTGTCTCAACCTACGTCCATTGGCTCACTCACTCAATCTATACGCAACCATACTTGCTCTAGTGATAGACAAGTATGCGTATCTATTATATGCAAATCCTGCAGATAGCTGTGAATGGTCTACATAGGTCAACAATGCAACATGCTAGTATCTGCCATCGTACGACTGACAATCTTGGTTGAAAATGCTCCCATTTATAGTTGCCAAGTCAGGCCTTGATACTAGTAGGTTGTACATGAGACGCCCGAACGTTGACAAAATCTATACAAACTTGAATGTACTAGCCTCCTTATTACTATCTCCATGCACTATATCATCAAAAATACTAATCATGTATGGATATGTCATTGCCAATACTGGGATGTCTACATTCCTCTCATCCATAGGTGGAACTATGTGTCCTGGCATCAACTTATCAGCCTCTAGCATGAGCATATCAAAGGACTCCATGTTTGCCATCTCTACAATTATCTCTAGGGAGCATACCTGCTCTACCTTTGGTCTGCACAAAATTTGATATCACCTAGTATGTCTCACAAGAGCTCTGTCGCTCTATCTCTATCTTTACAGAGTCTACTGATGTGTCTTGCACAGCTAAAAGCATTGTGGAGCTTACTTATGAAGGAGAGATGTCTTGTCTCGCTCAATACATGTCAACAACAAAATCGAGACTATGCCGTCTTGTACGTCAGATACATGCATAGAGTAGACCAAGCCACTCGGGGCTCCCCTAGCAAAATGAATATGAAAAAATCTATCTCTAAGTAGTCTTTGACACCCATAATCTGCTAACTGTCTCACTAAGATCAAACTTTATGTTAGCTGAGGAACATAGCGCACATATCAAAGTATATATGATGCACCACTTGTGAATGACACAAACATCTCTTGCATTTCCGACATCAAAACATTCAACCATCGACCAACTACAAATGACCAAATATCCCACTAGAGAAAGTGCTAAACCACTCACGATGTGGTACAATGTGGAGAACTATCCTCATCTAGCAATCAAGGAAGAGAAGTGCCACCACCTGAAGACATGCAAGCAAGAGGAAGACTAAAGGTGAATATGAAATCACCGTCACTGGTATATGAAGCCACTGCTCTAGCATGTGTCAAAACCACATCTGCATCTTGTACATATTGCTACCACTACCTCATACGTCAAAAACAATGACGCTTAATGTGCATTGTGTGACCACAATGCCAACAATGCAGGTATCGCATGAATAAGACCTCTGTCTCTCACGATTCATGTGTGCAAACTCTAAAACGTCACACATACGTGCTATATGGATGCCAAGAAATCCTGAGAGAAATCTTATAGAATCTAATGGATGCCAATAAATCCTGAATGAGACCTCCGTCTCTCACATGTCATGTTTGCAAACTCGAAAACATCACGCATACTTGCTATATGGATACCAAGAAACCAAAACCATGGTAATAAATCTTGGGAGATATCTAACAGAGTCTCCCTTATAAACTGACAAAAAATTGAAGCAAAAGCTCAACTAGAAACATGCCAAAACGGCAACAAAGCGGGATACCATTCGACCACTTCATCAATTCGACCATAAGGAGGCTTGGGAAACTTTACTGTCATTGGATGTGACCAGACAAAGGTAAGGAAGATGCAGTTGAAGACTGAGTTGAATACTGCATAGAAAAAAAACCTCTCCATCAATGACTATTCGCTGAAGATAAAGAACATATGTGAGTCACTTGCATCGATTGGTGTTAACAGTCGATGATGCTGATAAAGTAGAATTCAGTCTGTGAGGTTTGGATGGAGAATACAAACACTTCAAAATTGGCATCGATCTTTAATAGAACATTCCCTTATTAAAAAATCTGTTATCCTTACTGATTGTGGAAGAAAGGAACTTGAGGAAGACTCCTCTACGTAGGGTGGAAACAATTTTGAAAAGGTCTTTTTCAACAATAGAGGAAGAGGAAGAGGACGTTGTGTAGGTCATGGATGAGTTTGAGAAAGAGGCAATCATCAAGCAACTCCACCACCTGAAGACATGTAAGCAAGAGGAACACTAAAGGTGAATATGACATCACTGTCACTGGTATATGAAACCACTGCTCTAGCATGTGTCAAAACCACATCTGCATCTTGTACATATTGCTACCACTACCTCATACGTAAAAAACAATGACGCTTAATGTGCATTCTGTGACCACAATGCCAACAATGCAGGTATCGCATGAATAAGACCTCTGTCTCTCACGATTCATGTGTGCAAACTCTAAAACGTCACACATATGTGCTATATGGATGCCAAGAAATCGTGAGAGAAATCTTATAGAGTCTCCATTGTTAGCATGAATGAGACCTCCGTCTCTCACATGTCATGTTTGCAAACTCGAAAACATTACGCATACTTGCTATATGGATACCAAGAAACCAATACTGTGGTAATAAATCTTGGGAGATATCTAATAGAGTCTCCCTTATAAACTGACAAAAACTTGAAGCAAAAGATCAACTAGAAACATGCCAAAACGGCAACAAAGCGGGACACCATTAGACCACTTCATCAATTCGAACATAAGGAGGCTTGGGAAACTTTACTGCATTAGATGTGACCAACACAAAGGTAAGGAAGATGCAGTTGAAGACTAAGCTGAATACTGCATAGAAAATGAACCTCTCCATCAATGACTTTTCGCTGAAGATAAAGAACATATGTGAGTCACTTGCATCGATTGATGTTATAGTCGATGATGATAAAGTAGAATTCAGTCTGTGAGGTTTGGATCGAGAATACAAACACTTCAAAATTGGCATCGATCTTTAATAGAACATTCTCTTATTAAAAAATTTGGTATCCTTATTGATTGTGGAAGAAAGGAACTTAAGGAAGGCTCCTCTACGCAGGGTGGAAACAATTTTGAATATGTATTTTTCAACAATAGAGGAAGAGGAAAAGGACGTTGTGTAGGTCATGGATCAGTTCAAGAAAGCGGCAATCATCAAGCACAAAAGCTGAATAACAATCAAGGTTAGAACACAGGTAGTTGATAAAACTTTTGAGGTAGAGGGAGTCTAAGAGGTCGTGGAAATGTGCAATGCAATAATGCAGGTTAACACGAAAATGTAGTATGTGGGGTTGTGAAAGACATGACCACATTGAACGTGACTGTCTAGATAGGAGGCAATAAAACAATTACGTAACAACTAGTAGGAATCTAGATGATCCTGAGAGGCTATTTGTGGTGCACTACATGATGAACACTATGTCTGCAAATGTGGCAAAATCCAGTGATAATTTTTGGTATGTGGATTCTAATGCATCGAATCACATGACTAGTCATGGTGAGTGGTTCAAGGAAATGCAGATTACAAAAGTCTTGGTTATGTAGGAACTTGGGATGATACTACACATCCCATTATGCATACATAAAATGTGCTACTGTATATGACAAATGGTAAAGTGAAGTACCTAGCTAATATAGTGCACGTACCCAACAATACAAAGAACTTGGTTTTTGTTGGGAAAATGTTTGAAAAGGGTTTGTAGGTCATGTTTAACTCCGATGGTCTCTTTGTCAAAAAGAATCATAAGAATGGAGGCTGGTTGCACAAGGAAAGAAAGTGGGCAGAATGTTTACTTTGGATATAAATGTGCCCGAGGGGAATGCTACCATGTTTTCACGAGCTGCAGGTGTTGTTCCAGACATTGAGATTTGGCACAAAGGTATTGGCCATGTAAATTTGTAGAGGCTAAAAATGATGCAAACTAAAGAGATGGTTACAGGTTCACCTACATTTAGTGTTGAGAATCTTGTCAATTTAAAAGAAAGCAAAAGCATCCTTTCCTCATAATAAGCATGTAAGCCGACATACATTGGATTTAGTGCATATAGATGTATGGGGTCCGGCAAAGACTACATCTATGGGTGGATGTAGATACTGTGTGAGTTTCATTGATGACCATACAAGGAAGATATGGGTCTATTTCATGAATCGAAAAAGTAAGGTGTTTATGCACTTTAAGAATTTCAAAGTTATGATCGAAAAAAAACTGGAAACATGTAAAGTGCCCGAGGTCATATGGAGGGGGAGAATACTTATCCAATGAATTCAATCGTATTCCGAAAAAGCATGGAATTCAAAGGCAATTTTCATGCAGGTATACTCTGCAGCAAAATGGTGTTGAGCAAAAGAATAAACACATTGTAGAGGTTTCTAGAGCGTTGATGAATGAGCAAAACATGTCTCATTTTGTTATTGGACTGAGATTGTTACTACAAGTGTGTACATTATGAACATGATCCCTACTGTTGTAGTACATGATATGACACCTGAAGAGAAGTTTAGGGGTGCAAAATTGGGTGTATTAGATTTTAAAGTGTTGGGATGTATTGCCTATGTGCTTGTGATGAATGAGCTAAGAAGTGATCCTGATCTGAATGCAGAAAGATAAGTGTTCATTGGCTATTCCCTCAAGCAGAAAGGGTACAAGTGTTACAATCTTGTCACGGGTAAAGTGAGGGTGAGCAAGGATGTTGTTTGTGATGAAATGGAAATGTATGCTATTGTAAAAGATGATTTGGGGTCTGGTGTAAGAGATAATGTGGCTACAAAAAATACAGATGTGCAGTCACAAGTCTTGAGTGGACTGCAAGGGTCATCTAGTGCAAGTCATGGTGAAAATCCATGGAGTGGTAGGTTACGTGAAATATTGATTCCTGCCCACTCTTCAAATGTATCAAGGAAAGGGAAGGAAAAAATTGATGATGCCCCTAAGTTGCCAAATTTTATTGATGGTCATGATGATGGTGATAGTAGCGGATTTGAGTAGAGTTTGGATGAGGAGTTTGACATTCCCTCTGTGAAGACTCCAAGTGCAAGAAGGATGCAAGCAGGGAACAAGGTACGTGGAAGTGATCCTGGACCACGTAGGTAAAAAAGAGTAAGAAATCCTATGTAGAGATTGACTTATGATAATTATGTGGCTTGTCATTGTGCATATATGGTGAATATTACAGAGGATGAGAGGTTTTCTTACCAAGTTATAATATGAAGTTGGTTCTGCTATGACCGGACATATTGAGTCTTTCATGTCTATTAAGTAACTTGTTTTTATTGGTGATCGTGTTTCACAAAAGCAGTTGATTCACTTCTTCTTGATACGGCAAAGGATTCTTCCTATGACAACATTGTTACCATTGTTTCTAACAAGGAAGGTGTAGATTTTGACCAAACCTGCGTATCTTTAATTGAATACTCTCAACATCAAGAACGCTTTATTGTTGGTCATGATGTAGCTATTATTTCACAAGAGAAGACTGAGTCACAACACTTGAAACATGCTTTTTATATTTGAAGACGTTGATGTATTCTAGGTTTTCCTTAGCCAATGCATATGAGACTTGGACAATCCTATGATCGGCTACATATGTAATGTCCATGCAGGGATAAAAGTACCTTCAAGGTGTATCCGATTGGAAGCTTTAGAGGTCAAGCTCAATGGCAAGAGTCCTTTGAACATTAGGGAAAATTTGGACTCCCAAAGGGGCTCTATAAGGAGGTTTGACTTTGCCTCTCTTATCCAAAGTGGATAACTCGATGAGGTACATAAACGCTCTGTCAAAACCCTATCAACCAACATATCATTGGAAAGATCTTAGAAAGTAAGTTCTAAATCCCCAAACTCCAATAAATTTGGAGTTGATTTGTAGAAGCTATGGCCTCCCCACTAAAGTTGAAATGTGGGGAGAGATTCCATTTATAAGATAGGTCACATAAAAAAATGTAATGTTCTAGAATATAAGGAATCTAATGGCATGCTATATAACAATGGATAGATGTCGAATCCAAAAGTTTTGATTTCATTTGTAAAAATTTTACTGTGCGCCTGTTTTGGACAAGAGGGAAAAAGTCAAAGTCCTTAAAGGGCCCATTTGAGAGTCCAAAATTTCCCTAATATACTAAAGATGGCAATCAGGTAGATAATTTTTGGCCAATAGTTTAGAGAGCTGCAAAGTAGGTGCTGCTCCAATCAGGGGGCCGTGTCATTGATGAAATTGAATCTCAAAGGCTAGGAGGAGAGAGTTGTTGAGTCTCTTCAACAACTTTGGGCTGAATAAATTGTTTTCATCATTGACTTTGCCAAGAATTGCACACTTAAAGAGAAAAATTTAAAGGCTACTCCATGCATTGGCACTCCTTCCAACTTACAATTCTTGTGCATATAAACCACTTCAAGGTGAACGATGCAGTAAAAAAGGTTGTTCATTTTTATATGTCTGATGAAAAAAATCATGATAAAATTGTTTGTTCAACATTGCTTACTGATGCATCACAAATGGTTGAAAGAACAAGGGCTGGCACCATTGGGTGTGGTCAAATGGAGCAACATCCCAATTCAAGGCAAAGTGACCATTTTACTTTGTTGCACGATACAAACAACTCACATGTACTAAATGCTATGGAACTTATTTTGTTCAAGTCATGGCAACGGAGAACATGATGGAGCTAGTGCACTTATTAAGAGAGCCTTGACATAGGAGAAACTCAAGGTAGATGGTGTACCTGAAATGTGCAAGAGATGTCGTGGTATTTCTAAGGCTCAAGTACTTAGGTTCAAATAGAGAAGGCAAGGTTTTCTGGGAGATCAAGGAAGGGGATGTAGACAACAACATCATGTGGGATTGTAAAGCTATTCCTCAATCTCCCTCCCTTCATAGTGTTAACAAATTCAATTCTTGCAATGCACGAGCACTTAGGTTTAGGTGGATGTCATGCTTCTGCAATTGGTGCTTGCAGGGGGCTTGGAAAAGATGCACAAACAAGGCCTATGTTGGAAGCTGGATGTATCACATTATTGTCCTCATTGATGCATTAGGTAGTGATGTTTAAAAGGATGTTGATGAGCCCTTATATATAGTGTATCATGATGCTTTGAGTGACGCTCTTAGAGCTAGAGACAACTTTGCAATCAATGTAGAACTAGACAATGATGGAGGTGCAGAGTTTTACGTTCTCAAGTGCATTGAGTCAAAGCAGAGGGCCAAAAGGCACATGCAAAATGGATGGATAAATACTTTTGAAAGGGGGTCCTATTTTGTAGTAGGAATGTCTATGAAGTAGTTGATGGAAGAACGTATACCCTCCTCTAGAAAAAGCCACCTGCTCTTTTGTACTCACACCTTGTGAGAGCCATCAAAATTCACATGGAAGAAGTGGAGATTTGAAATAGTCTATATAGAATGTCATTAGAAGTTTACAAGGCGGTATATAACAGCATGCCAATAGATCTCAAGCTACACAATAAAGTGGCTATTGAGGAGTATGAGTGTTGAAAAATATGGACAATGTATTCAAATAAGTTCATAAGAATGTACTACATTTGGCTAGCACCTCTTCCCTTCTCAAACCATCTCACTGCATCTCAAACATATACGTTGTTTCTTATCCATTTGCTTTCAAGCAGTACATAATGGTGTCCTCCAACAATTAGGTTTCTACCATGTCTAGAATGGTTTCTATTGGTTTCTACCATTGCAGTGGTGGTTTCTAAACTAGTTTCTACTAGGTCAATGGTTTTTACCATTTCCTTCACTAGTTTATATCACCTATTGTGGTTTCTAGTAGGTCTGCTAATTCTTTCTAGTTATTCCAAGCTTATGGTTTCTCATCCCAATGCACATTTCTAGCAAGCCCAAGGTGGCTTGAACGAATGTCAGAATGGTTTCTACCACTCCATGGGTGGTTTCTACCAATAAAATGGTCCCTTCTCCCGGGGGATTCACTCTATATACAAAACGGAACGCCACCTGCGAGCGGACAACTTTGATAAAACCCCTATATACTACTCATATTAGGGAATATGACCCCCCTTTCTATGCTTATACGACAATCAATGAAGAAAACTATCATACCCCTATCTTACAAATAAAATCTAGGTCTCACATGATCTAACTAAGTAAAACTAGTCAAAGAGTATGTAGCATAGTGACTGGCAACGTACTAAGGAACCACTTTTGTTGATAACTAGATGTACCCTCAATGGGTCTCAGGCTTTCAAACTGTGTGCTCGATCAACCTGCACTCTGGCTACTTGTCCAATTCAAACCCATCTAAATTACTCAAAAAACATGGTTATAAAGTTGTGTTAGGTTCTTTGTGTAAATTTGCATCTAATCAATCTCTTTATAGCTTTCATCCCTCAACAAATGAACTATAATCACAAAACAAGCAATTGATACAAAGCAATGTTAGTTCTTGCGTGTATCTTTGTAGCTATTGACTCACAAGTTCGAGGGCAGACTCTTTTGGGAAGCCATGATTTTGAAACACAAAAACTTACTCTCATTTTTCCCTTTTTTCACTTCTTCCTCCCCCCCCCCCCTTCCCAAATAAATATGATACCCCCTTCCTTATTTTTAAGCTTGGGAGATAAATTATTGAGGGCCTGCCCCTAACTTATACACTTATGTAACTTGTTAAAAAAACCCCCTCCCCTGCACTTATGTGGTGCGGTAAGTTTTCCATGGTGAATCCCCCGGGTCCCTTCTAGGCAAAAACATCTAAAAAGAAAAAAGCAGCAAACCTGCTAGTAAGCTACGTACATGTTTTCCCTAAAAAAACACAAACATATTAAAAGAGTGATTCCCATCATTACATTAATTAATTAGTTGAGTTTACAACATGTTTTTTGATGAGGTTCAAAAGTCAAGTTTATAAAAGGTTTGCTATTTTTGTTGGGGGTTTGATTGTTTGATTTGCCGTGGGTGTTTGTAATTGACCTTTGGTTTCTTTGCTTCCTTCTCCCGCCTAAGATGCTCTCATATTTCCCTCTCCACTCTTTCCCTCTCCATCCGTTCCTTGTCATGCCTCTCAACTTCTAGGTTGGCCTCCATTTGTCATTTCCGGTTTGCATTCCTCCATTGGGCTTTGTCGTGATTTCTCTAGTCAGATGCCAATTGGCTTATGATTGCATCAAAAAATGTATCCTTAACAATTAAAAAAAAAATTCATCTGTATACACTTTACGGTCCTCCAGCTGTTACAATAGAAATAGCCAATCGGCCAAAGTGTTTTCCAAGAAGTCTTGTCGCTGTTTTTCAGTCTGGTGCCCCAACTTGAGAGCAAGAAGACAAGTTCCTTCATCACTTTGGCACACTTTGTATTGCTATCATCAATGATAATAGTGTTGTTGGGCCTAAAGTGTGGGGTTTTTCTCCAAAATATTTTCAAGTCTTTGAAGAATACAAGGTTATTGTGCATTCGCCAAGATGCCCTTGTGCAATCTCGTTGTGACATAACACTTGATAGCGAAGACCGATACAATTTGAAGATGGTGTCTAGAATTCCTTCCACTTTAGTTGTCATGCAACTTTCCCATATAAACACATTGAAAAATCTGTTGCACCAATCCAAGAACCTGTGGCTATCTTTGTAATAATATACTTCTCAAGAGCGTTGACTGCATGTGTGCTTTACTATTCCTCCTACATATGCAGGAGGATTTTCACCAAAGTGGGTCTCTACAATGGTAACCAATAGGGCATTCAAGTCAAGTATGAGGGCCTGGTTATCGTATTCCTTTAGCTTTGGCACACATATTGAGTCTAGTAGAGGATACCATTTAGCAAAAATCACATCCCCAGAGGGATGTACGTAATTGGAGTACTCTTCAACTTTCCTCATGTGCATAATCAAGTGCTCTAGGCACTTCTTGGGCTTAGTTCTCTCTCTTTTGATCCGGCTAGACTTTCTGATTCGCCAGGTCTAGGGCCTTTCCCATGCAATGGCATAGTTCGCATCATGCAAGGGAATCAATGCAAGTTTCTCCTCCTTTGCAATGACATGTTTACTGGAATCATTTCTCGCATTGGTGTTTACACCTTCAGTAGGATATGAAAAACCTAGATAGTCACAAGATGTAGCTATTATAAACAACCAAAATGCCTAGCTATTCAGAATAAATTTGAAAGACCAATTTAACAACACTTGAGTCAAACAAAGGAAATGGAGAAAAAGAAGTTGTTCTATTCATTTCCAAAAGGTAGTATATGCTAATGCACACTGGAATTACAAGGTGTTTCAGTTGCACACTTGCATATAAAACTGCACACTGTATTACAACACATAGCTCATGATCGCATCTACACACATTTCTGTGTACTGAGGTTTCCACAAGCATTTCATGCTCATAAGGAAATATTTTTGCATACAGGTGGATCTTGTAATTTGGATTTCTGTTTTGTGGCCCGATGATGATTTCTCAACCATCTCCACATGTGGCCCCTCCCTTTTTTTCAGGTCTCCTTCACTGACTGTTTTTAGTGTCCCATTTCCAAGAGTTGCCTCTTCTTTTTTGGCTCTGCATGGACAAACAAGATAGCAATAAGTACATATCACATGCTGTAAAGTTTTAGGGTTTAAAAAGGGTAGAGTAGTGGTAGTACCACTATGATGCACTCGATTAGTGCGCTTCTTCTTGGAAGACAAGAAGCTCTAGAGAGTCACATCAATGGGAGATTCTTGGACCTTCACACATATGTTATTTACTTTATCAACTTCTCCATCCCGTTGAGGAAAACATCAAAATATTTCTCACCAACCTTTAATGATGACTTCTCAGTCATCTCCACATTTGGCATCTCCCTTTCAGTTCGATCTCCTTCTATGAGGATTGTTTTTGTATCTCCCGCTTCCAAGCGCTATCTCTTCTTTTCTGGCTCTGCATGGACAAAAAGACAACAATAAGTACATCATACAATTTGCAAAGTTCTAGGGGTTAGGAAGTGTGGAGTACTGGTAGTACCATTAGTGCATTTCTTCTTGGAAGACAAGAAGCTCTGGAGAGTCAGATCAATGGGAGACTCTTGGTCCTTTTCACATGATGTTTTCTATATTGACTTCTCAATGCCATCGAGAAAAACATCCAAATCTTCCTCACCAACCTCCATGTTGCTCTTATCAGAGCCATCGCTAGTTGGCAGGCTTGATGTTTCAATGGTGCTCAAACCTTGCACTCGGGGACTGCTTGTGGTGCCAATGGGACTCACACCTTGCACTTTGGGAATGATTTGGGTGTCATGAATACTCTTAAAATGTTGTGTGCCAACAATCTTCAATGATGAGCTTGTGAGCCTTCAAGACCACCTACACAAGATACATATAAGACTTACAACACTCTATTGGTGGTTTCCAACACTGCATAGGTTATTTTTGACACTGTATTGGTGATTTTCATCACGATATTGGGGGTTTCCACCATTGTATTAGTGGTTTCAACCACTGTATTAGTGAATTTCACCACATTGGACTGAAGTACCCACCAAGAAATCTTAAAACCCAGCTACTTTTGACTAGCTTCCATAGGTTTCCACCACTATATTTGTGGTTTCCACCATTGTATTGGTGGTTTCAAAAGCTGTATTGGTGGTGTCAACCCCTGTATTGGTGAATTCAACCACTATATTGGTGGCTTCAAACATTGTATTAGTGGTTTCAATCATTATATTGGTGAATTCTACCACCAAGGATTAATGTGCTGTAACATTTAATGGCCTAATAACTTATGTGTAGCGGAAATTAGCATGAACAAAGTGGGGATTTCATTAGAATAGATTCCTAATGAGAATTACAAGAGTGCTTGGGTGGAGAGAGCAACAAAAAGCATAACATCTAGTTAGATAGCATCGACAATACTTTCAAAAGAGAGAGAAATTAAGCTATTGACAACAGTTGAGGACCGGATTTTCATGGAGCCGGTCCCCCCTCCAAAAGGCTTTGTATTATGGTTTCTCCCATCAAGAGAGACATTGTACAATACAATTCTTTGTGTTCCTTCAAGACTAGCTAGTGCAATGAAGATGGAAACTTCATGCACTAAGCAAAACACTTAACAAACACAACTTGAATTATCCTCGTTCTCAGACCCAAGACCTCACACACCTTCGAAGATGGTGAGAGCTAGCAGGGTATGAGAGTAGATTGAGAGGAAGAAGGAGTATCTTACGAGAAAGATGTACATCTCCTCACATAATCACTCATATGTAGCATAGCTTAGCTTAGTAATTAGCTTGGTAGAGGAGATGAGCATGCATTGAAGCTTGGCTCTTGGTTGGATTTGCATCCACATGCCAAGAGAGTGTTGATGTAGGCTTCTATATCACAAGCTTGGCGTAGGTGATGAGTTCTCCATTAAAGCTTGGGAAGAGATAGTCTTCTCTTTCTTCACACATGAGCTTGTGTGAGTGTGTGTGATAATGCCTTGCAAAAATCAGCCCCCTCTCTCTCTTGGGCGAGCCCTCTTGCTAATTGCTCTTGCTGAAGCCTCATTGGCCCTCCCCAAGTCAAGCCAATTATAATTAAGCAGCATAAGTGATAGCCTTCTAACATGTGTCCCCCTTTCCCCTTTTGTGAGAGCTTTAGGTAATTAAATAATTAAACTAAACTCTCATTGGACCCCCTTGCCTCCTGGCCTGCCTCCTGGCCAATAGGAATCAGGCAAGCCATGGGGCTCCTGAATGCTCATTGGACCCCTTGGGAGACTGCCCAATAGTCTTCTAGGAGACTTAATTCTCATTGGTTTCTTTTATGAAATGTTTTTAAATTAATTAAACTAGATTTACTCTAGCTTAATTCTCATTGGTCCACTTCAAGGGTCATCCAATAGAAATTGGGCACACCTTGTGGGCATCTGGCCTAGGGAGCTGACATGTGTCCCTCATTCCCTTTGTGTAAAGGGAGCCTGTGTGTGTTTGTGTGTGTGTGTGGCTTTCTCTCTCATCCCCTACCTTTAGGGCTCGCCCCCTCCCATGTAGGGATGTGCAAAGACTTTTAGGGCACACACAAAGCATCCAATTTTCCCTAGGGTTGACCTTTGGACACAACCTTTGAATTTTGGAACCTTAGCATTTTGGAAGTCTTAATGGGCTGAACCTTAGGGTCTTTTTAGCCCATTGTTGCACATGGCTCTTTTGCAGATGGCCCCCCCTTTTGGATCCCTATTTTCCCTCCTTTGGATCCCTACTGTGGCCGGTCTGCTAGCTTAACCAATATTCTAGCTTTTTCTCCCCTGGCCTTCCCCACATTAAATTACGCTTCAGTCAATCCCTGGAGGATGGTAGGAGGCTCGAGCTCAAGTTTGAGCCTGTATGTACATCCAAGTGCTATATCTACTGCCAGGCTTCTACTTATAAGTGGCTTCAATCTCTTTCCTATATTGGCTTTGGGGTCAATGTTTTCCTTGTCAGGATAGATTGAATCTCTACATGAAGACAATGCATAAGTAAATAACAGAAAATTTGCTTCACTAACACTATTTAGGCACATGAAAACAATGCATAACCAGAAAAAACAAAAAGATTACTTAACTAAGACAATGTAGCCAACCAAGAAGCATCACCTTAATGCTCGGATTCTTTTCTTGAGACCTCCTGATGCAACCTGCAATGTTTCAAGATTGCGCAATTTCTTCTTTCGGATACGACCACCCAAGATGGTGTCCTTCATTTGACAACTTCGCACCTTTCCTTTCAGTTCTTGTACCTCTGTTTTATGTTGCAAAATGGTAACCTGATCTGTAGAATGTAAATGTGAAAGGCGAACAATCTCACATTGTTGAGCTTGGAGAATGCCCTTGTAAGTTTCAGCTTCTCTTGTAAGAGATTTACAATAACCCAGAAGGCCCTTTTCTCCATCACCAGCAAAGGTCAATAAGCTTGTAGGATTGACAAACGGTGGAGACGCATTAGTCATTGGATTCTTAGGGTAGAGAGAGCCTCTCGTCTAGATATCTATGTGTTTAGCTCCCTGAGCTCTGAGCGTGTCTATGGAAGCGGGAGGTATATGTGTGTTTGTTTTACTACGCTTAATCAATGGTTGGTACTCATTGTCCAAATCAATGTGAAGGTGATATTTGGCTCGTTTCTGGGTAACATTTATGCCATTTGAGGAGTGCGCCATTAGCCACATGTGCAGGTTTAATGGAAAGTGAATAGCGGCTGCGCCTTCGTCCCTCCATGTTAGCCTCATTCCCTCCATATTGACGAGGTTCATTCAATGCAACTGAAAAGAGGATTATCCCTCAATCACTACGTATGAATGTTCAGAAGAGTAAGGAATCTACTTAAAGTACACTTTTTGAACTTTTACTATGAAAGAACCAGCTCTATTATTTGCCATTTTTTCTAGAGAGAGAGTGCAAAAAATACATTTTCTTAGAAGGCCCTCCAAATGACCTCTGAAATTCCCTAATGATGCGATAGAGGATTCAACAACTCTGTACAATTCAGTTTGGTCACTCTATGATGGAGGTTTGGGATAACCTCGATGTTGAAAGAAAGAATTACATAGTCGAGGCCATTCACAGAGAGTACAGCTGACAGAGAGGTACAATCTAGTATCCAACCCTTGGATTTTGAGTGTGGAAAAGTCCACAATGTCACACCGTTGATCAGTGGTAAGAGACAGGTACAATGACGGCAGCAGTCCCAAGCCGGCATGGTTGGACGCAGAGCAGTGGGCGGGGATTGCACGAGAGACACAAGACAATCTTGAGAGACTATTTCATTGCGTATTCCGACACTCACCATTCGGCACATGTTTGAAACTGATTCTCATGATGTTGGTGATCTTGCCGATGTCATTCTTATAAGATTGTTTTTGGATGCCTTATCTATGTATGCAATACGAGGCCCAATATTCAGTTTTCAATCTTATAGGTCAGCAGATTTATGCATAGCCCAAGGTCTAAGCATTAGCAGTAGGCTGTCAAGAGGATATTTTTCTACTTAAGTGGCACTTTACATCTTGGGTTGTTTTGTCCCAAGGGGGGATCATTATCACCAAATTTTACATGCTTTTTTGTCCTCAAATTGCACTGGTTGTTATGAAATGTGAGTGTGCACAAGTGGTTTTTTTCCATGCTTGGTAGTTCATGCATATCATGATTGAGCAAGAAGTAAGGCAGAGTATAATGCAATCTTCATAGATATGGGTGAGTGTGTATGGCTCAAACGCCTTATGGTTGATTTGGGTGTTGAACAAGACACTACCAACATTATCTACACTACCAGTCATAGTGCATTGGTAGTTGCAAGGAACTTAGTTTTTCATGCTCGCACAAAGCACATTGAGGTGTATTACCACTATATCAGAGAGAGAGAGAGAGAGAGAGAGAGAGAGAGAGAGAGAGAGAGAGAGAGAGAGAGATAGATAGATAGTTCTATTATCGTCCTGGGAGATCAAATATGACCTATGGGACCAAATGAACATGTCACGTGGTGTGAGTGGAGTTCATAAGTGACTCTCGATGCTCAAAAATGGCTGAAATGAGCGTCGCAATAGAGAGTCCACATCGTGGTTGGGAGAGGAAGGTATGTAGGGAGAGATCATGGCTGAATATATGGGGAAAAGAGGACCTAATTTGTTCAAAAGCTGAGCACTCAAGTAGTGTGTGGTACTCACTCTCTCGCACTTGACAAGGGCATAAGGTGCAAAGTCAATGACACTCCTCGCCAGTGCCCCAACGTCCTGTCTCGCAGCGTAGAGAATGGGAGCTAAGACGAATGGAGGCAATGGTGCGGATCGCACTCAACGGGATGGGCTCAAGGATGTAGGAATGGGTTCGGTTACTTCGTTCCGAGAAGAAGAGAGATTTGTAGTTTGGGGCAACGTGTGTGGTGTAATGGCTGAAGCGAGAACCTCCGGATTTCTCCCAAGCCGTGATACATTGGCGTTGTAAGAAGGCCTCATTAACTTGGGAGTCGATCGACGCATCCTTGACCAAGTGACATGCATCCCATCTTCCAAACCATTTCTTGATATCAAGCATCAACCCCGAACTTAGTATTTTGCTCTTGCATGTCTTTTGAACCATTTGACTTGCTTCATATGCGATTCTAGGAAGTCGATGCAAAGGGCTACGTTGTGTCTTACGCATGTACTCCACAACCCTTTGCATGCCCAAGACCTCAATGGGAAGCAATCCGGACTCAAGAAGTAAGAGCATGTAGGGTGTTTGTGTCTTGACTTGGAGAAAGTTGGTGAGAAAACGCTTTTGGACATTCTCAAACTCTTTCCAAGTAGACTTCCCAATGCTTCCACCCCACACCTCCACTCCATAAAGAGAGAGAGAGAGAGAGAGAGAGAGAGAGAGAGAGAGAGAGAGAGAGAGAGAGAGAGATTTACTTGTATTATGTGCCGGCATAGGACCTTACATATCTGTTCACAAAGGCATTGTCTCGTGAGAAGTTTGAAGCCCTCTGCATGGCACTTCCCTATACGCTATGTGCCAGCTCTTGTTCACCACATCACTCCCACGAGGGATTTCTTACCATACATATGTGGCAATGATGTGTGTAAACACATGATCGTCGTGGTATTTTTTTCCCTCACTAGGAGGTGTTTTCCCCTCATGCATTGTATATACACCCATCATTCTAGGACTAGCTTATCTTTCCATTGTGCACTAAGAAATACATACTCTCTATTGTGTCCCTTGAGCTTCTTCGTCTTCTTCAAGTTGTGTGTGTTTCTCTACAACTCTGTTTACAACAACAATAACCTCCCACTTAAAGGTGAGTGTATTGATATGTGGGTGTACAAAGTGTGCATGTGCGGAGTAGAAGGGAAAGAGGAGAGACAACATAGGGAGTTGGTAAAGTAACCTCTCATGAGAAGGGTATGAGAGTGCTCCTTATTTCTTGGATATGTACAATGATTAAGGAGAAGAGTGGGTGGCCAAATATAGTGTTTAGCTCAAGATAAGTCACACTACCTTTACCCCGAACAACCTCCCACTTAAGGATGAATGTGCCAATAAGTGGGTGCTACTAGACAAACTACTACCATATATAATAAAATTGTGATATGCTCTCTCAATCTATCCCCACTGGCTCGCTCACTTGATCTACATGCAGTTGTATCGGGTCTAGTGATAGGAGAGTGTGCATATCCACTCTAGAGGACTGCATGCAAATCCCACAAACATTTCTATATGGTATGCATAGTTCTACAATGTATCATGCTACTGTTAGTCATCATATGGTTGACAATCCCTGCTACAAATTCTCCCACTATAACTGCTAGGTCAGGTTTTGTTACTAGTAGGCCATACATGAGATACCAAAATGTTGACAAAATTTACCAAATATGGGCCAAGCTAGCCTCCTCAACATTATTTCATACATTGTATCATTATGACTACTCATTACCTATGGTCATTTCATCTTTGACACTAGTATGGATACGTCCCTCTCATCCATAGGTGGAATTATATGTCCTACATTAACTAATCAGCCTCTAGCATGAGCATATCAAAGAACTCCATGTCTCTCATCTTTTCTTGTGTCTCTAGGGAGCAGATCCATAGAATCTGACAACACCTATTGTGTCTCACTGGAGTAATCTTGCTCCAGCTCTACCTCTGCAAAGTCCATTGATATGTCATGGATAGCTACATGCTTTGTCGCATGAGCTGGTGGAGCTCACTAGTGAAGGAGACATGTTTCGTCTCTCATTCATTATATGCTAGCAAAACAAAATCCAGACTGTGCCATCTTGTACCTCAAATGCATGCATAGATATATGTCATGTCAAGGGTAGGACTAGAAGAGAACAACCTTGGCAAAGCATTAGGAAAAATTTAGACTCTCAAAGGGGCCCTATAAGGACTTTGACTTTCTCTCTCTTGTCCAAAATGGGCACACGGTAAATGTTTTACAAATGAAATGAACACTTGCCTAACCTTTTGGATTTAGAATATACTCATTGAGATCTATCCATTGATATATAGCATGCCATTAGATTCCTTATATTCTAGAAGATTCCTTTTTTTGATGTGACAACTCTTATAGATGGAATCTCTCCCCACATTTCAGCTTCAGTGGGGAGGCCATAACTTCTACAAATTAATTCCAAATTTATCAAAGTTTGGGGATTTAGAACCTACTTTCCAAGATCTTTCCAATGATATGTTGGTTGATAGGGTTTTGACAAAGCGTTTATGTACTTCACCAGGTTGCCCACTTTGGACAAGAGAGACAAAGTCAAAACTCCTTATAGGGCCCCTTTGAGAGTCCAAATTTTCCCTAATGATGTCAGACACACTTTTAGTATAGGGATCTATATATAGCTAAGAGCCTATATATAGGACAACTAGGTGGTTATTTGTAGCTTTGTTTCCCTCAGTCTTATACAAGTATCAAAGCTCAGGGGACAGGGAAGCTATGGACGAGGGAAGGAGAAGGGTACGAGTCCTTTGCATGCTCTCTCTCTCTCTCTCTCTCTCTCTCTCTCTCTCTCTCTCTCTCTCTCTCTCTCTCTCTCTCTCTCTCAAGGCCATGGCGGTTCTATGGAGGTGAAGAGGCATTGAAGGTCGTGGAAGTTTTGGGGGATTTTTCTTTTTGCATGAAACATGCAAGGAAGCTTTGAGGCATGGAAAAAGGAGACAATTATTAAGGGTTCTATCCTCTAATCACATGTGCAGCATTCCCTACAGGCCAAGAGGATATTGTTGGAATTAGGGTTGCAAAGAAACACACACAGCTTGGAGAAGATGAAGGAAGCTCAAGGCACACAATAGAGAGTGTGTTACTTAGTGTGCAATGGAAAGATAGATAGCCCTAGAGTGATGGGCGTATATACAATGCTCGGGGGGAAAACCTCCTAAAGAGGGAAAAAATGCCATGGCGGTCCTAGTGTGTTCACACACATCACTACCACATGTATATGGTAACAAATCCCCCATGGAGTGATGCGGTGAATGAGAGCTGGCACATGAATAAAGGGAAGTGCCATGCCCTGAGGACATCATTAGTCCACAAAGGGGAGTAAGCCCAAAGCTTTGCGGAAAGCTTCAAGCTTCTCACGAGACAATGCCTTTGTGAAAATATCTGCAAGGTTGTCCTGTGTTGGCACATAAGCCAAGCTGATCTCTCCTGCTGAGAGCCTCTCCCTGACATAATGGTAATGCACCTCAATGTGCTTTGTGCGAGCATGAAAAACTGTGTTCCTCTCAACTGCCAATGCACTCTGACTGTCAGTGTAGATAGTGTTGGCAGTGTCTTGTCCAACACCCAAACCAACCATAAGGCGTCTGAGCCATACACACTTAAACGTAGCTGTGAAGACTGCCCTGTACTCATCCTCACAACTCGAAGTGGCCACAATAGGTTGCTTCTTGCTCAACCATGATATACATGAACTGCCAAGCATGAAACAAAAACCACTTGTGGACACTCGCGTGTCAAAACAACCAACCCAATCTGAGTCCGAAAAAGCATGTAAGTCTGGCGGAAATGATCCCCCCTTGGGATAAAACAAGCCAAGATGTAAAGTGCCACTAAGGTAGTGGAAAATCCTCTTGATAGCTTGCCAATGCTTAGACCCTAGGCTATGCATAAATCTGCTAACCTGTGAGACTGCAAACTAAATATCTGGCTTCGTGTTGCATACATAAATGAGGCAGCCAACAGCAGTTTGGTAAAGAGTGACATTAGCAGGATCACCAGCATCATGTAGACTCAACTTCAAACGTGTTTCCATGGGAGTGGAAATAGGTTTGCAATCCTCAATTCCAAACTTACATAGCAATGTCTCTATGTAACTTTTCTGACACAAGGCAATACCACCGTCACACTGCTTAAACTGTATACCCATGTAATGATGCAACAGCCCCAAATCTTTCATCTTGAAAGTAGCATTCAAATAAGCCTTAAATTCAGCAATATGTCTCTCATTTGGTCCAGTGATCAGCAAATCATCAACATAAAGAACCACAATGAGAAGTACATCACCCTCACGCTTTACATACAATGTGCTTTCTGTTGGACTGTTACGAAAGCCTTGTTTAACCAAATGAGTGTCAACTTTCTCATACCAAGCATGAGGAGATTGCTTCAACCCATACAAAGCCTTCTTACATGTGCACACTTTGTCCTCTTGTCCTTTTATGACAAAACCGTGAGGTTGCGTTACATAAACTTCCTCAAATATGTCACCATTCAAGAAAGCAGTAACAATGTCTGATTGATGTACATCCCAACCAAAATGAGTTTCCAATGCACATAGAAAACGCATAGTAGTCATACGACAAGTGGGAGAAAAAGTCTCTTCATAATCTATGCCTTTTTGTTGTGCATAACCCTTTGCAACAAGTCGAGCCTTATGGCGATCAATCTCACCATCCGGCTTGCGTTTCAACTTATAAACCCACTTCGTACCAATGGCCTGTTTGCCAGGAGGCAAATCACATAAAGTCCATGTGTCATTTTCTATGAGTGCATCATATTCTGATTGCATGGCAGCCATCCAATTTTTTGAATTCTATGCTTCATCAAAAGACAGAGGCTCCTCAACATCATGTAAGCTAGTGAGGCAAGCTTTTCCATGCATGGGAGCCCCCCATATATATTTTGCCCTTTTACCAAAATATTTCCTATTATATAAGTTACTTTTGATATTTTCTTCCCTTTTCACAAACGTTTTAGCCTTTATTAAATAAATAAGACTTATGCTAATCAATTATGATGTAGCATAAATAAGTAAGCTTTCTTTGCTGATCTCTCTTTTGACCTTAAATATTAAATATATATATTCTAACTTACATTATATAGTTTAGTATTTTCTAATATATTTTTCATGTATATATATTATTCCACCCTACCAAATATTTTATTCACTAGTTTTCATTTTCAAACCTCAACCCCACTTTCAAATTTCAATAATACCTCCATCTAGATGATTGCCAATTTTTTTCAAAACTCTAGGTCATGTTTTCATACACATGAAGGAGCTTACACTTGAAGGCAAGAGAGCAGTCCACTCAAAGGGGACCACCAAAAGACCTTTGTAGCCACAAATAATACATTATTTGGCTGAATTTTTTAAGTAGAGAAGAACCCCAAATCTGAAGGAGCGTTCAACATGAAAGATGTAGCTCGTGATCTCAACTTTTAGCTCAAGTTTTTTTCAGAATTTTTGGAGTTATGAACACGGAGATATGATTTTTGTAGTGGACCACAGTTTTCTCGTGTAATGGTGACACAGGCCATCCCCAATTTTCTCCCCTCTAGAATGGCTATGGTTCTACAAGTCTTCAAGCATGATTACAAGAGACAAGGCTCTTTTAATGAGGTCTTGGCAAGTCTAGAGTGATTCTATCACCATTTTTGGAGGATCCATCCTCATCAACAACTATCCACCTTTGACAATCTCTCTTGTAAATTTCTTACCTCTCTCTTCTCTCCCTAATAAGCTTATGTCTAGCCAAAGCTAGACTATTGTAAATATCTCCTATCCTCTACATCCTACCCACATTCTCTCATCTTCTCTCTCTATTGACTCTGGTATTTTAAATAATGAGGAGACAAGATGGGAGCCATAGTCACATGCACCCCATTTTCCTAGTCACCAAAGTGGGACACTCACCTCAAATAGAAATATTGCTAAATCCTCCCCTCCTTCCCTATATAAAGAGGCCATGAGAGCTCAAAAATACACACACACACACACACACATACACACACCTATCCATACACACTCTTGTGCTACATGCTTGTAGCATGAACCCTAATCACATAATCACAACACCATCATCATCACCATCACCATGCACAAAAGATGAGCACCACACCTCCACACCACTTGTAATTAAGGGTTGAAGGCACAATTTCAAGAAGAAGAAGAAGGGTGAGCACACTCGTGATATTCCTCGCCATCAATTCCCATCTCTCCATTATGCCTCCTACGATCTTGTCCCCTTCTCATTTTCCTGCCATACGCTACCTATTGTATTCATCTTTTGCAATCAATCAACACACTCCATCTTGGTGCCATACTTTGTGTCGCTTTGGATACATCTCATTGTGAGTATGGTATATGCTTGTTCCTTGCCCTTTTTTGTGCTTATGTAAAGGTGTGCGGATTCGCCACCATACACACACACTCTCTCTCTCCCTCTCATATTCCTATCATCTTGCTACTTCCATCTTGAGGTGTGCGGATTCGCCACCTCTTGTATGATAAGTGAGCATACTCGCAAGTTTCCCCTACCTCATTATCTTCCTTACTAACATGCACGAGTAGCAAGCCCATTCTCACTCATTCACCACTCCTCTCACCTTATTCTCCGACCACCCCATTCCACATTTGGGCGTGGATCTTGAAATTGTTTTCCATGGCATGCTTCATTGTGTATATGTATGCGCCCTAGCCGCATATCTTGCTAGGTGGTGCCCCTATTGTGTATCCCCCATGATGAAGCCATTGTGCATAGTTTTGGTGTAGAGGCCACCGGGTCTATTTTTCACTTCCGCCTCTCATTTGGTGCCCCCATTGAGGAGGGCTCTTGAAACCTTCAGTTTACAAGGCTGACATGTTTACTTCTCTTCATGGACGAGTGGCTTCTTGAATTCTCTAATTGGACCACTGAAGAGGAGGAGCTTCAAGCAGGTTTGACACAAGTCATCAAGACACTCTTGCCAGGGTGTTGTATTGTTATCTAGAAGAAGTGGTAAGACCCTCTTTCCCTACTCAGATTGTTTACATTTCTCATCATCCCCGCAAGCGTAAAAGCAAGGCACAAGCTGCATCATGCTCACATTGTAGCCAAAAACCGCACCTTCGACATGAGTGCAACCCAAAGTGAAGAAAAGGCCATCATTTTCTCCCTTGACATCCGCACAAGCGTTCTCACATCAGTAGGCTTTCAAGTAGCACCAGGCTTCTCTACATCTACGTCCACATCTTTCCCACCTATTCCACCTACGCCCACAACAAGCCTTCACAACTTGAGGAAGCTACTACGAACGCGTGGTCCCTCCCTCTCCCTTGCACCAAAAGATTTAAGGGTTTTTCAACGCCATCAATCACCCCGTCTCCAAAACAAAAGGGTAAATCCTCCAAAGTCTTTCTATACCTCACTCTCATCTCATGAGCCAGGAACTAGAAACAGCAGCATGGATTCTACGTCGTCTACCGAGTGAAGCGGCGGAGCTTGTCATCAACAAGGTCTTTGACACTGGTTTTTCTTGGCAGAAATACAAGACCCTCCACCTCCAAGGGGTGTTGCTTGTGGATCAAGGCTATGATGATGACTTTACAGCTTGCTATGTATCCATCCAACTTGGATTAATACAAGTGGTAAGACTCACCACCTACCTCATCACACCTGTGTATACACTAGATGGCACTCTATCTTGCAAGAAAGTGAAGTTGCTCAAAGAGAGAGAGTTCAAGATTTTCCAAGAGCTTGCTAGAGGGACAGTCCTAGAGCTAGAAGACGAAGACAACCTTGTCCTGTGGTACTATAAATTTGACCTCGACTACCAAGAGCTCTACACCTCCGACTATAACCTTCCACCACGAAGGAGAGAGCCTTTCCGAATTATCATGTGATGGACCCAGCGCATCAGCCTTTTGTAAGGAACCAAACTTATGTACCACAACGAATTCAATCAATCAAAGTAATCTTGGACCGCAAGATGTTTTATCAGCAGATCATTACAACCATGTTTGGTAGAGAACGACTGCAAGAGATAAACACCTCTTCTCTACCCTTTATCCTCCCTATGATTAATCATGAAGTGTCTTTTGATGTAGTTATTTTCATCCTTGTATAGTATGTTTTCCATCCACCGAGCACCCAAGTATGGAATCTCTATAAAAAAAATAAATAATAATAATCTAAGACGAGTTAATTTTCTCACTCTCACAATGGCAAGTGTAGCATTTCCAACATTTACTGGTAAGGTGGGTGAGGATGCTGCAGACTTTCTAGAAAACTTGGAAATAGCATGTGTCATCTCTGCGAGAGATGATGATGCTTGGCGCTTGCGCATCTTCCCACTTCTAATGAAGGTGGAGGCAAGATCATGGTACAATGCCTTGGCACAAGCAACCAAGGAACGGTGGGACTTATTAAGAGCAGCCTTTGTCAAGCGTTTTGGAGAGGGCACAACATCAGAGAAGCTATGGCAATTGTTGACAGAGTTGAAGCAGGGCAGTATGCTGGAATACGCATCATATGAGTCAAAGTTTGTAGATTTATGGGGGCGATGGGTTGCATCGCTAAGAGAGGATGAGGGGGCACCTGATTTCCTAAAGAAGGATCGGTTTGTGGCTGGGTTATGGCCAACTCTTAAAGAGAAGGTGAAGGGAAGGTTTCCTGCTACGTATGAGCTAGCAGTTGAAGTGGCCCGCCTTAAAGAAAAGAAGCTGCGCCTACAAGCCAGGAATATCGATGAAGAGGAAGCCGTTAGGACCCGACCACCTCTAGCACCACCTACAACAGCCGCCCAGAGGATTCAACCACAAGAACCAATTGAAGATCAACAAGACCTGCTCAATTGAATCACCAATCAACTTGAGAATCTCTCAGTCCATTTGATACAACAAGGGCATGCACACAATCGCAACCAAGAGCAAGGAAGAGGACAACGAAGGCAAAACCAAGAATACCACTGCTACAATTGTGGGGAGGATGGTCATGGCATGTACTACTGTCCACACCCAAGGAGGCAGAATTTCAACAGAGGAGCCAGGCAAAACCAGGTTTCACCACCGAGAGCAAGACCACCACCACCGAGGGCACCACAACAAGCACCACCCATGCAAATCCTACAACCACCCATTCAACCACAACCACCACCACCACCACAACCTCTCATTCCACCCTTACCCCCACCACTAGTTGGCAATCAAACAGTAAGCGTCATCAGTCTTGAAGGTAAAGGAAAGGAGAAAGTGGAGGAGGATAAGACCAAGGTTAAAGGAGTAGATGCCATAGGGGTAAAACGTGCTAGGCATGGTGAATCTTCCCAAAAGGAAGAAAAGATGAAGACTAAAAGAGAATCTAGCAAGAAGCCGTCCAAGTCACGACGTAAAATTGACATTGTAGATTTCTCTTTGGGTGAATGTTCTAAACCATATGATTTGGTTCAAGATGTTTCTGTGCAGGGCCCAAAAATCACCTGGCCCCAGTTACTCCACCTAGCACCTAGGGTGAGGAGACAATGGACAAAGATAGTTAGCACGAGACGACCAAAGCCAAAGATAGCTGGGGCTATCTCTGGGAGGAATCTAGATGACATACTACCAGTGATGGATGCTTACATCAAAGGGCAACACATCTCCAATATCTACATCCATGGTGGCGCACAAATATGCATCATGAGTGAAAAAATGATGCACCGTTTGGGTTTAGAGGTGAGTCGGCCGGCACCATGCCGAGCCAAAATGGCAAATAATGTAAAAGTTCAATGTGTTGGTGTCATAAATGCAGTTAGGATAAAGACATTCAACACCGAGGTAGATGTGGACATCTTTGTCATGCCACACAAAGGGGAGGGCTATCCTATCATTCTAGGGAGGCCTTGGCTTATGGCTATGAGAGCTAAGCAGGACTGGGACACCGGCATAATCCAAATGAAGGATGCAAAAGGGAGGCCAATACTTTACAACATGAAGAAAGGTCGGCAATGCGACATGGATCTAGAAACCTCTATGGATGAGTTTTCTAGTGGTGACTCTTCAACCACTTCAGAGGAGGAGTCAACAGTGAGTGAAGAAAGTGACAGTAGCATTGAGGTGATGGGGATCATTCTCAAGGACCCTAAGAAGATGGAGCAACCTGATGCCTCATCATCAAACCAAGGGGAGACACCAGGTATACAACCTCTGGTAGAATCACGTAAGCTACATCAAATGCTCTCTAGTGAGTTGTGTGGGAAGGAGCGTGAAGATTATATTTTGATGCTAAGTAATTTTACCACATTGTTCATTGATGAATATGATAAAATCACTGGCATCACAGTAGTTCAACATCACATTAAGCTCAAGGAGGGAAGTAAACCTGTAGTGTAGAAGCTCAGGCGGCTAGGAGTAATTCAACAAGACGCCCTGCTCAAAGAGGTGAGGAAGTTGCTAGAAGCCGGGTTTATCTATCCTGTTGAAGACTCAGAGTGGGTTTCTCCAGTGGTAGTCACACCAAAGAAGAATGGTAAGTGGAGGGTTTGTGTTGATTACAAGCCTCTTAATGCAGCCACAAAGAGGAACCATTTTCCTCTTCCTTTTCAAGATGAAATACTCAATGAGGTAGCAAGACATGAGTGCTACACGGTATGTGATGGCTACTTCGGCTACTTCCAAATTAGCATCGCTGAAGAAGATCAAAAGAAGACAACCTTTATCACACCATGGGGATGTTTTGCTTACAGAGTTATGCCTTTTGGTCTCACTAATGCTCCAGCCACTTTTCAGCGATATGTAACATTTGTTTTTCAGCCATTCTTTGGAAAATCAATCCGTGTTTTTATTGATGACTTTTGTATCTATAGCTCTCGCTCTCTTCATTTGGAGAAAGTTTATGAAGGTCTAGCTAGGCTACAAGCTTTGGGGGGCCAACTCAATGTGGAGAAATGCCACATTGGTGAAAGCAAGGTTACTCTTCTTGGTCATGTGATCTCGGCCAATGGCATTGAAGCTGACCCAAGCAAGGTTCAAGCCTTGCTGGCTTTGACCTCTCCCACCACAACAAAGCAGTTGGTCTCTTTTCTTCAAAAGGTGAGGTATTTGAGTAGGTTCATTCACTTGCTCTCCCAAGTGGTTCTCCCTTTACAACAAGTTACCCATCAAGAGATCTTCACTTGGAGTGAAGAAAATGAACAACAATTCAATGAGGTAAAACAAATTCTAGCTTCACTTCCCACCATAGCACCTCCAAAGTGGGATGAGCCATTTTATGTAAACCCTAGTGTGGGCTATGACACACTTGGGGCTGTATTGATGCAAAAGGATCCTCAAACTTCGTTCATGCGTCCTATCTACTTCTCTAGTCGAATGATGACTCCATCAGAAAAGGGATACACGGCAGTGGAGCACATGGTGCTTGCATTAATGTTTGCTACCACCAAATTTCGCTCTTATTTATTGTCTATACCATTCATAATCTTAACAATGGAAGAAGTATTTCCTTATGTAATGCAGCACATGGATGTTTCTTCTAGGATTTCCAAATGGCTCACAAGGCTGCAAGAGTTTGACTACACAATGCAAGTGGAGAACTCCACAAGGGCCAGTCTAGGAGGTATTCCCAATCATCGCCACTATGAAAAGAAGCTAAAGATAAAGCCAAATGATCAAGATATTACACCCGTACTGGAAGTCCCTAAGGTAGAGGAGGCTCACTCTCTTTTCTTTGATGGAGCCTACAAGAGGAAAGTGGACAAAGCTGCAGCAGGCATTGTCATCTTCAACGAGCAAGGGGATAAAGTTTTCTCCATTGGGAATCTCTTGGATTCTCACTCTAACAATGAGGCAGAATATGCAGCCTTAACTCTTGGGTTAGAGTGGTGTGTGACACAGAGCATTCAACGGTTAAATGTATTTGGTGATGCCATGCTTTTAATAAAACAAATACAAGGAACTTGGGCTTGTAAAAATCATAGCTTGCTAGGCCATTTGCGCCAAGTCAAGAACTTTTAGGGAAATTTCAAGTTGTACAATTACATCATGTCCCTCGAGCAGAAAATCAAGAAGCAGATGCTCTAGCTAGAGAGAAGCTGCAAGATGTTTCAGTGGTGGGTGCTATCAAGTTGAAGCTGCCTCTCTTCCAAGGTAGCGATGCTATGCCTGACATCATGAGTTTCTTGGATACAGGAGAGTGTCCTAAGGATCTTACTAATGGCCAAAAGCAATGGCTTGTGCGCAAGGCAACAAAATACCGCCTTATCAATGAAGGCCTCTACTGCAAGGGTAAGGATGAAATTCTTAGGCGTGTACCTCTCTCTAGAGAGATCACTGAAATCATTTCAAGTTGCCATCATGGTGTTTTGCGGAGGACACTTTGCACTTGACATCACTAGTAGAAAGATCCTACAAGCCGGGTTTGTATGGCCTAGTCTACATAGGGATGTGCATCATTGGTGTAAAACATGCAAGGAATGTCAAAAGGCAGGGGATAGGAGACTCACATATGAGCCACAGACTCCTATAATCTCATATGGACCATTTGAGAAATGGGGGATTGATGCTATTGGGCCTTTGCCAAGGAGCCAATCAGGTAAATTTTATATCATCATGGGTGTGGACTACATGACCAGGTGGGCTGAAGCAGTTGCCACCACCCGGATTACAGCTAAGGAAGTGGCTAAGTTCGTATTTGAAAACATTTGTTGCCGTTTTGGCACTCCTCTTGAAATAATTTCTGACAGGGGACCAGGTTTTAGAGGAGACCTTGTAGGAGAGCTAATGGAGAAGTTAGGTATCTCACGACGACACTCAACTCCCTACTACCCACGATGCAATGGTTTGGTGGAAAAGGTAAATGGTATGATCTGCAAGATCATCACTAAACATGTAAAAAATCACAAAAATGATTGGGACAAGCATCTTATGGCTGCACTTTGGGCTTATCGCACTTCATTTCGCAAATCCCTTGGGTTCACACCATATCACTTGGTGTTTGGTAAGGAAGCCATTTTACCCATTGAAGTACAATTGGCTAGTCTTAGGGTGCTAGCTGGGCAGGTGAAACGTCCTAATGCTCATCTCCACAACCACATTCTTGATCTAGAGAGGCTTCAACTAGACAGAGAAGATGCTATCAACTATTATGCAGCACAGGCAAAGCAATGTCGACTTACCTTCAACAAGGGACTTAGGGAAAAAGGTCTCAAGAAAGGTATGTTGGTCCCACGGTATGATAACAGGTTTGACACTAGGAAGGATAAAAATTTTTCACCCAGATGAGAGGGGCCATTTGTCATTAGAAAGCGCTACGCCAATGGCAGTTACCGGTTGATGTATGCAGATGGTAGGCTCCACAAAACACGTGTCAATGGATGGAGGTTGAAGCAGTACTTTTTGAGGTTTGATCAAGCACCTATGATGGAAATCCCTGAGGAGGGAGACTCCTCCACCTCAATTGAAGAACGATCAAGTACAGTGCTAGAGGCATGAATACCTTTAGCCTTAGGGGGAGGGCTAATGAGGCAAGCTTTTCCATGCATGGGAACCCCCCACATATTTTTTGCCCTTTTACCAAAATATTTCTTATTATACAAGTTACTTTTGATTTTTTCTTCCCTTTTCACAAACGTTTTAGCCTTTATTAAATAAATAAGACTTATGCTAATCAATCACGATGTAGCATAAATAAGTAAGCTTTCTTTGTTGATCTCTCTTTTGACCTTAAATATTAAATATATATATTCTAACTTACATTATATAGTTTAGTATTTTCTAATATATTTTTCATGTATATATATTATTCCACCCTACCAAATATTTTATTCACTAGTTTTCATTTTCAAACCTCAACCCCACTTTCAAATTTCAATAATACCTCCATCTAGATGATTGACAATCTTTTCAAAACTCTAGGTCATGTTTTCATACACATGAAGGAGCTTACATTTGAAGGCAAGAGAGAAGTCCACTCAAAGCGGACCACCAAAAGACCTTTGCATCCACAAATAATACATTATTTGGCTGAATTTTTTAAGTAGAGAAGAACCCCAAATCTGAAGGAGCGTTCAACATGAAAGATGTAGCTCGTGATCTCAACTTTTAGCTCAATTTTTTTTCAGAATTTTTGGAGTTATGAACACAGAGATATGATTTCTGTAGTGGACCCCAGTTTTCTCGTGTAATGGTGACACAGGCCATCCCCAATTTTCTTCCCTCTAGAATGGCTATGGTTCTACAAGTCTTCAAGCATGATTACAAGAGACAAGGATCTTTTAATGAGGTCTTGGCAAGTCTAGAGTGATTCGATCACCATTTTTGGAGGATCCATCCTCATCAACAACTATCCACCTTTGACAATCTCTCTTGTAAATTTCTTACCTCTCTCTTCTCTCCCTAATAAGCTTATGTCTAGCCAAAGCTAGACTATTGTAAATATCTCCTATCCTCTATATCCTACCCACATTATCTCATCTTCTCTCTCTCTATTGACTCTGGTATTTTAAATAATGAGGAGACAAGATGGGAGCCACAGTCACATGCACCCCATTTTCCTAGTCACCAAAGTGGGACACTCACCTCAAATAGAAATATTGCTAAATCCTCCCCTCCTTCCCTATATAAGGAGGCCATGAGAGCTCAAACACATACACACACACACACACACACCTATCCATACACACTCTTGTGCTACATGCTTGTAGCATGAACCCTAATCACATAATCACAACACCATCATCATCACCATCACCATGCACAAAAGATGAGCACCACACCTCCACACCACTTGTAATTAAGGGTTGAAGGCACAATTTCAAGAAGAAGAAGGGTGGACACACTCATGATATTCCTCGCCATCAACTCCCATCTCTCCATTATGCCTCCTACGATCTTGTCCCCTTCTCATTTTCCTGCCATACGCTACCTATTGTATTCATCTTTTGCAAGCAATCAACACACTCCATCTTGGTGCCATACTTTGTGTCGCTTTGGATACATCTCATTGTGAGTATGGTATATGCTTGTTCCTTGCCCTTTTTTTGTGCTTATGTAAAGGTGTGCGGATTCGCCACCATACACACACACTCTCTCTCTCCTCTCATATTCCTATCATCTTGCTACTTCCATCTTGAGGTGTGCGGATTCTCCACCTCTTGTATGATAAGTGAGCATACTTGCAAGTTTCCCCTACCTCATTATCTTCCTTACTAACATGCACGAGTAGCAAGCCCATTCTCACTCATTCACCACTCCTCTCACCTTATTCTCCGACCACCCCATTCCACATTTGGGCGTGGATCTTGAAATTGTTTTCCATGGCATGCTTCATTGTGTATATGTATGCGTCCTAGCCGCATATCTTGCTAAGTGGTGCCCCTATTGTGTATCCCCCATGATGAGGCCATTGTGCATAATTTTGGTGTAGAGGCCACCGGGTCTATTTTTCACTTCCGCCTCTCACTAGACACAGCCAAAGCATAACAATATGATGCATAAGATGCATGGCGAGAGCCTGAACGAGTACGACTAGACAAAGGTGCATCCAATTTACTGTCACGCAAAGTGTGCACCAGTCATTTCGGCATACCTCTAGCCTGCTCATTTTCAGCCCTTTCCTCATCAAGTACATCATGTACATCTGCATCAGTAATAGGCTGATCTAGAACATTTTCAGAAACCCCCATAGGCTGTACATTTTCCTCATTGGAACTAACATTCGTATTTCTACCACTGAAAAGAGGCAACAAAGTGTCATAAATGTCCTGTGAGCTTACATTATTGTCTCTAGTACATGACAGCAAGGGTTGAACAGAATCTTCCACAAACACTACATCCCGAGAAACCAGAATACGTTTTGTTTGTGGATGATACAACCTGTAACCTTTGCTTTCAACACTATAACCAACAAAAATACATTTGACAGCCTTATCATCCAATTTTCTGTGCTGCACTTGTGGCACCAAAGCATATGCCAAACAACCAAAAACACGCATGTGCTCAATAGAAGGCTTTCTATCATGCCATGCTTCATATGGAGTAATAGACTGCAAAGCTTTCGTAGGACACCTGTTTAGTACATAAGTGGCACACATGATGGCCTCAAGCCAAAAAGAATGCGGCAAAGCTTGACTTTTGACCATACATCGTGCCATTTCCGTCAGTGACCTGTTTTTCCTCTCAGCAACACCATTTTGCTGAGGTGTATAAGGCACTGTACATTGGTGTTTTATCCCATGACTAGCTAGAAATGCATTAAATTCATGAGACATATACTCCCCCCCTCGATCGGAACGGAGGGTGCCCATAGTACATTTCGAGACATTTTCAGCGATAGCCAGAAATTGTTTGAAGCGCATAAAAACTTCAGACTTCGCTTTAAGCGGAAATACCCATGCATGCCTGGAGTAATGATCAATGAAAGTCACGAAGTACAGGTAATTGCCCAAGGACGGAGTTTGCATGGGCCCACAAACATCACTATGCACAAGCTGCAACCTGCATGTGGCCTGAACTGAACCATCCTTTGGAAATTTAGAACGCTGCATCTTACCCAAAATACAGCCTTCACAAACATGTTTGACATGTGCTTCAAGAGGCGGAGAAGAAGCAACCATATCAAATTTTTGCAAACGCAACAAACTGGCAAAATTCAGATGACCAAAACGCGCATGCCAAAGTTTTGCATCTGAAATAGCCCTTGAATCTGCAACAGCATTTGAAAAATTTTGTCCACACTTGTCATACAAAGTGAGCTTATACAGCCCACGGCACAAAAGCCCAGATGCAACAATTTCATGACCAAAACTGAGATCATGAACTGTACATCTGTCATCCACAAATTTGACTACAAGTCCAAGTCTAGCAAGTGCGGATACAAACAAGAGATTCTTCTTGATCCCGGGTACATAAAGTGCATCAACAAGTGTGAAGGAACTGCCATTAGCAGCAATGAGCACAATATTTCCAACTCCCTGAACTGGATAAGAGGCGTTGTTGGCACAAGTGACTGAATCCCATGAGGGACAGACTCGAGAGAGGTAAACAATTCACGATGTGAGGTAATGTGCTTTGTAGCACCACTGTCGAAATACCACACATGTGAATCTGCAGCAACTGACAAGCATGCATCATGGATAGCAGGATTGTAAGTGCACTCTGCGCTAAAAGCCCATTCTGCATCAACATCAGCATCACAATCTCCTTTCACAGAAGACTCAACAATGGCTGCATTTGTAGTGGAACCAGCATTTGCAGTGGAACCACCCTCTTTCTTCTTAGCCTCTTTGGCCTTCAACTTAGGACACGACTTGATCAAGTGATCATTGGCTTTATAATAATGGCAACGCATCTTGTTTTTGCCCTTATCACCAGAATTTCCAGACGAAGTGCTGCCAGCAGAGCATTAGGAACAGAAGTTTTGCCACTCGCAGCAGAACCATAAGAAGTGGCTGCATTGCTGTTACCACCCTTTCTTTGAGAAGCAATAAAAGCCTGTTCAACTGCATGCTGCCTAGTCCTGTTTTTTCTGGAAAGTGACTCTTGCAACAGCAATGTGCATAATGTATTAAACTTGACAACTTCAGGATTTCCTTGGGTCATAAGTCTCCAAGTACTAGCAAAAGTCTGGTAAGAATATGGTAAGGCATCAAGAACAGTCTGCACAAGGGAACTGTCTGAAATGACTTCACCTGCAGAAATAAGTTGCTCCTTGATATCCTTGACACCAGCAAGAAAAGTGTCCATATCATCTTCCTCATGCATAATCTTCGACTCCAGCTCTTTACGCAGCAAAGCAATTTTAGCCTCATTGCGGCTTGCATAAAGACCTGCTAGAATATCCCAAGCCTGTTTTGCAGATTTTGTTGAATGGATGTGAGGAACAAATTTTCACTTCACAGACAACGCAATCAATGCATGAGCCTGCGCATCCTTAACATCCCAACGAGCTTGTTCTGCCGTAGGCAAAACAACTCTAACAGCTGCAATCCTTGCAGCAAGATCCTCAACATCACCTACATCCTCAAACCCAGGACGTACATCAATGCCTTGCACAATATTCCAGGCGCCCTTTGACACAAGAACGTTTTGCATCATATAAGCCCACATAGGGTAATTGTCCCCATCCAACCTGTCTTCAGCAGCAAACATCTTGAACACATCTGTGTTGTTGTTGTCATCTTGAACACACTACTCGAAAATAGGAGAAATGGAGCGAGAATAACACGTGCTGTATAGCACAAACCGCAGAAGACTATAGGGCACCTATTATGCAGAAAATGGCACTGACAGAAATTCTGCGCAAAATGAAAAAATTGCCAATGCAGACCTGTCTGTAGTGGAAACGGAGGCCGAAATGAGCCCAAATCGAAAATCAGTATTTGTTGACCTGCGAACACTCGCCAAAGCTCACTGAAATCGGAGAAAGTGAGCAGGCGTGTACTGGAGCAGCTGGCGACTAAGCCCGAGAGGATGCAACTTGCTCTGATACCAATTGTTGGAATTAGGGTTGCAGAGAAACACACACAGCTTGGAGAAGACGAAGGAAGCTCAAGGCACACAATAGAGAGTGTGTTACTTAGTGTGAAATGGAAAGATAGATAGACCTAGAGTGATGGGCATATATACAATGCTCGTGGGACAAAACCTCCTAAAGAGGGAAAAAATGCCCCGGCGGTCCTAGTGTCTTCACACACATCACTACCACATGTATATGTAACAGATATGGCTGCAACAATAACCACTTGCACGCATGGTAGTGGCGAGATCAACTTGCAAAAACATAGGCAGGCTTGTTGGGAGAGGAGTCTAGAAAGGAGAAAATGGTAGTGGCAAGATCAATCTGCACAAAAATTGACATAGCCATGCTTGTTGGGAGAGTAGTGTAGAAAGGAGAAAATGACGTTTAAGGTGAGGTCGATTTGAAGCATCACAATGGCACATAGCTCTCCCTTCATCACCAAAGCGATTCCACCATCGATGAGAACATAAAGATTTCATATTTGAGTATTTGTTTGAAAGTCAAATTGGGTGCCCAAGGGTGTGCAAAGTGCCCAAGGGGCCCATCCCATAGCGTAGCCGACCATCCCTCATGAGGTGACAACCATGCTTGCATGGGAAAAGTACATGGGTCACCGAAGACTATCGAATCTATGCAAAATCACAAAATTACAAAACATTTGGGGAATTTCAAAGAATCCAAGCAAGCACTTGAGCAAAGCGTGAGCTTCAACAAGAAACATCGACAAGGCTACAAAAATCTTAGCATGCACGGTCATGCAACATGCACGAGATCAACCACATGGTAAGTTGAGTCGAGACCAATGATTAGTTGGAAAACCCAAATCAAGCATGTCTTGAGTACAAACAATCTTGATCAAAAGCATCGATTCTCCCAAGTATGTTGATAGAACACGCTCATCATCGGGTTCTGAGAATCAGTAATAAGCAAGTTATATTTAAAGTTTTCAATTACAAACTCATTGAATTTTGCAAACGTTTTTGCAATATAAGCACGACAAGAAAAAGTTGCTTATGTTCAATGAGGTTTTGCGGTCGGGCAAGCATGGCCACAAATTATCTTGAGATATTTTCTCTCAGCATTGGAAACTTAGAGGTACGCTTTGTTAGTGTAACTATAACAATAAACTTCATATTATTTTATGCTTTTGCTATGAGCATACAACTTAATAGGGTCAATTATTGTCGATCATCAACATGATCAAGCATATGTGGCAAGTTTGTATGTAGTACGAATATCATAGTTGTGCCCTTGAAAGTTTATCCATGCAAGGCATGTGACTATGTCTAGATTAAGTAGCCGTAGCTCCAAGAAGGATAACCCATCCAAGGATTATAATGACAAGGCAATATTGCCTACCATAAAAGCAAGTTCGGCATGGCTGATGACTTCTAAGACAAAGATAATTGGCAAGGATGATCATTAGTTCAATTATACAAAGCCGACATCAAGCATCTTTCTCTTTTAGTTCAGAGTTTTGGGGCATGTCTCCCAAGCAAGTTTACTGCAACCGAGGTACTATAAAAAGAGAAAACAACAGTCATGCTCCACTCCTTGTCAAAAATTGGCAAGGTTAATTTCCTCTTGACTCTGTTTGCCATAAGATGCATCATGGTACATCAATTTTAACTAGGGAGAAAATCTATGTACAGGGATTCTCAAGAACTAGTATCTCTTTGATATGTCCTCTTTGTCCTATCAAGAGAAGGGGAAAAGCAAGGCTTTCAGGAGCACCGGTCCATGCATTGGATGCATAATCACTTCAAATGCCAATATAGCTTGCCAGTGTACAGGCAAAAAAGTACGTGAAGTACATTAAAAGCACAATCATGCCACTAGATGTTATGACTTCCGATGCGAAGGGCGTTAATTTCAAAAAATTGATAAGTACGTTAAGTTTAGGTTTCAGATTTTGAACTTCCTTACTCTTGCAGAATCTTTTATAGTGCCACCTTGCCAAGCAAACCTTGATTCGATCAAGAAGCGTTCAATAGCTTGTCGATATTTGATAGCTAAGTTTCAAGTGCTAGCTCTTGAGTATCTCTTTCAATATTAGGAGATCTCATGATTCTCAACAAACTGCATGATTCGACAAGGCTGATTCTCTATGCTTCTGTCTCATCTACTCGATGAACTTATGCAAATCAAGGCTTCAATTTGGGGCATTTTGCCTAGAAACTTCCAATGTTTGGAATATGCTCATAGCATACAAACTTGGGGAAATTTGGCAAGACGTCCACCTGTTTTTTATTTGAGTCAGTATGAACCAATCCACAAGGGCATACATGGTATAGCTGACAGTGCTAACTTTTTCAGCAATGCATGGCTACACACCAAACTCAAGTGAAGAGAATTTCTCTCAAAGGAGTGACAAAGTTAGACAATTTCAAGTTCTACTTGTATTTATATCTTCAACATTTTATTCAAAAAGATTTATCTGATGTGCAAAGCAAAGTTCTTTGACAGAGTTATTGCAAAGCAAGGCTTCTATTATGTGCCATAGTACTATTTATTGATTTAAGATCACAAATAATGGCATATACATTTGGAAATAAGAGGATATAAGCTCACAGTTATGGTTTGCAATGACCAATTGCAATGACCTCATCATAAGCATCTAAATTGGTTCCACTTTATTTCCAAATAAGCTTGGTTACACTCTACACTTGGTATGTATTTGTCAGTATGCTTTTATCCAATTTTCTCTTCAGTCACTACAACACGTCGCACAAAATTCGATGCATATACCGGGGAGACAAGCTTTCTTTTAAAATTAAAATACACTAGAATAAGCATCGTAATAAGCGCCGATATTGTAGCGTCGATATATATATCGGTAATCACCATCGGAATATATGCAGTTATAATCGTCAGAATACACGCAATTATATACGGTTGTATACATGCAGTTATATGCGTTGAAAATTTATATGATAATGACGGTTCTTTCGAGGCCTATACCAACGCATATATCGAACTCTGTTCAGACGACCAAACCTACAAAACTTGATTGCCAAACCATGACCAAAACCTATGTGCCATACCATAACCATAACCTATGCGCCATACCATAATTGTGAAACAAATCATAATCACAAACGGAATGCAAAACCATAAACATAAGCACTACAAAATGGTGCATGCAAACAATCACTGAGTAAGACTGTATCAAGAAGACCATAGCTACAAAAAAGATTGTACAAAGAAGACTATATAAAGATGACTAAGTAAGACTGTATCAAGAAGACCGTCATGATAATGCCTCCCACTCGACATACTCTCCCTCCTCCTGTAACTGGGTCAAAAGGACCACAAGTCCATGCTTGTACCCATACTTCTCCTCTCGGCGTGTCGGAAGGCGCTTCACGGCAACTTCCTACAAAATTATGGTTTAATCATGAGATAAATCTTCAAACTTCATATATATTTTCAACAATGCAAAGCATACGTATAATACTTACAAACTCATGTCAAAGTGTGTCATAGCCTCCACTCCCAAGATGTGACAAAGTATGTATAGAGTTGTCAAATCCTTTGTCGCATGGCCTTTCTAACCCTATCCGCCACAACAACCCCATCCTTGCTATTGTACACCTTGCTAGGATCATGCTCATGTGATCCCCAAGGTGTACGTGGTGTGCCAATCGGTGAACTATCTACTGAAGAGAGTGGGGGATGCTCTCTCGGTGGTGTGGGCGCATTGGTAGAACCGCTATCACAACAACCACCACCTCCAGAACGACGCCTACCTCATCTCGAGGATAAACCACCCATTGGTGTATGGGGCACACTAGTCCTAGGCATAGGGGGCACACTTGACTGAGGTGTGGGCTCTGTCGGTGTAGGGACCACAATAGTCCTAGGCGTAGGATCGGTTGTAGTAGGTCTAGAGGAACGTGTTTCCCAAAGGTTCTGAGCCATCACGTTTTGCTCTCTGTCAAAAAGAGACCCATCCACTCGGGTGACATGCCGGTCAGAGTGACAGAAAAACTAAAATAGGAGAGTATGGCTCATTGTCATTGTCATTGGCCATCGCTACATATACACAAATAACATCCACAAATTACGTTAGTTTACAAAAGAAACACTTAATCAATACAAATAACAAATAAACAAATTTCCAACACAAATGAATGAATCTAAAGTATATTGTAGACTAATGAAAAGAGTTTTACAAAAGAGTTCCTAGCAAAAATCATTAGTTAATCTTTCGTCTTCTATGAGACTGATGCACCAAAGATGTCTATCTCAATCTGTACTTTTTCATCTTCGTCATCAAACCACAAGATGTCTTGGATGTAGCCAAAGTATTCAAGTTGGCTAGTCTCTGTGTTCTCATCCCTGGCACTACTCCTACTTTATTGGACGAAGCTTACCCTAACATCACTGTCAAAAGTGACCCTTTGTTCTTCAATCCATTGCACTCTGAATTGTTCCCTATGCAACCACAAAGCTCAATATTTGTGATAACTACAGCCACAAAATTAAAACAGACTTAAAATTATTAAAGTAATGTTATCGTACATGTGGAGCTCAAAAAGGAAGTTGTGAAAATATACATGCCAATCATAACCCCTTGACATCTCCTCTTCCTCTTTAGTAATCAACACTCCATTCCTCTTTGCCTCTGAGATTGTAGCATCTAACCATCACCCAGTTCAAAAGTCAGGCAATTTCTAAAGATGATCTGAAAAAGGAAGGTCTCTAGTGGCACGGTTGCGCTTGAATTGTAGGCGTTCTGTCGAGCATTGTTGATTTTTCCCTTCGTACCTCTCTAGCCACTTTTGCATGATTTCTAAGTTGAGAAGGCAAAATCTCATAACCTTTTCTCGCATTGTGATGTCCATCTTCCTAACGATGCCTTGTCTCTGCGGCTCATCCCCTATCACCTTTAAGTTGACCTCAGTAGTCCACATTCAGGGGTTCTCTGGATCAATTGAGACCAACAATTCACTGATGAGGACAAGAGACTCTTGTACAAGCTATCCTCTCTATGCTTCCATGCACAAGAGTCAGCAAGTACCCACATCACATCATCTATTGATCTAGTATTTGAGTGCCATGTCATCAAAGCGGCGATGGACTTGCACCTGAACATACTCTTTATTCTTGGAATGATAGGAAAGTGTCGAAGGACCTTTGCATGGATAAACTTTCCTTGTGTGTCCTCTCTATACCTGTTTGATCCATAATTGGGACACTGTTCTAAATTTTCATACTCATTGCAAAAAAGTATACAATCATTAGGACATGTATGTACTTTGTGATAATACAGGCCCAAATTAGTAAGAAGATTTTTAGCGGCTGGACGGGTAGGGGGCATGTGATTCCCTTCTGGCAAGATTTTCTCTTTGAGAAGCCTGTCATTAGATGAATAAGTCAGTCCCTTGATCAAATTATCAAGCTATAGTTTACATTTTATCATGATTAGGATACAATGTATTTACCTGAAAAGCGTTGTGATTGAGGCGTCAAACCACCCGTAGATAGCCACCCATAGATAGACTACAAATTAAGTATTGCCAATGCGGTATAGAGAACTGAGATTTTTGCACCATTGTAAAGTGGCATGCATGCAATATTTTACATCATCTTGCTCTCTTTATCGTTACTATCATGCCATCGATATGGACGGGATGGATGAGGTTGGTCTGTAGTATTGCATTGAATGTTGTCGTCTTCTATGTTTTCAATGATGGGATCCATGTCAAAGAACACGTCTAACATCTGCTCAATCTCTACTTCTTGAAATGCCGCATCAGTCGATGGCTGTTCGTTTAAAAATCGTCTTCTCTAGGATGAAGTTGTGTCTTGGAGTTTCTCTATTGAAAAGAGATCGTGATTGCGTATGTGCTGGTCATAAATTTTTCTTTTTTGAAAGATCTGATGCTTGCAATGCACACAAGGACACGCCATCCTATCTTCCATACTTTATCTACCAATGATGCAACAAATAATTGAAACACTCTAGTTGTTATAGCTACACACTACTAACTACACGACAATACATGACAACGTGACATTCTCTAGCCAAGCCCGATCCCCGCACACCTCGGTCTAGAGGTGCACGGAGATTAGGACCATAGGGTAATAATCTCGTCTTTATTGGTCAATGACTATATATTAAGGTTGTTGAATTTTGTGTGCGCTTTTGAAGTATGATTGCATTATTTTACTTTGTTTATCAATTTTCATTTGCATTTTGAAGTACACAAGGTGCTTTTGAAGTCCTATTGTATTTTTTGACCTATTTGCCGCTAGCTCTAACAACCTCACATTCTCTAGCCATGCCCGATCCCCCCACACCTCGGTCTAGAGGTGCACGAAGATTAGGACCACAAGATCAATGACTATATATTAGTGTTTTTGAAGTCTGTGTGCGCTTTTGAAGTCCAATTGCGCTAGCGCTTTTCAAACCTATAACCTAACCTATAACCTATAACCTAACATAACCTAGCCTAACCTAACATATAACCAAATTAAACCTCACCTATAACATAACCTAATCAAAGTTTGTTTGCTTCTTTTGAAGTCATTCTTGGAATCCGTTTGCGTTATTTTTACTTTTTGTCGCTAGCTCTAACCTAACTTATAATCGAACCTAACCTATGACCTAAACTTAACTTAACATAACATAACCTAACCTATAACCTAACCTACAACCTATAACCTTAACCTAACATATAACCTAACCTAACCAAAATCCGTTTGCGTTTTTAGAAGTACATGAGTCATCTTCGAAGTCCGTTTACGTTTTTTCTACTAATAATTTTCCGCTAGCTCTAACTTAACCTATAATTTAACCTAACCTATAACCTAAACCTAAACCTAACCTACAGGCTAACCTAACCGTAGTCCGTTTGCATTTTTTGAAGTACATGAGTCACTCTTCGAAGTGCGTTTGTGTTTTTTCTACTATTAATTTGCCGCTAGCTCTAACCTAACATGTAATTTAACCTAGCATATAACTTAAACCTAACCTAACCTAATATAATCTATAACCTAACCTATAACCTAAACCTAACCAAAGTCCCTTTGCGGTTTTTGAATACACTAGTCATCTTCGAAGTTCGTTGCGTTTTTTCTACTATTAATTTATCGCTAACTCTAACATAACCTATAATCTAACCTAACTTGTAACCTAAACATAAACCTAACCTATAACCTAATCTAACCTATTCAAAGTTCGTTTGTATTTTTTGAAGTACACAAGTTATCTTTGAAGTCCATTTGCATGCATTTTTTCTACTATTAAATTGTCGTTAGCTCTAACCTAACATAACCTTTAACCTAAACCTAACCTATAACATAATCTAGCATAACCTATAACCTACCCAACCTATAACCTAACATAATCAAAGTCAATTTGTTATTTTTCTACTATTTTTCGCTAGCTCTAACTTAACCTATAGCCGACACAATCTTGTATGGTGATTGGTGTGCATTCTAATCTTACCATTGCTATCAAGGTGTTATCTTAAATAGATCTTCCTTTGATGAAACCTTGTTGGTGAGGAGTGATACCCTTATCCAGAGTGAGAGAGAGTCTTAGGACAATTGACTTGGCAATAATTTTGTAAGCTATATACTGACATCGTGGTTATGGGCCGCCAATGTTTCAGTTAGGAGCATCATATTTTTTTCGAACCAAACCTATAACCTAAACATTAGTTAACTTAGCTTATAATCTAACCTAACCTTTTATGTATATACAAACTATAACCTAACCTATTGCGTAAACCTAGCCTATAATCTAGCTAACCTAACCTATAACCTATAACTTAAACCTAATTTATAACCTAACATACAAGCTAACATAACTTAATTAACATCTTATAATCTAACCTAACATAACCTATAACCTAAACCTAATCTAACCTAACCTAGCATAACGTATAATTAACCTAACTTATAACCTATAACTTATTAACATATAACCTATACCCTAACCTAACTTATAACTTAAACTAAACCTAATGAAAACCTATAACATAAACCTCATCAATCGCATAATTTCAAAACAAGATTTTTTCATAGCATAATTTCAAAATAAAATTACTCCAAACCATAATTTCACAACAAAAACCATAATTTCAAAAAAAATCAAAAGCATTATTTCTAAACAAAATGGCATAAAAACTTAAAGCATTGAAAGTCTAAAGTATGAAATTTTATTTTGTCAATATACAAATTAACTTAAATTAATTTAATATACATTAAAATTTTGAGCAGTCACATGCGGCCTATTTGAGCAATAAAGGGTCTTGTAAATGTCCTCGAACCTGCAAACACACACACACACACACACACACACACACACACACACACACACACACACTATATTATATCCTAAATCCTAAACCTACAAGAAAACTTGAAAAGAATCTCACCTTGATGCAAGAGAGTAGTCCACAAGCAAGATTTTCAACCCCGGCAAGTTGTTAGGCACCAGATCTACAGTAAGTGAGGAGGAGGGCAAGAGAAGAGGCACAAAAACTAGAGAAATACACAGGGAAAGACCCGTGGGTTCAATTTTTGCAGGGTCCATCGGTACAAGCATCGACTCAGGCATTGGAAACTCATCTATACAGGCGTCAAATAGACATCGGTATATGCATCAAAAGAGACATCAGTATCTGTGTTGGAAATTCAAAAATGAAGTTTTTTTAAAAAAAATTATCTCCCTCCATACGTACCTACACATATAACGATGCCCGCCATTGACGCCGGTAGTTTGGCGCCGGAAGTTAAGCGACCTCTTGTAGTGAGTCACATGATAAGTTCATATAAGAGCATAGAATTTTGGAAAATTAGTGTCATTTTGTCTCTTACCTGTTCATCATGATATCATGGGGTCGGTGCATGCTAAGGTGGTACACTTTTTGTGGTTAAAACCAAAGTGGGAATGCTTGTGTTTTTTAGCACTTGAAAACCTTATAAATTTCAAATGTGTAGAATATTATGGGTTTTGGGGACAACGATGAAGATGAGAGGGAACGTGGCCCAATTATCATGCCACTAGTGCCACAAGAGAGAGAGAGAGAGAGAGAGAGAGAGAGAGAGAGAGAGAGAGAGAGAGAGAGAGAGAGAGTAGCATGACCTTGAACAACAGGGGAGAGAAGGTTTATGATTGAGTACATTCAAATGTAATGGTAAATAAGAGCAATACACTGATTGATAGTTGGCTCATTCTGTGACTTTATGGTGCAAGTTTATGGATTGCATGTGAAGTAGGTCCAAATCAAATATCCACGCCGAGAAAAGTTTTGTTGCAATAATAAAAGTTCCATTAGGAACATGGCCCTAGCCTCATGGGTGAGAGTCTATGACAACTGAGAGACATTGATGTGCACAAAGGCATGTGGCTCACCGTGTTTGAAGAGCCCCAAAGAGGAAGTCCAAAGGTACACTATAAAACATTGAAGACAAAGTTTTATGAAACATTTGTAAGGGTAAGTCGAACTTGTGTCACCATGTGGGAAAGCCCTCTAGCCACCTAGGAAGAGATAAATGTGACATGGTCCAATAGCAAGAGGGTGCAACCTCTCTAACCAATGATTGTAAAGCACCAAGCCTACTTTAGAGGCTTTTTTATAATTAATCTTTTGCACTTTGAGTCCTATCATTGTGTCTATACTCTCTCTCTCTCTCTCTCTCTCTCTCTCTCTCTCTCTCTCTCTCTCTCTCTATGATTATGCTTTTGACACAAGCTAACCCTAATCACCATCTCTCTAATCTTAACCCTTACACCATGGTTAAGCTAAGGCTTCACCCTCCATATCTTTATGCTAACCATTGGCGATTGGGGAGTACGCTTTTGCATTGACTAACCAGTCAAGTGGTAATTGTAAAGGGATAGGTCATGCTCTCCAAGCTTCGATGGTGAGCTAGCAAGCTGTGGAGGGTGAAGCCTCAAGCTCACAATGGGTCTATGTTATGGTTAGAATTGATTAATTAGAGAATAGACTCTAATATAGTCTTCGTGCTTTACAATCATTGACTAGAGAGGTTGCACCCTCTTTCTATTGGACCAAGTCATCATTTATCCTTCCTAGGTGGCTAGAGGGATTTCCCACATGGTTGCCACAAGTTGGGTTTACCATTACAATCGGCCCCTAAGCCAAACTTGGGGATTTTACAAAGACTTCATGTGTTTTGGGTTTCCTTCATGTGTTCATACCATAATGTACTCCTAGGCTAACACGATTCATCTACTTGATTCCTCATGGAGTTTCAATTTGATTCATCACCATGGTTCAACATCTCATGGTACATCATAGTTGTTCGCAATTGGATTCATCACTATGGTTCACAAAAGAGACTTAGTAGGTTCACTAGTAGTCCTAGAGTACAAAATTTGTTCATTCATTCATTTATGTGTGAAGAGGTTGTCGTGCTTGCCCTCTTCAAAATCATCTTCTTTATCTTCGTTGTTTGTTGTCGTCGTCGTTGTTTGCTTCATTTTCATGGCATGGTTGTCGGTCGGTTGTGTTGAGGATGCAACCGTCTTGGCCAATGGTACAAAGTACACATGCATTTTGATTTTTATGCTGACGTATGTGCCAATGAGAAAGGTATTACCTTGACATTTCAAAGGCAGTGTCTAATTCTCGTGTCATAACAAAACTGCTTGCATACATGTCAAAGTGTGCTCTATGAAAATGAACCCTCAAAGGATTTTACAAAAGGGAATTCTTTGGCGGAATGTGAAGCTACTCTTCTCTTTTGAGAAGCACCTCTTCATGATTACCAGAGTTTGAAGTACAAAGAGAGAGAACCCTTTGAAGCTCAAAAAAATAGATTTGAATGCTCGATGGGGAGGTTTCAAATGCTATTTGATGCTGCCCTTCTTCTTGTGGGAATCGCCGCTTAACAGGCTCAAGAACTTGAGCTTAATGGCCGCAGGAACTCAGCCTTGGGGCCGACTTTATGCCTTTTAGACAAAGAGAAAATCCACGGAAACAACATGGGAAAGAGGGCTTGGAGGCGGGAGGCATAGGGAGAGGAAATAAACTCACTTTTCAGCTGTTGAGGTCGAGTGTGCAGGCGACAAGAGCATGGACATTAGAAGGTGTCGAGGGGCAAGACTTGGAAGTTTGAAGATGAAGAGTGCGGGCTAAGGAATTGAGGATGAGCATCTTGGAGTGTTGGAACTTGGAGCATGTAGCCACAAGGTGAAGGTGAATGATGTTTGAGAGTGATGGGCTTCAACAGAGCTGCACCAAGATTGATTGTGACGTGGGCGATTGTGACGTGGGCGACGGGCTCTGCAGGTTTAAGATTGATGGCAATTTTGTGAGTCCAGCAAGTGCCAAGCCAGCAGTGTGTGTGATGTCAGTGACAAAAGCAAAGAAAGGCAGCAAGCCTAGCGAGTAGGTCTATGTGTTGAAGACACCCGCATTATTATTGTGATCGAAGAAGGGAGATGAGAGTTGGATGCGCATGGGGAGCAGGTGAGGCATAGATGAATGTTGCAAATGAAGGTCAATGTGATTGTGAATAGGGTAGCTTTGGCAACTGTGCAGTTGCATTGGCTCTCAACTTCAATAGTAGGTTGGGGGCGGGGGGGGGGGGGGGGGGGTAAATATGAACACACGACAAAGCAATACAGGGTTGATAGAGAGGTTGTGGCTTGCAAAAGCAATGGAGTGATTGGGCAGTTAATGTGCAGCATGAGGCTCCAAGCAGCTAGCGAGCAAAAAATGCCAAAATAAAGAAAAACAAAACCCTGGAAATGGTTCCCACCACTATTGATGGCCTTTCAAAAAACCATTTTGTTTTCAAATCCACACACTTACTCAACACACTTAAACAAAGCAAGTTAACTAGAGATTTTAGGGAAAATCGAGCACAAAACACAGAAAAAATTAGATCAGGCCGCCATTTCTTGATGCTTGGCCAAATGAAGTAATTTTGATGCTTTAGGGTTATCTGAAAACAGTGTCGTAAAGCACTCTACTTGCACATAAGCATCAAAAGGCAATGCGGATTATGATAAGAGCAATGGTGGTGTGAATTTGGCTAAAAATGAGCACAATGACGCTAAATTTAATTTTAAAAAAATTGTACACACACAAAATAATGGAATGTCACTAATCTTCACGCATGCCCAAACTTAACTAATGGATCTAGTGTTTAGAAAGGCAAAACAACTAATGGAGAGCGTCACCTTTGCTGTGATACCGATTGTAAAGGGATAGACCATGCTCTCCAAGCTTCGATGGTGAGCTAGCAAGCTATGGAGGGTGAAGCCTCAATTTCACCATGGTGTTATGTTATGGTTAGAGTAATTAGGGTTAGGCTAGTGCTTAGAGTAAGAGCATAAAGGTAAAGTGCAGACACAATGATAATAGACTCAAAGTGTAATTGATTAATCAGAGAATAGCCTCTAATATAGGCTTAGTGCTTTACATTCATTGTCTATAGAGGTTGCACCCTCTTGCTATTGGACCAAGTCACCTCCTATCCTTCCTAGGTGGCTAGAGAGATTTCCCACATGGTTGCCACAAGTTGGGCTCACCCGTACAACATTCATGCTACAGCATCATAAGGTATACCAAGAGCCTCCCCACTGTAAATTACACTGACTCTATTGCCTATTCCCATGCTTTTGTACTAAAAAATTTCACAGCTGGTAGCACAACTCAGAAGAGCCCAACAAAGAAGAAAGACTGGCAAGGAAAACATATTGCTAAGGGCGTGTTTGTTGAAGAAGTTGTGACCAATGTCATAACAAAGGCACTTATGCCCAAAAAGTTGACAGGTGGAGAGAGGCCAATGGGGCCACATGAGTTGCGGCTTCACCTCTACTCAATGTGAAGCTCGAAGGGAAGCATGAGGTAGAAGAAACATCCACCATAATTGTGGATTTTCAAGACCATATATTGGTAGCAAAGAAATTGGTTAGCACCTTCAATGAGAGGATTCATGAGAAGAAAGAGTAGCTGCAGAGAATGAATGTAGATTTAGAGGCAGCAAAGGTAGACAAGCACAGATAGGAAGGTCTCTCAGATGGCGTAGTTGTATTTCACAAGAAGCTAGTAGATTCTCAGTGCCAATTGGAAGCAATAGATGCAGTAGGTGAAATTGTAAACACGAAGAAAATCATTAAACTCCATGCTGAAATTAAAACTATAAAGGAAGTTTTATAGCTCTTGGGAGCTTCAGAGTTGCGTGACTATGAGAAGCATGCGACAACTTTCTAGGTAGAGAGGGATAGGGTGCAAGAATTTCTTGAGCAAGATGTCCGTAGGCTAGATTTCTGCAAAGACATACTTAAAAAGATGGGGCAAAATCATGTACACACAATTAATCCATTTTCCCCGTCTGATAGACATTTGTGCATCATGTGGCTTGGTATTTCTTGATAGGGTGTTTGTATACTCCAATGCAAATACCCCCTACCATCTCTTATGCTTTGTACATTTGTGTGGAAGTTGAGATGTGTGCATTCACAATGGATGCAATCAAGTAACTGTCGATGCTGCACGATGAATGTGCCCACCCGTAATTTCCAAGAAATCTCTATTGATTGGTATGTTCATTTGCAAACCTGGCTTGCTTTAAAAGGTAGTAGAGTGACATAGAAATCACCTTTTGACAAGTAGAAACCACCCATGGAGAGTAGAAACCACCCATGGTGAGTAGAAACCATTATGGCATTGGTGGAATCCACCTTGGAACTGCTAGAAATGATCCTCGGGATGAGAAACCATACTCTTGGGATAAGTAGAAAGCACCAGCATACTTGCTAGAAACCACAATTTCCTACACTATAAAGCAATGAGGGATAGGGTAAAAACCAGTGACCTGATAGAAACTAGTCTAGGAACCATAACAGGATATTTTTTCTCGAGGGGTGCACCTACAAGAAACTATTCATATAACATGCATTCACTCAAGGTAATAAAATGGCCCTTTTTTCTTTAAAAACTTATGTATTTTTCTCTAAAATCAATCAAACCCCCCTCTGTCAATAGAATCCTGTTAAATTTAAAAACTTTGTTAAATTAGAAAACCCGTTCATTTGAACTCGTGTGGTAACTTATATGTCTAAGAGGTGAACCCCCTTGCACATTGTTTCTACCACTATAATGGTAGAAACCAATAGAATGCACCTGGAATTGGTGGAGGGAGCACCTAGTGAGATAAAACTCACCTTATAATTGGTAGAAACCACCCATGGAGTGGTAGAAACCATTCTGACACTGTTGGGACACACATTAGACCTGCTAGAAATGATACTTGGAATGATAAACCATAAGTAGAAAGCACTACTAGACCTACTAGAAACCATAATTGCTTGCACTATAAAGTAGTGAAGGAAAGGGTAAAAACCAATGACCTGGTAGAAACTAGTCTAGGAACCATACTAGGACATTGTTTCTACCAATGTAATTGTAGGCACCGATATAAACCATTTTGGACATTTTAGAAACCTAACTGGTGGAAGAAACCATTATGAACTACTTGAAAGCAAATGAAAAGTGGTAGAAATTAGGTAGATATCACCTTAAGATTGGTAGAAACCTCAAGTAAACTGGCCAATAAGAAAGTAGGAATGTTTAAAGTTTCCTTGGAGTGGTAGAAACCATACGCCTGAAATGGGTAGAAAGCCCAAAGAGACCTGTTAGAAACCATAATTGGTTGCACTTTAAAATAGTAAAGGGAATGGTAAAAACCTTTGACTTGGTAGAAACCTATGGAAACTAGTAAAACGTAGTTGGGTTTTAAGATTTCTCATTGGGTACCTCAATCTTGGGCGGTGGACACCACCAATACAAAGTTTGAAACCACAAATACAATGGTGGAAACATGTGGAAACTGGTCAAAAGCAGCTGGGTTTTAAGATTTCTTGGTGGGCACATGTCATAATAATCAATATCTAATTCTCCTAAATGATTTTCTCATATTAAACTAATCAGTGTCTTGAATGTGTAAGTTGCTATTGAACCCTCTTGTGACATGGAATTGTGAAAAACTACTATCGGCGACTCGCAAAGCTTTGAAAGGTACTGCGCTAGGGCCGCATCCCTTCCACGATACTCTCGAGTCCATCGCTGAAGGAAGTCATCCTTGTCAGCAATCCAAGACTGCACATATCATGTCAGAAGTGACACAAAGAGAGAGAGAGAGAGAGAGAGAGAGAGAGAGAGAGAGAGAGAGAGAGAGAGAGTTACCATGAAGTTCTCATCCTGCAGAAAGAGGTTTTCTTGCCACAGGTCTACAAATGTAGTTGACCCCTGACCTGAATGGTTAAACCAATCCTCCACTTCTTTGTTACTTGTTGATGGTCTTAGGCTTTGTCTTATTGCTTGGAAGGTGGCTTCATCAGGTAGTGTCTCCTTGTATTTTTCAGCTTTCTCAAAGCATCTTCGGAGGCATTCCATTGGATTGTTGGATGTTTCCATTGCCTCATCATCACTACTATCCTCTGAAACAAATCCACTCCTCTCCTCTTGGACTCTGGAAATAATAGCCAGGGAGAAATCCTCCCTTAAATAAAAGATGCTTTGCACATCATGTAAGAAGATATAGGTCCTGTCTCCAATCCTGAAGTCAGGCACAACAGGCAACATCATCTGAGCATGCTTCTCAGTGAAGTTACTGACATCCAATGGAAGTTTGATTTCTGTGGTTTTCACAGAGAGCATCTTACTTCTTTGTACTTCAATTGCCTCAACCTCAAGGTCGACTGTATCTTCAACCTCCTCGAATCCTTGTATATGAGTTGTCTCCTCGCATTCTTCATCTGGTGCTGCATCCTGCTCCTCTAACACCTCATCAGGATTCTGCATGAGGAATCCAAAAAGGCTGTTCAGGTAAATCATAAAGCCAAAGGCTTCCTGAATGAGTTTCCATTATTTTTGGTGCAAAGGGCAGGCTGAATGTCGGCAAGAAGGTGGTAATTCCCTATACTTCTTCAGTCCCTGTCCCTTTCCACCACAGTCATTTAAATGCACAAGAGTCATAGTGGGCAGAACAACCCTCCCTACGTGCACCATCACTTCAAACTTATCTCTGTAGGACTGCAAGAAATTACTGTGCTGAGCTAACAGGCCTTCAATGTCAAACTTTGGGTTAAACATAGAATGAACTAGATCAAACTTGTCCCCAGCACCACAAGATGCTGCAAAATCAAACAGCCTCTCATCAGTTGCAGCGGGGTCTTCCAGAGAAGACACATCCTCTTTGGCTTTACCTTTAGTTGCACAGGGACTACTTTCTGGCACATTTGCATCATCTGAGAAGTCTATATTCCTCTTTCTTGTATTTTTCTTGACAAGTACTGTACAGGGTGAGGGAGCCTTGTAGGGTGAGGGATCCTCTTGGCCTGGTGACCTCTCTGATTGATCTTCACCAATTGACTCTTCTTCAGATATGTCCTGACAAAAGTCAACAGTTCTTTTGGCAGAAACATTAAGCAACTGAGCCTGCAAAGGTTGAAATCCTGGCACAAGCTCTGGGTCTGGTTTCAGCCTCTTCTGCCTACTGGACCTTAATCCTATTCATCAGGAAACATGACAAGTCTCACTCTCTCTCTCTCTCTCTCTCTCCATATATATATATATATATATATATATATATATATATATATATATATATATATATATATATATATATAGATAGATATATCTCTGTCTCTCTCCAAAGCACAAACAAAAACACACATAGTCTCTCTCTCTCTCTCTCTCTCTCTCTCTTTCTCTCTCTCTCTCTCTCTCTCTCTCTCTCTCTCTCTCTCTCTCTCTCTCTCTCTCTCTCTCTCTCTCTCTGTATGTGTCTCTTTGTACTAAAGGCGCACAAGGACGACAACATACTTTTTGCAACTCTCTATGCGCGCCTTAAGTACAATTGAGAGAGAGAGAGAGAGAGAGAGAGAGAGAGAGAGAGAGAGAGAGAGAGAGAGAGAGAGAGAGAGTCATAACTATACTATAGGCGCGCGGAGAGAGCTGCAGCTAGTGTTTGGTTGGCTCTACGCGCCATTAGTAACGAGGACAGAGAGGGGAGGGAGAGAGAGAGAGTGTGTATGTCTGTGTGTGTGTGTGTGTCTATGTGTATGTGTGTGTGTGTGTGTGTGTGTGTGTGTGTGTCTGTCTATGGAAGTATGTGTTGAGGTGTGTGTGTGTTGAACAACAGTATGGGTTTTTCTTTGTTTACACACACACACACACACACACACAATTTGTACCAACTGTTGGAAATACAGAGAGAAAGAGTGAGAGATCACCTTTTGTTGGTGGGGTTTGCAGAAACTCCAAGGGAGGTGTCTCCTCCATTGCTTTTTGTCTGTCAAACTGACTCTGTCTCTCTCCCTCTCTCTCTCTGAGAGTAAGGAGTCCCTCTCTCTATCTCTCTCTCAATTTGTCTCTCTCTCTCTCTCCTTCTCTCTTTCTATGGTTCTCTCTCTCTCTGTCTCTCTATCACTCTCTGGCAGTAATGAGGCTCTCTCTCTCTCTCTCTCTCTCTCTCTCTCTCTCTCTCTCTCTCTCTCTCTCTCTCTCTCTCTCTCTCTCTCTCTCTCTCTCTCTCTCTTTCTATTGTTCTCTCTCTTTCTCTCTCTCAAAATCACACTTATAACGGATACACACGGCGACGCCCCACGTGTTACTATAAAATAGAGTATAATTGCATGTTGTCGCACGTGCGGTCATTATTGAAACCGTATACTTTTGTACGTCATATATAGAGGTCATGAGAGAGAAAAACCACACCTCGTGAAAGAGAGAGAGAGAGAGAGAGAGAGAGAGAAAGAGCCGTCGTCTACGTCTCCGACAGCAAGCCAACCCATCTTAGACATAACGAAGGTCTGCGTCCTCAAGAGGTTTGGCCCTCTCGCTCTCTCCCTCTGCTTCTGAAATTTCCCTCTGCCTTTGCCTCTATCTCTCTCTCTCTCTGTTTCTGTCACAGTATATTGCATATCTAGCTCTGTCTTAACAAACAACACACACATACAGTCACAAACACAACACACACACACACACACACACTCACAAACACACAGACACACAAATAAAACATACACACACACACATAGACACACACACACACACACACACAGAAACAGACAAATATAACATACACACAAACACACAGAGACACAAATATAACATACACACACACAGACACACATACAGAGACACACACATACTCACAAACACACACACACAAATATAACTTAACACACACACACACACAGAGCTCTCTCTCTCTCTCTCTCTCTCTCTCTCTCTCTCTCTCTCTCTCTCTCTCTCTCTCTCTACTAAAGGCGCGCGTAGAGAGGCATAACCGGTGTGCATGTCTCTATGCACGCCGTTAGTACTGTGCATCGACCAGTGTATGTGTGAGTGTTATAGGGAGAGGATGTAAGGCGGGGGAAAGAGAGAGAGAGAGTGAGTCTTTCTTTTACCTTATACTAACAGCGCGCCGAGGTGTTTTTTGAGGTCAAAACATGCTCCACGCGCGCCTTTAGTAATGGGAGTCTCTCACTCTCTCTCTCTATTTAAATATGCTAAGCTATAGAAAGGAGAGGGAGAGGGAGAGAGAGAGAGAGAGAGAGAGAGAGAGAGAGAGAGAGAGAGAGAGAGAGAGAGAGAGAGAGAGAGAGAGAGAAAGAGAGAGAGAGAGAGAGAGAGAGACTCCTCTTTTTGTATACAGTGAAATGGCTAGAACAAAAGCCATTGCAAGGGGCAGGCAAGGGACGAGGATTAGCAGCTAAGGCAAGTAGCAGATTTGCAACCCCAAAGAAAATACCTGGAAAACCCAATAAAATTCTGAAAGGTCCAAGGGTGAAGAAGTTACAAACCTGCATGGGACTTTTCAGAGAAATCAGAAAGGCACAGAAATGTGTAGATTTATGCATACCAAAGCTGCCCTTTCAGAGGATGGTGAGGTCCATATGTGAAGAAGCTACCTGGGGCACCAAAAGGTGGAAGGTGGTGGCATTAATGGCTCTACAAGAACCAGCAGAGGACTTCCTACTGGAGTACTTCAGTGACATCACCATTGTTGCAGCCCATGCCCACAGGGTTACTATAATGGACAAAGATAGTGAGACACTGAAAAGAATAAGGTGGAGGTATGACAAACTACTGGTCCCCAATGTCTGCAGGGATAAGAAAATGAGGGAAATTTTGTTATACCCCCCTGAGCTAGTGCCACAACTCACAGTTGTAGATGTCACACATGATGTGAATACAAGGGCAAGGGCAGAGACTATTGCTCGCCAAACAGAGGACATGAGGGAAGCAGAGCTTAAGGAGAAAGCAAAAGTAGCAGTGGAGTCCCAGAGGCAAACAGAATGCAATGTGACCCTGTCCATAGAGGCAAGCAATCAAGAAACTCTACTTTCAATGAAGGATGGTTTGCTTGCAGAGATACCATTTGTAGATGGAGCCAGAAAGCTAGCTCTGGAAAAAGTGGACATTAATTTATTGCAGAATCCAAATGCTCAGATTTTAGACACAATTATCTATGCTTGTTTTAAGTAAGTGTTACTATCTTGCTAGCTTTGAAAACTCAGATAATAGGTTTGCTAACTCAGGTAAACTCTCTGCAACCTGATCAAAAGTCAACTCCCATTGTACACCCACACAGAGGTGTTTCTTCTTGATCCACAAATGTCACTGATTATTAGACAAAAGAACAGTCCATCTGGGACCTTTGAGAGTTGGTTTCTCCACTGTGCTATGCTGGAAGTTACTGTCATCATCTTTCCATATGAGAACAACCATCACTGGAGTCTCATATGCCTTGATGTTGACCAACCAGCAGTGTGGGTGTTCAATTCAATAAAAGGAACCCACCCTGAAATTAGGTTGTAAGTGTTTTGTATCAGAAAGTGTTTCTTATAGATATCCATGTAAATTTGAAGCCTCATGCTAACATCTTGACACTGCTTTGTGCAGTTGTATAAAGAGGTTGTTGCTTGCCTATGGCAAGCTATGTGGAAGGTATGAACTATACAAGGCCCCAATCAAAGATGTACCTGTCCCAAATCAAACCGATGGAAATTCTTGCGGCTGGAGATGTCTTCTCCATGCAGAATATGTCCTGCAAAGCTACTTTGCATTAAAACCTTTCATGACTAAGGTAACCATTTGGCAATGCATTCAGTCAGTTTTGGTTTAGTTTATAAAAGAATTCTCACCATGTGGTCTTTCAATTTTGCAGAGTGCTTTAAAAAACTACACATATGATTATTTGCAAAGATACCGGGTAAGTTTAATACAATACCTGCTTACTATGTCTAGCCCCAGAGAGCTTGAAGATAGCGGCTTGGATAACCACACTATTGATATGACAATACATGACGTGCCACCACGACAAACCCCTGCATCCGATACAGTGGAATCAAAACGGGCCGAGGGGGTCATATCAGCAGAAGATGAAAGAGCCGAGGATGAGGAAAGGTCAAATGAGCATATGGAAGGTGCTAGTGTACAACCAGAGGAGACAATGAAAGAGCCAAGTCAGCCAGTGGAGGAGCCAAAAGAGCCTATGGATGAAACCCAAGATGAGGAAAGCAGGCCTATAGATGAGCAAAAGGATATGGATGAGGAAAGCAGGCCTAAGGATGAGCAAACTGATATGGATCAGGCAAGGATGTATGAGGCAAGCCGGTCAACCGAGGGAGAGGAAAAGACCTTGGAGGAAACCTTGAATGAGGCAGAAAGAGCCATGGGGGAGACCCCTGATGAAGATGTGAATGATGACTATGAAGATGTGAATGATGAAGCTAAAGCAGAGGAGAGCAACAACGACATCAACACTACAGAGACCCAGTATGGACCCTTGCTACCTGTAGATACGGTTGTTCCGGTAATGTCTATTCAAGTATGGCAAAATATGTTCAGCTTCTAACTACTTATATGTACTTGTCAACTTTTACAGAGGTTGATTATCTTGGACGTCAATGGATTGCTGCTGATGCGCGTGCCTCTTGGTGACACAGAACCCTTTGAGGATTTGCAAACGTTTCGGATGGGAACTTGTCGAGTCGTGGTTCATCCAGGAACCAAGGAATTTATTCAGTTTCTCCTTCCGCGCTTCAGAGTTTCCATATGGTCTTCAATGCAAAGGCAAAACTTGTCGCCACTAGTTACAATAGTTTGCAGTGTATGCGGCGCTCACACGTCAGATTTTGCCCTTTTGTATGATCAAAGAAAATGCGTTACCGTTGAGGGCCACTACCACCCTAAAAAACCACACTTACCTCTTTTGTACAAACCGTTTAGCCAAATCGGTGTACCCTTTGATGCAACTAATACACTACTGATTGATGATACTCCTGAAAAGGGAGAACTAAATCCGTCGGGAACAACTATCTCACCACCTTCTTTCGAGGGGCATTCCTTCGATTTTTACCTTGAAGACATTCTGATTCCATACTTACAGAAATTGTATCTCAGTCCATTGTTCACGGACGAGTTTGTACTTTCTAATGAATTAAGATGACTCTTCTATCATGTCTTTGTCTTGTCTAACATTGAGAGAGAGAGAGAGAGAGAGAGAGAGAGAGAGAGAGAGAGAGAGAGAGATTTGACATGGTAAAGAAATGTATTTCAAGCACACTTTTTCACAGGGCACAATTGACAAATGAGCTTAATAAACTTCATGTATTGAAAGTCATTTGTATACACTTGGGTTCACAAGAATATCTGTTACATTGACACTACTTCAACCCGACCATCCAACTCTTTGCACAAAATATCTTTTTCCCTTCGCCGCATCACCTTACGGCCAGCTAGGAAAAAGGAAAAATCTGATAGGTCCCTGTCCATTGACTCTTCAATTATGTCATGCCGCAAATGCTGAAGACTGCATAGCTCCCTTATTGTAACCACCAACAGTAGGCCATGCTCTTTATCAATCACTTCCACATCCACAGCAGGATTATCTTCCAAACCTGCAGAAACCTGGTCCATAGGAATGTACTTACCATTGAGCATTTGTGATCGCATATACCAAAACGAGAGTAACAGTGATTGGCTTGCAATCATGTACTTGACAAATAGAGTATCAAGCGCGACCTCGCACCGTAAACCAATCTCTTCCTTTACATACCATCCTCTGTCAAGAAGTTTGTCACAGGATGACTGCTGAAATGACTTGCACATGAACATAGTTTTCGTAACACGGATGTTGTAGCTATGAAACAACTCTATGAAGAGTGCAACAGGACAAAAGTTTGCAATTCTAACCAGTTTGGTGGGAATAGATCTACGTAGAGACCTCTGTATATCCTTGTAGAGCTTACTTCGCATTGCCTCCACCATTGTTTCTTCGGGAACTGGCCAGTCCACAGTGTTCCAATCGGTTGGTAGAGGCACTTTCACCAACATGCCATTCTTATTCCCTGAGCTAAGTTGGTAGAAGTGGTCATAAAAAAATATTCCCTCATCAGCCAGGCTTTTGCTACTCCTCCCTGAATACTGTAGAGAACCAATGTGGGCATGAACAACATGGAAGAGGCCTATTATGCACTCCACAGGCTCCCATTGCTCATAAGAAGAGGGATAAACATCTGCAATATATATAAGAATAGTTAAACTAAGAGTATCAATAAGTAAAAAATGACAAATCTAATGTAATTGAGCTGTGAAGAATGGAGACATTGCTCATAAGAAGCGGGAGAAACATTGCAAAATATATAAGAAAAGTTATAATGAGAGTATCAGTAAGTTCACATGTCAAGAGTACTTACAATTGCAACGTGGTTGATGTATATCTGATACATTTCCACCGTTTTCTATCACCTCTGGATGGGTAAACACATGTTGAACAAGAACTTCCTTTACAGATCTTTTGCCGATTTCAACTTTGAAATCCAACACTCTGGCCTTCCATGCTGAGCGGTAAACGTTGATACCACTAGACCTCTTGGGTCTTCTTGGTTGCATGAGGACCCATGAACCTTTGTTTATCCTTTGTCCAACCCATTGGTTCTCTGCACTTATTGAAGTTGATATTGTAATTGAGGATATGCTACTACTTGGCCTTCTAGGCAAACTGCAACTGTTGGTTGTTGGTGTGAGAGACAGTAAACACCTGGAGCTGCTTGGGCGAGAAGACGTGGAAGCCATAGCTCTCAGAGAAAAGCTTTAGTGGAGGGAGATTCACTTTGAAAGCATTCTAATGGAGGGAAAGTGTTTTAGAATTCCAATATCTTGTGTGGGCTTAATGGTCACCCTCCAGTACGTTAATGACCATAAGAGAATATCAGAAGTGGGACCACATGCAAGCACCTAAAAGCTCGGTAAAAGGAAGGAAATTACGATGCTACAATCCTAGATTCGTGAAAGTTTTATGCTATTTTCCTATTTTTTGATTCTTTCCACGTACTTTCCTACGTAACGTAGCCTTCATGCTCATTGGACGCGCTCTATTTTTCTCTCTCTTCATATGGCCCTCCAAATGACCTCTGAAATTTCCTAATGGGCCTTTTTGACCCTATCCGCCACAATAGGCCCATCCCTGCTCTTGTACACCTTGCTAGGATCATGCTCGTGTGATCCCCAAGGTGTACGTGGTGTGCCAATTGGTGAACTATCTACTGAAGAGAGTGGTGGACGCTCTCTTGGTGGTGTGGATGCATCGATAGGACCGCTACCACAACAACCACCACCTCCAGAACGACGCCTACCTCGTCTCAAGGATGAACCACCCGTTGGTGTAGGGGGCACATGAGTCCTATGCGCAGGGGTCACACTAGACTGAGGTGTGGGGCCGCTCGGTGTAGGGACCACACTAGTCCCGAGCGTAGGGTCGACTCCCGGGCGTAGGGTCGACTGGAGTAGGTTTAGAGGGACCTTATACCCAAAGGTGCTGTGCCATCGCGATCTGCTCTGGTGCGAACTGAGACAAAAATGAGCCCATCTGCTTGGGTGACATGCCGGCCGGAGTGACAGAAAAATTAAAACTAGGAGAGTATGGCTCATCGTCAATGAGCATGGCTAATCATACACAAATAGCACCCACAAAATACGTTAGTTTAGAGAAGGAATGCTTAATCAATACAAATAACAAATCAACAAAGCTGCAATTGAATGAATCTAAAGTGTATTGTAGACTATGACTATATATTAAGGTTCTTGAAGTCTGTGTGCACTTTGAAAGTCCGATTGCGTTTTTTGAACTATTTGCTGCTAGCTCTAACAGCCTCACATTCTCTAGCCAGGCCCAATCTCCGCACACCTTGGTTTAGAGGTGCACCGAGATTAGGACCATAGGGTAATAATCTCGTCTTTATGTAAAGAAAGAGGATGCAAGAGAGCTACACAAGACAAGCACAAAGCACACAGAGATGGAAAGCTTCTTCTTCTTCTCACAGAAAAGAGAGTACAAAATGACTAAGTGCTAAAGCTAAAAAGTAGCACATATGTACATGCGGTCACTAAGTGTGAACACGCTAGAAGCGTACTAGGCTGGCACTATAAGTGTAGTCCAGCTGTAGAATCACTGGCAGAGATCCTCCGTGTCGGTCACCTAACGCGCCAGTGAGTAAATGTCGTAAGCGGCCAAGACCCGTAGTGGATGCGAGCTCAAGATGTAGAGCTCGACATCTCAACACTTTATTGGTCAATGACTATATATTAAGGTTCTTGAAATCTATGTACACTTTTGAAGTCCGATTCTGCTAGCTCGGGCTCTAACAATCTCACATTCAACTATTTGCTGCCATCTCGAGCTCTAACAATCTCACATCCGAACCTAACTTATAATCTAACCTAACCTAACCTAATGTAAACTAACCTCTAACCTAAGCTAACTGAAGTCTGTTTGCATGTTTAGAAGTACATGAGTCATCTTCGAAGTCCTTTGCATTTTTTCTACTATTCATTTGCCGCTAGCTCTAACCTAACCTATAATCTCACCTAGCCTATAACCTAAACCTAACCTAACCTAAAATAACCTATAACCTAAACCTAACCTCTAGGCTAACTAACCAAAGCCCGTTTGTATTTTTTGAAGTATTAAACTAACATAACCTACAACCTAAACCTAACCTATAGGCTAACCTAACCGAAGTCCGTTTGCTCTAACCTAACCTATAACCTAAACCCAACCTATAACCTAACCTAATCGAAGTCCATTTGCATTTTTAAAAGTACGCAAGTCATCTTCGTTTGGCCGCTAATAGACGGATGTTGTGTTCGGACAGTTAAAACTTATGGTATGGTGTGTAAAGCCGCTTAGGTTAGACTGCTTCAAATTGGATTAGGATGGCAATTAGCCATTTCAATCCGCTTAGGGCTATCCACCTAGGGCTAACGTCTTAGGACTAGTGTTGGTTTAGCCGCTAATAGATGGCCGTATTTTGGAGTGTTAGGGTACGCTATGTAAAGTTGCCTAGTTTGGCCGCTCCAAATTGGATTAGTGTAGCTTTTTTCCATTTCAATCTGCTTAGGGTTCTATGTATTTTGGTTTGGCCGCTAATAGATGGTGCACCGTGTTAAGACGGTGCATTAGGGCATACTATGTAAAGTCGCTAAGGTAAAGCGCTCTAAAACATATTAGGGTATTGTTAAGCCATTTAGTTTGCTAAGGGTTATCGGTTTTAGATTAACGACTTTTGTTTTGGCCGCTAATTCATTACTATATTTAGAGCGTTAGGGTAGGCTATGTAAATCCGCTTAGGTTTGACAACTTTTGATTTGGTCACTCCAAATCCAATTAGTATTGTAGCGCTTGGCCATTTCAGTCTACTAATAGGGTTAGAGGGTTATGGTTTAGATCCTGGTAGATGGTCGTGTTTGGACATTTCACTGATAAGTGTTTAAATTAACATAAAAGTACATAAGTTCTAACTATCCGAACACAACGTCCATCTATAATCTAAACATGAGTTAACTTAACATATAACCTAACCTAACTTTTTACATACAACCTATAACCTATAACCTAACCTAACCTAACTTGTTGCCTAAACCTGACCTATAATCTAACCTATCCTATAACCTATAACTCTTTTAACTTAATTTAAACCTAATTACTTAGAACCTAACCTATAAGCTAACCTAACCTAACCTAACCTAACATGACTTAACGTATAACTTAACTTATAACTTAACATATAATCTATATATACCCTAACCTAACATGTAACCTAAACTAAACTTCATCAAGCGCATAATTTCAAAAACGACATAATTAAAAATAAAATTTCTTCAAAATAAGATTTTTTCATAAACCAAAACGAAATTTTTTCCTAATTCAAAACGAAATTTCAAAACACCAACCATAATTTCTTATACAGCATTGAAATTTTAAAGCATGAGATTTTCTTTTATCAATATACAAATTAATTTAAATAAGTTTAATATTAAAAGTTCAAGCACTCACATGCGGCCTATTTGAGCAAGGAAAGATGTTGTAAACGTCTTCGAACCTGTAAAAAATGCACACATACATACACCATGTTAAACCCTAAACCCTAAATCTACAAGTAAACTTGAAAACAATCTCACCTTAGTGCTATGGAGTAGTCCACGAGTAAAATTAGCACCTTCGACAACTTGTTTCGCACCAGATATGCAAGAGGTGAGGAGGAAGAGAGCAAGAAAAAGGTGCAAGAATAAGTGAAACGCATAAGGAAAGCCCGCGGGTTCGTTTTTTGTAGGTTCCAACGGTACAAAAATCGACACAGGCGTCGGAACAGATATCGGTAGATGTGTCAAAAAAGGTACCGGTACACGCATCGAAAATTTAAAAATGATTTTTTTTTTAAACTGCATCTCCCTCCATACTTACCTACACATATACCGACGCTCGCCATTGGCACCGGTAATTTGACGCCGGAATTTAAGTGACCTCTTGTAGTGTTTCTTTCAAGTGTATGATGGTGTTTCTGTATGATGGTGTTGCCAAACTTTTAAATGTTGGCATCCTCCTTCTGCATTCCTTGCTGGAGGGTTGCAACCTCTTCCTCCGAAGAGGCAATTGGTTATTGTAATGCCAATGTGTTATTGTTTGGCATTGGTGCATCTACCAATGCAAAGTATCACTTTCACCCGTAGACAACTGCTTGCAATAACCTTTCAGGTTTACCTCTCCTTTTCCAACATACTGAAGTGATGTGGAGAGGCATTGAACGTTAGATGGAAGTGCCTCACATGATTACATCTCCATCAACCCAAAGGTGAACATTAGTAAAACAAGGTGAGGGATCATGAGGGCCTGCCAATGGAAGGATTTGTGGAGGTGCTTTTAGGAAGTAGGAAGAGGGGAGCATTGGAATGTGTTTTTGGAGTTTATTGGGAGCAACAAGTAAATAATTGAGTGGTCTGACCAGAACGAGAAGTTAGTGCCTGTTGTTATGTTAGTGAAGGAATTTGTAGTCCAAATGTGATCCAAAGTTGAGTCGTAGATTGTTGTGGTTTGGGTTATATGTTGTGTCATGTTGTGTGTGGAGAGAAGGTTAGAAAGTGCAAGGTATTCAGGTGTTTGGTATTTAGCATTGATGTTGAAGTCATCGAGTAAAATGGTAGGGGTGTGTTGGAGGTGAGGTGTGAGTAGTGTGGTCAATGTTTGCAGGAGTAAGGGAAGTGGAGTTGAGGGTCTGCGGTACACTGTTATCAGGGTTATTGGTGGATTATGTGGTGTGCTGAGGAGTGCTGCAATGCATTCTAATTTCATTCATGGAAATGATGTTGTGGTGTTGTAGATGTATGTTTTTGTTTGATGTGAAGAGGGATACTCCCATGGGGCCATTTGTTTGAGTGTATGTGTAACCGTTTATGGCCATTGTGTTAGGATGTTGTAGTTTTGTTTCTTGGAGACAAAGAATGTGGGAGGCCATTAAGCTATTATCATAAATGAGGTTGTTGTAGTGTTTCTTTAGGGACACAATGTTTAGAGATTGTATTATCAAGTGATTTCCGGGCAAAGAGTGGAGGTCAAGCTGTGTAGGTTGCCAAGTGGCATGTGTTTTGAGGCGGTCTAACTCAGTTAGAACTATTTGGTCTACTTTAATATGGTTGGGAGTTAATTCTGCAAGGAGGTAAAGGTTGTTGGGATCTCTTACGCGAGAGAGGTCAGTGTACACAAGGCCGTGACTTCGAATGCTGGTTGGATCGAAAGCCAAGGTGTCTAGTGTCAAGCCTTGTGCACTGTGTATGGTTCTAGCAGCTGCAGGTTGAATTGGGAATTGTGTTCTAGTAATAGTGTTTGGGAAGTTCTTTCCTATTTAAAACTCACTTGTAATTTTTTGGATTGGTGTCCATTGTCTATCTATTGATGCAATGTATAGTTGTTGATTTTCATACCTAGTTCTTTGGCCTACTTTAGTGGTTTGAAAGTGAATCTAGATTGTTTGTGTCGTGGAGTTTTGTGTTATCGCTTTGAATATACCGTTGGCTCCATTGACTAGGCCATCTAGAATGTCAATATTTCTAGCACAAAGTTCTACAATTAGGCCTAGTTTTAAGTGAAGTTTTTTGTGAAGACCTGCTGTCAATTTTGGATCTATTGGTATTTGAAAATTTTTCTTGCAATTTTTTGCCCTTGTGTCTTGTGCTTCAATAAATAGTAGTGTCCCTATGGTAGTGTTGAAAATATGTTGGTTGTGTAGGTCTTTATCTTTGTTTGCATAGTAAAGGTGGGAGACGATGGTTGGATGAGGTAATGTGCGCATGTAATGTGTATTGAGGTACAAAATGTCTTTGTTGGTGTGTTTTGAAATGCGTATCCTGTTGAGTATGTCGATGAATGTCTTGTTAGTTTGTCTCATGGTGCTTGTTAACTCATAAGACTTTATGTGGTCATGCCAGAAAGAGGGTGAGATAGCTTCGAGCAACTGATGTTTCCTGGAGAAAATCCAAGAGTCGCGCACAGGACTCGCTTGGCAAAGATCCCCGCACAAGACAACATCAACACCACCAAATGGAAGGTCGTAGTTGTTTTTTATTGCACGCAGTCAAGAGTCTGCCATGGCGAAGACGCTGGTTCCAATCAAGGAAACTTCATCGAAAACGGCTAGTTGTAGGTCGCGATAAAGCAGTCGTAGTTCATTCAGTCTCTCAGGTGATAGGGAAGTGTTAGATGATGTGAGCAGTGGCAAGCGGAGGGCTGAGTGGATAGTGGTTCCACCGATGTTAAAGGCAGCCTTGCCCGTGTATGCCATTAGCAAAGCTTTTGTCAATGTTGGGTTGGAATGTGATCTGTGGTTATAGAAACGTAGAAGTCCTTGGACAATCAAAAGGAGGGTGAAAGTTTTCCCTGTGCCTGCGCCTCCAGTCAGGAAAATATGGATTGGTTCTGTAGGAAATACGTTTTCTTAGCATAATATCATCGAATATTACCCTTTGTTGTGTGTTAAGTAGTAGAATGCTCTTGTAATATATATCATTTGGCTGCAGTAGTATTTTTATGGCTAGTATGGTGTGTGTATGCAGCTGGTGGTGTTGGATATTTAGGTCTTGTGTGATGTCGACACGAATATGGGAGGAAATATTAGATAGTGTTGTAGATGTTGAAAGTGTATTGGTGGCTAGTGAGGCGGTGTTAATGTTGTCCTTTAGTATTGTGGTTTTGTTATATTTGGATTCGTTTGTATCGATGGTGGGTTTGTTTTGATTGTATACATCTTTCCATGTGAGTTCATCTATTAGATGTTGAGTTTCATTATTTATCCATGGTAGAAATAAAAGACATTGTTCTCTATAATAATTATCTGGGTTTTTTGCGGCATTATATTTGACATATCGTATAATCTTTGAATTGGTACGTTTTTTGTATGTGTTGTTTGTTGTATTGTATGTGGAGGCAAATTCTGCCAATGATATGGCATTGAGTTGGACAGGACGTGTACAGTATTTGTCTATGGTTGTCTCATAGAAGATGTTTGTGCTAGTCAGGTCTATGTTTTGTAGGAGGTGTTTTTGCTTGAGAAGCATTGTTCTCTCGTGGGGAGGGTTTGTGTTTATGAACATAAATTCTCGAGTTGCGCTGTAGAGAGGTTGGGAAAGTGCAATATATACTGCTTGTTGTGATCTTAATTGCTGTCTGTTTAGTATTGTGTTTCCTATTTTTCGAAGTCTATCGTATGTAGTTGCATTGTTTTCAATGCAAGAGTCAAATTGTTCTTTGATTTCTTTGATGAGTGTGTTATCAAATTTTGTTATATATGAGGTGCAATAGGTAGCTTCTCCGTGTGCATTTAAAATGTATTGTATATCTGAATTCGCATCTCATAGCTTTGAAATGGTTGGATTGAAGTTATTTATGTAAATATCTTTGATATTTCTTTTCAACAAAAGTGTTGGGTATGAGATTGTGGATGATATAGCTTCGATGTAATTGTCAAATCGAAGGTCCATAGACGGGAGCCACTGTTCGAATGTAATATTTGCTTTATAATCTAGTAGTAGCAAATTATCTTTGATTTGTTTGTGTTTCTTTCTTTTGTATTGGATATTGTTATCTGCAGAACGGCAGGGTTCTAAAATCATAGTAAAAGGCATTGGGTAGCGAGAAAAGTCAAGGCGGCATCCCTTGCGTTCTCTAAAGCAAGTCTTCCTATGCTTGTGTGTTTGAATTTCTTGTAAATCTACACGAAGGAGCATGGAGTCAATTGTTATGTACTTATCAATGAAATCCACAACATCTTCATTGGGATATTTCCCATAGATAGGAGCATTTTCTATCCATAGGAGCCCATGATCATGTTGGCCACCTCGGCTCTGAAACTCGGTTACAAAAAAGTAATCTTTGAGTTTTCCCAATATGGTTATATCCTTGGTTAGCAATTTCTTCATCCCGTTAAATCGGTTCAAGTAAAAGCGGGTTGTTGTTACAGGGTCGGCTCGTACCAAATCTCGTATGTGTGATGCTTCTGTCTGTGTGCTTGCACGCGTGATGGGGTTGAGCTTAGTAAGTGCTCTAATCAAGGGCTTCCAACTTTTCTCAGCTGCAGAAAATGTGATAAAGAATGTTGGTGGTCCAAGTTGTCTAATCATAGCGAAGGCGTTTTTTTATAGTTTCTCTTTGTAGTCAGGTGATGTTCGCAATGCCTCGAAGTCACGATATCCAAGTTGGGAAGACAAGACCTTCTCAATGTTAGTATCTCCAAGAACCTGTGCGGCCACTAGTGTATTGTGGTTTAGCTTGCCTTTGCGCATACGGATCCAAATGGATCCCATGATTTTTTGAGTCATGACTTTGACTCTTTTGAAAAAAAGATTCTCTAAATTTAGTGAGAACCTTCTATCACTATGCATAAGCTCCCATTGAACCGCGTGCTGATATTTATGCTTAGCAAGTGTATGGTATTTACGGGTCTCACCATAGAAAATAGTAGGGAAACTAAGTTCTTCACAGTGTTCATCTTTGAAAATACTCAAAGGATTATTTCCCTCGGTAGGAGCCACAAAGAAGATTTTGTCATTGTGATCTACTACTTGTTGCGATGACTCACTTCCATGGAGCATGACATGTGTAGCTAGATCATCTTCTTCTGGTGGTTGATTGTCGTCGGCAAAATCATCAGGTAAAGGATAATGAAGACTATGGAAATGGCTTACCCATTCGTTGTTCATAGAAATATTTTCGTTCTTGTATAAAGATGTTTGCAATAGTTGAGTAGTGGGTTTCATTGTAAGCAATGGTCGAACAACCCCGGAAAGGTAGCAATGATTGTACTGTAGAGGACGCTTAATACCCACTATTATTGAGGCTTCATCATGAATAAACCTTGGCAATATTTGTTGTGTTTTCCCCAAGGATGCCAAAACATTAACAACGCTACCTCGCAAGCCAAATTGACCATCGTATGTAAGCTCCCTAATTTTGGCGAAAGGTAGCCTAGGACTTACAAGGCGGCTTTCTAAATGATTTAGATTCTCTACTGTAGCCAAGGGGAGGTTAAATCCTATGGAATTCAATTGGGTGAGCAGTCACCATGTTGTTGCCTTCTACGACTGCATGAAGTGCAAACATAGTTTTCGTGCATCTCATTGTTTTTAGATCTTCCAAGTGTCGATCTACGTCCTTTTTGAGCTAATTGTGAAAAAAAACATTAAACGTCCACATTTATAACATCGATATATAGGAACATTGTTTGCTGTTTCTATGTACTGTTATATACCTTTGTTTGATGGGGAGGCTTGTTCAATGCTTATGCTAGACAGAGCTATGGGGTGTATTTTTTTTTTAAGTTTTTAAATTTTTGATGTTATTGCACCTATTTCTCGAACGGTTCCGTCACCTAAGGAAGCAAATTGCCTCGCGATCGATATATGGAGTTCATTTGGTTGCTAGAGAATCAAAGCTGTCAATGATTCTGTCTCATTTGTGTCCCAGGTACGAGGCTTGCGTTTATGTGGGGATCGGTTGTCCCCCAAGTAAAAAAATAGGTCACCACTTCTATCAACAATGATGATTTTGTGAAATGTTGCTAGGTCAACTCCACTATTGAATGTGGTGTTTTTGAGTGAAGTTATTGGCACACCGTAAATATAAACATCACATGCAATACTAAATCTCAAGGAGAAAACATGGATAATATCAAGTGCAATACTAACAGATGATGTATGACTATTTAATACTTGGGTCAAAATGGAGGAATGATGTTCATTGGAAGCCAAATGCGCTAAAGAAGGTGTGATGGTTGGTGTTTGCTCCAATGATACTCTTACTGCCTCTATCATAATGTTGGTGATTTTTTGTAATGACGAGCGCAACTTTATTATTTTATTGAGCACGAGGAAAACATTATTATTCCATGGGTGATCAGCAAGGAAAGCACTATCAATCTGATTTCGAATGAGCTGTTCCAAAGATGGATTATGGTTGGTTGAGAAAGCCATGTACATACAGTTTTTCCTCCCCTTATGCTATGCGGTGGAGGGGAGACAAGTAAATGAAACACGCACACTAAGAAAGAGAGAGAGAGAGAGAGAGAGAGAGAGAGAGAGAGAGATGGGAATTTACAAGATGAGCGATGGATGAAAGAAATATAATACAAAGGGTGTTCTTCAGCGTGGAGGTGATAGAGCTTCAATGTTGTAGAGGAGCACTATTTTGTCTCTTTGACAAAAGATGTGATGAGGCCTAATTTGTTGACGTGGCTAGTGCGAACAAGGGAGGCTAGTAGCTCATGTGCGTCTAGCACATCAGAAGCATATAATTCAACAAAGTTTGGCAAGGTGCAATACTTTGTCGACTATGCCACTTGTTAATAAAACATCAATTGGGGAAGCTTTGTTGGCCAAAATTTTTTCTTCAAGCTTGGGCACCAAAACAATAGTTGTAGATTTTGAGAAAATAGAGCAAAAGTCCAGTTTTTGTTGGTGGTGAAACTTAGTAGATTTGCATTGATCGTGAAAACACTCCACCAAAATTGAGTTCACATTCACAAAGTATAGTGTCCCAGCTACCTATGTATAGGCACTTGACGAGTTAGAGGTTTCTTGAGTTATTGCGATGAAACAGGAAAAGCAATATCAATACTTACTTCTTGATTGTGAGCAACATCAAGAATATGGGGCTTATATGGTTCCTCCACGGTGCTTGAGGCGAGGACTTGTGATGTGTGCTAGTATAGTAATAGCTTTCAATGTTGTAGAGGAGCACTACTTTGTCTCTTCCAAAAAAGATGTTCATTGATAGTGAATTTGCTAGTGCGAACAAGGGAGGCTAGTACCTCATGTGTGTTTAGCACATCAGAAGCATATAATTCAACAAAGTTTGCCAAGGTGCAATACTTTGTCGACTATGTCACTCGTTAACAAAACATCAATTGGGGAAGCTTTGTTGGCCAAAATTTTTCCTTCAAGCTTGGGCACCAAAACAATAGTTATAGATTATGAGCAAATAGAGCAAAATTCCAGGTCTTGTTGGTGGTGAAACTTAGTAGGTTTGCATTGATCGTGAAAACACTCCACCAAAATTGAGTTCACATTCACAAAGTATAGTGTGGCAGTTACCTATGTATAGGCACTTGACGAGTTAGAGGTTTCTTGAGTTATTTCAATGAAACAGGAAAAGCAAGATCAATACTTACTTCTTGATTGTGACCAACATCAAGAATATGGGGCTTATATGGTTCCTCCACGGTGCTTGAGGCGAGGACTTGTGATGTGTGCTAGTATAGTAATATCCAAGCTTAAGAGTGTATTGCTTCGACTTGTGAAGGAACCTATGTTTTGCGCAACAAACGTAGGATGCACATCAGAGCATGAAAAATAGCGTGGTAATCGTCTTTACGTGCATTCACGAAGCTAAGCTGTGATGGCAAGAGAGAGAAAATATTAGGAAGCTGCAAATCTATAGAAGGGTGAAGATAAGTAAGCCTTATAGTGGTACGGTCCTCAGCTGTTGGACGATCTACAACAACAAGATCATCTTGGGAAAGACTAGCTTTTGAAGTGTTAGCATGGCCCTGTATAACAACAAAAGCTATAGTTCCAAAGTGTATATGGGTGTCTTGTGTATGCAAGGACTATGTGTCATCCAGAAATTGATGCACTTTGCTCTCTGGGTAGAAACTAAGACTGACTTCAAAAGGCTTTGTCTTTTCTACAACCGTGGAAGCATTGAAAAATAGTACATAAAGAGATGTGCAAGCGTCTGACTTAGTTTGTGTTAATATCGTGCCGTTTCCAATTTAAAAAGTGTTGATTGAGGGCATGGGAAAAGGAGAAATGCCACTCCAAAATAGACAAAAATAGTGTAAAAATTTTGAAAAAATAGCGTAATTTTTTCTCTTGAAATATTGAGATGGGAATTTACAAGATCAGCATGGATGAAAACAATATAATACAAAGGGTGTTCTTCGGCATGGAGGTGATGGAGCTTCAATGTTGTAGAGGAGTACTACTTTGTCTCTTCGACAAAAGATGTGATGAGGCCTAATTTGTTGACAGTGAATTTCCCAGTGCGAACAAGGGAGGCTAATAGCTCACGTGAATCTAGCACATCAGAAGCATATAAGTCAACAAATTTTTTGTCAAGGTGCAATACTTTGTCGACTATGTCACCCGCTAAGGAAACATCAATTGGGGAAGCTTTGTTGGCCAAAATCTTTCCTTCAAGCTTGGGCACCAAAACAATAGTTGTAGATTTTGAGCAAACAGAGCAAAAGTGCACTTCTTGTTGGTGGTGAATCTTAGTAGATTTGCATTGACCGCAGAAACGTTCCACCAAAATTGAGTTCACATTCACAAAGTGCAGTGTGCCAGTTACCTACGTAGAGGCACCTGACGAGTTCGAGCTTTCTTGAGTTATTACGACGAAAAAGGAAAAGCAAGATCAATACTTACTTCTTGGTTGTGACCAACATCAAGAATATGGGCCTTATATGCTTCCTCCAAACGGTGCTTGAGACGAGGACTTTTGACATACGCTACGATAGTAATATCCAAGACTGAGAGTGTATTGCTTCGACCTGTGAAGGAACCTATGTTTTGTACAACAAACATAGGATGCACATCAGTCTCCAGAGCACGAAAAATAGCGTGGTAATCATCTTTACATGCATTGACGAAGCTAAGCTGTGATAGCAAGAGAGACAAAATATTAGAAAGGTGCAAATCTATAAGAGGGTGAACATAAGTAAGCCTTACAGTGGCACGGTCCTCAGCTGCTGCTGGCCCATCTGCAACAACAAGATCACCTTGGGAAAGACCAGCTTTTGAAGTGCTAGCATGGCCCTGTATAACAACAAAATCTATAGTTCCAAAGTGTGTACGGGTGCCTTGTGCATGCAAGGACTGTGCCTCATCCAAAAATTGACGCACTTTGCTCTCTAGGTAGAAACTAAGGCTGACTTCAAAAGGCTTTGTTTTTTCAACAACTGTGGAAGCATTGAAAAATAGTACATGAGGAGATGTGCAACCATCTGACTTAGTTTTTTTTTTTTACAGTTACATTCGCAATATGGACAAAGTCTCCTATCGTAAGGGTGTCAATGAATTGCTCAATAAATTGATCGCTAACAGCACAAGTGATGGTGTCAGTGTTGACTGTATCAACTAGGTCTGCCTTAAGGTAACGCATATACTTAGCGACTTCTGGGCTTTGTTTGTAGGTTCCATAACGGTTAAGTATGCACCCCTCGAATGCGAAACGAGGGCAAGTTTCAGTGATGTCAACGATGCGCAATAGAGGGATCTTAGTGTGAATATAAGGCACAAGAGAAGATGAACCAGTGGGAATTACATTCTCATGGCAACACTCAGTACCCATATGTGCTTCTAGTTTGGCACCCTTCGCAACGCTCTCTTTTTTTGCAACTACAGGTGGTGGTCCCCCCAGTAAAGGTTTGGCTGCCACAACAAAAAAAAAAACTCGTAAGGGTTGGATACAACAATAGAATATCTATGCGGCGCAAGCAAATCTTACTTAGTTCCATTGTCGCCTCGCATATCTTGAAAAGTGTACGTGCTATTACACCACTTTTCTCCACACGCTTGAGGGATTTGGGCCCAACGCCAAGAGAAGAAGAAACATCAACCTTAGGTAGGCTCGAAGCGCTCCTTGTGCGGAGTGGAGACACACAATCAAGAACGAGGGCACTATCGGGTCCCAAAAAAGATGCAGCTGTATCACGGTGCACTATCTTGTGTAACTCTGTAAAAACAAAAAGGAAAGTCACATTATTTCCGAGCATATATCAATCATTTTCTATAAGTTAGCAAGCTATTGAGTCACCATTTTCAAACTCCATCGAGTGAACATCACTAGATTCATCGCACATGGGTTCGACGTTGTCATCGTAGCCATCGTAATGTCCATCGAGTGGATTTCGCAAGGAAGAAGAGGCAGCCATGTTAAGAGAGGATGGTAAATAATGTTCACAGAATTATTACTTGATGTGTTCAAAAGAAGCAAAGGGTAAAGAACATGCTTTAGCTAAAGGATGAACAAGTTCATAGAAATAATACTTCACACAGTCACAAGCATCTTAGGATCAATAAGGGAGAGGAATGTTTTTGAACTAATTTTTGAAGCAGTAGGACCCCTTATATGCTACAAGCTCCCTTGACTTTCTCAACGGTTCACTATGTCTTAAAGCTAAGCTACTATCCCATCTATTAAATGGATTTGACACATAAATAGATTTGACACATTTAGACACATGCAACAAGTGACATCAAATTCAAAGGCATTAATGAACTAGTGGACAAGTGTGTGTTGGTGGTCTAGAGTTCCCACCATGCTCATGTGTTGAAAACCATAGACATGGCGAGTGAACGAGCCTAAATTTTTCTCTAGACAAACTCAGCGAAAAGAAATTTGTATGTTCGAGAAAATGATTTTTCCTGAGGACTTGGTGGGAAAACAATATTCTGAAAACCAGTGGTCGTTGTAAATAGTGTGTCATTTTAATAGTGTGCCGGTTTCGATTTCAAAAATGCCGCTCGAGGGCACAATAGTGTTTGGCAAAAGGGAGGAACGTTGCCCTAGAATAGAAAAAAAGTAGTGTTGAAATTTTGTAAAGCAACCTAATTTTTTGAAATTCCTCTCTAGTGTTCGGGGAAAATGTGGCGGTCTTAATATCGTGCCGTTTTCAATGTTAAAAGTGTCGATTGAGGGCATGGGAAAAGGAGAAATGCCGCCCCAAAATAGACAAAAATAGTGTTAAAATTTTAAAAAATAGCCTAATTTTCTAAAGTTTCCTCTTGAAATATGTTCGTACCATAGCCTCAACATTGTTGAGCAGTATTCGGGGAAAATGTGCCTCGGCTTAACACCATACCATTTTGAATGTCTAAAATGCCGAGAATTTTTAAAAACCAGGCTAATTTTTTGATGGCTTTTTGCACTGTTTTTCTCTCTTTTGGGGTTGAGAGCATTTTCAAAATTGAATACGGTATGCTATTAGGTCGAGGCACATTTCTCCCCGACAAAATTTTTTGAGAGGAAATTTTGGAAAATTAGGTACTTTTTTGCGTTTTTACACTTTTTTTTCTCTCTTTTGAGGTTGACAATATTTTCAAAATAAAAAACGGCATCGTATTCAGTCCGGACACATTTTCCCGTATCACTACCTGCAGCGAAACACTTTCTCTCTTTCGAGGTTCACAGCATTTTCGAAATCGAAAACGGTATGCAATGTTTTGAAACATGCAAAATGCCTTTCCTTATTTTTACCAAGAGGAAAATTTAGAAAATTAGCTTACTTTTTTACGTTTTTGCACTATGTTTCTCTATTTTGGGGCACAATTTCTCCTTTTCCCCTTGCGCTCAACCGACATTTTGGAAATTGAAGAGATTGACAGCATTTTCAAAATAAAAAACGGCATGCAATGTTTAGGAAAAAATGTTTTCTCAAACATACAAAATGTCTTTCCTTATTTTTGCCAAGACGAAAACTTAGAAAATTAGGTTACTTTTTTAGCTTTTTACACTATTTTTCTCTATTTTGGGGCGGAGTTTCTCCTTTTTGCCTTGCGCTCAATAGGCATTTTGAAAATTGAAGATGGCAGGATATTAAGCTATGACACATTTTCCCAGGATACTGACAGCATGTTATTAAATCGAGAGAAACGAGACCATCCCTATTATTTTTTAATATTGGAAATGATGGCGACATAATCCATTTCACCTTGAGTTGTGTACTTCACCACGAGCCACTGACACAAAGAGCTTTCAAAGGCCTAAGCCTTAAATAGGCTACAAGCATAATACGTATTCTCTTAAGGCTCTGAGATTGACAGCCTCCTCAAAATCGAAAACGCCATGGTGAGATAACACCTCTGCACTCGTACTCACCACCTCCCTCGCCCTCCGCAACCGCGCAAAGACCACCTCGTGCAGTGCCTTGAGACTATCAAAGCTTCGCCGGCTACAGTGGACTGCCTTTAAGGCACGCGGGTGATGGAAACCGGGACTGCCTTTAAGGATCTACAAAGGGCACGTGGGTGATGGAAACCGGCCGTGGCAGGTGGCAGCCCCTGGGCGCTCCTCGCACACAATGAACTCCTGTCCTGAAGGCGACCCCTTGACGAACTTGACCTCCTCGTGCAGTGGAATTGTGCTTGGACTACCTTCGACGCAGTCGCCGCCTGTAAGCCTTTAAGGCTCTGCAAAGCCTCACACCTCTCCAATGTCCACGTGGACGCCATACAGTGAAGGACGCCCAAACGGGCCCAACACTAAGGCCAATGCTTTAGCAGGCCAAAAATGATGGCTAGTATTGTAAAATTTCCGGTTCAAATTTCTCTTGGAGGGATTTTTGTGTTGGAATTAGGGTTGCAGAGAAACACACACAGCTTGGAGAAGACGAAGGAAGCTCAAGGCACACAATAGAGAGAGTGTTACTTAGTGTGCAATGGAAAGATAGTTAGCCCTAGAGTGATGGGCGTATATACAATGCACGGGGGAAAAAACCTCCTAAAGAGGGAAAAAATGCCCCGGCGGTCCTAGTGTGTTCACACACATCACTACCACATGTATATGGTAACAAATCCCCCCTGGAGTGATGCGGTGAACGAGAGCTGGCACATGAGTAAAGGGAAGTGCCATGCCCTGAGGACAGGATCAGTCCACAAAGGGGAGTAAGCCCAAAGCTTTGCGGAAAGCTTCAAGCTTCTCACGAGACAATGCCTTTGTGAAAAGATCTGCAAGGTTGTCCTGTGTTGGCACATAAGCCAAGCTGATCTCTCCTGCTGAGAGCCTCTCCCTGACATAGTGGTAATGCACCTCAATGTGCTTTGTGCGAGCATGAAAAACTGGGTTCCTCGCAACTGCCAATGCGCTCTGACTGTCAGTGTAGATAGTGTTGGCAGTGTCCTGTCCAACACCCAAGTCAGCCATAAGGCGTCTGAGCCATACACACTCAACCGTAGCTGTGAAGACTGCCCTGTACTCAGCCTCACAACTCGAAGTGGCCACAGTAGGTTGCTTCTTGCTCAACCATGATATACATGAACTGCCAAGCATGAAACAAAAACCACTTGTGGACACTCGCGTGTCAAAACAACCAGCCCAATCTGAGTCCGAAAAAGCATGTAAGTCTGGCGGCAATGATCCCCCCTTGGGATAAAACAAGCCAAGATGTAAAGTGCCACTAAGGTAGCGGAAAATCCTCTTGACAGCCTGCCAATGCTTAGACCCTGGGCTATGCATAAATCTGCTGACCTGCGAGACTGCAAACTGAATATCTGGCCTCGTGTTGCATACATAAATGAGGCAGCCAACAGCAGTTTGGTAAAGAGTGACATCAGCAGGATCGCCAGCATCATGTAGACTCAACTTCAAACCTGTTTCCATGGGAGTGGCAATAGGTTTGCAATCCTCAAGTCCAAACTTACATAGCAATGTCTCTATGTAACTTTTCTGACACAAGGCAATACCACCATCACACTGCTTAAACTGTATACCCAAGTAATGATGCAACAGCCCCAAATCTTTCATCTTAAAAGTAGCATTCAAATCAGCCTTAAATTCAGCAATATGTCTCTCATTTGGTCCAGTGATCAGCAAATCATCAACATAAAGAACCACAATGAGAAATACATCATCCTCACACTTTACATACAATGTGCTTTCTGTTGGACTGTTACGAAAGCCTCGTTTAACCAAATGAGTGTCAGCTTTCTCATACCAAGCACGAGGAGATTGCTTCAACCCATACAAAGCCTTCTTACATTTGCACACTTTGTCCTCTTGTCCTTTTATGACAAAACCGCGAGGCTGCGCTACATAAACTTCCTCAAATATGTCACCATTCAAGAAAGTAGTAACAATGTCTGATTGATGTACATCCCAACCAAAATGAGCTGCCAATGCACATAGAAAATGCACAGTAGTCATACGACAAGTGGGAGCAAAAGTCTCTTCATAATCTATGCCTTTTTGTTGTGCATAACCCTTTGCAACAAGTCGAGCCTTATGGCGATCGATCTCACCATCCGGCTTGCGTTTCAACTTGTAAACCCACTTCGTACCAATGGCCTTTTTGCCAGGAGGCAAATCACATAAAGTCCATGTGTCATTCTCTATAAGTGCATCATATTCTGATTTCATGGCAGCAATCCAATTTTTTGAATTCTGTGCTTCATCAAAAGACAGAGGCTCCTCAACATCATGTAAACTAGACACAGCCAAAGCATAACAATCTGATGCATAAGATGCATGGCGAGAGCCTGAACGAGTACGACTAGATAAAGGTGCATCCAATTTACTGTCACGCAAAGTGTGCACCAGCCATTTTGGCATACCTCTAGCCTGCTCATTTTCAGCCCTTTCCTCATCAAGTACATCATGTACATCTGCATCAGTAATAGGCTGTTCTAAAACATTTTCAGAAACCCCCATAGGTTGTACATTTGCCTCATTGGAACTTACATTCGTATTTCCACCACTGAAAAGAGGCAACAAAGTGTCATAAATGTCCTGTGAGCTTACATTACTGTCTCTAGTACATGACAGCAAGGGCTGAACAGAGTCTTCCACAAACACTACATCCCGTGAAACCAGAATACGTTTTGTTTGCGGATGATACAACCTGTAACCTTTGCTTTCAACACTATAACCAACAAAAATACATTTGACAGCCTTATCATCCAATTTTCTGTGCTGCACTTGTGGCACCAAAGCATATGCCAAACAGCCAAAAACACGCATGTGCTCAATAGAAGGTTTTCTATCATGCCATGCTTCATATGGAGTAATAGACTGCAAAGCTTTCGTAGGACACCTGTTAAGTACATAAGTGGCACACATGATGGCCTCAAGCCAAAAAGAATGCGGCAAAGCTTGACTTTTGACCATACATCGTGCCATTTCCGTTAGTGACCTGTTTTTCCTCTCAGCAACACCATTTTGCTGAGGTGTATAAGGCACTGTACATTGGTGTTTTATCCCACGACTAGCCAGAAATGCATTAAATTCATGAGACATATACTCCCCCCCTCGATCGGAACGGAGGGTGCCCATAGTACATTTTGAGACATTTTCAGCCATAGCCAAAAATTGTTTGAAGCACATAAAAACTTCGAACTTCGCTTTAAGAGGAAATACCCATGCATGCCTGGAGTAATCATCAATGAAAGTCACGAAGTACAGGTAATTGCCCAAGGACGGAGTTTGCATGGGCCCACAAACATCACTATGCACAAGCTGCAACCTGCATGTGGCCCTAACTGAACCATCCTTTGGAAACTTAGAATGCTGCATTTTACCCAGAATACAGCCTTCACAAACATGTTTGACAGGTGCTTCAAGAGGCGGCAAAGAAGCAACCATATCAGATTTCTGCAAACGCAGCAAACTGGCAAAATTCAGATGACCAAAACGTGCATGCCAAAGTTTTGCATCTGAAATAGCCCTTGAATCTGCAACAGCATTTGCAAAATTTTTTCCACACTTGTCATACAAAGTGAGCTTATACAGCCCACGGCACAAAAGCCCAGATGCAACAATTTCATCACCAAAACTGAGATCATGAACTGTACATCTGTCATCCACAAATTTGACTACAAGTCCAAGTCTAGCAAGTGCGGATACAGACAAGAGATTCTTCTTGATCCCAGGTACATAAAGTGCATCAACAAGTGTGAAGGAACTGCCATTAGCAGCAGTGAGCACAATCTTTCCAACTCCCTGAACTGGATAAGAGGCGTTGTTGGCACAAGTGACTGAATTCCCATGAGGGACAGACTCGAGAGAGGTAAACAATTCACGATGTGAGGTAATGTGCTTTGTAGCACCACTGTCGAAATACCACACATGTGAATCTGCAGCAACTGACAAGCATGCATCATGGATAGCAGGATTGTAAGTGCACTCTGCGCTAAAAGCCCATTCTGCATCAACATCAGCATCACAATCTCCTTTCACAGAAGACTCAACAATGGCTGCATTTGTAGTGGAACCAGCATTTGCAGTGGAACCACCCTCTTTCTTCTTAGCCTCTTTGGCCTTCAACTTAGGACACGACTTGATCAAGTGATCATTGGCTTTACAATAATGGCAACGCATCTTCTTTTTGCCCTTATCACCAGAATTGCCAGACGAAGTGTTGCCACCAGAAGCATTAGGAACAGAATTTTGGCCACTCACAGCAGAACCATAAGAAGTGGCTGCATTACTGCTACCACCCTTTCTTTGAGAAGCAATAAAAGCTTGTTCAACTGCACGCTGCCTAGTCCTGTTTTTTCTAGAAAGCGACTCTTGCAACAGCAATGTGCATAATGCATCAAACTTGACAACTTCAGGATTTCCTTGGGTCATCAGTTTCCAAGTACTAGCAAAAGTCTGGTAGGAATCTGGTAAGGCATCAAGAACAGTCTGCACAAGGGAACTATCCGAAATGACTTCACCTGCAGAAATGAGTTGCTCATTGATATCCTTGACACTAGCAAGGAAAGTGTCCATATCATCTTCCTCATGCATAATCTTCGACTCTAGCTCTTTACGCAGCAAAGCAATTTTAGCCTCATTGCGGCTTGCATAAATACCTGCTAGAATATCCCAAGCCTGTTTTGCAGATTTTGCTGAACGGATGTGAGGAATAATGGTGCGCTTCACAGAAAACGCAATCAATGCATGAGCCTGCGCATCCTTAACATCCCAACGAGCTTGTTCTACCGTAGGCAAAACAACTCTAACAGCTGCAATCCTTGCAGCAAGACTTGCAACATCCTCAACATCGCCTACATCTTCAGAACCAGGACGTACATCAATGCCCTGCACAATGTTCCAGACACCTTTTGACACAAGAACATGTTGCATCATATAAGCCCACATAGGGTAGTTGTCCCCATCCAACCTGTCCTCAGCAGCAAACATCTTGAACACATCTGTGTTGTTGTTGTCAGCCATGGTAAATGCTGCACCTGATGTGAAAACTGCCCGAAAATAGGAGAAATGGAGCGGGAACAACTTGTGCTATATAGCACGAACCGTAGAAGACTATAAGGCACCTGTTATGCAGAAAACGGCACTGACAGAAAATCTGCACAAAATGACAAAATAGCCTGTGCAGTACTGCCTGTAGTGGAAACGGAGGCCAAAATGAGCCCAAATCAAAATTCTGAGCAGACCACGCTCTTTGAGCTATCCCAAAATATTTGTCGACCAGCGAACGCTCGCCAAAGCTCACTGAAATCGGAGAAAGTGAGCAGGCGTGTGCTGGAGCAGCTGGCGACTAAGCCCGGGAGGACGTGACCTGCTCTGATACCAATTGTTGGAATTAGGGTTGCAGAGAAACACACACAGCTTGGAGAAGACGAAGGAAGCTCAAGGCACACAATAGAGAGAGTGTTACTTAGTGTGCAATGGAAAGATAGTTAGCCCTAGAGTGATGGGCGTATATACAATGCACGGGGGAAAATACCTCCTAAAGAGGGAAAAAATGCCCCAGCGGTCCTAGTGTGTTCACACACATCACTACCACATGTATATGGTAACATTTTGTATGTTTGTGAAAATGAATCTTCTCGAACACTGAAGGGAACTAAACTCCCACTAATTCTGTTAAAATTTTGTAGGTTTTCACGCTTTCAATATAAAATTTAGAGGTAAATTGACGCGACAGCTACAGAGCTATGCAGAGTTCTCTCTCTCTCTCTCTCTCTCTCTCTCTCTCTCTCTCTCTCTCTCTCTCTCTCTCTCTCTCTCTCTCTCTCTCTCTCACACACACACACACACACACACACACATAGGCATTCTATTGAAGCGCTGTGGACACCCGAACTAGCTATCGCGTACTCTGACTGCATTGGCATTCAAGCGCTGGACATGCAGAAGAAGGCTCTAAACGCAATCAAACTCGCGAGTCACGAGGAGTGAGGGGACAACGGCGGCAGCTATGGACAGACGCCTCTTTGAGATGATCTCTCTCTCTCTCTCTCTCTCTCTCTCTCTCTCTCTCTCTCTCTCTCTCTCAGGCAACCAATGCCCAATCGGTTTCGAGCGCCTGGTCATTGACTGCAGCTATTGGAGCACGCGTCACCTGTGGATAGCTACAGAAAACCGATCACGTGGAGCTCGCGAGTCGCAAGACCCTGGACAATTGCAACGTGCTCAAACTTGAAGCTTAGACGCACATGAAGACTTGCATATGAGGACAACTGCAACTACAAGAGTTACGTGCGAAACTTTTAGAGCTTTAAAAGCTTGTACTTCACTATGCTCCACGTGGAGACCATACGCAATAGCACGCCCAAGCCAACCCAGCACTAAGACCATTGCTTTCGCAGATCAAAAAAATATTGAAAAAGTGGACTTTTAATGAGTGTAATTTTTTTAAAAAAATTCAAAAATAATTTTTTTTGATATGCATATACGTTAGGGAAGACTTTTCAGCAAAAAATTAATGATTTTTTAAATTTAAAAAATCACTTTTTTGGCTCTTAGCTATGCACATTTTATATGATGTGTCCTTGGAAAGAGAAAAGAGGAAGTAGTTAATGTCACACCCCCTTTTCTCCTTTCACTTTCAAAAAGATAGTGATAGAAAGGAATGTATCTTACATAGGTCTTTGAAAAGGAATGTATCTTACATAGGCCTTTAAAAAAAGTTAGATAAGCCTACTAAACACTAGCTTCATGAATACCATTGCTCCCTTGAGCTTCCACAACATTAGCTTTAATCCCTTAAAATTAATAATTATTATATATACTTTGCAAGTTCCATGTTTTTTCTAATGAAGGTGATTGTTTTTTCTAATGAAGTTGATTTGGTCCCCATTTGTGGACCTATAAAGGTCCATGTGGACATAATCTGTCTAAATGATTGTGGCCTCATTGGTCTTGAAAAACTTAGTATTTGGTTTTCTCATCGCCTACCTTGGCCTTGTTACCCATCATGCCCCACTTATCCATTGTATATGGGTAAAATACGGCTTGATATTCAATTGCATTGTCATCAAAATATATATGACCATTATAGTCCATCGGTACTAAGTCCTTGAACTCCCTAAGTTAATCATCCACTTTAATGCAATAATGCTCTATCTTGGCTCCTTGCTCATTGTCAAACAAATGTTGCAATCACATTATCTTCCAAGGAATCCCAAACACTGAGTAAACTTATTCGAGCGATGAAAAAATCGAGCGAGCTAATGTGAGCCACTTTATCAAAACACACATAGCCAATAGTTCTTGTAACTCACTCATTTCTGTAAGTCGCTTATTTATTCATTTCAGAGACTAGATAAATTGGTCCTATACCTCCTAAAGATGGCTGGTAAATTTAATAATGGATATGCTAACCAAGAGGTAGGTGCTAGCAAGCTTGGCATTGGATAACTCTTGAGCTTGTTCTTTCTTGTGTTTTTTGCTAGCAAGTAAAAGAAACCTCGTAGCTTTTCCATTTCTAAAAGGAATTTTGTAAGTTGTGACAATCATTTTTCTCAAACATTGGTCTAACATTGCTGACATGGTGTTTGCAGGCCTTCCTGTCCATCAATGCTCGACCTTGTAAGCTACCCCCCCCCCCCCCCCCCCCCCCCCCCCCCCCCCCCCCCCCCCCCGCCGCCCTTACTTTTGCATTATATTTGAGTATTTTTCAACTCTTTTCTCATTGGGAAACCTTCTTAGCTAACTATAGTGAATATTTTAGGGTGCTACGAATTGAGACCATCACCTTTTTTTTTCTATCTGTTGATCACTATCACTATCCTTTTTGAGTTTTAATCAGCTTTAATGAGGAATCTACCAAGATCTCAAAATACAAAATTGAAGGTCGACCTGCAGGCAAGAAGTTTGTATTGCGTTGACTACTACATGCTTGTCTCCCCACCTTTCTTGAAAGGGAAAATTTTAATAAAATCCATTAAGCTTTTGTTCTCCACTTTTTCTAATCCCCCCCCCTCGCCCCCGGTCTCTTTCTCTCTCATCATGCATGCAATAAACAAAGACTCTAGAGTCTAAACCCTCTACTTGCATGCTAAAAACCTCCCTCTCTCTCTCTCTCTCAAAATTGTGAAGCACTTCTTTGGTGACTCTATGTTAATTCACATGATCTCGCTTGCACACAAAAAGACCGTGCTCCTTCTCAGCAAGTCTGTCCGCCACCACATCCACCCTTGGCCACCACTATCCTCAAGGGAAAATATTGTTGGGGGCAAGGGCTATAGCAAAACAAAATATTTGAGAAGCAACTCTCTCTCTCTCTCTCTCTCTCTCTCTCTCTCTCTCTCTCTCTCTCTCTCTCTCTCTCTCTTTCTCTCTCTCTCTCTCTCTCTCTCAACGGTGTGTGGCCTTAGTGGAGAGGTAGGATGATATTGTTGTTGTGTGTAGTGTTTTCCAAAAACATTTATAACAATCAATAGAAAAAAGGAGAGCATTGAAAATCTCCCAATTTTTAGTCTAAATTTTGGGTTTTTATCAGTTTTTACACTCAATCCTCAAAATTTAGCCAGTTTCCATCAAGGTGACCCTCCAAAACTAGCCAAGAATTTTCAATTTTTGTCCTTAAAAAATACACTAAAAATCGGTTTTCTATGAACATTGGTTATGCGTGTGTAACACGGTGAGGACTTGCTAGTCATGGGCTACTACTAGTGAAAGACGGGATAGAGAATCAAAATTGCTAATAATGAATTTTCATTGACAACAGATGTAGTCATTCCATCTCTCTCTCTCTCTCTCTCTCTCTCTCATTGTATAGTAAAAGAAATATCCCTCGAAGGGTATGCTCAACCGTTTCAAGCTTGAAGGGAAGCAAAAGAAAGCTATGCACAGCAAGTACTTGGAGGAGAAATAACAACATGAATGATGGTCCAAGGAGGAAGAGCAACACAACAGACTAATTCCCGGTGTAAAAAAAATGACACCAATTGCAAAACCAACGGAAGGGGTATTTTAGAGCTGACTTGTGAACAAGACTCGATCTTGCCATCCGACGGCCTGGAGTCCACCCTAGCCCCTCTAACCACTACATCTCCAGACTCACGTTGCTTCTAAAGTGGTACGCTTAAGCATAATTAGCTGGGGGTAGACAAGTCCGTAAACAAGGGTTGTCTTTTTACTTGCCCCTCTATCCTAACACATTGCAAGCTTTAATGAAAAAAGTCTATGTACTTTTTCCTTTAGCATAAAGAGAGAGAGAGTGTGTTAAAAGAAAAATATATATTCTCTTTTTATTCACAACAACAAAAAAAGAGAGTATTAAAAAAAGAAAAGAGAATAGAGTTATCCATTTCTTTTTCATGCTAATCTCATGAGATGCCAATTTTGTGAGTGAATGGGAAATGGTGAAGGAAGGACACATGCCACATGGCAATCGTATAGAAGCAAGAAAATTTGGACGGCTCTGTGATGCAAGTTCAGGAGACAGTAACAAACTAAAGGCGGGTGTCAAGCAGGAAAAGGTGGGTGCTAAGAGACGTGATAGCCATGTAGGTGTGCACGAGGCTTGCAAGGGTTGGCGAGGGGATCAGGGGTTGGGTGTGCACTTTTTTATATTTGCAATGTTGCACAGTGGAGGTAGCAAGGGCTCTTAGCTGGGTTGGTTAGCTCTACACATTTAGACTAAAGTGTTGATGTACATAGGGTAGAGTCTCATCATTGAAATTTTAATTAGAGCATTCTAAAGTGAGATATGTGGGAAATGTGTGAGAGTCTGTATAGATTCTACCGAATGAAGTGGAGTGAATAGACAACTCTTTTTTAAATCTCTTTAATGTTTTCTTCAATGCGTTTTTAAAAAAAATCTCCCTGAAAGGGGTTGCACGAAAAAACTTGTGTAAAGTCTTTGATTTTCTAAAATGCAAGCTCAAAATCTAGCCAAGATTTCACACTTTTAATCGGTTAACATACGCTGGACCCAGTCTTTTTCTAACACTAATCTGAGAGAGTCTCACTTCTTTCTTTTCAATTTTTATACATATCGAAGAGTTTCAAGAACAAAGGCCCATTCACTTTCATATTTTGGAATATCTTCTAAGTCCCTTGTTGCACTAGGGCGCTGTCCCAACCTCCTTTTGTGGAGATGGCCGCTAATGCTGCTATCACACTGGACTTGAAAACAAAACCTACACATTTTTTTGAATAAATGGGAGTAGCTCACATGGTTAAACCTCTGGCTTAGATGTTGTTTGTCAGGGCTCGATGCCTCTAAAATGAACTCCCGTGTGCACATTTTGCAGTCGGTCACTACTTGGAGAACTTGGGTGAGGGTGCAAAGCCATCCCTCTGACAAGGGGTGGAGGCCAACTTTTTACTTTTATCTACAAATGACTGGCTACCACCTCCACATGGCCTTCGCTTCTATGCCCTAGTGTGACATGGGCCCACGACAAATCGATCTTCTCATTCAAGAGTACTATGATCTCTCTCTCTCTCTCTCTCTCTCTCTCTCTCTCTCTCTCTCTCTCTCTCTCTCTCACACACACACACACACACACACACATGCATGCACGCACGCACACACATGGAGAACAAGGCTCAACAATTAGTCTTCTGATAGTTTTAAGAGTCTTAGAGATGAATAGGCACCATCTAAGGAACATTATACTTTTGTAAATTTTAAAATTAAATATCGCTCAACAATTAAGCTTCTATGACATGGCGCTTCTAAAGCCCTCATTCTCCCTCTTCCTAGTGCCCTCATTACTTGTCTCATTATAAGAGTTGGATACTATATATATTATAAAGATTCTCTCCCCCTCATTTTTTTGCCTAGCTAATAATCCTCACCCACGCGTACACCTTGCCTAGTTTGTGCAGCACTGCACCTTGGGGCTTGCTCTGCTCCTCTATTAGCTTCTACCTTAGCCTACATTCATGAGCATGTGTGAAGTTAGAGAGAGAGAGAGAGAGAGAGAGAGAGAGAGGACCCCAATCTTGTGCGCTATGGTCAAAGAGAGAAGAGAGCCCATTTGCAACAAGAGAGAAAGAGTGATGGGATGCAAGAGGAGAGACAAAGAGCATGCAACATGTCTGTGTCCTACAGCTCTTGGAGTCAAAGCCTCATGAGTCACGTATTTTGAATAAGGACGTAAGACAAGAATCGGCACACATAGATCACTGCTTTATTAGGATTTGAAGGTGGTTGTGTATATGCTATGGAGAGAGAGAGAGAGAGAGAGAGAGAGAGAGAGAGAGAGAGAGAGAGAGAGAGAGAGAATATATAAGAAAAATATAGACATGGTCCCTAGGTGGCATGACCCCTTCTTCTTTATCCTTGATGTTGATGATGGAGCTCGAACCACATCACAATGGAAAACATGGGGCAATGCTGTATAAGTATTTGCTCGGAAAATATCACTCGGTGTATGGTAAGACGCATTATCTTCATCTTTGGTTTGGCACTAGAGGTTCTAATGACCTAGTTCTCACTCCTAAAGCTCACATGAGCTAATCTCTCTGAAGTGATTTGAGAGGATTTTTTAGACAAATTATTCGACAAATTCTCTTCCAAAATGATCTTGAACTGCTTTGTACAACATTAATTTATGTTCTCTTTTGTGGACATGGTACTATAACTATCCCCTTGGATTTGATATCTAGACTAACAAAAGTATTTTGATCTTAGAAACATGAGAGTTGTGCAATGAAGGACAATAGAAATCCCAACTGTTATCAGAACACAGTAATTCCAATTACCTCCTTGGTTATATAGAATTAGTTAAAAAATCCCCAAGTGTTTAGCCTAAAATTCAATGGACACTCAAGAGTTCTTAAGTCCCTACTTTTCACATCAAGATTCCCCTAGATGTGCAAATTGGAAATTCCAAATTTTGAAACACTTTTGAGAGTGGTTGACACACTTGGTCAGCTGCTTAGTGTCTCTATCTTCAAGATATTCCCACTTGTTTTCACCAATTTGAATCTCTTTTGATGGGGCAAATCCAATTTTATTAGTTTGCAACGCACTTTTTGGTCTTCTCTTTTAATTTAGCACTTTCTCTTGACCTTTTGGCCCTTTTCTATTATTAAAGCTCCCTTGCTGAACTCTTTGTGTTTTCTCTATGTGAAAGACACCTCTCTAGTCAACCCTCTGTCAAACCTCACTAGTGTACATGGACCACGATCCGTAGGATCAATCTATAGATTTTGGTCTCCATTGGAAGAAATTATTGACGTGTCATTCCAAGGTTTTTGTAGATTTGAATGACAAAATTTTAGTTTCCCTTTATATTTTGGTTTGATATGATGTTTTTGATCTATCTTTTCAAATTTTTGATTTGATGAGTATTTTAAGGTCTTCTTCTCGTCAAAGGGTTGGATTTAGTATGATCAGACCATAGGATTTCAATGTATGACTACCTTCCTTGGTTTGAGCTAGACATACATGGATTGGGATCCATGTTCCCTCTTCATTTACAGTGCAAATCTTTGGTTTTACTTTATAGGGTATTTATAGGTGAATCATTTCATATTTTGCAATTTTAAACATGTTTGCCTTGTTTACCAACATTTCTTTGCATTTCAAAGAGTTATGGTCTCCTTTGTACAAATATGATTTTTAGTTAATTTTTCTCTGACTTTTGCAGCTCCAAGTGATGTATTTTTAATTGCTTAACATACTCCTATGAAATTAAAATGACACAATGCAGTGGATTGTACAAAACTTAAAAAAAGTAGCCAACGGAGGTGGTGTGCAAAACTCTTTGAAAACAACGTTAGATAAAATGCTTTAAATTCACTCAATCACAACACTCTTTGCCACCAAATGATAACTCTAAACAACCCTCGACTCCTAGACCCTACCAAGTGACAAAACCTCATTTTGCCACTTTGTTGCTAGTGAAAAATATGATCGGTTTTAGGATTGGTGTTTAGGATGGTTTGTGGACAAGCAAATATGGTAACAAATTCATTCAACCATTTGTAGGAATGAATCCTTAGCAGCAGCACAATTGTTAGAGGAGTTCCTTGATGGGTGTCTATAAGATAGCTATCTAGCACTAGCATACACAATATGTCAATACTCAGGGAAGCAACCAAGATGGGGCATAGAGACGTGTTGGGTAGTCAAGCATAACACAGATAGTATTGTAAGAAGGTGCACTCACAAGAAATAAAAAATAATCACCAATGGTCTATCAATGTTTACTCAATCCTTGCCTTTACTAACCACTTAAAAATTCCTCAACTACACGAGCTTGAAACATCAAGAAATATTGGGAGACTATAGGCAAGGGTAAATAGAACATATCTTGACCCTTTTCATTGATGGTTCCTCAACTAAATGAGCTTGAAAATTGGAGAAACCTTGCGAGACAATAGGCAAGCAGTAAATAGAAACCGACACTTTTACTCTCCTTGACTTGGAACTTTTGACCATGATCTTGACCTCCAACTACAATAGAATGAGTATGTGATGACTGGTAGAAAGAGGCAGCATTTTAATAAATACATTGTTACGATCACATATCCATGGTTAATGGTCTACAAAACAATGAGACATAATTGTTATGATTTGATTTGCTAAAACTCTAAAGGTATGGCATGTGGGCATTGTAGTTTCTAGTACATGACCGTCGATCAGGTCCTCTGAAAACAAGATGTCACATGCAGATGTAACCATGATTCCCCCACTACAAGAGGTCACTTAAATTTTGGCGCCAAATTACTGGCGTCAATGAGCGAGCGCCGGTATATGTGTAGGTAAGCATGGAGGGAGATGAAGTTTTTAAAATTTTTCATTTTTAAGTTTATGGCGTCTATTCCGATGAGCTTTCCTACGGTTGTGTCGAAGCACTTTTCGACGCCTGTATAGATACATATTTCAACGCTTGTACTGAAACCTGTACTACCGATGGACCCTGCAAAAAACAAACCCGTGGGTCTTTTCCTACGCATTTCTCTTCTTTTGCGCCTCTTCTCTTGCTCTCTTCTTCCTCGCCTACTGCAAATCTGGTGCGAAACAAGTTGGTGGATGTGAAAATTTTACTTGTCGAGTACTCCATAGCACCAAGGTGAGATTGTTTTCAAGTTTGCTTGTAGGTTTAGGGTTTAGGGTTTAGGGTTTAGGGTTTAAAGTTTAAGGTTTAGGATTTAACATAGTGTGTGTATGTGTGTGCGCGCGTGTGTGTTTTTGCAGGTTCGAGGACGTTTACAACATCTTTTCTTGCTCAAATAGGTTGCATGTGAGTGCTCAAACTTTTAATGCATATTAAATTAATTTATATATTGACAAAAGAAAATTTCATGCTTTAAACTTTCAAAGCTTTAAATATTTATATCATTTTGTTTTGAAATAATGCTTTGAAAAAAATTGGTTTTGAAATTATGGTTTGTGTTGTGAAATTTCGTTTGGAACTATGAAAAAAAATTCGTTTTGGTTTATGAAAAATTCTTGTTTTGAAAAAAAATCGTTTTGAATTATCTCGTTTTTGAAATTATGCGATTGATGAGGTTTAGGCTATATGTTTCAGTTAGGTTTAATTTAGGTTATATATAGATTAGGTTAGGGTATAGGTTATATGTTAAGTTATAAGTTATAAGTTATGTTATAAATTATAAGTTAGGTTATACGTTATGCTATGTTAGGTTATGTTAGCTTATAAGTTAGGTTAGGTTATAAGACGTTAATTATGTTAGGTTAGCTTATAGATTAAGTTACATTATCTTATAGGTTACGTTTAAATTATATGTTAAATTAAGTTAGGTTATAGGTTATACACTATGTTAGCTAGATTATAGGTAAGGTTATAAGTTGTACGTAAAAAGTTAGATTATGTTATATGTTAAGTTAACTCATGTTTAGGTTATAGGTTTAATTTTAAAAAAAAACACAAAAAACGGACTTCAATTAGGTTAGGTTATAGGTTAGGTTTAGATTATAGGTTATGTTAAATTGGGTTTAGGTTATAGATTAGGTTTATGTTATAGGTTACTGTTAGGGCTAGCAGCAAATTAATATAAGAAAAAATACAAACGAACTTCGAAGGTGACTAGTGTACGTATGTACTTCAAAAAGTGCAAAAGGACTTTGGTTAGGTTATGTTATAGGTTAGGTTTTAGATTATGTTAGATTATATTATGTTTAGGTCATAGGTTAAGTTAGATTATAGGTTAGATTAGAGCTAGCGGCAAATTACTAAGTAAAAAAATGCAAACGGACTTTGAAGATGACTTATGTACTTCAAAAAGTGCAAACAGACTTCGATTAGGTCAGGTTATACGTTAAGTTTAGGTTATAGGTTATAGGTTATAGGTTATGTCAGAATATAGGTTAGGTTGGAGCTAGCGGCAAATAGCAGAAAAAATGCAAACGTACTTTGAAGATGACTCGTGTACTTCAAAAAATGCAAACGGACTTTGGTTAAGTTAGCCTATAGGTTAGGTTTATGTTATAGGTTAGGTGAGAGCTAGCGCCAAATTAATAGTAGAAAAAATGCAAACGGATTTCGAAGGTGACTCGTGTACTTCTAAAAATGCAAACGGACTTCGGTTACGTTAGGTTTAGGTTAGGTTTAGATTATAGGTTAGGTTAGGTTAGAGCTAGCGACAAATAGTAAAAAAAACGCAAACGAACTTCGAGAATGACTCGTGTACATCAAAAAATGTAAACAGACTTTGGTTAGGTTTTGTTATAGATGAGGTTATAGGTTAGGTTTAATTTGGTTATAGGTTAGGTCATAGTTTAGGTTATAGGTTAGGTTAGGCTCACACAAACTTCAAAAAAACTAATATATAGTCATTGACCCTGTGGTCCTAATCACCGTGCACCTCTAGACCGAGGTGTGTGGGGATCGGGCATTGCTAAAGAATGTGAGGTTGTTAGAGCTAGCAACAAATAGTTGAAAAAATGCAATCGGACTTCAAAAGTGCACATAGACTTCAAGAACCTCAATATAAAGTCATTGACTAATAAAGACGAGATTATTACCATGTGCTCCTAATCTCTGTGCACCTCTAGACCGAGGTATGCGGGGATCGGGCCTGGCTAGAGAATATGAGTTTATTAGAGCTAGCAACAAATAGTTGAAAAAAACGCAATCGGACTCCAAAAGTGCACACAGACTTCAAGAACCTTAATATATAGTCATTGACCAATAAAAACGGGATTATTACACTACGGTCCTAATCTCCGTGCACCTCTAGACCAAGGTGTGCGGGGATCGGGCCTGGCTAGAGAATGTGAGGTTGTCATGTATTGTCATGTATTTAGTAGTGTGTAGTTATAGTAACTAGAGTGTTTTAATTATTTATTGCATCATTAGTAGATAAAGTATGGATGATAGAATGACGTGTCCTCGCATTGCAAGCATCACATTTTTCAAAAAAAAGAAATCTACGACCAACACATACGCAATCATAGGCTCTTTTCAATAGAGAAACTACAAGACCTGCGTTATCGATCTCATGGTGTAGAGACAATAGATCAAACTTTGTCAGTAGATATTGCTCCAACTTACATTCCAGAGAATACAATTTTCAAACGAACAGCCATCGACTGAGTCCTCCCAACCAGTACCTGATGTGGAATTTCAAGAAGTAGAGATGGAGCAGATGTTGGATGCATTCTTTGACATGGATCACATCAGTGAAAGCATAGAAGACGACAACATTGAACGCAATACTCCGGACCAACCTCAGCCATCCCGTTTATATCGACGGCATGATATCAACGATAAAGAGGGCGAGATGATGCAAATTCTTTCATGCATGCCGCTTTACACTGGTGCAAAAATCTCAGTTCTCCGTACCGCGTTGGCAATGCTTAATTTTGAGTCTGTCTACGGTTGGTCTGACGCCTCAGTCACAAAGCTTTTCAGGTAAATACATTGTATCCTAAGCATGATAAAGTGAAAATTACAGTTCAATAATTTGATCAAGGGGCTGAATTGTTCATGTAACGACAGGTTGCTCAATGAGCAAACCTTGCCAGAAGGGAATCACATGTCCCCTACCCGTCTAGCCGCTAAAAAGATTCTTACTAATTTGGGCTTGGATTATCACAAAATACATACATGTACTAATGATTGTTTCCTTTTGGCAATGAGTATGCAAATTTGGCATAGTGTCCCAATTGTGGATCAAACAGGTAGAGGAGGACACACAAGGAAAATTTCCCTGTAAACGTCCTTTGACACTTTCCTATCATTCCAAGAATAAAGAGCATGTTCAGGTGCAAGTGCATAGCCGCTTTGATGACATGGCACTCAAATACTAGATCGACAGATGATGTAATGCGGGTACCTGCTCACTCTCGTGCATGGAAGCACATAGAGGAAAGTTGGCCTACATTTAAGAACGAGCCTCGATGTATCCGCTTTGGTCTAGCAATGGATGGAGTAAACCCATTAGGATTACGGTGTTCGTCATGGAGCACGTGGCGTATTTGTCTGGTTAATTATAATCTTCCACCATGGCTAGCTATCAAGTAGGGCCATCTGTTGTTGTCATTGATCGTCCCAGGAAAGTACAAAGCAAAGACATGGACATCTATCTAACACCACTTATAGAAGAGCTCCAAATCTTGTGGACAGGAATCGATGTGGTTCATATATCCCAACCAATCGGACGACGGAATGTACATGTGCAAGGCATTCTCATGTAGACCATGCACGATTGGCCAAGCTTCGGTGAGTACTCAGGTGAGTGCCTTTGAAACCCTCACACACATGTGATCCCGGGCTATGCTAACACTTTTATATTTTAATTTTGTGATGTTTCAGGCTTGAGTACTTAGGCAATCATGCATGTCCGAGCAAAGGGTCTCTTTTGATAGTGGTATTAGGGCGAGCTTCTTCCAAGAAAGTAGGAGTAGTGCCAGGGATGAGAACACAAAGACTAGCCAACTTGAATACTTTGGCTACATTCAAGACATCTTGAAGATTACCTTTAGAAAGTTTGATATGTTTATCTCTAGGCGGATGTGGACAGATGCAAGGGATACATTCGTACTTCCCGAGCATTGAGCTACCAAGCATGAAACAAAAACCACTAAAGGGTACTCATGTGTCATAGCAATCAACCAAATCTTAGCTAAAAAAGCAAGTAAATCGAGCACAATAATCAACCACATATTAGCTAAAAATCAAGTAGATCTAGCACAAAAATCCCCCCTTTGGCTAAAACAATTCCATTTGTATATTTTCACTTAAGTAGTAAAAGATCCATTTAACTACCTTACCAATGTATAGAACCTAGTCTATGCATAAATTTGCTCTAAGATTGCATATTGAACATTTTCCTCATAATGCATACAAAAATTAGGCAACCAAATAGCCTATTGATAGAGGGTGACATCAAAGAAATATCCAACTTCATGAAGAATAAGCTTCAAACCTATCTCCATAATAGAGCCAATAGGCTTGCAGCCCTCAAGGCCAAACATGTGCACCCATGTCTCAATGTACTTTCTTTGAGTCAAAGCTATTTGCAAGTGAGATACAGAGGGAGGGTAAAAAGGAGATAGGGAGGGTGAGTGAGAGTGGGACAAAGATGAAGAAGGTGGGAAAGTGGGAGAGAGAGAGAGAGAGAGAGAGAGAGAGAGAGAGAGAGAGAGAGGAAAGGAGGATGTACCTTATCAAGGTTGAATATCGTCATGAAAATAAATTTGAGAATTTAAAAAAATTAAACACCCCAAGCCTTTATATAGGCACCCTCTACCCTCCCTTAACCCCTCTTCTTCTTCTACCCCTCTCTCTCTCTCTCTCTCTCTCTCTCTCTCTCTCTCTCTCTCTCTCTCTCCCTCCCTCCTTCCCTCTCTCTCTCACTTGTGCTAAGCGTGAGTGAGCGCTAGTGCTCAATTGCATTTAACACAAGTGAGAGAGGGAGGGAAGGAGGCATGGTGGGTTGGAGGGAGATATATAGAGAGGGTGGGAGAATGGGTAAGAGAGAGAGAGAGAGAGAAGAAGAAGACAATGTACCTTACAAAGTAAGAGATCGTCACAAAATTATATTTTGAGCAGTAAAAAAAATTAAACACCTCAAGCCTTTACATAGGCAACTTAAACCCGGTTCGTTAATCCCTCTTCTTCTTGTATCCTTATATCTCTCTCGCTTTCTAGCTCACCCTCTCTTCCTACCTCTCACCCTCCCTCCCTTCCTCCCTCTCTCACTTTCCCTTGGATGGAAGTAGCCATAAAGCAAAAACAGGTTGGGACAATAAGCTGTGAGGAGGATAATGCTTCACATCGACCTGAGTATTCCTTCCTACATCTCACCCTCCCTCCCTTCCTCCCTCTCTCACTTTCCCTTGGATGGAAGTAGCCATAAAGCAAAACAAGGTTGGGACATTAAGTTGTGAGGAGAATAATGCTTCACTTCAAGCTGAGTATCTCACACAAAACATCCCACAAAATGGTAGAGATCTCCGAGCAACTACCGGGGTGGCCAGTCAGCGAAGAACACGATGGTGGGCTAGTGGTTGAGGAGACAGACATTTATAAGACAATGTGGGCAATCTACCATATATCAAAGGAAAGTAGGGTTCAATGTCAACAGTGGTTAGGATCTAGAGTTTGTAAATGCAAAAAAATACAAAGAACACAGGTGTAGGTGTTGTTGCACCATCCTTTTGGGGTATTTGGACATGGGAAAGAGGGGATGACAGTACTCATGGTAACGGTTCAAAGGCACAATTCATGTGGTTCTGCAAAGATAGTGTGCATCACATGTGGCAAATCTGCAACACAATCACTCAATGCCCTGCAAGAGTCCCCAATATAAGGCCAATGGAGAAGGGAACAAACATGATTGCTTTAGAGTTGCTAGATTCAACTGTCATTGTACGACATAAAAAAGAATTGTAATTTTTTTATCACATTTCCTAGTGCCCTTATGTAATTATATGGCGCAAACTGTAACTGTAGGTTTAATATTGTAATTCTTTTTGTGGGAATTCATGATTTGAGAGGGTGACTTGTGTCTTCTTGTTATTTTGCTATGTGCAAAACATATTTTTTGGTTAGTACATGTTACCTGCTGATTTAATGTTGTGAGTCATTTTGGAGAATTTCATGATTTAATAGGGTGGCTTGTGTCTTCTTGTCCTTCCCCTATGTTTGAAGCATAATTTTTTTAAATGTACATGTTAGTTTGAAGGTTCAATTGGATTGTGAAATAACAAAGAAAGCTCCCTTCAAAAAGCTCTCTCCAACTAGGGCGTGAAAAGCTTTCTCCTTGCAAACACTACTCCAAAGAAAGGCTTAGAAAAAGCTACCTCAAAAGCTCCCTCCAAAAGCTCTCTCCATTCCCATCCCCATTCAAAGAAACATGTCTAATGTCAAGTGTGCATTTTTTGCAACCTCCTCATACCTTCTTCCTCCTTGATGTTGTGGTCTTGGATGCTGGAGTTGGTGAAAAAGTTGTGATTGCAACTTGATGCTTAACATCTTTGTGATTTGTTGGAATATTGGACAATCTTCAAGAAGTTGTTTCCATCAACAATCAAGGTCAAACTCTTGTTCTAGTTGTACTTATCTCCATTCTTCCTCTGGAGTTGCAAAATAAATTTTGTAATGGATAGGTGACTACTATTCATGAGTATAGCTTACCCCTTCATAGAGGGTTCTTTAGGATGGACATGACTATGTACTTCCACTAGTGTAGTTTGGCAATGTCCCATGTTTTAGTAGGGTTCTTTATGCGAGTGCATGATTGAATCATTCTCAACTACATCTTGATTGCCATATAATCCGATAGTTCCTGAGGTTTGATTGAGCCCAAACTTGTGAATATTTGTTTCCAATATGTAATTGTATGAATTAACTAATCCCCTATGGTAGACTCAGATGTATCTTGTTCATCATTAGAACTCACCTTGTAGATGGATCTATCTTGACCTATGCAAGCTACCAAAAATTTATCTAAGTTAAGAGGGTGTCAAGTACCTTGACAAAATTCTATCCATACACATCCTCATAAATCAGTTTGTCACACCAAGTTTTGTGATCCAATAAAAAGATAATTTTGAACCTTATACTTTGGGCGTTGCTTGAAACAATCCCGCGGCGGTGTGGGACAATTTCAAGCAGTATTCAGGATGGGAGGCTGATGTCTTGGGTTGGGGGGAGAAGATTATAGATATAGTCTCTCCGTTTTAAAATTTGTAGAAAATTTTTCTCTCACATCACCACTCCATTTACAGATCTATGTAGCATATGTTATAGACATAGCCATGTGTATGGTCACACCAATTTTCTCTCACATCACCACTCCATTTACAAGATCTATGTAGCATATGTTACAGACATAGCCATGTGTATGGTCATACAATGTATGGTCACACCAATTTGTGTGCATCACCAATTATGTTCTTGATTCTATAATGCACAAAAATTTATCTCCCTCCTACCTACAATAAAAAATTTCTCTCCCTCTCACCTCCAATGGCCTCAAACAATGCTTCAAAAGGTCCCACGTTGGCACGGGACAGTTTCAAGCAGTGTCCCACAATGCAAATCTATGGACAATGCTCTCCCTTCCACAATGCACAAAACTTGCTCTCCCTCCCACCTCCAATGTCCTTGTATAGTTCTTGAAAAGGTCCCACATTGGCACAGAACAATTATGGGTAGTGCCCCAAGCCGTTAGAGGTGAGAGGTAGCTGTGTGGTAGTGAGATCCATCAAAGGCATACCTAGATGGTGGTTGTCTTTTGGGACCCATAAACATAGATTATGAAGGCTAGAATGGCTCAGTAAAGCAAGAAATAGCAAGCAAGCAATGGCCTACATGATTTGGAGCGTGCATATTTACTTGACCCAGTTGTGAGAGGTAAACCCTTCAAAAAATTTCTTCCCTATTTTTTCTGCCCCCAAGTTTATCTATGTTTTGACACATTCGACAACGAAATGTTCTATCAAAACGTTGGTTTAATTTTCCCAAAAGAAGGATTCTCCTTCTCTACAAGAAGTACTCCCTTTTGCTCTTGCACTCTCTCTTCGAATGATGAGTTGTCAAGTTTACGCTATCATCCCATTGTCAAATAAATAGTCTATATAGAGGACCTTGAAGTGAGCTAAAAGAGCAAAACACATTACACATGTTGCTCTTGGGTGTATCAAGTGACTTCAATGGCAATGTCAAGGTATCCTTTTTTCATAGTGTTCGCTTTTGAGAACTGCTTGGACTGGGACCACAATCACATATATTCAAGATGTCTATTACTAGGCACAAGAGTATTGTTGATCTAGTGAACTGCATGTGCCCAAAAGGAAATTTGCAAGATGTTTCACTTTGATCATGTGTATCATGTGGGGGATTGGCCTGCCATGTCACCACGGCCTACCATGTTGACACATGTTTATGATCTGTATGTAAGAGAGATTCTACATTGGCAATATGTGAGTTTATCATGGAAAACAAGCATGACCAAATAGAGTTCTGAAAAATGCTTTAAATATTTGTGGTTGATCATGAGATAAACAAAGGAAAAGAGTGACCAATCTTTATTGGCTAGATGAAACTCTTGAAGAAGACAACCATAGACCAAAGTTTCCTACTATCACCACCCTAGTTCACACCATATCACATAACAAGAAAGAATGTTCCATCTCTTTAAATCTTTGACTAGAACAAAAGCTGCCTCAAACAGTTTGCGCAATTAGACGCATAAAGCTAGGCATAAAAATGACATGTTTTGGTATGCTATCTTTTATATACTTGCTTCATTTTGTTAGCTTGCGTAACTTAATTAAGTAAGAAATTCTTGTCACGACTATTTTGCTAGATTGCCTACAATTGCCATAACACTAGGAATGTCTTTTATACTTGATTGATTTTTGTAGTTTACAAAACTTAATCAAGTAGGTAATTTGTGTCACTGTTCTCACAACCTTTGCTTGGAAAAATGTCATGCTCGATTTCTTTCGCTCGGCATATGGATTTCCTCAAGGGCACCACTATAGTTGGTTGTTTATATTTTTCTCTCTTGATTCATTAGGGCCAAAAACGACTCAAAAAGGATGTGTAAGAATTGGTTCAATCGTTAATTATTGAAGCCGCTGATAGTCAAAACGGCTCCAAATTTGGCCGTTTTAGGTACTTAAAGCATATCTATGTAGTTTAAAACATATCTAAGTACATTTCTTTAAGTATCCAAAAAGTTATCGTTTTCACATTCCTCTTTTGTGGTTTACCTTGAAGGTTGTCCTCATTAAAGTGACTTGGTGGCAAATAGTTGTTTCCTTCACTTTTGAATGACTTCATTCCCTCCTCTCTTTTGTTTGTATTCCATGACCTTTTGTTTTTCTCTTCTCACCTGCACAAGCTTTCCCTCTACCCTTTACTTTTGCTCTTCTCACCTCCACGAGATTTCCCTTTGCTCTTCTAATGCTTATAACTTTGCTAGTTTGAGTTCCATATTACCTTTTGTTGTGTGCTCTTCAATTACAATGGTTAATCGCAAGCTTTGTTTGAATATTAAATTCAACCTGGAGTAGGCAACTACGCGTAGTGTCTATCAAAGACCACTTACAAACTCAAATGAAGCTCAACAACTTTGAAACAAAGGAAAGAAGCACATTGACCTATGGATAGATGGAAGTCCACCAGATCCCAGAACTGGAAGGTATCCATCTTTTCACACACCCCATGATTTGATGAGATTTGTTGGAAATGGGTTTGATGGTTTACTAGGATATAGTTCTAAGCTATCTCAATCACACATTAACCATGCACAATACATCTACTATCTCCAAACAACTTTGTCTTTGAATGCAACAAAAATTTTAGAATTTTGAAAACTAAATAGCCGCTTTAAAACAAGTTAATGATGATCAGTTTGTAGACTCTAAAAGAAACCCCAATACGAATAAGAGCACGAGTAAAACAAATGAGGGATGTGTAAACTTGACAGAAGGATCTAGACAAAGGAAAAAGAAGGTTGAAAATTGTTAGAGAACATGTAACCAGCCTTACGATTTGACATGTCTAATGCTCAGGAAAGGGTAAGATTATTGAATGAAATAATGAATAGGTCAAATATCTTGAAACTTCTAGATCTTCCTAAAAATCAAGCCCAAAAAAATTGATCGTTCAACATCTACTAAAAGATATTAATTTTTTGGTTCAAACTTCCCAAATGCATGAGGTTTGTGACATAGTGGGAGTGAGCAGAAGGGGGTATAGATCCATTCCCAAAACCTCGTTCCGCGTACTTAAGTATTACAAGATCAAAGCCTTTGGGTTGCCTAGGCCTCACAATGTTGGAAAAGTGAGAACTCTATTGAATGAAGAAATACCCAAACATTTTGGAGAATATTACCATATTGAAGGAACAATGCCATACCAGAAATTTAAAAAAAAAATCCTCTTTTGAATACAATGTTTGTAATAATATTTATATGAATTTTAAAAAATCCAATCTGCTATGGTGAGATACTATAAAATGCAAGAAATACATTGTGATGGAAAACTTGTATTTGTTATTAAACTCGATGAGGCTCAAATTCAAAATTGTCAAAAAATGGAAAGAGTATATATATCTTTAATGAATAAAGCACTAGACTATAGCCCAGGTAAGCTCGACGCCCCATGTCACAAAACTCAATCAAAAATGGAGCTATGGTGGATTGGATTAGCTCAAATGCCACTAGAGAGACATGATACGTTAAAATGGATATTTTTGCATATCAAAATTTCAAAGCGAAAATGCAAGTGAACATCTCCATGTAGAGGGCATGGGTGACTTCATTGTAGAATGGCACTTGAGTCCGGATCTGAAGGCACTGAAGTGAATGTTTGGTGTATGTGGGGGTTCGAGTACCAAGTATTTATGTATGTATTGTATGGAAAGCGCTAGAACCAGAGGATGGATTGCAAAGCATGAGGGTGGAAAACCACCTTTTAGAAATAATGTGAATGTTGTCGACTAACCATCTTCTCTTATGATTTGGGATCCAATTCTATCAATAGACTTAAAAATATACACATATGTACACTACATGCAGATATTAGAATCTTAAACAAATTTCTTCGAGTGCATCTTGATTATGCATATTCTATTAAGCCAACTAAACTTGCAGATGAGTGCATAGAAAAATGCGAAGCTTTACTCTCTCAAATGGGATTTCATGGAGGTCAAGTGCATCTGAAAAAGGATCTTACTCTTTTTAAAGGGACAGGTGATGTTTTGCAAGATGTTTCAATGGGAGGGGCAAAAGCGAGTAGATTCTTGAGAAATCATGACAGCAAGCAAGTCAACACTATGTGGAATTTTTGGAAGGATCTCTGTGTCATAACTACAAACATCAAAAGTAGACAGATGTAGCCAAAAAATGCATGGAAGTATGGCAAAAGCTCGGGGAAACATATATCATGAATTTAATGCGTTTTTGGCTAGTTGTGGGATAAAACACCAATGTACAATGTTGTATAGTCCTTAGCAAAATGGTGTTGCGAAAAAAAAAAAAAGGTCACTTACAAAAATGGCACAATGTATGGTCAAAAGTCAAGCTTTTCCGCATTTTTTTTGGCTTGAAGCCATCATGTGTGCCACTTATCTACTTAGCAGGTGTCCTATGAAAGCTTTGCAGTCTATGACTCCTTATGAAGCATGGCATGATAGAAAGCCTTCTATTGAGCACATGCACATTTTTTTTTGTTTGGCTTATGCTTTGGTGAAACAAACAAAGCACAAAAAATGGATGATAAGGTTGTCAAATGCATTTTTGTTGGTTATAGTGCTGAAAGCAAAGGTTACAAATTGTATCATCCACAAACAAAGCATATCTTGGTCTCATAGGATGTTGTGTTTGTGGAAGATTCTGTTCAGCCCTTTCTATCATGTACTAGAGACAATAATGTAAGCTCACAAGACATTTATGACACTTTGTTGCCTCTTTTTAGTGGTGGAAGTTTGAATGTAAATTCCAATGAGGCAAATGTACAACGTATGGGGGTTTCTGAAAATGTTACAGATCAGCCTATTACTAATGCAGATGTACATGATGTACTTGATGAGGAAAGAGCTGAGAATGAGCAGGCTAGAGGTATGCCAAAATGGTTCGTGCATACTTTGCGTGACAATAAATTGGATGCACCTTTGTCTAGTCATGCTCCTTTAGGTTCTCGCCATGTATCTTATGCATCAAATTGTTATGCTTTGGATGTGTCTGGCTTATGTGATGCTGAAGAACCTCTGTCTTTTGATGAAGCATAAAATTCAGAAAATTGGATGGCTACCATGCAATCAGAATATGATGCACTTATAGAAAATGACACATGGAGTTTATGTGATTTGCCTCCTAGAAAAAAGGCCATTGGTACGAAGTGGGTTTACAAATTGAAATGCAAGTCGGATGGTGAGATTGATCACTATAAGGCTCGACTTGTTGCAAAGGGTTATGCACAGCAAAAAGGTATAGATTATGAAGAGACTTTTGCTCCCACTTCTTCATGGCACCTCATTCTATACAATTGGCTTTAAGACTAATTTTCATGAAACCATGAACGTAGGATATCAATGAGGTTCTATCACATAGAGGAAGATTTTAGTAGACCATTTATCCCAAAAAAGTGCAAGATAAAAAACGTAAAAAGCCACTAACGTGGCTTTTAAATTTGGGAGCACACATGTTTTTGACTCAAGGAGGTAAATCTTTAGTCTATTTACCAGATTACTGTTCCTTTCTCACATAAATTGATGGTGTCATTGTCAGAGGAAAACAAAGAGGAGTAATCTTTTTTATCCATAAGTAGTGTTGCATGATGTTGTTTTGCATGGTATTGTAATTAAGTGATTCACATTATTTCCACTTGCATGGCCAACGATGTTTTTTGTATTAATTGGTGATATGGTTTGGTGGTTGCTAGCTACATTTCATAGAGCACTGCGACTATGTCATGGATGTACTTGCAGGGTGTGGTGGTTTGGGAATGGCCAATGCAAAGAAGCTGAGACATTGTCTGTGTATAGAACTAGACTATGTGCTCTATGGAAGGTGTTTGTCTTCCATAGTGTTTGGACCCATACCATGCTAAGGGAGAGCTTTTTTTTTTTTTGATATTCTAGACATTTCATTTTTTTGCTACTTTTATATGTGGATTATGTGCTTCTTTGCCGCAATACTTTTGGCGATAACTATGTGAGTATACGGTTGGCATCTAATTATGCTAGTTTGGGAGAGCAATTTTTATGTTCTTGGCATGTGACTATGTTGATTTGTCTTTATTATGATAGATTTGTCTTAAACTCCACGTGGAAGCCCCATGGAGGGTGAATGGTAAATCTTGTTAAAAAAGACTCGCTTGTACAAAGGAAAAACTGACAAATTTCCTGCAGGAGATTGCATCCATTCACTTGTTTCCTTTGTTTTAAGAAGCATACCATGTGAGCACTTGGTAAGTATGTGATAGGGTCTTACTTTATTTTGGATCCAAAATTATTTTGCTTTTTCTATTTCACTTCATGTCTACAGTTTAGTTGCATGTTTCCTTAGACACGTTGAGTACATGCCATGTTGCATGTGTTTTGTTTCGTATTTGTGGCTTAGAAGTGCAAAGTGACAATGGGGGTTCCAAAGCTCAAAAAAGTAAATTGATTGTTAAAGCACAAAAATGGAAGCTTGGAAAAATGTCATCCACATCCCTCCTCATAGAACGCTTATTCCCTATTGCCTATTTTTTGCAACTCGAGGTGTCCAAGTGATGTTCTTGGATCACCCAACATTTCATAATAGACTTTCTTACCTCCTCCCAAAAGAAGAGCGGTCTTTTTTGCCGATTTGACTCCCTTCACATTCCAAGGCTAGGGACATAGGGACTCCTTCTAAGTGACTAGAAATAGTAGTTTAAGCCAAGGAGTATAGTAATGGTGAGCTTGAAAAAGGCTAGGTTAAAGATTACAAAATAAAAGATGGTAGGCTAGAATTTGGATAGGCTAGAATTTGGATAGGGTCGTCTGGAAGGCTCTCAAGATCGTGCAGTCAAATCAAGGCTTATCTCTCTTTTGGAGGATGGCTCATTTGACCCATCTTTTTGGACAAGAGAGATTGTCTCGAAAGGTAAGATTTTTCAACATTTAGGAGCCCCCTTGGGGGTAGACCTCACACAGACAAAGGTTCCAATGGGTCATAGATAAGATCACGAGCAAGATGATAAGGTGGGAGTATGTGCTTCTACCTTTTCCAAGTCAGGCCGAAGTGATCAACTTCTTCATGATTGCTTGCATTGCTTTTACCAGCCCGCTCCTTAAAATAGCCAAATGCAACTAGAAAGAGTTTCTAAAATTGATTAAAAAGTTTATGTGGAAAAATAACATCAAAGCCTTGACACCTTGACAGTGGGTGAAATGGGACGTAGTCGCGAGACTAGTTGAGCAAGGTGGTGTTGGAATCCTCAACCCTACCGTTCATGCAGAGGCCCTTTGTGCCAAGCTCGTGGTCTTGATAGTGAAACAAGACCAGACATGGGCTATTATGACTTACGATATGATGGACCAATATACGAAGCTCTACTCTAAAGGGGGTTAGTGGAAAGGGATCGAAGCTCATGACAAACTGCTTGCCCCTCAATGGGCTAGATTGAGAATGAGCAGCATAACGGGTGAGATGGTATGAAAGTGCAATAGAGCTATGAAGGCCTTGGAGGGGAGAGAGTTAACCTGATACTTCCAAAACTCTATAATAGTTTGGTCCATGTGGCTAGTCAAAGCGGTTGGTATACCTTTGGACCCATATTGGAGAGAGATTGCTAGGAAGTGTCTGACCCACTTGTGGGATGACTTCAGCTTAAATTGGAAAGAGACGGACTTTGTGGCTGCCCAATTTCACCTTACAGGTATGGAGAGGGTGCTAATTAACAGAGCTTTGGAAAGGCTAGGCAACCTCTTAATGCTCTTAAGTGTACCCAACTTTGAGTGGAAAGCCTGGCGATGGCCACAAAGTAGCCACGTCCTCAAACCACACACCAAGGGAATATGCCTTGCTCTTATACACAAGGCAGATTGATTCGTCCCCCTCAACAAACGGTGGGGCAAGAAATGTTCAGAGGCTCGATGGTTGGCATCCACAAAAAACATATGGGACCCTCAACTACCCTTGTCAATGAAGTTTTTTCTATGGAATGTGTTATTGGGGGCCTTACCAACAAGAGACAAGATCTTAGCTCAAGTTATAGGCTCTGATAGGTGTTTGGGTTGTAGAACTGCTAGGGAGGATCTATCCCACTTATTTTTGGAGTGCCCGAGGGTAAGAGGCATGGCAAGTAAGGTGTGTAAATGGATCCAAAGGACTTGGAAGATTGGTTTCTCCAAGAATGATCTTCTCCTTTGGGGAAAGAGATGATAAGCCAACTAATTCTGCTTTGTACTCAAGTCATTAGATTTTGCTTCCTCCACCATGTTTGGAAGATAAGGAATGGTCAAGTGTTTGTACAAGAGCTCTCGGTTGCCAACTTCACAGACATTATCCATGATAGTAGGGAAACTATCTTTGGGATTGGAAAAGGCAAGACTTATGATGAGTGGAATTGGGTAACTATGTCATTGTGATGTTTGGGGCTTTGGAGCATCCTTTTGAATGTAAGTGGCCATGGCTAGTATTGAGCATGGTGCTGATGTAATAGTATTCTCTTTTTAATATAACCTCTCACATATTGTGAGATTTTAAAATAAAACTTTAACTTGAGGCATGATCACATACAATTTGAGGTGACTAAAACTTCAAAACAAGAACTTGCAAGGAAGTAATGTAAATGTTAAGTGTTGGAGTGTCTGTAAAATTTACATGGAGGTGACTTGAGTCCTCTTGTGACTTTGCTCTTTTTAGTTGGGTTTTTAGTAAACTCAGTGAGATGACAATAATACCTAGTCTCCAATAATAAGCAATCACCTTGAACTACCGCTTCAAATCCTTCCACTTCCTCTGCCAGAATGTCTTGCAACTTACTAAGCACTGTTGCAAGATCAAATTGGGGATCAAAATTTTCCAATGCATTAGTGTAGACTTCCATGTCACCACCATCTTTCAAAATAGCATCCAAAAGCTTTTCACTTGGACTCTCTTCAATCATCGCCTCTTGACCTATGGAAGAAGATTCATCCTTAATAGAAACACGGCAAAGGTGAATTCCTTAAGGACATGATCAAAGGCGGAGGAAAAATTTCAAAATACACCGTATTGTGTGGTGAGGTGGGCAAAAAACTTTGATACACAACCCGAACAAAGCGATAGGATGTGTAGAAGAAAGTCCAAAATGTGACTATCCCGTGGTGTAGGATTGACTAATACCAGAAAATGCAATTAAGATTAACATCAATATATAGACATTTCCGTACACATGACCAATAAGAGGATGCCATGTGGCACCAACAGTCATGTGTACGAAAATATTTTTGCATAAAATGTGCATAAAGTTAATAAATTGTCACTTCCCACCCGGCACCACGTAATAGAAGTCTCTCCTCCTCAACCAAAACAACATAATACATGTTTTCTTAAAGTTTCAAAAGGTCTCTATCGCTTTGTTCGGGATTCTTATTGAGTTTCTCTTAGACCTCGCTCACGACGCGATAGTAGTAGGTTAGACAATTGTAAACCTTCTGTATCATGTCATCCGGATGATTTGAGTTTCATTTTGACATTAAAGAAAGTCAACCTTCACGAAGCAATAGAAGAAGGTTCTAATTCCTAAAAACTACATATCGTGTCATTAAGGGAGGCTTTTTTAAAGTTTAAATTTTGAGTTTTTTTTTTGTCATCCCTCCCGATCCAATAGCAATAGGTTTCAATTTCATCAACACTCCATATCGCGTCATTTTGGGAGCCTTGTGTAAGTTTTATATCTTATCTTTTGACTTTAATCTTTTTGTTGTTGGCCTTGTTCCGTTAAATATGGCTAGGAAAAAGCAAATGGCAAGGAAGGTTTGTCAAAAACCAAAGGATTCACAGAATCAAGAAGATAACTAGAAAGATACAGATGCAAAATGTGAAGACAAACCATCACCAAAGCCTTGCACCAAACGACATCTAGAAAAGGTTGAATTATCAGGTGAAGTCTCTAAGAGAGATTAGAGAAGCACAAAAGCCAACATCTTTGCTTATTCCTAGGTTGTCATTTATGAGAGTTGTGAAAGAAATCTCAGATAGGTTGATCAGTAGTATGATTAGTAACTACCTTGTCAAAGCAAGGTGGCAATCTTTAGCATTGATGTGCCTAGAAGAGGCTGCTAAAGATTTTTTGATAGACTTTATGAACGATGGCTATATTGTTGCTACATTTTCTCACAGGGTGACACTTATGAGCAAAGGTTTTGTGCTTGTGTCAAGGCTTAGATACAAATTTGCCAAGGTTCTTGAACCTATTCCTAGTGAAGACTTGAAAGCATATCAAATCTTGAATATTCCTCCTGCAAGACAATAGAAGGAATTTGTTCAGAAGCCACCTGTTGTCATTGAAGATGTAACACACTTGTATAACACAAGAAAGGATCGGGATGACAAAGAAGGTAAGGAGAAGCAGAGAGACCAGGAGCATATATCAGAAGATGCTATCCTGATAGAGCAAGAAGAATGTCTTAGGGCATCCAGCACCCTCCTTTTTGAAATGTGACAAGACAAATGGTTGTGGATGTCTCTCCATGCATAGGGAGGATGAGGTGTATTGTGACATAGCCCCTGAACACACAAGTATGCTTGTGAACCACAACATTGAGATTGGTGACATTGTGTTGTTTGTTTGTCTTAGGTATGTGTTGTTCCCTTTGCTATTTCTTTTTTAATGCCTACCTACATTAGGTGATGTATTGCATTGTTTCTAGGTGGCTTATAAGGGATCTCCCTGATTCTATGGCTATTCAAGTATCCATACTTGATCCTTTAGTGACATAGTGTCTATTCAACAAGATGGGGGAGCTTTCAAGTTTTGACATGCTAACATGGAATTACATAATATACCCTTATTTTGAAGTGTAAGTTTTACTCCCAACATTTTTTGGTTATATTTTGGTGTTATTTCTTGATAAATCTCTCTTCTGTGTTGCAGAGGTCATTGGAGTCTGATTCTCTTCAATCTATTGGATAAAGATGTTATATTCATGAATGTACCAAGCATTCATGGGAGAAGTCAAATGTAAGCATGAAGCATGTGTTCTTTCTAGTAGCCCCTTTCTATTTTTTTAGCTCTTTGTTTGAATTTTATTTCTTTTGCTTGCAGTGCTACCAAATTTATCCTTAATCACATGAGTACCATCATAATGATCACAACTTAGAAGCATTCAAGTATTACAATCAAAAAGTTCCTCTACAGACGGACTCAACATCTTGTGGATGGATGGTTATTGCTAATGCATGGAGATTTCTTGAGTCAAAGTTCAGGATGACTACACTCACTATAAGTGTGCATCACTTGTGCCATTGGGTTTGATCCTTAAGTTTTGTACTCATGCTCATCAATTTTCTTTTATTTTCTATATTTGCATGAATATCCACAGTCCTGGGTTACTTGGGTGAGGGACAAAGTTGCTTCTATGGTCTTGGAAGGATCAATAAACCCAAATGATCTAAAGTCCACTTTGCCCCCAAAGAAAGATACATCTACCAAGGGTGAAACTACAAGCAAAAGGGAAAGGGAGGACAAGAAGAAAAGCACTACAAAGAAGAAGGGCGACCCAAAGAAGAGCCCTGCAACAAAGAAGGGTAATGCAAAGAAGAGAAGCCCTCCAAGGAAGAAGAGCAATGTAAAGAAGAGCCATGCAAAAAAACTACCAAAGATACGAGCCTTGCAAAAGGCCCTCCATTCCATTCACCATTCAAATTTAAAGCTCAGAGGCCTTGCTCATCTGCAAAAAGTAAGGAGGTAGAGTCTGGCTCCCCTTTCTGTCTCCCATTCATATCTTCCAAGAAGGCTGCCAAGTCTCCTAAGCCAACCCCTAAGAAGCCCAAGGAACCCATTTCCAAATCTCCCAAGCCAATCTGTGAGGAGCCAAAGTCACCAACCCTTGAGGAACCCAACTCACCTCCACACCCTCTTGAGCCTCTTTCATAAAACATTTGATCATAGCAATAAGAAAAGGCAAAGGGTCTCTGAGGATCCAAATTCCTCCCCAGCCTGAAGCGAGAGATTCTGTATCTTCTAATTTGATTTTGTGAAATACAAAATGGAATAAAAGGTCAATTGGTTCAAGTTTTAATCTTAACCACCAAAAATAGGTAGATATAGTGATTTTAGCCAAAAAAACCCCAAGACATTTAGCCATTTTCCACCAAAAAAGAACCATAAAGGCTCAAGATTGAGGAGACAAGAGTGTCGTACTTTTGTATATGTGTCGAATGACTATTGGATTATTCCTTAATTGTTGAATTAACAAACATCCTGTTTTTAACCATTTTTGGCCTTAATGCATCTATATACTAGCTCATGGTCTTTGTTGATGCTGTTTTCTCTTGTTTCTTGGTTTGGTTCTTGTCTCTACTCTTCCAAAATCTCTTGAGACATTCTCACCAAATTTTGAAAAGCTTCTAATTTAGAGACTTCTAGTTTAGGACTAGCTCCATTTGTTTTTTAGGTCCTAACCAGCTTGGAGCTCTGCTTGGTATGCTTCTAATGTGGCATTGATTGTCTTAAAGGGTTTGATTAGTACAGAACCCCATGAGCCTATTGGTGGTTCCTTAACCTCGCTTGACTTTGTTTCCTTGGCCTTTTCTAGATATTCTAGAGCCTTAGCCTTGGATTCTTTAGTCATATTTCGTTTCTTTTCTTGTTGTTTCCATCTCTTTGCTCTCCAATATCTTTTGGAAGACTTTCTACTTCTGTTTGAACCCTCAATATTTTCTTGTTTTTGGAATTTTGCTTGTGCTTTTGTTATCACTGTGATCACCAGCACTTTTGGTTCACCCTCAATTGAGGTTGCTAGATTTACATTTGCCAGTTTTAATGTCGTTTAGGTTTCTTGGACAATCCCTTGGAAATCCGTGCCCTTTCTGACCACAATTCTAACAATGTACAATAGGAAGTGCTAGGTTCCTATCTGGCTCAACACACTTGCCCATCCAATGATCAAGGGCTCCACAACTTTAAGATCCGTCTATCCTTTGCTAAGGCCTATTTACAATTATGTTGGCAGTTATGTTGGGATACAGTTGGATGTTTCTACCATAAGCGGTGGCATATACCAACCTTCATCAATTGGAATTGAAGAGCTACTTTCTCCATAGGACATGATGGGACCCATTTTATGTTGTTCTAGTTGCTCTTCAGGTTGCATCCTTTTAGTATGAATTGGATTCCCACTAGGTAAGGGAGACTAATGTCATGTATGCAAGCCTCCAATGTGGCATCATCATGCTATAAAAGCTTGCATCCAATTTCTTGCTCAAAAACCCTTTAGGGAAGAGTGAAACAACTCTCTCTTGTTCAACAATTTCTCTCTTTAGATCTTGCTATGTATTGTCTACTTGCACAATCTCGCATCATTTTCCCCTTTTCTTGTTTGAAGCTATAGATTTGTACCAATATGTTGTGTTTAATTCCCTTGGCTAGAGTTTTAAGGTCTTGAATACTCCTAGATTTTAGAGTTTGGAGCCAAGTTAAGACCTTGCCTTCTAGTGATATTCCAAAACACTCGTATTGCATGTGGAAATCATAGAAGTTTATTAGCTCTAACTACTTGATGGAAGCTTGCTAGACGATTATAAGATCCTCTAAAAACCATCATACTTTTTGACCCATTTTTGAAAGTTAATCGATCTTATTTTCCTTGTGTGCTTTGACCCTATTCTTCTAGTATTTGGGGTCCCAAATCCTAGATCTATGAGCCAAATCGCATTACATTGTGATCCATTTGACCCCTTGTTGGTTTGTCGGTCACCTTGTTGATCCTATCGTTTCCTCTATTGATCAAAGCTTTTATAGTAAAATCCATGCACTTGTGCATCGTAGTAGATGGATATAGTGGTTGGAATGCTTCATATGAGCCACTCATTCAAGATCCATATGCCAAAATTTGAGCTATGTCTTGATTAAAAGAATACATCTCTTTGTTTTCTATCAAATCCGCTCTTAAAGGTGTTGCAAGATTTCTTGTTTTTTGCATACATGCACTACTTAAGTTGAAAACCCTAGTGGTGGGTGATTTGATATGGTTTAGGATCACTTTTAACCCCTCAAGATAGTCCTTGATTGCCCACCTTGGCTTAGTGCAAAGAGTGTCTTAAACTTGGTGGTCCTCAGGTCTTTGGATACCTAGGTTGAACACAATAAAAGCTTGAAATTGAGAGTCCCATTTTAAGCCATTAATAATACCAAAATGCCATTAATGTCCTATTAGTGGCAAGCTTTTTGTCTAAAAATGGCAAATGATTTGGACTTGTTTCACCCCTTCAAACACAAGTTATAGTGTCTGGTTTATTGTTGGCACTTTTAGAGTGGCAACCTTGTTTCTAGCTTGATTTTGATCAAAATTAGGTCAAAATGAATTTTTTTTGGCTTCGAGCATATTAAGGGAGTGTTCAATCCATGTGGAGGTGTAGCACCTATCCAATCTGACTTTGCAGGTGAGATCCCTTCATAGTAGTTTTGCTACGTGAAAACACCTTCAGTACGAACATCCGAAAGCTACGAATGGAGTTTGAGAAAGACCCAACTAGATTTTTTAACCTCTTGGATAAAATAGCCTTTCCCTAGAAATCGGTTAGCCAAGGTCTCAACCATATTGAAATCACCCAATAAAATGACCTCATGGTCAAGCATGTGAGATGGTCCCATAAATTTCATGTTTGCTATAGATTGGATTGCATAGATAAAGACAATTTAGCAAGGAAGATGCTTAGATATGAAAGCTGCACACTATTGGTCCCAAAAATTTGACTTGGATCTAACTATTTCCCAATTATCCTTAGGCTAAGACCCCATGAGCCCCAAGAATGCAAGGAAATAGACCAAGAGTAGTTCTTCGGGGTCTTTTGGTCAAGTCCTTACCAAAAACTTTAACTTGTTGAAGAGCTATGAGGGCAGACTTGGTTCCTGTGAGTCAATATTTCTCTTTTTAGCCTTGGAGGGGTCTGTCAGACCTTTATGGATGTTTCAAGAGAGCAACTTCATTTAAGAGATTTTTTGTCCCTTTTTTTTAACTTGGGGAAGCTTTTTTATTTTTTGGGCAGTAAGCATGGTGTGTGCCCTTTTGTTGTCCTTTGTGGAAAGGAATGTTATTTTCTTTGAAGGGGGGGGGGGGGGGGGGGGGGGGACACTTTTTTTGTTGGCGATCTTTAGGACAAGGAATGGATGATTTTAAGTCAATAAGGTTGTCTTGGTTCATCTTATTTACTTGCCCTACTACAGGCTCATTCTAAATTCAATAGCGAGGATCTCTTTTCTTGTTCACCCAAGACCTTAAAGGTTGAGAGCAAATTCTAAATTCAGTAGCAAGCCCTACTACCGGCTCATTCTAAATTCAGTAGCAAGAATTTCACGAGATTTCTTTTTGTGTTGTTCACCCAAGACCTTAAAGGTTGAGGAGAGCAAATACAAGCGCCACCTGAAGTCTTCAACCCATGCGAATGCTCCACGATTCTTGAGCTAAGCCACTCGCGCACGAGTCTGTGTGCTATCGAGAGCGTCTACTGTAGAAATTAAAAAAATTCCCCTCTCTCGTGTCCGACATTGCGACTACCCACTCTTGTCCCCGTGCACGCCACGCGTCGACAACGACCTGATCGCAGCTCACCCTTGTCTTTTCCTTTGCTTGCTCAAACATAAATCAATAAAAGTGATCCCCCCTCCCTCTTCCACGTCAGGTTCCGACCTCTTGCCTCGCCTCCTTCCGCCCCCAACCCCTACCTGCACTGCATTGAACATTCCTCATAAGCTAGTAGGAAGGTCCAAGTGTACAACGATTGACATTACTAGTTTTACCCTTTAAATTTTTTGCTTTAGGAATTGCTTTTCTGAGGAGGTTGTTGAGGGGAACCTGACTGACTTTTCTTGAGGTTGGGAGAAAATTGTTAGCATTTGTCTTTGTAGAACACCAAAGGTCGGGTTATTTAGAGCAAGTGCCATGGACAACAAAGAAGGCATAGCTGAAGTGCAAGGACTTTGAAGGTCATATTAGAGTCGTAAGAGGGCTCCCCTATAGGCCCTTTAAAGGTGGTTGTAGGGGGGCCTCTAAAAGAAAAATGCATTCTCATAGAGACACTCCAAAAGTGAAGGGCCCTCAATCTAAATTTTCTACCATCACATGTAAGGGGTCCTTCGATGGTCCCCCCACATTACAAAAACTCCTCTTGGAAGGGAGATAGTAGGTTGAAGGTTGGCCAAGGGCTTTCTTTTCATGGAACCTTTCTATTATTTGAAGGGATGAATCCATTCCATCTTTTGAATGGGGCTCCTTTCCATTTTAGAGGGGCCCGAGAATCAATGGCCGTTTCAAATGGTCTATGGGGGAGCACTCTAAAGACAAACAAATAATGGTTCTTTGGGATCGCTTAGAGGACATCAACCTCTAAACCTAGATCTCTCCATTGGTTTCAAATGTAGGATCCATTGGTTTCAAATGTAGGATCTCCAAATGTCTACCGGTGCTAGCGGTCCTATGAATCCCTCAAGGTCCTTCGACATTCTATGTACTTGGAGCTCCTTCAAAGCTTGATCCACCAGCTTCTTCGCACTAAATGTCTTCAAGGTGAGGATGGGAGGAACTAGCGGTTGGCGGCGGGCAAAGGAGAGAGAGGCAGTCCAGACTCTGCATGGAGGGGCCATGCCCAGACTCTGAGAGCAAAGATTTTGCATCGCATAGTTTGTCAACCACCCCCTCAAGGACTGCAAAGACGACTTCTTGATAAAGCTCTCCTGAGCAAGTAGAGCATCATAATGAATGGGAGGTAGAGGGTCATTTACCTATACCATAGAACGATGAGGGAGATTGTGCGATGGCTGCCGAGCATTGGTTGGCTCTCCGTCGTGAAGGGGAGCAAGCGGTTGTGTGGTTGCCCTTGCCAAGACGAAGTGACACCTCATGAGGGCGAATGCTAGTTCACCATAGCTAGAGTTTTAGAGCTTTTTTTTTAATGCACCTTGAGAAAGAGTTACCTTTTGTGTGTTGATTCAAGGTGGTGTGTTGTGTTGTATGTCAAGAGATATGACGGAGGAGGATATGAGAGTAGATGAAGAGGAAGCGACATGTTAGATGTGATAAATAGAGATGCATGACCATTGTCTTGAACGACTTATTAACTACCGCTTTGCATCCCCATGGATTAGGACCGTTTTTTACGGGCCAGTGGACAGTTTATGCACAAAATCCCGATGTAAGACTTACTAGTTGGACAGAGACAAAGGTCGGCCATAGCTCAATATTTTGAGATCCCATACCATTATATTTGTCGTTGTATCTGACGGACAAGCAACTCATGCAAATTGTAGGGCCTAATGTATAAATAATGTTGGTGTACACTTCACACGTAGTTGATAGATAAACTATTATGACACACAAAGGTTGGCAAAATGGATGGGCAAGAAGTTGAGGCAAAATTATCCAGATAGATTAATGGATTCTAACTAGCTATTACTCTTCAACAAGTTTGGATACATTTTAATTGCGCTGACTCTAAGTTCAGAAGTGTATTCCTAAAACAAGAAATGGCTAATCTTGCTAGGAAATATGAAGGTATACTAGAATATGTTAAGAGGGCCGGTGTGACACATGGAAGGACTTGCTTTATCATACAACCAAGTTAGCTTGGCTAGGATGCTTGTCCTCTTTTGATTGCTCACCTTGACTCCCTAACCATACTAGTTTCTTTTAAACATGTTCCTCACAACTAACTATTGTCCATTCTAACTATTGTATTTGCATACTTGTGGGAAGCTTGATGCTGCTTGTTAGCAAGCTCTCGTTGCAAGCTTTATATGGTTTTGAAAAAGTGCACAATAGGTTCTTGCATAGTCAAATCCTATGGCAATGATTCAATCCCCATCAACTCTCCGTTTGGTTCATGTCCCCTCCTATCCCCATTGGAAGAAACGCTTATATAAGCAAGATAGGTAAGGGGAATTATGGCCTCATTAAAAGGTTGGATTTAGCCATATTCTAGTTTTTCATCATACTACTGCATGCAACTCCTAAATTTAGTAAATACCATTCATGACAATCATAATGAGGTCTCATAAACCTTGAGCTAGGGCTTCAACATCATAAACACTTACTTTGGATCAAGTCTCCTACACCCCCGTTGGAAGGAACACCCATACAAGAATGAAGTATTTGCATATACACACCCAATAAAAACTTGCTTATTGACATTAGGATTTAGTGTAGGTTAGCTTTAGCCATTTCACACTTTATGGATTCCCACCTTGGCGTACATTCTTTTTTCTTATGCTCATTAGAAACCATTCACCAAACATACATATGCAACCCACTTTACCTATGATAATTTCACCTGAATGCTTCATTGAGCATCATTCCCTGTTTTTGCTTCATTGAGCATTTTATACTACGTAAACTTGGATTGGTGTTTCCTAACAACTTGAACAAGTTTTCCACTTCAGCGTTCAACCTTGCTTCCCTTGTTCATGTCATTGCGGCTAGCACTATCAAGTAGCACACTTGTTCTTCACCTTGGAAAGCTTATACATGTAATTTCCTTGTGCCTTCAATAAAAACCACTTTGTATTAGCTTAGCATACATGTGTCAATTACCTTGATAATAATCCAAGTCATACTATCATTTTGGTTGTTAACCATCGACTTCATTGATAGTGTGCTTTCAAGGCTATTGAAATGGAGGGTAATGGGCGACATAGACTTGGTGTTTGTGGTTTTTCTTCTAATACCATGCCAATCGAGGGGAGGCTCTTGTTTAGATGGAAATCGAGAAAGTGGAGACCCTACTTGACAAGATCAAAATAAGCATATGTTGCAACCGTTCTATGATCAACTTTCCTTACAGAGTTTCGGGCCACAGATGTGTGGTAAACCATGGCCTTTGTTAACTTTGGTGCCACATATCTTCATCAAAAACCGTTCCTACCAAATGTTTCTATCCAACTTGAGCTATGAATTATTTGCACCTCAATTGGAACAAGTACTGCATGCTGGCTCCTCACATACTCTTCACAATCAAAACTGCAAAAATTAGGGCACATTAGATTGAAAGAATAAGGCACAAAAAAAGGAATCAGTGGACCATCTTGTGCCCGAGACAATTTCACTGAAACTTTAGTGCACCATTGCCGTATAGCTGCCATTCTCAGTGGAATGTGCCTCTTAGCAATACAACTGTTTCTGATTCACTCTACAAAAAGAAGCAAGCCTGCACACACTTGCTTATAAAGTGGCAAAGAATATTATCACTAACATGAGATGGTAGCTACTATGTTGCTTCATAAAGATGCTTCTCCCGCTACAAGAAAGCGAAGAGCTTCAAATCACACGGGAAAGAGGGCTCTCATTCATACATGTGACTTCTATGTTAGGCAGCATCAAATAAAAAGCCGCTGGTAAAAGACATGTGCGGCAGGAAATGGTTTTCCGCGACTTCGACACTGCTGGAAGTTGGCGGAGATGCATCTCATGCTTTGGTGACCAACATCAACACTTGATCTCTATATCTCAAATTCATTCCTCGAGCATACTCTCGAACTACACTTCAGCATCCATTGACTGATGATCATTCAGGAGATGAGAAAAAAATGACCAAAAAGTATACTAAAAATCCTGCAACTAGGATTCCTCCATACACAAATGCCTGGGATGACTGAACAGGAGCCATGTGCTCTAGTCTGCAGCACTTGAGCCGGTCACGTTCCCGCATAAGCATATGCTCCGTATACCTGATATTGAACAATGATAGAGTCTGATGTCCATGTAGTGTATGTAAATTCAGCTAAGAAATGAGCTCACTTTCTTGGGGAAAAACTCACTGTTGCGTGTAAAGCGATGATCTTAGAATTTCTGTCGAGTTTCGATGAGCATCCTGAAGTTGATGATTGTACAGCATAGCTGCCAACTCCACCAGCTGCTCCTCTAATTTCTGCTCACAATTTAAATCTTGTCAGTGAATTTCCCTTCTTGGTCACATTGGGTCATAGTTTGTTACTCTTTTACAAAAAGTAAAATCAATTTCTCTGCCTATCTCAAGCATTAAACATGCTTTAAGCCCACTCATCACCAGCCTTATGCACTCTATACTTACGTCTAGATAGCTTTCTATCCGTACCACGAGCTCATGCGGCAATGGCTCGGGCATGTTTGTCGTCTTCTTGTAAAATTTATCCAGCCATAATTCAGCCGTTGTCTTCTTTGAGGGGGTTTTGACAGGTTCCCCCAGAGTAGTCTTTAGATGTTCTGATGCAAATGCCTGAATGTTCTGCTTGAAAAGCCATATTGCCAAAGTTGTTCATCACAATCCCCAGAAACCTATTTGAATTATCCATGAATGTTCCTTAAATCCGCTCCATGCATACCTCTGTCATATCCCGGACATTTCTGAGCGCTTTGTCGACTCTTGCATATATTCCATTTCTCTGCATTCAAGTTCAATTCAAGGTTTTCCTTTAAAAACACTTATACAAGCTGACACCATTGTCCAAGAATCACACCTTAACAAGGCTCGTCCTAAACCATTTTTCCATCAAAACACTGTTATTTCACCTTGTGACATGACCAGCATTTTCACTGCACTCGCTGCTAAAAGTAAAGACAAACACTCATTGCCACAAATGTTTTTGATATACACCTCATTTGCTCTCAAATTAGAACAGAGCAAGTGCAAATCTCAGACTTTCCATGTATTGACTTAACTAATGTGTACTGAAACCAAAAAAAAGAAAAAAATCCACTTTGGAGACAATGTGATGTTTGTAAACTAAGTCAGCAGCCAGGTCCAAACTGCCGATTTAGAACACATGCCGATTACAAAATGCCAAATGCACGCAGACAAAAACAACTTCATCATGCTCAAAGTGCTGGCACAAGGTTAAGGATAAAAACTGTGGGTTTCACTTACAATAGCATTATCTGCCATCAGTTGACTGATCCCAGAATGATTTGAGAATGGGCCAAATGGATGACATCCACTGGCCCAAAGCCAGTTAAGAACTGGACGTTCATGAATGTGAGAGGCCTTCTCATATGGTGCAACCAAACCTCCAAGAACAGATGCAAGTCCTGCCAGTATATGCCTCTGGGGAGATATTGGCTCCACTTTTAATTTTTCTGTTTCAGAAACATAGCTGAACACAAACATGCAGCAGTACCCAGCATCAATAGTCTCTTGAAAATGAAAAGCCACATGTTTTATAGGATTTATGAGACATTACTTAATTAAGAAAGGGGGACAGCACACAATTAAACAGACCTAGATGAATCTAGGAAGAGCCCATGTTCACATTTACAGGTCAGTGCAGCATCAGATCCAGCAAGCATAGACTTAACTAAATACTAGGACATCTCCACTAACATCATTATCAGAACCTAATGTGTTGTAGCTGCTAGGTTAGAGGAGGATATTCAAAGAAAACCACAGAAGCTAACAAATATTCCTTTTTATTTGAAATACCTCAAATCAATTGAGGCCTTTCCATGTTGCAACACAAAAATGGAATCGTGGCTTGCCCACAACAAGCTTTCTCCATCCATCATCAGCTGAGGATCAACTTCTGCTAACGACAAAACAAACCTACATATCAAGAGTTCAACAATTGGCACTCTCTCTCTCTCTCTCTCTCTCTCTCTCTCTCTCTCTCTCACACACACACACAGTTTGGATTGTTTTGTCTTTTCTAATAGATGGAGGACATACACACATGTATACTTGATAGTTGGCCTCACATAGACGTTAAAAATCTCTCTCTCTCTCTCTCTCTCTCTCTCTCTCTCTCTCTCTCTCTCTCTCTCTCTCTCTCTCTCTCTCTCTCCATGGTTAGGCTATTGACCATGGAGGAGATTGATGAGATCCGCCAGCGACCGATGCTGGATCTTTTGTGTTCTGTGATTTAGCTATCCCACCTGGCTGCTCAGATCACACCTAGCTGTTTCGGATTCCATAGCATTATTCTAATTTCTGTCATTTTATTTTGTCATTCTTGTTACTCTGACTTTATATCAGATCCACCACATTGTAACTTTCCGGTCTCATAGGTCATTCTGGCCTTCTAAAATAACATTTCATCTCTCTCTCTCTCTCTCTCTCTCTCTCTCTCTCTCTCTCTCTCTCTCTCTCTGCCCTATACTCTCCCCCCCCCCCCCCCCCCCCCCCCCCCCCCCCCCCCCCCCCGCTGCCCCCGCCCCTCGCGCCACTTTCTCCCCCCCACCAACTACGCTCTGCTGCCACCCCGCCCGGCCACAGATTTTCCAAATTTTTCAAATTCTGCAGACTTCAAAACACACTAGGCAGATTTTTTCAATTGCAACAGGCAGTTTTCTGCGCAGAATTATTGCAGGACAGATCAGAGCAGGAAATAGCAGATTTCAGAAACAGCAAAACTCAGAAATTGCAAAATTGCAGATTTTTAGAAAATTGCAGAAATTGAATACGCCATGTATGCTTAATGAGGGAACATGTATGCATAATGCGGAAGCCCGGGTGCTTGTAGATCTCCGCAACACTTCGTCTCGTTCGTTTGTTTGTTAGTAGCGCCCAGCCATGAGGAAGCAGAATGACAAGCCCGACCCCTTAGAGAACGCAATCCAAAAGTGCAAAGAAGAAATGGTCGAGACCATTAACAAGATCAACCGCCACCTATTAGGTACAATAAATCTGCTCGAAGATCGCATTCTGGCCCAAGAAAGCAAGATCACTGCATTGGGAGATCGTATGACGGCCCAAGACGAAGAAATTGCGTCACTCAAGAGGGAGCTCGCTGAGGCACGATCACAAAATACACTTGAACTTCAAGGAGAATTGCAACCTTCAGTAATAGAAGAGCTCAACACGATCAAAGAGCAAGTGCGAGCCATCAAAGAGGGGGAAGAGCAGCACAAAGAAATGACGACCTCTTGGGTGGACGTTATCACAAAGACTCAATAGAAGGCAAATGAGGCCGAGAAATGGATTGAGGTTGCCACGAAGGGGAAAAGCAAGGAAACAACAACGTCCACACCACCATAATTAACCTGACACTAGAAGAGAAGCAAAGAAGGTGTGTGCGCTCTCTACATGTGAGAATTTGCAGCCTTAAAGACAAAGATAATGTGGACGAAGAGGTAAAAGAACTCATGGCTTTGATGGGGGTTCATGAGCCGATGCACTCAAGAGCATGGAGAGTAGGCAACAAGAAAAATGGGAGCAAGGGGGAATCCTCGAAAGAAAGGGCACTCATCCTTCGTTTTTCCTCCATGGAAGCGAAGGACTTTTTGAAGAAGAGACCAACTCTTAAGAAAACGGGCATCTTTCTCGGGGATGATCTTAGCCTCTCACAGATCGCTCATATGCAGGAGGTAATGCCAGAGATTAAAGCGGCGAGGGAAACAGGTAAGATAGGTTTTTACCAAGATGGAAGATTGGTGATATTGGAGCCACGCTCCAAATGACGGTGTGAGACCTATGGGACCACACTCAAAGTTGTTGCCTGGAATTGTAATGGATCTATGCGTCTTGATGTGGGTGCTTTTGAGGAAAGTTTAGTGGTAGAGATCATCATCTTCTACTCTGAGACACATCAGGCCCCTGGGCAGACTATGCCTCACATTAGTGGATACAGATGGGAGACCGCCTGTAGACAGGAGACACGATCAGAGCACGGAGGGCGGGGCTCAGGAGGAGTGGCAGTGTTATTCAGGGAGGAGTTGTAACCATTGATACATATAGCTCGCAGGGATGAGCAAGCTAGGTACATGTGGGTGAGACTGAGAGCACAGATAGATAGATATCTTTACATTGCTATTTGGTGCTTTCCCCCGAGTACGTCAGTGTATGCACCACCCAGAGGACAGTCCCCCTTTTCTATTTTGGATGATGACATCTGGGAGTTCTCTAGAGATGGTGACATCATCATTTTAGGGGACTTCAATGCTAGGACTTCCCATCATCAGACAGCTTTTTATGATACTTCAGAGGAGATGCTGAGAGAGCTAGATGTTACAGAGACGGGCCAATCCAGACTATCATAGGATGGGGAACATACCGAGTATAGACGACACTTGATAGACATGGGGACCGCACATGAATTGGTCATTTTGAATGGCCTACAGAGATTTCCTGATGCGGGGGGTTTTATATGCTTTCCACACAGACATGGAGCCAGCACAGTGGATTATGTCATGGCACAGCCGAGTCTCATCTCTAGTATCCAAGATCTCACGGTTGGACCCAGATCTGTCGGTGTGGCAGTGGACCATGCTCTTGTGTCGCTGACCATCTCTTTCCAGTTCAGTGTAGCACACAAGCTACAGGCAGCAGCCCCTACTCGCTACACTTTCACGCGGGAGACAGACTGTGTATACATAGGTGGGATCTACAGACGCCTGTGTACAGAAGAGCCAGGGCGACCTCTGGAGGAGCTTACTACTATACTGACACAAAAGACATTATATGATGCAGCAGCAGAGGCATATCCACACACCCAGCCTGAGCAGAGAGACAGTTCTGGGAGCATGCCCCAGAACAGCTAGTATGATGAGGAATCCCGCGAGACTAGAGCTAGACATTAGAGGGAGGTGCTTTTGGGGGACATCACTCACAGACAGTCACAGATTCTCTTTCGGCGCCTAGTGCGGGGGTAGAAGGGGGCATTTTTGGCTCGCCTAGAGCAGGACCTATACCATCTATTCTTGAGTCAGGACTCACGTGAGGCATGGCAACTCTTTCATGAGCACTGCCCCCCCCCCCCCCCCCCCCCCCCCCCCCCCCCCCCGCCATTACCTCTACAGCAGCCTGGGGCCAGTATGCGTCATCTCTGTACACAGTTCCTAGACAGTCGTCCCTCCCCGATCCATGTTTCCACACGTGCTTTTTTCACCGCTAAGATGGTGAGGAAGGCCATTGACAGGATGAGGACCGGGAGAGCATATGATCATGATGACGTAGTGGTTGAGCACTTCATGCATGCCAGAGATCTACTAGCAGAGCTTCTAGCAATTATGTTTAATCGTGCCATGTGTGAGGGCTTGCCTGATACTTGGAGCCTATCCACTATTGTATCTATCTTAAAGTCAGGAGACCCTATGGAGCCAGGGAATTATCGCACTATCATGATCGGACACACATTGGCACGGTTGTACGCATCCATTCTTGAGCAGCAACTGAGCAGATATGCAGAGAGAGAGGATACGGGCAGTCGGGCAAGCAAGGTTCAGGAGAGGCTTTTCTACTCTTGATCATATCTTGACACTCAGAGCAATCATTCAGGAGGGCAAATCGCATCGGAGACGGATCTATTGTAGCTTTGTGGACTTCCGCAAAGCATTTGACACGGTACCCAGAGCTAGATTGATGCACACATTACAAGAGATGGGAGTACCCACAGAGCTCATTTGGGGAGTCATGGCATTATACAGGTCAGTACTGGGGCACGTACACACCCAAAGGGCCTTTCTACAATGGTTCACTCCACTATTGGGGTGAAGCAGGGTTGCCTGCTCTCTCCTACTCTATTTGGTATGTATGTGGATGAGGTTTCTGACTACATTGAGAGAGCTGGTGATAGCGGTGCACAGCTGGCAGGGACATGGATTCCACTGTTGTTATATGCTGATGATATTGTGCTGATCTCAGACTCTCCGGAGGGGATGCAACATCACTTGGATGCTTTGCATAGGTTCGCCCAGGAAAGTGATTTGTCTATCAACCTTGGCAAAACCAAGGTCATGGTATTTAATACCAACCCGCAGTGGATCAGGAGGTCAGCACCCGCATTCACATACGGCCAGGAGACAGTGGAGTATACAGATGCTTACACTTAACTTGGAGTGGTTTTCAGTGGACCAGCATTTTCATTGAGGAGAGCAGCAGAGACTAGACTGACTAGAGCCCACGCAGCATTGGGTAGATTGGAGAGGATGTGTTCAGATGTTCAGTTTCAGGAGCCTCGGACGAAGCTCTGGCTCTTTGACACTTTGGTGGCTTCTGCATTGCTCTATGGAGCTGAGATTTGGGGACCGTCATTGGACCATCAGAGGAGGACAGGTCGCACTGATATGGGGAGACATGGAGAAGCCACTAGTCTCTATGATCTCGCGGCTCATTAGAGCCAAGGCTTCAGTACCACGTGCCATTATCCTGGCAGAGCTAGCTGCCCCCCCACTAGTGATGGAGGCGCTTACCAGATCTGTCTCCTTCATACACCACATGTCGGAACTTCCCAGAGACAGATATGCCCGCCTTGCACTTGAGTCCTCTCGACAGTTAGCCATGCAAGGAGATACAGCATGCTCGTATGGGGAGATGACATCATGGTTTCACGCGCATGGGTTCAGCATAGACAGATTGCCCCCCTTCCAGTACTCACTCGATGCAGCCTCTCTGACTCTTACACAGTCCGAGATCACCAGGCTCACCCGCCAGGACCTGACTCAGCTAGACACCAGGAGGACATGGATACAGCAAGCAAAGGAGTTGGGCACGAAGATGGCTTTCTACAGAGAGCATCTTCTCCAGCTTATAGAGACGGTTTTGTGACGAGGCCCAGATACATCCCACTTGTCTCATGGGATACGATGTGCTATTGGCCAGATACGCACATCTTCACACTAGCTACGTATAGAGACTGGGAGATACAATGGAGTACCAACAGAGGCCAGGACATGCCTCCTGTGTGACATGGAGCCTGAGACAGAGTTGCACTACACATGCCACTGCCCCGTTTACTACGGGATACGTGGTAAACGGGGCACACTATGCCTCACAGTAGTGGATACAGATGGGAGACCGCTTGTAGACACCGCCTATAGACATGTGACACGATCAGAGCACGGAGGGCGGGGCTCAAGAGGAGTGGCAGTGTTATTCAGGGAGGAGTTGCAACCATTGATACATATAGCTCGCAGGGATGAGCAAGCTAGGTACATGTGGGTGAGACTGAGAGCACAGACAGACAGATATCTTTACATTGCTATTTGCTACTTTCCCCCGAGTACGTCAGTGTATGCACCACACAGAGCACAGTCCCCATTTTCTATTTTGGATGATGACATCTGGGAGTTCTCTAGAGATGGTGACATCATCATTTTAGGGGACTTCAATGCTAGGACTAGTGGGTCCGGCAGAGGTGGTTTCCCTAATGCTGTGTAGAGAGATATGGCATATTCCCCCCATGTCTCAGTGGAGGTGACCACTAGTGGTGGTGAATGCTCGTGGAATAGCCTCCATGCTTCGCGTGAGTCCTGACTTATAAATAACTGATACAGATCCCGCTCTAGTTGAGATAGATAAGCCCTTTTCTTTCGTCACAATAGGCAGCGAAGGATAATCCGTGACTGTCTATGTGTGGTAATACCCATGAGCACTTCCCTCTGTAATTTGATCCTCGTCTCTCTACACTCCTCATCATACCAAATGTTCTCGGGAATGCTCCCAGATCGTCTCCGTGTGGGCTGGCTGTGGGGGTATGCCTCTAATGCTGCATCATAAAGCGTCTCTGTCAGTATCTGAGTGAGTTCATATAGCGGCCGTCCCAGCTCCTGGGTGCATAGTTGCCTGTATATCTCATCCATATACACAGAATCCGTCTCCCTCATGAAGGTATACTGAGTGTGTGTTGGGACCTCTCCTAATGGAGCTGTGTTGAACTGAAAGGTCAGGGTGAAAGACAAGATAGCATGATCAATTGCTACTCCAACTGGCCTAGTACCCACCATGAAATGCTGAAAGAATGGAATGAGACTTGGCTGGGCCATAACATAATCCACTGTGCTGGCACCATGTCGGTGTGGAAATCAAGTAAAACCTCCAGCTGTTGAAAATCTTTGTAGGTCATTCACAATCTATGTGCGGTTCCCATATCTATCAAGTATCTGCCATATTCAGTGTATTCCTCATCTTGTGATAGTCTGGATAGACCCATCTCTGTGACATCCAGCTCCCTAAGCATCTCCTCGGAAGTATCACAAAATATTGTCTGGTGGTGGGCAGTTCTAGCATTGAAATCCCCTAGTATGATAATGTTACCATCCTTGCAAAACTCCCATATGTCATTATCCAAAATAGCAAAGGGGGATTGTTCTCTAGGTGATGCATATACTGACGTACTAGGAGGAAAGTAACAAATAGCAATGTAGAGGTATCAGCCCGTCTCTGCCCTGAGCCTCACCCACATGTACCTAGCCTGTTCATCCTTGCGTGCTATATGTATCAGTGGCTGCAACTCCTCCCTGAATAGAATTGCCACTCCCCCTGAGCCCCGTCCTCGATGCTCCGATCTGGTCTCCTGTCTGCAGGCTGTCTCCCATCTATATCCGCTCACCTGTGGCATGGATTTCCCAGGTGCTTGATGCATCTCAGAGTAGAAAATGATGCCTCTCCCCGTGAAGCTATCCTCAAAGGCCCCTACATCAAGACGGAGTGACCCATTACAATTCCATGTTGCCGTCTTTAGTGTGGTCCCATAGGTCTCGCACCGTCATGCGGGGCGTCTCTCCAATATCACCACCTTTCCATCCAAGTAAAAAGCAATCTTCCCCTTTTCCCTTGCTGCTCTAATTTCCGGCATTACTTCTTGCATATGAGCAATCTGTGAGAGGGTGAGGTCATCTCCAAGAAAGATGCTAGTCTTCTTTAGAGTCGGTCTCTTCTTCAAAAAGTCATTCTTCGCTTCCATGGAGGGGAAGCGTAGAATGAGTGCCCTTTCCTTTGAGGTTTCTCCGTTGTTCCCACTTTTCTTAGTGCCCACTCTCCAAGCCCTCGTATGCGTCTGCTCGTTGACCCCCACCAGAGTCATGAGTTCTTTCACCTCTTTATCCACATTATCTTGGTCTCTGAGGCCACATATCCTTACGTGTAAGGCCCGCACACGTCTCCTTTGCTCCTCTTCTAGTGTCAAGTTGATGATGGTTGGTGTGGGGGTGGGGGTTATTTCCTTGCCTTTTCCTTTCTTGACAATCTCGATCCATTGTTCAGCCTTTTCTGCTTTTTGTTGGGTCTTTGTGATGACATCTACCCACGAAGTCGTCATTTCTTTCGTTCTCTCTCTCTCTCTCTCTCTCTCTCTCTCTCTCTCTCTCTCTCTCTCTCTCTCTCTCTCTCTCTCTCTCTCTCTCTCTCTCTCTCTCTCTCTCTCTCTCGCCCTGCACCCGCTCCCGCTCTCTCGCGCTACTGCTGCTCCACCCCCTCGGGCTGCTGCTGCTCCCTTTGCCCCTGCCCCCGCCCCCTACTCCCCCCCGCTGCCCGTGTTGCATCCTCGTGCTCTTCCTGCAACTCCCAAACCTAACACATAGAAAGAGAAAGAGGGGGGAAAAAAGGGGCGTAGAGAGAGAAAGAGGGGGAAAAAAAGGGCACGGAGAGAGAAAGAGGGTGAAAAATTACGTAGAGAGAGAAAGAGAAAAAAGCGTAGAGAGAGAAAGAGGGGAAAAAAAGAGCGTAGAGAGAGAAAGAGGGGGGGGGAATCGCGTAGAGAGAGAAAGAGGGAAAAAAAAGAGCGTAGAGACTTCCTAGGTACTAGGAATTCCGCCACTTCCTAGGTACTATTAACGTACTCGCCGCGCGCGTGGCAAGCACGATACATACACTCGAGGATCGGGTGAAGGCCCAAGAGCAAGAAATCGCACTACTCAAGAATGAGCTTGCAAAGGTGCGATCGCAGAATGTCCTCGAAGAGGGAGAGCTTAACACGATCAAGGAACAAGTGCGGGCCATCAAAGAAGGTGGGGAGCAACGCAGCTTGAAACCCAGGCATCTCTGATCCTCGTACCTCATGACTTTGGAGAGTGGTCCAAAGCCCTCTCTGAACAAGCAGTGGAAGCGGCCTCGTATCTCATAGTAGACGGGGCAGTGGCATGTGTAGTGCAACTCTGTCTCAGGCTCCATGTCACACATGGGGCATGTCCTGGCCTCTACTGGTACTCCGCTGTATCTCCCAGTCTCGATTTGCAACTCGTGTAAAGATGTGCGTATCTGGCCAATAGCACATCGTATCCCATGAGACAAGTAGGTGTCCATGTATCTGGGCCTCGTTAGAAAGCGTCCTCCGTAAGCTCGAGAAGATGCTCTCTATAGAAAGCCATCTTCGTGCCCAGCTCATGTGCTTGCTGTATCCACGTCCTCCTGGTGTCTAGCTGAGTCAGGTCCTGGCGGAAGAGCCTGGTGATCTCGGACTGTTTAAGAGTTAGATAGGGTGCATCCAGTGAGTACTGGAAGGGGGGCAATATGTCTATGCTGAACCCATGCGCCTGAAACCATTATGTCATCTCCCCATACTAACATGCTGTATCTCCCTGCATGGCTATCTATCAAGAGGACTCAAGTGCAAGGCGGGCGTGTCTATCTCTGGGAAGTTCCCACGTGTGGTGTATGAAGGAGACAGATCTGGTGAGTGCCCCAACCACTAGTGGGGGGGCAGCTAGCTCTGCTCGAATAAAGGCACGTGGTACTGAAGCCTTGGCTCTAATGAGCCGCCCGATCATAGAGACCAGAGGCTTCTCCACGTCACCCCATCCATCAGTGCGACCTGTCCTCCCGTGATGATCCAATGAAGGGCCCCATATCTCAGCTCCATAGAGCAATGCCGAAGCCACTAGAATGTCAAAGAGCCAGAGCTTCGTCCAAGGCTCCTGGAATTGAACCTGTGAACACATCCTCTCCAATCTACCCAATGTCGCATGGGCTCTGGTCAATCTAGTCTCTGCTACTCTCCTCAATGAAAATAATGGTCCACTAAAAACCACTCCAAGGTAAGTGTAAGCATCTGTATACTCCACTGTCTCCTGGCCGTATGTGAATGCGGGCGCTGACCTCCCAATCCACTATGGGGTGGTATTAAATACCATGACCTTGGTTTTACCAAGGTTAACAGACAAACCACTTTCATGGGCAAACCTATGCAAAGCATCCAAGTGATGTTGCATCCCCTCCGGAGAGTCAGAGATCAACACAATATCATCAGCATATAACAATAGCGGAATCCATGTCCCTGCAAGCGGTGCACCTCTAACACCATCTCTCTCAATGTTGTCAGAAACCTCATCCACATATATACCAAATAGAGTAGGAGAGAGCGGGCAGCCCTGCTTCACCCCAATAGTGGAGTGAACCGGTGTAGATAGACCCTCTGAGGTGCGTACATGCCCTACTACTGATCTGTACAATGCCATGATCCCCCAAATGAGCTCTGTGGGTACTCCCATCTCCTGTAATTTGTGCATCAATCTAGCTTTGGGTACTGTGTCAAATGCTTTGCGGAAGTGCACAAAGATACAATAGATCCGTCTCCCATGGGATCTGCCCTCCTCAATGATGGCCCGGAGTGTCAAGATATGGTCAAGAGTAGAAAAACATCTCCTGAACCCTGCCTGCCCAACTGCACGCACTCCCTCCCTCTCTGCACATCTACTCAGCTGCTGCTCAAGAATGGATGCGTACAACCATGCCAATGTGTGTCCAATCATGATAGTGCGATAATTCACAGGCTCTATAGGGTCTCTTGACTTGAAGATAGGTACAATCGTAGATAGGCTCCAAGTACATGGCACGGTTAAACATAACTGCTAGAAGCTCTGCTAATAGATCTCTGGCATGCATGAAATGATGAGCCACTAAGCCATCATGATCATATGCTCTCCCAGTCCTCATCCTGTCAATGACCTTCTTCACCATCTCCGCGGTGAAAAAAGCACTGTGGGCATGGATCGGGGGGGTCGGGAAGGGGCGGCTGTCCAGGAACTGTGTACAAAGATGATGCGTACTGACCCCAGGTCTTTGTAGAGGTAATGGCAAGGGGGGGGGGGGGGGGGGGAGCTGCTCATGAAAGAGGCGCCATGCCTCACGCGAGTCCTGACTCATAAAAAGCTGGTATAGATCTTGCTCTAGTCGAGCCAAAAATGCCCTCTTCTTCCGCCGCACTAGGCGTCGGCAGTCAATCTGTGAGTGATGTCCCCCAAAAGCACCTCCCTCTAAAGTCTAGCTCTAGACTGGCGGCATTCCTCATCATACCAGTTGTCCTGAGGCATGCTCCCAGAACGGCGTCTCTACTCAAGCTGGGTGTGTGGGTATTGCCTCTGCTACTGCATCATGTAATGTCGGTGTCAGTATAATAGTAAGCTCCTCCAGAGGTCGCCCTGGCTCCTCATTGCATAGGCATCTGTAGATCCCGTCTATGTATACAGAATCCGTCTCTCGCGTGAAGGTGTAGCGAGTAGGGGCTGCTACTCGTGGCCTATGTGCTACACTGAACTGGAAAGAGATGTCAGCGACACAAGAGCATGGTCCACAGCCACCCCAATAGGTCTGGGCCCAACTATGAGATCCTGGATAGTAGAGATGAGGCTCGGTTGTGCCATGACATAATCCACTCTGCTAGCTCCAAGTCTGTGTGGAAAGCATGTGACACCTCCCGCAGCGGGAAATCTCTGTAGGCCATTCAAGATGGCCAATCCATGTGCAGTCCCCATGTCTATCAAGTGCCATCCATACTCAGTATGTTCCCCATCCTGTGATAGTCCGGATAGGCCCGTCTCTGCAACATCCAGCTCTCTCAGCATCTCCTCTGAAGTATCATAAAAAACTCTCTAATGATGGGCAGTCCTAGCATTGAAGTCCCCTAGAATGATAATGTCACCATCTCTAGAGAACTCCCATATGTCATCCAAAATAGAGAAGGGGGACTGTCCTCTGGGTGGTGCATATACTGACGTACTCGGGGGAAAGTAGCAAATAGCAATGTAAAGATATATGTCTGTCTCTGCTCTCAATCTCACCCACATGTACCTAGTTCGCTCATCCCTACGGGCTATATGTATCAATGGCTGCAACTCCTCCCTGAATAACACTGCCACTTCTCCTAAGCCCCGCCCTTTGTGCTCTGATCGTGTCTCCTATCTCCAGGCTGTCTCCCAGGGCCTGATGTTCTTTCGAGGTTTCCCCCTTGCTGCCATTTTTCTTCTTGCCCACTCTCCAAGCTCTTGAGTGCATCCGCTCATGAACCCCCATCAAAGCCATGAGTTCTTTTACCTCTTTGTCTACATTATCTTTGGCTTTAAGGCTGCAGATTCTCACATGTAGAGAGCGTACACGTCTTCTTTGCTCCTCTTCTAGTGTCAGGTTGATAATGGTGGGTGTGGACGTTGTTTCCTTGCTTTTCCCTTTCTTGACAACCTCAATCCGTTTCTCAGCCTCATCTGCTTTCTGTTGAGTCTTTGTAATAACGTCCACCCAAGAAGTCGTCATTTCTTTATGTTGCTCTTCCCTCTCTTTGATGGCTCGCACTTGCTCTTTGATTGTGTTGAGTTCTTCTATTACAAAGGGTTGCAATTTTCCCTCTTCAAGCGTGTTTTGTGATCGTGCCCAGTGAGCTCCTTCTTGAGTGACGCAATCTCTTCGTCTAGGCCGTCACACAATCTCCCATTGCGATCTCCCATTGCAGTAATCTTGCTTTCTTGGGCCAAAACACGATCTTCGAGCATTTTTATTGGTCTAATAGGTTGCGGTTGATCTTGTTCATGGTTTCGGTCATTTCTTCTTTGCACTTTTGAACTGCATCTTCTAAGGGGTCGGGCTTATCATTCTGCTTTCTCATGTTTGGTCCCTGCAAAAAACGAGAAGAATTTTGCGGTGGAAGGGGACCACACTACACGCAAGTGCTTCCACATTATGCATACATATTCTCCCACACTAAGCATACATGGCGTACATTTTCTGCAATTTTTGCATATTACAAGAAATGTCCGCTTTCTGCAAATTGTACAATTCTTGCAAATTCTGCAATTTCTGAGAAAAATTTTGAATTTTGAATTTTATTGTCTTCTCTTGTACCTGCCGGGGGGGGGGGGGGGGGGTTATCGGTCGGGCCGAGGGGAGGGCGGGATTGCAGGAAGAGCCCGCGAGGGACGGCGCTGGGGGGTTGGGTACGAGGCAACAGAGACACAGAGAGAGAGAGAGAGAGAGAGAGAGAGAGAGAGAGAGAGAGAGAGAGAGAGAGAGAGAGAGAGAGAGAGAGAGAGAGAGAGAGAGAGAGAGAGAGAGAGAGAGAGAGAGAGAGAGAGAGAGAGAGAGAGAGAAATGAAATGAAATGAAATGTTATATTAACGTCTTTAAGAGGCCAAAATGACCTATGAGACCAATCTGTTACAAAATGGTGAATCTAATACCATGTCTGGGTACAATAGAACTAGATACTACTACTAGAATCCATCCTCATCTGCACCCTGGATATCGAGAGAGTATGGCTCGAATCCTCTGCTGTAGTCTCCGTCGATGTTGTGTAGCCCCTCTCGTCAATCGTGGCCGTCTGGATCTCTGTAGCTCTGTAGCTCCAGTGCTCGGTCGATGAGAGAACCGGTAGTGGTCGAATGAGTGTGGGCCGAGCTCTGCAATGGCGACTGCTCCTCTGGATGTCACATATCTAGTGAAAAGATATCTGTAATCTATCTCTAGGACTGTCTCTCTCTATCTCTCCCCAGGAAAGTGTCTCTATATCTGTGTAACTCAAGTAGATATAGCCCAAGACATCTCTGATCCTCATAACTCATGACCCTAGAGAAAGGACCGAAACCCTCTCTGAATAAGCAATGGAAACGGCCCCGTATCTCATAGTACATTGTGCAATGACATATGTAATGTAGCTATGTAGCTCTGTCTCTGGCTCTAACTGGCATAAGCGGCATATCCTGCTGTCTGCTGGTATTTCGTGCCGAAATCCTGTGGCGGCTCTATCCATGTCCTCCTAGTATCCAGCTGGATCAAGTCCTAACGAATGAGTCTAGTAATCTCCACCCGTGTAAGAGACATCGAGGGTGCCCAAAGAGAGTACTGGAAAGGGAGAAGCCTATCCATGGTGAAACCATGCGTCTGAAACCATGATGTCATCTATGCATACCAGCATGAAGTGTCCCCATGAAGAGCTAACTGTCTGGAAGACTCAAGGGCCAGTCTAGCATATCTGCTCAAGTAGTATCCCACAAGCTGTGCATAAAGGAGACTCATCTGGTAAGCGCCTCAATCTCCATAGGAGGGGCAGCTAGCTCTACTCGAATGATAGCGTGGGGTACGGAGGCCTTCGCTTTGATCAGTCAAGAGATCACAGATATCAAGGGACTCTCCATACATCTCCAACCATCCTCGCCTACAGAAGGTCCCCATGTCTGCACCCCATACAACACAGCTGAGGCTACTAAGGTATCAAAGAGCCATAACTTTGTCCGAGGTTCCTAAAACTGAACCTGCCAACACATCCTCTCCAAGCCTCCCAAGGCAGCAAAAGCTCTAGTCAGTCTAGTCTCTGCTGCTCTCCCCAAAGAAAACCTCGTCCTAGTGAAGACAACCCCAAGGTAAGTGCATGCATCTGTATACTCTACAATCTCTTGACCATATGTGAAAGTCGGTGCTGATCTCCTGATCCACTATGGTGTGGTGTTAAACACCATAACCTTGGTTTTACCAAGGTTTACACACAATCCACTATCCTCTACAAAATTGTGTAATGCATCCAATTGTCGTTGCATACCCTCTGGTGAGTCAAAGATCAACACAATATCATCAGCATATAACAACAATGGAATCCACATCCCTGCCAGCTGGGCACTTCTATCACCCTCTCTGCCAATGTAATCAGACACCTCATCAACATACATACCAAATAGAGTAGGAGACAATGGGCAACCCTGTTTCACCCCAATGGTGGAGTGAACTAAATCAAATATCCCCTCCAGAGTGCGTACATGTCCCATCATTGATCTGTATAGAGCCATAATCCCCCGAATCAACACTATGGGCACCCCCATCTCCTGCAGTTTGCGCATCAACCGAGCTCTCGCTACCATGTCATATGCTTTGCGGAAATCCACAAAGCTACAATAAATCTGTCTCCCATGTGACATGTCCTCCTCAATGATGGCTCTAAGTGTCAGAATATGATCAAGAGTGGAGAACCCTCCTGAAACCAGCCTGGCCCTTTGCTCGTACACCCTTACCCTCTGCCCAATTACTCAACTGCTGCTCAAGAATGGATGCATACAACCATGCCAATGTGTGTCCAACCATAATAGTGCGGTAATTCCCAGGCTCTGTAGGATCACCTGCTTTGAAGATAGGCACAATAGTAGACAACCTCCGAGTCTTGGTAACCCCTCACACATGGCACGATTGAAGAACACTACAAGAACCTCTACCAGCATATCTCTAGCATGTGTAAAGTGCTTTGCTACTAGACCATCATGATCATATGCCTTGCTGGTCCTCATCCTGTCAATGGCTCTCTTTACCATCTCAATGGTAAAGAAGGTGCTAATAGGTGGGCATGGCTCTATAGGATCTGGAAGGGGGAGGGGGGGGGGGGGGGGGGGGGGGGGGGGAGAGAGAGAGAGAGAGAGAGAGAGAGAGAAATGAAATGAAATGTTATATTAACGTCTTCAAAAGGCCAAAGTGAGACCAGAAAGTTACAATGCGGTGTATCTGATACAAAGTCAGATTAACAAAATAAATTAAACTAGGATAACAAAATATAAATACTGCCGAATCCTAATCTAAGCTGATAGGTGTGAAAGGTGAAAGGCGTGAAATGTGTGAACTAAGCAGTACAATGTGTAGACAATATGGGAGGGAAGTAGAGATCCATCTTCTTCTGCACTCTGGACGACGAAAAAGTATGGCTCGAATCCTTTGTTGTAGCCTCCTTCGAAACTATGTAGCTCCTCTTCTCCATCGGGGTCGTCTAGATCTCCCTAGCTCCAATGCTCGGTCTATGAGAATGCCACTAGTGCGGGCAGACCTCTCCGCTGTTGACTGCTCCTCTGTCTGTTCTTATGGGTGTACAATATCTAGTGTAAAGAAATCTGTGATCTATCTCTGGGGTTGTCTCTCTTCAACTCTCCTCAGTAAAGTTTCTCTATGCCTGTGTAACTCAAGTAGATATAGCCCAAGACATCTCTGATCCTCATAACTCATGACCCTAGATAGAGACCCAAAACCTTCTCTGAATAGACAATGAAAACGACCTCGTATCTCATAGTACACTATGCAATGACATATGTAATGTACCTCTGTCTCTGGCTCTAGATGGCATAGGCGGCATATCCTGCTATTTGTTGATGTCCCTCTGAATCTGCCAGTCTCAATCTCGACCTGATGTGACGACGTGCGTATCTAGCCAATGGCACGACACAAACCATGAGAAAGATGCGTGTCCATATAGCTAGGTCGGATCACAAACCCATCCCCCGTGAGGTGTAGAAGATGCTCTCTATAGAAAGCCATCTTTGTGCCCAACTCTTGTATCGGCTCTATCCATATCCTCCTCGTGTCCAGCTAGATCCGATCATGACGAATGAGTCTATTAATCTCTACCCGCGTTAGAGACCTCAAGGTGCCTGTAGAGAGTATTGAAAAGGAGGCAACCTGTCCATGGTGAAACCATGTGTCTGAAACCATGATGCCATCTGTGCATACCAGCATGATGTATCCCCATTAAGAGCTAATTGTCTGGAGGACTCTAGAGCCACCCTGGCATATCTGTCTCTGGTAGTATCCCACAGACTGTGTACAAAGGAGACTGGTCTGGTAAGCGCCTCAATCTCCATGGGGGGGCAGCTAATTTCGCTCGAATGATATCATGCGGTACAGAAGCCTTGGCTCTAATCAGCCGAGAGATCATAGATACCAGGGGGCTTCTCCATACGCCTCCAGCCATCCTGACCTACAGAAGGTCCCCAAACCTGCACCCCATATAACATAGTAAACGCAACCAAAGTATCAAAGAGCCATAACTTTGTCCTAGGTTCCTGGAACTGAACCTGCGAACACATCCTCTCCATTCCTCCCAAGTCGCACCAACTCTAGTTAGTCTAGTCTCTACGCTCTTCTCAAAAGAAATCTCAGCCCAGTAAAGACTACCACAGGTAAGTGTATGCATCTGTATACTCCACAATCTCCTGACCATATTTGAAAGTAGGTACTGATCTCCTGACCCATTGCGGTGTGGTGTTAAACACCGTTACCTTGGTTTTACCTAGGTTTACACACAATCCACTATCCTCTACAAAACTGCGTAGTGCGTCCAAATGTCTTTGCATACCTTCTGGTGAGTTAGATATCAGCACAATATCATCAGCATATAGCAACAATCCTGCCAGCTGGGCCCCCCTGTCACCCTCTCTGTCAATGTAATCAGACACCTCATCAACATACATACCAAATAGAGTAGGAGACAATGGGCAGCCCTGTTTCACTCCAATAGTAGAGTGAACTAAATCAAATACCCCTTCCGGAGTGCATATATGTCCCATCACTGATCTGTACAAAGCCATAATGATTAATCCCCCAAATCACCTCTATTGGGACCCCCATCTCCTGTAGTCTGCACATCAATCGAGCTCTTGGAACCATGTCAGATGCTTTGCGAAAATCCACAAAGCTACAATAGATCCGTCTCCCATGTGCTCTGCCCTCCTCAATGATGGCCCTGAGTGTCAGAATATGATCAAGAGTGGAGAAACCCCTCCTGAAGCCGGCCTGACCCTTTGCTCGTACACCCTCGCCCTCTGCCCAATTACTCAAGTAATGCTCCAAAATAGATGCATATAACCGTGCCAATGTGTGTCCAACCATAATAGTGCGGTAGTTCCGAGGCTCTGTAGGGTCACCAGCCTTGAAGATGGGCACAATATTAGACAACCTCCAAGTCTCAGGTAATCCCTCACACATGGCACGATTGAACAACACTGCGAGAACCTCCATCAGCATATCCCTGGCATGTATAAAGTGCTCCGCTACTAGACTGTCATGATCATATGCCTTCCCGGTCCTCATCCTGGCGATGGCCCTTTGTACCATCTCAGACTTAAAGAAAGTGCTCGTAGCTGGGCAAGGCTTGGTAGGGTCTGGAAGGGGTTCCTGTCCAGGAACTGTATATAATGATGTCGCATATTGGCCTCACACATCAGGTGAATTAATCACTAGGGGAGGGGAGTGCTCATGGAAGAGTCGCCATGCCTCTCCTGAGTCCCTACTCAAGAACATCTGATATAAGTCTCGCTCCATCTGAGCTAGGTAAGCTCACTTCTTCCGTCGCACAAGGCGTCGGAAAGCAATCCGAGACTGTAAGTGATGACTCCTAAAAGAAGATCCCTCTGAAGCTGGGCTCTCATCTCTCTGCACTCCTCATCATACCACCTATTCTGGGGCATGCTCCCAGAATGTCGTCTCTTGCCCGCCGGCTGAGAGAGAGAGAGAGAGAGAGAGAGAGAGAGAGAGAGAGAGAGAGAGAGAGAAATGAAATGTTATATTAAACGTCTTCAAATGGCCAAAATGACCTATGGGACCAAACTGATACAATCTTGGTGGATCTAATACAATGTCTAGGTACAAAAATAAAATGGAGAGAGAGAGAGAGAGAGAGAGAGAGAGAGAGAGAGAGAGAGAGAGAGAGAGAGAGAGAGAGAGATGAAATGTTATATTAACGTCTTCAAAAGGCCAAAATGACCTATGAGACCAAAAAGTTACAATTGGTGAATCTAATATCATGTCTGAGTATGGAAATTACAAAGTTACAGAGAACTAACACTAAAACACTAAGGAGAAAGGAAATAAGGGGGGGGGGGGGGGGGGGGGGGGGGGGGGGGGGGGAGTGGTTAGTGGGTTCAGATGAAATCTCTCATCGGTCGCTGTCGGATCTCGTCGACCTCCTCCGTGGACAGTACTCTGGTTGGGCGTCTTGCATGTCGAGCTAGAGTGATCTGTATCTTCTGTTGAAGCCTTTGTCGGTAGTGGGAGACCCCCCAAGGTCGTGGGCGGCTGGATCTGGCAAGTTCAGTGGCTCGGTCAAGCAGCGTACCTCTAGTATAAGTAGGCTCTGAGATCTGCTGTAATGACTGCTCCGTTGGCTCTCCTTTGGCTGGTGTAAAGAAATCTGTGATTCGTCTCTGAGACTGTCTTTCCCCTAATGTCCTCTGCAAGCTCTCCCTAAGTCTGTGCAGCTCTAGCAGGAACAATCCGAGACATCTCTGATCCTTGTATCTCATGACTCTAGAAAAAGGTCCGAAACCTTATCTGAACAGGCGAGAGAGAGAGAGAGAGAGAGAGAGAGAGAGAGAGAGAGAGAGAGAGAGAGAGAGAGAGAGAAATGAAATGAAATGAATTATATTAACATCTTCAAAAGGCCAAAGTGACCTATGAGACCAGAAAGTTACAATGTGGTGGATCTGATGGAAAGTCAGAGTAACAAACTAACTAACAACATAACAAAACAAAACAAAAAATACTATGGGATCCTAGACTGGTCGATGTGAACTAAGCAAAAGGGGCAGCTTGCCGGGATAGCTAAATCACAGGGGAGAGAGAGAGAGAGAGAGAGATATGAAATGTTAGATTTACGTCTTCTAAAGGCCAAAATGACCATGAGACCAAAGAGTTACATCATGGTGAATCTGATACAAGGTCTGGATAAAAAGAAAGAAACTAACCAACCAGAAACACTGCTAGAGCTATAAAAGGTGGGTATCAAGAGAACTTTTACCTTTTAAGATTTTATAAACCAGTTGTAAGAAGAGTTGTGCTCTACACCACTCTACCCAAACCATCCTTGGAGGAAAACACAATCATCCTATACAGAGCTACTTCAGCATGTGTGCTGCATTACTTATTCAATAACACACAGCAAAGAACGTATAGAGCTTCTCCAAGTTCCACAAAAACAGCATATTGACTACAATTTGAAAAGTAGTCCGTGAAATTAAAAGGATTTAAGCATTAGGAAAAGAAACCACTGAAAAAGTATCTTACCCAAAGAAAAACAAGAACTGAAAACAGAGCAAGCGAAACTAATTAGTCAGAAATAACTAAGAATTTTTTCATCTTGCTTACACTGGAATTACACGGGTACCGTAAGATACATAGACACCGTCTTCTTGAGGAATTTGCTTAGCTCTTCCTTTAATGCTTGTATATCTAGGGATCGCAAGAGACCACAGTGGTTTGCTTTTAATGACAGAATCTTCAGTCGATTCCCTAGGGTCCTTTTCAGCGAACTATCATAAAAAAGTTATGTATTAGCTGTGTGGTAACATCATTCTAATTAAATACCTCTACATTCTGCATAATTTAAACACGTTTAGAGTTTGTTTGTTCAATAAATACCTCTACAATAAAAAGTATCCTTCTTATCAAACCATGAGAGGCAACTTAGTGCTTCTCACTCAAATTTCCAGCAGAGAAATTTCCTCTGTAAACAGTTTTAATTTACAGTAGGGAAAATTATACAATCCAGGAGACATGCATGTGGCTTTACCTTATAGCGGCCAAAGTATGTGTTAAACAGTGAAGGCTCTGAAGACTCCAGTAAACCAGCAGCCAAAACATCTCCAGACTGCCTCATTTCCTGCACCTCCACATCCTCTTTTCACTATACTTTGTAACGACAACCAGAAAAAAACAAACCGCAGTTCCTCTGTGAGAAACATTAACTTTGTCATTTAAAAATCAACATAAAATTTACTCACATCCCTGAGAACTGCGCCATCTAGAAAAGTCCTTGTTCGAACTCGGAAGCGACCCTCCTTTGTTTCCTGAATAGACTCACCCCGCAATGCCTTAGAAACAGCAACTGCCAGTTTCTCATGTTCATGAAGGCTATGAGATCCTGCAACAACTACTACATCCTGCCCAGGCTGTAGCATCCTTCTCGCCTATAAAAGTGCAAATAATATTTGATCAATCTCAATTAGTTGTTGCCAAATTGAGCTTTCTTTTTGAGCCTGTCACTAGATAGAGGCTACTATTGTATTTTCCATTTGTATTTTAATAGAGTAAAGACTGAAGGTGTACGATATTCATAACTTCAAGAGCTACAAAACAGTGTTTCCATGTGAAAATTGAAAATGCTTCTGCAAAATTACTTGCTCATGTGTCTGCTCGCTCTCTAATTGTATCTAACCCCCAATTATCCCACCTCCCCAACACATAAAATAATTTTTTTCTATCTGTAAGGAAATATCCAGTCATGTTCAATAAATTAAGATGCATTTTTCAGAGAGCCAGACAACAATTGAGATAGCATTCACCTCTTTTACAATGGATTCCACATCTATAGTGTAAGGCTGGCCAGACTGAAATAGATTGTACTTCTCATGGTTTTGCAAAGCAATGATCGCAATAAGCACTCGAGCTGTTGGATCGATGGTTTCAAACCTAACACGCAGCATTTCTTTCAAAACATTATGTAGATGCTCAAAAAGATAAATAAAAATTGACCCTAAAACCTAAAAATCACCTCACATCAGGCGCAATCACATGTTCAATTGTCGTTGCAATAAGTCCTGCTAATTGGGCAGCAAAAATCTCCTGCGTTAGTATAGCTCTTACTGGATCACGTCCTCTTGGGAAAAGAAAATTCTTCAATCTTGGAAGGGTTCTGTAGCTAACACTCCCTTCTTCTGTCTCAATTTTTCCATAGACACAAGGACCAGCTGAGAGATCAATGACTGCATACCTGGGTAACAAAACATATATTAAAAATATAAAAGACATGAATTGCAGTTGACCACGCACATATATAATCTAAGATGCTCTCCTTTTTCTGAAAATTTTGGGGTTAAATACAAAATCTTTCATACTTGCAAGTAAAGAAAGAATAAATTTTGACTACAAGCAGCTCACTTGATACGAATGTAACTCTTCAAAAACAACCTTGTAAGTTTTTGGTTGTTAATTGTTTACATATGTAAGATGAGAGTGTTATTCATCGCTAATGTGTGCCTACTATCCTTTGAGCAAGTTCTGTTTATTTAAAGCCAAAAACAAAAGTCTGATGTTGAACCATAGCCCAACAAGAGAAAGTGCTCTTCGTAATTGGAATAATAAATATCCAAAATGCAGCTTTAAAAGAAATTAGGGTTTAATGCTTATATCATTGGCTTAACATATTTCTTAAAAGAAAAGCAACAGATGAATTGAACCGCAAAAAATTAAGCATAATGAAAAGCACATCTTCCAAGTATAAACTATTGAGCATGACCTCTTTACACCAATTTTCATATCACAACCAAATCCTCAGGCTTCTTAAAGTGTACATGTGATATCCATTCCCATCAAGCAAAAGCAACTCTCATTTAGCATCAGAGTTTAGAAGATACATTGAGTATGGTATATCGAATTAAATTAGGCATGCTTGTGAGCATATCCATAGATTAAATTCAAACATAAATTTTTCAAGATCCAAGGGAAAACTTCTACACCATGTCAATAATATTTCGAGAAGAATAAAACTTCTTAGAAAATACTTTCAAAAAGAACAATCCATCAGAATACATGCAATGCATAGTTGTAAGCTACATTGGTAACATAATGGCCATGAAGTATCGAAACGTTTCATACCAAACAAGTGTCAAAAGTTCCAAACAATTCACTATTTTATGAAACGCCACAATGGAAGTTTTGCCAAAATCTGAGTGTCGAGCCATAAATATTAATGCCTAAGACTTACACTCATGGTGTACATGCAAATCAACATAAAAAGACTAGGAAGTTCAATAACTCACCTTGAAGTTGAAAACTTCACTAGAAAACTACTTTCCAAACAAGACCATGTGGCTTAGACATTAGTAGAAAGCATGGGCTGAATGTTCAAGAAAAGTCTCAAAACGTTTCATAAGTTTCCTTGATTGAAGAAACGGGCTTCTTGGCAACTATGACCGGTAAGTACATATTTCACTCTAATCCTTGGGTGCACAGGCTCACTCACACGTTTAAATGAAGACACAAAGTGTCAGCAAGAGACTATTTTGTGACAAGCATGAGCTTGCCAACTCTCTTCCTTTGTGGCGGAAATACATCGAATCTGTTGAAGCTACTCTGCACTTTTCTTTTTTTCTTTTTTTCTTTTTTTTTTTTTTTTTTTTGGGGGGGGGGGGGGGGGGGGGGGGGGGGTGTAACAGACTTGGACACTCCAAGTCAAGAATCTACCACCACACCACAAATAAACACCTCAAAACAATTCACAGTTCACAATTGATTCAACACTCGCCCTGTAGAGTTCCGTGCCTAGAGATATTGGCCCCAAAGACTGGCACCCTTTTCGGTATTTCTTTTTGTATTATTCTGAGTTCAAAGTACAAGAGTGTGGGCAGGCGCTCACACTCAGACTCTGCATCCAGATGCTCTGAGTTGTGAGAGGCCTACCTGCTTATTTATAGATCACAAAGGGATGCTAAAGCAGAGCCCAAAAGCTGAAAATCAAAAGCCCAAAAATAAAGCAAAGCCTCTTTCTCTCTCTTGCTTGTAAAATAAAGCAAGTTCCAAAAGTTGCCCATAAAATAGCTTTTTAAAATAAAGCAGAAGAGCTCTCTCTCTCTCTCTTCAATTGCGTAGAAAAAGCAAAAGGGCTCTCTTATCTCTCTCTTACAATTGTGTAGCCTAACAAGCAGCCAGATTTTTGCGTAGAGAATCTGCCAAAAAATCCGTTGGGGTCCGTACAGTACTGCCACGTGTCAGCAGCCAGCCACGTCAGCATGCGGTTGTCATGGCCACGTTAGCATTTTTTGTCCGGCAGTGTGCGTTGTGGCACAGGACGTCACCAGTTTGTGACATACCCCCCTCTTGAAAGCATTGTAATCGCCCTTGATTACGCCTGCAAAACAGATAGAGGCCATAAAACTGCCTTCACAGACACTGACTATTAGTACCGGCGCACTAGGAACACACATCTAGCACATGTACCAATCGACAGTCACATCACACGACATCATAGGACATCACTAGACATCACAGGACATCACATGACAAATCACATTCAACATTCATTCGGATCGTAGACCATGATTTATCGCAATGCAGTTAGCAATCGCATCTAGATCCACTTAGGACCTCATAGATGCCCGATTGACTATCCGCTATTGCAACCATGTCTATTCGAGATCATTCAGACCAAAATGCTGCAGTCATTTCGTCTATCAGTTCCTGCACTTAAAAACAAGTCAAGAACAAATCAGTTTCATATCCAGGAATTCCATTTCATAAGTCATACAGCAAAATACTGTCAGCTCTCAGTATCCATGAAGCTCAAAGAGACATCAGTGACTCTAGTACTCTAAAATCGAGGCATTTGTTGACAAAGGAGCAGAGTAACTCCCCTCTTGTGCAACCCACTGCACCAGATCTCCGGCCAAGCTGAATTCGGGGTTCCATTTGGAGTAGACTATGTTAAACCAAAAGCTTCAAGGTAAAGTTTCACAATCTGAGGAGTATCTGCTAGGTCCTCCTCCTCCATCCACTTCGCATCCAATGCAGGATAGTTCTTGAATTTAACCAAGAACCACCTTCTTACTTTACCCTTATTCTTTGTGTCCTTATGTGCCAAAATCTGTTCAGGAACAAGGATCTCCTCGTTCTCTTCCACTTCGGGTTGCTCATCAGGCTCCCCATCTTCAGGCACATCACCTTTAAAAGGTTTCAAGAGACTCACATAAAATGCAGTGAATCCTCAAAGTGTCAGGCAGTTTCAGTCGGAAGGAGACATCATTGATCTTTTCAGAGATCTGGAAAGGTCCTAGTATCGCATACTAAGCTTTGGAAAAAGGCTCTCCTTTCCCTTCTTTCTCAGGCGTGCCTTCTCAAAAGGTAAGAGCACCCAATCATCCTCCTTCAATTTCAAATCGCGACGATGGCGATCCGCTACCTTTTAATGTCTTTCCTGAGATTTCTGCGAAGTCTCGCAGACCTTGGCAAAAGCCGAGTCTAAGTCGCGCGTGTACTCGTCGGCTTCAAAAATCTTATCTTTCGTACTTAGGAAGGGTGGAACCTTCGCAGCACCTTCAATAATCTCAAATGGCGCCTTCCCCGTCGAAGAGTGTATCCTATTATTGTAGGCAAATTCCACGAAAGGTAGATACTTTTCCCATTGAGTCTTCTAATCCGACATATAAGACTTCAATAAACCTAAAACCACTGGATTGGCAATCTCAGATTGCACGTCAGTCTGCGGGTGGAAAGATGATGAGAACTGTAACCGCGTGCCAATGTTCTCCCAAATTGCCTTCCAAAACAAACTTCTAAATCTGGGGTCCCTATCGGAGACAATCGTCTCGGGCATGCCATGTAATCTAAAAATCTGGGCCACAAACAGTGTCGCTAAGTGATCCGGCTTGATTGTTTTCTTCATTGGAATGAAATGAGCCTGCTGCTAAATCTATCAATAACAGTCTAGATACCATCATGACCACTCTGTGTTCTCGGGAGATCGAAAATGAAATCCATTGCAATACTTTCCTAGGGGCGGGTGGGTATGGACAAAGGCTGTAACAATCCCTGTGTTTTATGCCTGTCAAACTTGACCTTCTAGCATACCAAGCAACTGCGCACAAACTCGTCCACATCCTTCCTGAGTCTTGGCCAAAAGAAATATCTCTCTACCTCTTTCATGGTGGTAGCAATGCCGCGGTGATCCGTAAAAGGTGGACAGTGGCATTCGGTCATAACCTTTTCCCTCCACTGTTGTGTAACGCACAACATGGTTTTCCTCATCAAGTAGCCATCCCGAATGGAATATCCCGCTACTGTTTTCCCATCCCGTATCCGTGTGAAAACGTCTGCAAAATCTGTATCTGTGGCATACTGGTCGACCATATCCTCGAAGCTCCTATGATGTATCGCGGAAATAGCCAGAACTAACGGCTTCCGAGACAAAGCATCTACCACCAAATTCTTCTGTCCCTGAACATGGACAATCTGGAAATGAAACTGTGACAAAATGTTCGCCCACCGCATCTGCTTTTCCGATAGCTGCTTCTCTAACAAGAAGTAGTGTAAACTCTGATGGTCTGTAAAGACAGTAAAATCCGCTCCGAGTAGGTAGTGTCGCCATTGAGTAAGAGCATGGATAACCGCCAAAAGCTCTTTCTCATAAATTTTTGTTGTCGATTCCAGCCTTGAGAACAATCGGCTCTCGTAAGCAATGACATAGCCTTCTTGCATTAAGACCGCACCCAAACTACGACCACAAGCATCACAATATTCTTCAAATGACTTCTGCAAATTTAGCAAAGTCAAAACTCGTCCTGTAGTCAATTTCTCTTTCAAAGTCTGAAAGGCAGTCACCTCTGTGGGTCCCCACGAGAAAGGGACTCCTTTCTGTGTCAAGTTATGCAAAGGGGAAGCAACCTCTACAAACTTTCGGATGAACCGCCTTAGTACGAACACAATCCCAAGAAGCTTCTAACTTCATGGACAATCTTCAAATTGGGCCAATCACGGATAGTCTCTATCTTGGCCGGATCCATCTGCACTCCTGCTGGCTAACACAATGTGTCCCAAAAAGTGTATCTCTAGTAAGAAAAATTGATTTTTCTTCGCATTAATCACTAACTTGTGATCTCGTAATGCCTATGGGTTTCCATACGGCCAGCCACGTCAGCACTCCAGCGCGATTTGCGGACTTCCGTACAGCCAGCCACCAGCCTCTTTATTCATTTACTCTCCGTAGGGCCCATCGAATGGGACCCTAAAAGTTGCAACAACTTATAACTCTAAGCCTCTTTCCTTTGGGCATGCCACATCATCAGTTTGTGACGGGGGGGTTTGGAGAGAGAAAATGAAATGAAATGAAATGTTATATTAAACGTCTTCAAAAGGCCACAAAGACCTATGAGACCAAACCGCTACAATCCTGATGAATCTAATACAATGTCAGAGTACAAATTAAAATGAGATGAAATAAGATAAAGACTAAATGGCTACTGTCATGAATCTAAGTAGCTCAGAGCTGTGTAGCACTATAAAGTGTGTGGCGATGAACAGAGGGTAGTACAATCTTAGTGTATAAACATCAATGTCCGAGCATCGGTCGTTGTCCGAGAATGTACCGCATCGATCACTGCAGAATGTGGTCGATGTCCACCATGGTAGGTAATCGTACTGGGCGTCTCGCATGTCAAGCTAAAGTAATCTGTATCCTCTGTCGTAGTCTCCATAAACGCAGTGAGATACCCCCCAGTCGCAGGCATCTCGATCTCCCTAGCTCGGTAGCCTGATCAATCAACATACCTCTCATGTGGGTGATATCTGGGCTCTGCTTAGTCTGCCCCTCTGTCTGCCAGCAGATGGTCTAAAAAAATCTGTAATCTGCCTCTAAGACTCTCTCTGCTGGTCTCCGCAACAGGCTCTCTCTATGTCTACGTGCCTCGAGTAAAAATAACCGAAGACATCTCTTATCCTGATATCTCATGACCCTCTATAATTCTCTGAAGAGACAATGAAATGGCTAAACCAGCCGGTGACATATGTAATGCAGCTCTATCTCAGGCTCCAAATGGCATAGCTTGCATATCCTAGCCTTTTCAGGTATCCCCCTAAATTTGTCAGCCTTGACCTCAAGTTGATGTGAAGAGGTGTGTAGCTGACCAATAGCGCACCGTATCCCCCAAGATAAATGTGTATCCATGTAACTATGTCTAGTCACAAACCCATCCTCTATCAGTTGGAGAAGATGCTCTCTATAGAAAGCCATCTTCGTGCCCAACTCTCATGTCGGCTGAATCCAAGTCCTCCTAGTGTCAAGCTGAGACAGGTCCTAACAGATGAGCCTAGTGATCTCTCTGTGCATAATAGACAGAGAGGGTGCATCCAAAGAGTACTGGAACGGAGGCAATCTATCCATACTGAAACTGTGTAACCGAAACCATGTTGTCATCTCTCCATACCAGCAAGTAGTATCCTCCTCTAGTGCTAGCTGTCAGGAAGACTCAAGAGCTAAGCGAGCATATCTATGCCTCGAGAGGTCCCATAAACTGTGCATAAAGGAAACCGATTTGGTGAGTGCCTCGACCACGAGTGCAGATGCAGCCAGCTCTGCTCTGATAATCAATATACATATATGATATATCCTTTGTCATCCCAAAAAAGAAAAGATGAACTAAAAGTAAAGACTATAACTAAAGCTAACTGATAAACTAGTGATATGGGGTGTACAATGAGTGGTGACCATGATTGTGGATAGAGGGAGGATGGAGCTCTACCGCTAGGGGCTCAAAATGCAAAACTATATGCAAAATATGATATGCACTCTAGATTGCTCCATCATGTTCTATAATGGGGGTGTGGTATGGTAGACATCAAAGATGGGGCTATCGGTCTGATCTAAGCTGAGCCGGGCGCTCCGTAGTCTCCCGATGGAACTATCTAATCTTTGTCATCTCTCATTGGCAGTGACGAGATGTCTGAAATCTAGGTGCTCTCTATCTCCTGCTTGCTCTAAGTAGCTTTGCTCTTTGGAGGGTAACTGTCTATTGTGTGGGTGCAGGAGGTGGGGTGGATCTTTCAGAGAATGTGGTGTCCAACACCTCCGGCCTAGTACAATCTAGGCTTATAAAGAGATCTCTGTGTCGCTGAATCTCCAATATAAACCTCCCTAGCACTACTGGTCTACTGACTCTAAAAGATGGTGAAGGGAGCACTACTCTCTGAAGAAGGTGGGGTATCTCTCTCTGAAGGCAGGGGGTTCCTAGAAGTGTGTTGCTCTTTGAAGGGAGTGCTGCTCTCTGAACAAGGTGGGGTATCTCTGTATAAAGGCAGGGGGTTCCTAGAAGTGTGTCTGTGAAAGGTATGATATGGCAAGACCCTAGAGCCCCAAGGGGAATGGGGATATTGTCCGGCTATGGACATCCATGAAAGTGGACCAAAATCTGAAAACAAAAACAGACTCCCATGAAAAGCACCGCAAATTGTAGCAGGCTACAGTGTCACTTTCACAGGACAGTTAGTACACCATTCCTTCATCAGGTTCCACATCTTCCAGATCACCTTCTCCAATAAATCTCTCTCATATTCTGCTACAGCAGGCTATTGAGCAACAAGCTCAGCAAGGGGCCATGGAGGCTTTGGCAAGTGTTTTGGCCAAGGTGAATATCAAGTTCCCTACCTTCAAAGGACTCTCTTCAGAAGATGCTGACGACCATGCAAGGAGATTTGTATCTCTCCGTAGGGGTCGTGGTCTTAATAGAGAGGATGCCTATTTGGTACTCTTTCCATCTACCTTGGATGGCTTAGCAGACAAATGGTACAGCCAGTTTGCAGAGAACCATGTTGCAACTTGGGCAGCCTTAAGACAACAATTATGTGCAGCATTCAGGCCAGGTGACTATCAGGAGAAGGTTTTGGATGAGTTGGCCAACATGGTGCTCCAACCAGAGGAGACGTTTGCAGAACTTATGACGAAAACCAAGTCTCTGGTTGCCAAGCTTCCCCAGCAACCCGGTGAATTTATGGTTAAGAAGTGGGTAGAGAAGGCGCTTCCCAAAAGTCTCAGCAAAAACTCCGAGAGAGTCTCCGACCCGACGCCACTCTGGAGGAGTTCATCGCAGCTGCTTCTAGGATAGAGGGGGCTAGGAAGCTGTTCACCAACCCCCCTCACACAGAGACTCCCTCTGTGTTTTCGGAAAGTCCTGCTGATCCTTTGACTTCTTTGCGCAGAGAACTTGAAGCCCTAAAACTACAACGCGCTCTCCAAGAAGAGAAATCGATCTCTCTTAGACAAGAGAAACCACCACATCTTGAGGCCTTGGATCAAATCAAGAGAGAGTTAGAAGAGCTTCAGTCTCAGCAGGAGACTAAAGCTATGGTATGGTGCAGCTCTTGTCGCTCTCCAGGGCATCCTCCACAGGACTGTCCCCTTCGGGCTTATTGCCACTTCTGCGAAAAATCTGGGCACGAAGACAAGGATTGCTACTATATCAAGGGATTGCGGCAAATTCAACAAAGTCTAGGTCCTTCTCTCCAGCAAGGGCTAGCACTTGCATCCAACATGGTCTCACCCTATGGCCATCAAAACCCGTTGCCACCTCTGCTGGTGACAACACCTCCTATGCAGCAAGGTATGCACAACAACTTTGCATCTCCCAGCTTTTATCATGCTAGTACTCCTTCAGTCCCCCAAAGCTTCTACACGTCAGCATCCGGTCCCATGCAGCAAGGGCAGAGACCATCTCGCCCCTCCAATAGGCCAATTTTGTGCTACAGGTGCGAAGAGTATGGGCATTATCAGAGCAAATGTCGGTTGCCAAAAGGGTCTCCTCCTTGCCGACATTGTCCTGAAGCTAAGGATCACAGCAAGCACACACCAGAACCAGCAAGAGTTTACATTCCCAAAGCTTAACCTCATCACAGTCAGCACCATTCCACAGGCCCCGCCTTCCACGCTTGTAGTTGCCTCTCGAGATGGGTTGAAGCAAGTGGAAGAGCCGGCTGGTGTGCTCACACGGGCACAGAGAGCGGCTCTAGGGCTCAGCCTCCCTGGTCCAATTTTTACATCTCGTGTCACACAAATGAGTGAAACTCCCTTAGTAGCTGACAAACCAGCAGGCAGTGTCAAGAGCCAACCTACCTCGCTTCTATCAGATATTGATGGTGCTTTCATGGAAGCAGTAGAGGACTTGCAGAAGCTTAAGATACCAGAGCAAGATCTAATCAAAGGAAACAAGCCCACAACAGAGTCTATCTTGAAAAACACCTTTCAGCAAGTGTCACTGTATGATATGCTTCGACTTGATGCAAATTTTAGAAGTGACACCCTTTCCATCATCCAGTCTCTGTACCCTGGTGCAGGGTCGAGTGGCGAGCACCTACCTGTGCAGCCCTTGGAGTCCTACATGATTTCATATCCAGCTGCTCCCCTCACTGACTACAAAAGTCCTCGTCTCACTGTGTCTATTCTTGGGCATCAATTCTCGGGCGTCATAGTGGATGGTGGATCGGGGATCAATCTAATGCCAGAATTTACTATGTTGGCCGTAGGTCTGCAGCCTACCCGCCCTGCTCCATTCACCGTTACATTAGCAGACCAAAGGACAGTCTACCCTGTGGGCATAGTAGAGAAGGTGCCTCTGATGGTATAAGACTTCACATTTAGCTTGGATTTTGTGGTGGTCAGTCTTCCTCAGGTGGAGGGAGGATTTCCTTTGTTCATTGGTAGACCATGGTTGTGGCATACTAAGGCACGCCATGTGGATACATACTCCTGGCTCCCCATTGCAACCAATTCGGCTCGAAGGAGGCATGGATCCAGTGGTTCATCACAGCTCATTGTCAGTATAGTCCAATCCCGACCCTGAGCAGCCCATCCCGCCTGACGGGCCTGACGAAGACCTGTTGCAGTTGTTGGAAGCTACCACCTCGATGCCATGCTATGTGGTCGCTATTCAAAACTCACTTGTGCCGGTAACACTCTCTCTCCCAACTCCTCAGACGGACACCAATGTCCCAAGTTCTACAGCAGATAGTGTAGCAGTCGAAGAAGTAAGTGTGTTAGTCCCTGATTCTTATGATTCAAATGTTCCTCTGATAAAAGCCGTCCGCCTCGGGGAACCTACAACACATCACCGAAGGAGGAAGAAATCTCCTCTGCATGAAATCGCCAAGGATTCGTCCCTTCCTATAACATCTCCCAAGTCGGACCCCCCGCCCCCTCAACAGCACTCTGTTATGTCTGTGTTTGAAGATTTACCCTTCGAGGAGCTTCCACCAAGATGGTTACAAGAAGAGTATGCGGAGTTTCCAATCGATCACACACCCGCACATGATGTCTCGAAGCTCTAAGAGGTAGCTCAGTTCTCAACGTCTGAAGTGCCCTCCACAGTTACACCCCCTGACCCGGTCAAAAAAGTCAACCTGGGCAACTTTGACAACCCTCAGCACGTCCTCTTAGCAGCTTGGTTATGGGAGCATCCCGCATTACTTGATCAGGTAGTTTCTTTTATTCACTCTTTTAAGGATGTTTTTGCTTGGTCTTACAAGGGTTTGGAAGGGGTCCCACCAGAATTGGGTCTCCACACTATCCCTCTGGTTGAAGGGGCTAAGCCTGTCAGAGGCAAAGCCTATAAGCTCAACCCAAAGTATGCAGAGGCTGTGAAGTCAGAGCTTGAAAAAATGCAAGAGGCAGGGATCATTGTACCTGTGGAGCACTCTGAGTGGTTATCACCCATGGTGATAGCGCCTAAGAAGCAATCCAATAAAATTCGGGTGTGCGTAGATTACCACGCTCTAAATAAGGTAACTATCCCAGATTGTTTCCCCACACCTTTCACTGAGCGGGTGCTCGAAGATGTAGCAGGGCATGTTTTCTACAGTTTCATGGATGGGTTTAGTGGATACAATCAGTTGGGCATTCATCTAGGCGATCAGCTGAAAACGGCCTTTGTGACTCCCTGGGGTATTTTTATCTACACTAGGATGTCGTTTGGATTGAAAAACGCTCCACCTTCCTTCAATCAAGCGGTATATCTTATATTTTGTCCTTTACTTACGGATCATCTTCGCATCTTCATGGACGATTTTTCGACCTTCTCAGGTGCCCAATGTTCAACCCCAGTGGAAAATCTAGAGGAGCACCTCGCTCAACTCTCTGTTGTCTTCCTCAGGTGCAGAGAGGCACAGCTAAAACTCAAACCTAACAAATGTCACTTTTTGGTCACTGAGGGCACACTTCTAGGCCATGTGGTGTCTGCCAAAGGTTTAGCACCTGAACCAGAAAAGATCGTGGCAATCTTGAAGTTACCACCTCCCATCAACCCGAAAGGTGTTCAAAGCTTCGTAGGCCACACGGGCTATCATCGCAGGTTTATATGTATGTATGCAGAGGTGACTCAACCATTAACCCGACTCACTAGTGCTACAGTACCCTTTAAATGGTCAAAACCCGAGACTGAAGCATTTGAATACCTCAAAAAGCGCCTCACTAGAGCACCTATTTTAGTGGCTCCAGATTGGTCTCTACCTTTTCATGTGCATACTGATGCCAGTCAACTAGCTGTGGGGGCTGTGCTGACTCGGCCTAGTAAAGAGTACAACCTAGATCGCCCTGTTCACTATGCAAGTCGCATGCTCACCAAAGCAGAGCGCAACTTTAGCACCACAGAAAGGGAAGGTTTGGCTATGGTGTATTCTTTACAAAAGTTTCGTCATTACTTATTAGGGATTCACTCCACTATCATCACTAATCATCATGCGCTACGCTATCTTCTTAATAAACCCCAAGTTGCAGTAAGAGTCTGGAGGTGGCTACTTATATTCCAGGAGTTCGACTTCGGAGTAATCCTTAGTCCAGGCAAGCGACACGTCATGGCCGACCATCTCTCTCGCATACACTCAGGTGAGCCCGAAACTGTTGATGATGACTTTCCTGATAGTCATCTCTTTAAGGTCGACACGACCCCAGAATGGTATGGAGATGTGTTACATCTGCTTTCTACTGGCCTATATCCAGAGAATGCTTCTCCCTTGCAAAAAAGAAGACTCTTACTAAAGTCTAGACCTTTCTCCTTGATTGGTGAACAGCTCTATAAATCTCGGCCAGATAGTGTGCAACGAAGGTGCGTCTCCCCTCATGAGGTAGACCACATTCTGGAGGATGCACACAATGGTCCTACAGGTGGCCATTATCCCGATCACATCACGGCACAAAAAATCTTACACACGGGCTTGTGTTGGCCCTATATATTTAGAGATGCTATTGCTCATGTCAAAATTTGTGATGTCTGTCAGCGATGTGCACCCAAGCCTAGCAAGCAATCCAATCGCCCTCTGCAGGTATCTATGGCATGGTTGCCCTTTGAGCGATGGGGCTTGGACTTTGTTGGTCCAGTTACTCCATCTGCTCAACCCGGCAATCATAACTATCTCCTGGTAGCAACGGATTATGCAACAAAGTGGGCCGAAGTGGTGCCTACCATCGACTGTACAGCCGCTACTGTCGCAAAATTTTTGTATGAAAATATTTTTTGCAGGTTTGGGTGCCCTCTGGAAGTCACCAGTGATCGAGGTAGTCATTTTGTCAACGACCTAATCTCCACACTCCTCACGAAGTACAAGATGTTTCATCGCAAGTCTTGCTCTTACTATCCTCAAGCAAATGGGCAGGTTGAGAGCACTAACAAAGTGCTAATCACGCTTCTCAAGAAAGCTTGTCACCTGCATCCAACATCTTGGGCTCATGCTATCCTTGGCACAGTTTGGGCTTATCGCAGCTCCTTCAAGGCAACCACTAACTACACCCCATTCCAGCTAGCTTTCGGTCTAGAAGCAATTGCACCATATGAGTTCAACTCAGGTTCAGCAAGAGTGGGAAGTGTTCGTGTCACAACAGGGATTGCTCTTCAGGCCGAGAAACTTCGTCGCAAAGCGTGGCATGATCGCCATCTCCGAAAGCCGAAAATAATGCAGGGTTCCCTGGCGCTGCTATATCAGGCGAAGTATCTGAAAAAAGCTAAAAAGCTGGTCCGAGCCTGGCAAGGGCCATTCATGGTACACGAAATTTTGCCACAGAGGGCTGTCCAGTTAGTCACTCTGGCAAGCATTCCTTTACCACTGGTAAATGGATCAAGAATTAAGTGCTATCACTCGCCCTGAGTATATAGAACTTTGATGATGATTTCCATCCCACCACCATATGATTATCCCCTTCTCAGCTCTCTCCCTGTCTCTGGCTTACCATTTTCCCCTCTTCTCCACTCTTCCTCTTGGCAGTTCTCATCTCAGTTCTCACCTAAGATGTAGTCATTATTATCTTATAGAATTTCCCCTGTTTCAAGGCGTGCATCGTTTTGCTCTCATCTCATTGAGATAAGTGGGTTTTTGGAGTCCTACTATATTCCAACTTTGCTGCTGGCCTGTCTTGCTACCTCTCTGTTCTTATAATTTTCTTAAATATACGCGGTTCAAGTCTCGTCGGATAGATCTCTCATTATTGGATATTGTTCGACATTTAAACCTGCTCTAACTGATTGTGCGCTCTTACACACTCACTTCTCTCTATTTGCCTTTCTGGGTGATCTCTTTTCCATCTCTCTCACACACATGCAAAACAACTTTGCTCGTGGGTGTGAATTTCCCATAAACTTTCTCATAGCCCACATCTGGTTAATGAGAAGCCCAAAATCCTATTCGAGGAGAACAGCTAAAATTGTTATTTCGATCTCTTTTAAATCTTAATCTCTGTTTTTTCATTTCTCTCGTTCACTTCCCAATTGCATTAGTGTGTCCTTTGCTTTGCTGTGACCCTGGCCTCTTATAAACCCCCTCTTTCCGACCCTATCCTACCACCCTGGCCCCTAATTTAACCCTCTCCCTATCTAGCCCTGGACCCCTCACCCACTACTCACCCTCGCCCTTAATTTCCTACTTTCCTCCCCCTATAGACCTCTCGTTCCTACCCCAACCCTCGACCCCTCGCCCTATCCCACCTGTCCAGTCCTCGCCCTCGCCCCCTGTCGACCTCTCACCCCTATCCCAGCCCTCGCCCCCTATCGAGCCCTCGTCCCCTCCCCACCTATCGAGCTCTCGCCCCCTCCTCACCTATCGAGCTCTCCCCCCCCCCCCCCCCTCTCCAGCCCTCGCCCTCGCCCTCGTCCCCCCTATCAAGCCCTCGCCCTCGCCCCCCTCTCCAGCCCTTGCCCTCGCCCTCGCCCTCCCCCTCCCCTATCGAGCCCTCGCCCTCCCCCTCCTAACCTATCAACCCCTCGCCTCCTCTCCAGCCTTCGCCCTCGCCCCCTATCGAACCCTCACCTCTGCCATACCTTGCCAGTCCTCGCCCCCCCTTATTTTTTACCCAGAGCTCGCCCACCTATCGCTCGCTCTCACCGACCTCTCGCGCAAAGCCTTGATTAAGGCTGGCCGTCCTCTCTATCTCTCGCCCTCGGAACAGCATATTTTCTTCCTCCACCTATTAAGCAACATCAGCCGGTCTGCACCAAACTGTCAAAGGCGTTTTCACCTACAGGTCTCTTAGGAGAACAAATAGGAAGAGGAAGTTAGCAGAGTTGCAATTTTAGTTGGGATTGAATTGCAGTTGTGTGAGAGACACAATGATGTATGTGCTGAGAAATGTATTAGTTGAGGATATTGTCCATGTATGATCTTGGGGATCCTACAAATCCACTCTGCAGTGAGTTTGCTATAAGCTGTTGATTTCTATAAAGGACACTACTACAGTGCGTACAGTCAGCAACCAGTTGCTATGGCAAGAGGTAAAAAATTGTTGCCAAGGAAAAAGGCTCAACTCACAGGGAGGAAATTTATGCAACTGAAGAAGAATCAAAACATAGCAGCCATGGGGTCACAGACATGACGTCTAGTGCCCCATCCGACGAAAGTTACAGGGCGTCAGAGGCAGAGTCCGGCTTAGACGTGGACAATGATAGCGCCTCCGACAACGGCAACTCAAGTGATCAAGAGAAAGATCCAAAAGGAAAACGAAAAATCATGAGTCATATGATCAGTCATGAGGTTGCTAGGCCGTAAAAAACAAAACACAAAACGAAGTTTTCACTAAATTTTCACATGCAGCAGCCCAAACCATCTCTGATAGATATTCTCTCACAGGACCAATTGGATAACTTGGGTATCAAATCTTTAGCTGAAGCTATCCTTCCTGATGACATACCAGTCGGCATGGTTCATCAGATGTTGAAAAATTTTCCAAAAGTTAGAGGTCACACTTTGACAACTGCGCGTCTAGGACATGCAATGGGGATGACCAACTTTCCCTCACTACAGCCTAGTACCAGGTCTTACTCAAAGCTCTCCAAAGCTGATACCATAAAGGCATGTAAGGTATTATTCGAACCCGATCATCCTGAACTGCAGCATCACAAAGCTCTCTTAGCAGTTTTCAGATATTATTTTTTGGTGAGAGATGCGCAAGGACCAAAGGGGAAAGTAGAAGTACGTACCACATTCCCACTATGTGATGGTCTTTACTACTTAATCAAGAACATCCCTTGTGGGTTTCATCAGATCCTCTTTACATCATTGCAGACAAGGGCAAAAAGGTTTAGAGCACAAGTACGATCAGCTCAATCCAGCTTCAATGTTTTGCCGCGCCACTGTTGACCTGGGTGATCAACATCCGTATCAACCCTTTGGAAGTGGATGAAGATACAACAGTGCCACTGCCAGTAAAAAGGAAGTCTCTCGGTACAGATGATCAGAAGAAGAAGCCGAAGAAAAGAGTCAAAGTGGTCAAAGATACGGCAAAGACACTACGACCTCTGCCATTTTCAGAGAGTCAGACTAGGGTGACAGTTCCTCCAAGACGTCCTTCTTCTAACCCCGTTCCTGTCTCTACAATGCAGGAGGCCGTTGTGAGCTCCAATGGTCTTAGTACGCCCACTCCTGCTACTGAGGCGGTCTCTCTGCCACAGGTATCTCTTCCCACTACTACCATCTACACTCCTGCCACTGTTCCCACACCATTCTCGGCAGCACATGTAGTACCCTCGTCATTCCCTCCCATCTCCAGCTCACCTACTGAGCCTGCTACCAGTGTCACTCCGATCACCCCGACCACTACAATGCCTCCGGGTAACCCTGCTACTACTACACCTCAAGGTGCTAGTACTGCTTCCTCTAGTGGAGGCGACTCTTCTTCGTTGTTCAAAATCTCTGAAGAAAACCTACAGGAGTCAAGAAATGCCATAGCAATGATTGAACTTGGTGCAGAGACATTAGCAGCCACCCACCAGAAGCACTCGGCCACATATGCGGCCATGGAAGGCTGCTTGCGAGTTGCAGAGAGTGCCATAGCGGATAGAGATGCTACAATTTTTGCCTTGCGTGAGGCTCTGCACGTAAAGACACAGATTATTGATGACCTCAGAGCTCAAATGCAAGGATTTCGGGACATGCTAGTCCAAGGGGACATGCAGTTTCAGCAGCAGCCTCAACCTACCATGGGGTACGGGTGGGTTCGTCCAGCTAGATCAGTACAGCCGTCTATGGGATATGCTGAGTACAGTCATTGACAGTTTGGGGGAGGTACAGCTTCACATCAGCAGTTTGACTACTACCCTCAGGGATTTCAGCAGCCTAGCACCTTTGGCTCCTTACCCCACATGTCATCCTCCCAGACGGTTCCCTGTGATGGCTACGCAGGCGCACATAGACATGGGTGTGCGAGTCGGAGGCCTCAGTACACTTCAAGCCAAGTACTCCCATCCGCCGAGCAACAGGTGGCTGCTCCTTTCGCTGAGAGTCGGTTTGTGGATAGCCCTCATAGAGTATAGAGTTTTCCCATCAATCTGATGGCTCCACCTCCAGAGGCTGATACTTCGGGTGCAGCAGTGGCCACCACTCTAACTCTTGGATGACAGATTCAGGAGCTCACCATTGTAAATATGTAGTAGCTAAAGGTTTTCTTTCACAGTTTTTCAGTCTTTCTCTCACCGAGACGGTGAGCGGTCTTGTGGCAGGCAACCTGTAGCAGGCTACAGTGTCACTTTCACAGGACAGTTAGTACAGTTGGGACTTTACAGTTGGTCTTGGGTCTAGTCAGTAGCAGGCTACAATCACTTTCACAGGACAGTTAGTACAGTTGGGACTTTACAATTGGTCTTGGGTCTGGCCGGTCCACACTAGACGGTCACGCTGGACAGTGACATGTGGAGGGGATACGGTGGTCTACTGGACATCGTGGCCAGGTCATCACCACCACTCAGTGGAGATAGACTTAGATGTTGTCATTTATGAGCCGTTGGTGGCTCTTTATGGTTGTATATATGAGGAGTAGCGGTTGGGTCAGGCTATCTTTACGTAGTCGTCTTGATAGAGTCGATACACAGAGCACGTCTGCACCATCCCGGCACATCTGAGCCTCGACACCCCCATTGTACCTGTGAGTCTTGGGCTGGAGCTGAGTGTGCTGCCACGCCAGAGTCTTGTATCAGTTCTTTGAGATAGTCGAGTTATATGTTCTGGTCTGCTGTTGTGTCTCTGTGAGCTCAGTTGTTGTCTATTTGTTCCTTTGTTTTCAGTCTGTTTGAGTGAGATTGTCACGCACATTGCACTGAGGAGCACCCATCTCTCTCTCTCTCTCTCTCTCTCTCTCTCTCTCTCTCTCTCTCTCTCTCTCTCTCTCTCTCTCTCTCTCTCTCTCTCTCTCTCTCTCTCTCTCTCTCTCTCTCTCTCTCTCTCTCTCTCTCTCTCTCTCTCTCTCTCTCTCTCTCTCTCTCTCTCTCTCTCTCTCTCTCTCTCTCTCTCTCTCTCTCTCTCTCTGTGCTTATTCAGAGAGGGTTTTGGTCCTCTATCTAGGGTCATGAGTTATGAGGATCAGAGATGTCTTGGACTATATCTACTTGAGTTACACAGGTATAGAGACACTTTACTGGGGAGAGCTAGAGAGAGGCAGTCCCAGAGACACATTACAGATTTCTTTTCACTAGATATGGGACAGCCAGAGGAGCAGCCACCACTGCAAAGCTCGTCCCACACTCATTCGACCACTACTAGCACTCTCATCGACCGAGCATTGGAGCTACAGAGATACAGACGACCGCGACTGAGGAGAGGAGCTACACAGCATCGACGGAGACTACAACAGAAGATTCGAGCCATACTCTCTCGACATTCAGAGTGCAGATGAGGATGGATCCTCACCATTTCTTCCATCTTTGTTTCACACACTGTTACATCCAGTTTACCGGGTACCTATTGTATCAGCTGCTACACCCACGTAGTTTTAGATTGTAGTAGTAGTAGTAGTATTTTGTTCCACTTCTAGTTCTTTTCTAGTTCTTTTGTACCCAGACATGGTATTAGATTCACTATTTTGTAACTGATTGGTCTCATAGGTCATTTTGGCCTTTTGAAGACGTTAATATAACATTTCATTTCATTTCATTTCTCTCTATTCAGGCCAGTCACTACCACTCGACAGCTAGACAGACGTGCTGCAGCAGATTTCGGATCCTATCTCTACTGGAGGCACACTGATTGACCATGCGATGGACCTAGAGAGATCCTGGTGTCCACGATTACAGAGGAGGGCATCCCAGCATAGACGGAGACAAAGAGGAAGATTCGGATTATTTTGGCGCGCCACGCGTGATACCCATTCAAGGTCTTGACCATTGAGGACATCGAGAAGATCCGACACCGACCGATGCTGGAATTACTCTAAGCAGGAGGACTATCCCCTCTTAGTAGCTAATGTTGTTGTATTCCTCATTATTTTGTTTTTCATGAGATTGTATCCCCTCATTGTATTTTCCAGGTTATCAGCCCTCATTCTATATTAATGTATTGGCTAGAGAGTCTCTAGTCCATCCCAATTTCACTATAGCACGCGGTTTAGTTTTTTAGTCTTTCTTTAAGCACACAGACATTGTATCAGATTCACCAGTTTGTAACTTGTTGGTCTCATAGATCATTTTGCCCTAGACATTAATATACCATTTCATCTCATCTCATCTCATCTCATCTCTCTCTCTCTCTCTCTCTCTCTCTCTCTCTCTCTCTCTCTTTTGGAAAAAGTCAGGGCTGTATATTACTGAGTACAAAATAATCCCAGCGGATGCCAAAATAGCCTATCACGCGGGGTGTACAAGTTGAATGAAAGAAGGAGAGCCACTATAGTGACTACTCGACTAGAACAATCTCATGGTGGTCGGTGTGAGGAATGAAGGAGAAACCACTGAGGAGGGGCATAATGCCAAGTAATCTGACCACCTGTCAATGTGAAGAAGAGTGGGGATCGTGCCCAACGTCGAAGAAAGGCAAATCGACGAGCCTCGGCTGCTCTAGATGTACCGGAGGAGGAATCCCACTGCCAAATCAGGGTGTGAATGGTGTCTAGCCAAATGGCAGTGAGGATATCCTGAAGCAGCTGTGGAGCCGCACTGAGAATGTGAAGACAACGAGCTCTCCAAATATTCCATAGTGTAATACTAGTGATGACTGAGAAAACTGCATCACGTGTCTACGTATCTCCCTGCCAAGCAATCTGTGGTATCATAGCCAAAGTCCCTCGTCGATAACCAGTGGAGGTAAGCATGAAGGCTGGATCTGTGGCTTAGCCCTCGTAGAAAAGATGCGGGCCGGGCATCGACATCAACCATGAGACAGATCCCCAAGTAAGAAATCCATGTTGAACACCTGATCTACTGAGTAGAGAGCAAACTGCAAGCCACACTACATGGGAAGCTGAGCATGACCAAAGACAGTGAGCAGGCGACTCAAGTTGACGTAAAGGGCAGCGAGTACATAATGGATCATGACCCATAGTAGCTAGCCAAGTCCCAACCGGTAGTCCCGCATGAGCAATCATCCACATGAAAAAGGAAATACGACGAGCAACATGTAAATCCCAGATCGCGGACCAAAACTGCTGCAGATAGGCATGAGAGAGGCCTGAATGTAACCAGAAACGCATTCGAGTGGGCTGCTGAGGTTGCTGTCTCATCAATGCTAATCTTCCAATCCGGACAGTGTACTCAAAGAAAGATACGGGTGCCCCTGTGGGATCTGAGTGAGGCCAATGCCACTCTCCTGGGTCCCAGTAAAGCTGTGATAGGGCACGGCCCTCCCACACCCAAAGCCTCCAAAGTGCAGCATCAACGGAAGCAAAATGGGGATCAACACAACAACGCTTCCCGCGTGAGCCAACTACTCGTATGGCCTCCCATCGAGCACCGGAGGAGATAAGTAGTGGAGAAGTGGCCAAGTATGTCAATCGAGCATGAATCCCCTGAGAATTGTCAGTATCAACTGTGAATAGCATGGAGTCCAAACGAACTAATAAGAGAGTGCTGCGGTCAAAGAGGCCTTCCCAGCCACAATGAGGAGGCATCTGAAGCGTGCCGCGCATGACTGCATCCCACTGTGAAGGAACGGCAGAATCAATCTCAAGCAGTCTGTCTGGCACCCCGCGACCAATGTCATAATGTTCTGTCACAAAATCTGCATCCAACATACGTGTCTCATAAAACAACCGCATAGAGGCTGCAGGGCCAGAATCCCAAGCAGCCCAATCAATTTGAGTCCTCTCTCCAAGCTGACGAGGTGGATGAACCGAAGAATCAAGAACTGTAGCATTCCAAATGAGAGGCTAGCGCTCAATCTCCTCACGACATGAGGGAGGTGAGCGTACGATAGTCCGTCTCATGGAAACCCAAATCTGAAGGAGCGATCGTAGAAAGGGTGAGAGGGTGGAAGTAGACAAAGGAGCATCCGTAAAGAGAAAACGATACCCTGAATGCCAAGTATGACTGTCTCTAGTGCCGAGTCGTGGAGTCACTGTGCAAAGAGCAGCCTGAAGAAGCATCTTCCAAGGTTCTTGGCCAGGAAAAAGACCCCGAACAATAAGCTTGGTAAGAAGTGCGCGGCTCTGTAACTCTAGATCAATGATGCCAAGGCCTCCCTCTGATCTAGGACGAATGATCACGGACTAGCGAACTCTAGCACGAGTATCAATAGTCCCGTCTGTGCCACTCCATAAAAAGTTCCTTACTAGTCGGCGAAGCTGAGCTATCACACCAGAATGTAACATCCAACAAGAAGCCGTATACCATACTGTAGCCAGAATGACTTGGTTGGCGACCAATGCACGGCCAGCCAACGACAGATGACGTGAAGACCAATGGCATAGCTTCATGCGAATAGACTGTAGTACGGGTGCAAACTTCTGCTGTGAGGAAACATCAAATCCAACCTGGAAGCCCAAGTATCGGCATGTCTGACCCGACTGTAGCCATGTGAAACCAATAGCTGCCCCCCAAGTAGGTATGTCATCACTGCCAACCAATAACCCAAAGGATTTATACCAGTTAATGCGTGCACCACTGGCAATGCAAAAAACCTGTAGGGCCTCCCGCATTGCATCAAGAGCGGGTAGCAAATAGCGCAACATGAGCATAGTGTCATCAGCAAACTCTTGATCGATAAGGTCTGGAGCTGTAGGTACTGGCATGGTCAATCCCCGAAATGCATGACTCTCTCTCTCTCTCTCTCTCTCTCTCTCTCTCTCTCTCTCTCTCTCTCTCTCTCTCTCTCTCTCTCTCTCTCTCTATAATTATATATATATATATATATATATATAATATATATATATATATATATATATATATATATATATATATATATATATATATATAGAAAACTGGCATCTTTCTTCGAGATGACCTCACCCTCTCGCAGATTGCTCATATGCAAGAAGTAATACCGGAAATTAGAGCAGCAAGGGAAAAGGGAAAGATTGCTTTTTATAGGGATGGAAAGGTGGTGATATTGGAGCGACACCCCGCATGACGGTGCGAGACCTATGGGACCACACTAAAGATGGCAACCTGGAATTTAATGGGTCACTCCACGTTGATGTAGGATCCTTTGAGGATAGTTTCACGGGGAGAGACATCATTGTCTACTCTGAGATGCATGAAGCACCTGGTCAATCCATGCCACAGGTGAGCGGATATAGATGGGAGACGGCATGCAGACAGGAGACCAGATCGGAGCATCGAGGACGGGGGCTCAGGGGGAGTGGCAGTTCTATTCAGGGAGTAACTGCAGCCACTGATATATATAGCACGCAAGGATGAACAGGCTAGGTACATGTGGGTGAGGCTCAGGGCAGAGACGGCAGACACCTCTACATAGCTATTTGTTACTTTCCTCCTTATACGTCAGTATATGCATCACCTAGAGGACAATCCCCCTTTGCTATTTTGGATAATGATATATGGGAGTTTTCCAAGGAGGGTGACATTATCATACTAGGGGATTTCAATGCTAGGACTGCCCACCACCAGACAATATTTTATGATACTTCCGAAGAAATGCTTAGGGAGCTGGACGTCACAGAGATGGGTCTATCCAGACTATCACAAGATGAGGAATACACTGAATATGGCAGATACTTGATAGATATGGGAACCGCACACAGATTGGCCATTGTGAATGGCCTAGAAAGATTTTCGACAACTGGAGGTTTTACTTGATTTCCACACCGACATGGTGCCAGCACAGTGCATTATGTTATGGCCCAGCCAGGTCTCATTCCATTCTTTCAGGATTTCATGGTGGGCACTAGGCCAGTTGGAGTAGCAGTTGATCATGCTATCGTGTCTTTCACCCTGACCTTTCAGTTCAGCACGGCTCCATTAGGAGAGGTCCTCACACACACTCGGTATACCTTCATGATGGAGACGGATTCTGTGTATATGGATGAGATATACAGGCAGCTATGCACCCAGGAGCCGGGACGGCCACTGGATGAACTCACTCAGATACTGACAGAGACGCTCCATGATGCAGCATCAAAGGCATACCCCCACAGCCAGCCCACACGGAGGCGATCTCGGAGCATGCCCCAGGACAGTTGGTATGATGAGGAGTGCAGAGAGACGAGGATCAAATTACAGAGGGAAGTGCTCATGGGTAACACATAGACAGTCACGGATTATCTTTCGCCACCTAGTGCGACAAAAGAAAAGGGCCCATCTATCTCAGCTAGAGTGGGATCTATATCAGCTATTTAAAAATCGGGACTCAGGCAAAGCATAGAGGCTATTTCACGAGCATTATTCACCACCAACGGTCACCTCCACTGAGACATGGGGGGAATATGCCACATCCCTCTACACAGCATCAGGGCAACCGCCTCTGCCGGACCCACTAGAGACATGCCCGGAGACATGTTCTTTCTTTACTGCCGAGAGGGTAAGGAAAGCCATTGACAGGATGAAGACAAGGAGGGCACATGATCATGATGGTATGGTAGCAGAGCACTTCATCCATGCCAAAGATATGCTTGTAGATCTCTTGGCTATGATGTTTAATCGAGCCATGTATGAGGGCTTCCCGGATACTTGGAGTTTGTCTACGATTGTGCCTATTTTCAAGTCGGGAGATCCCATGATTCGTGCGAATTATCGCACTATCATGGTTGGTCACACATTAGCTATGTTGTATGCATCCGTTCTTGAGCAGGAGCTGAGTAGATGGGCAGAGCGGGAGGGCATAAGGGCACCATGGCAAGCAGTTTTCAGGAGAGGTTTCTCCACTCTTGACCAGATTCTAACACTCAGAGCTATTATAGAGGAGGGTAGACACCATGGCAAGAGGATCTATTGTAGCTTTGTGGATTTCCGCAAAGCTCTTGAGACAGTGCCGAGAGCCAGACTTATACGCACACTACAGGACATGGGGGTGCCTACAGAGCTGATATGGGGTATTCTGGCTCTATATAGGACAGTGATGGGGCGGGTACGCACCACTGAGGGAATGTCCGACATGGTCCACTCCACTATTGGAGTAAAGCAAGGATGCCCCCTATCCCCGACTCTTTTTGGGATGTATGTGGATGAGTGTTCGGACTATGTAGAGCGTCAAGGGAACAGGGGGGCACAGCTAGCAGGGACATGGATTCCGCTGTTACTATACGCTGATGATATTGTGCTGATTTCTGACTCTCCAGAGGGGATGCAACGTCATTTGGATGCTCTGCATACATTTGCTCGTGACAGTGGATTGTTTGTCAATCTAGGGAAAACCAAGGTTATGGTGTTTAACACCACACCACAGTGGGTCAGGAGGTCGGCACCCACATGTATGTATGGCCAGGAGACTGTGGAGTACACAGATGCATATACTTATCTTGGAGTAGTCTTCGGTGGACCGGTGTTTTCACTAAGGAGAGCATCAGAGACTAGACTGACAAGAGCATATGCAGCTTTGGGCGGACTGGAGAGGATGTGTTCAGTTTCAAGAACCGCGAACAAAGCTTTGGTTTTTTTGACACTCTGGTGACTCCAGCTATGCTCTATGGAGTTCAGGTATGGGGACCCTCACTAGACCACCATGGGAGATCTGGCAACACAGATGGATGGAGATGTATGGAGAGGCCTCTGGTCTCTATGATCGCTCGGATGATTCGGGCTAAGGCCTCAGTACCACATGAGATTATCCGAGCCGAGCTAGTTGCCCCCCCCCCTCCTGGTGGAGGCATTGACGAGATCGGTATCCTTTATGCACGGTCTATGGGATCTACCCAGGGACAGATACGCTCGGCTTGCCCTAGAGTCATCTTGACAACTAGCTCTACAAGGCAATACAGAATGTTGGTATGGACAGATGAAAGCATGGTTTCAGTCGCATGGTCTCAACATGGATAGATTACCTCCACTTCAATACTCCCTGGATGCACCCTCTCTGTCTCTCACACAGACAGAGATCACCAGACTCATACGTCAGGATCTGATTCAGCTAAATACCAGGAGCACATGGATACAGCCAACACAGGAGTTGGGCACGAAGATGGCCTTATACAAAGAGCATCTTCTCCAACTCACGGAGGACAGCTTTGTAATTAGGCCTGCATACATGGATACACACTTATCTCATGGGATAAGATGCGCTATTGGACAGATACGCACATCCTCACATCAGCTCCAGATCGAGTTCCGGCCGATTTCGAGGGGTGCCGGCAGGAGCCAAGATATGTCACCTATGTAACTTAGAGCCAGAGACAGAGCTGCACAACACATGTCACTGTCCAACATACTATGAGATACGCAGCCGCTTCCACTGCCTGTTCAGAGAAGGGTTCGGACCTTTTTCTAGAGTCATGAGATACAAGGATCAGAGGTGTCTCTGATTGTTCCTGCTAGAGCTGCGTAGACTTAGGGAGAGCTTGCTGAGGACATCAGGGAAAAGAGACGAATCACAGATTTCTTTACACTAGCGAGAGGAGAGCCAACGGAGCAGTCATTACAGCTGATCTCAGAGCCTACTCATACTAGAGGTACACTGCTTGACTGAGCCACTGAGCTTGGCAAATCCAGGCGTCCACGACCTCGGGGGGTCTCCCACTACCGACGAAGGCTGCAACAGAAGATACAGATTACTCTAGCTCAACATGCAAGACGCCCAACCAGAGTGCTAACCATGGAGGAGGTCGATGAGATCCGACAGCGACCGATGAGAGATTTCATATAAACCCACAACCCCCCCCCCCCCCCCCCCCCCCCCCACACACACTAGTGCTTTAGTGTCTTACAGTTAGTGTTAGTTCTTCGTAACTTTCTAATTTCCATACTCAGACATGGTATCAGATTCACCAATTGTAACTTTTTGGTCTCATAGGTCATTTTGGCCTCATGAAGACATTAATATGACATTTCATCTCTCTCTCTCTCTCTCTCTCTCTCTCTCTCTCTCTCTCTCTCTCTCTCTCTCTCTCTCTCTCTCTCTCTCTCTCTCTCTCTCTCCAGCGTTTTCCCTCGCCAGACTCAGGCTTCAGCGCCACCGCCACTCTCCCCTCGCCAGCGCCAGCGTTTTTCCCTCGCCAGCCTCAGGCTCAGCCCGCCACTCAGCAGCTACAGAAGAGGAAGAAGCAGAAGGGGGGGGGGGGGGGGGGGGGGAGGGGGGGTCCTTTTTCTTTTGCCTCCCCCAGTGGGGAGTGGGGGCCCCTGTGGGGTGGACATATACAACACCCCCCAACTCACACTAGCATGGCCCCACCCAAGAAGACTTTTGCGGCAACCATGGCCTCAAGTATCCCACCCATCCCACCCCCTCTCAAACCACAGTCACCATGGGAAACCTTCATCATGAACGAGTTGAAGAGGCTACAGCAGGAGGTAACCAGCTTGAAGTCGGAGTTGATCACCAAAGAAGCCCGGATATCCAATCTAGAAGAGCAGTTACAGAATGTTGTGACCAAACAACAAATTCAAGAGAAAACCCAAGAAGAGACATTGGAAGCAGCACAGCAAGACCATAATACTTCAAAGGTACAATCTGAGACTTTTGTTAAAGAAGTGCTATCAGTTTTGAAGGAAAATGAGAGGAAAAAAAGCTTGGAAGGATATGTCGGAATTGGTGGTTTACCAGATGATTGGTCGGTGGGCACTTTACCAGTTGAACATTTAGAAGGCTACATCCTAGATGTAGACATACTTAAGGAAAGATTAAGTAAAGCGGTGCCCTTCGTGGATCTTGGTGACCCAACTCACATTGAAGTTAAAGGGAAGCATGCAAAGGTTTGCTACTACAACCTACACGAGAAGATCAAGGTAATGAAGCAGACTAAATCATTGCAAGGTACATCAGTATGGATCTTGGATGAATTGACACCCCTTCAACTCAAAAGAGCCAAAGAGTTGGCTAAAGTCAGAGAAGCAAGGAAGCAAGGAAAATGGGCAGTGTATAGAGGAGGAAAAGCTATTATCCGAGACTTCAAGAATCCATCCATTCCCACAAAGACATGGACTTAGGTATTCTATAGATGTAGACACAGTATGCACACGGTGATCTCTTACCATTGTAAACCTAGCTCTCATGAGTCATGAGAGCAATGAGGTTATGTTTTGCACATGCACTCATTTTCCTTTTATGATACCCGAAGTGGAATGTAACCAAAGATGTATCGGTTTTGTCCTATATATAGGTCAGCTTTGGCCTCCACATGACGTTAATAGATTCTCTTTCTTTCTTTCTCTCTCTCTCTCTCTTTCTTACACAGTTTTGCAGAGGATAGTGGATTGTCTGTAAACCTTGGTAAAACCAAGGTCATGGTGTTTAACACCACACCGCAGTGGATCAGGAGATCGGCACCGACCTTCACGTATGGTCAAGAGATTGTGGAGTATACAGATGCATACACTTACCTTGGGATAGTCTTCACTGGGCCGAGGTTTTCTTTGGGGAGAGCAGCAGAGACTAGACTGACCAGAGCTTATGCGGCCTTGGGAGGCTTGGAGAGGATGTGTTCGCAGGTTCAGTTCCAGGAACCTCGGACAAAGTTATGGCTCTTTGATACTTTAGTAGCCTCAGCTATGATGTATGGGGTACAGGTATGGGGACCTTCTGTAGGCCAGGATTGTTGGAGACGTATGGAGAGGCCCTTGGTATCTATGATCTCCCGATTGATTAGAGCCAAGGCCTCCGTACCTCACGCGATCATTCGAGCAGAGCTAGCTGCCCCCCCCATGGAGATTGAGGCGCTTACCAGATCAGTGTCCTTTGTGCACAGCCTATGGGATACTACTAGAGACAGATATGCTAGACTGGCCCTTGAGTCTTCCAGACAGTTAGCTCTACAGGGGGACACTTCATGCTGGTATGCACAGATGACTTCATGGTTTCAGACGCATGGCTTCACCATGGACAGGTTGCCCCCTTTCCAGTATTCTCTTCAGGCACCCTCGCTGTCTCTTACACGGGTGGAGATCACTAGACTCATTCGTCAGGACCTGATCCAGCTCGACACCAGGAGGACATGGATAGAGCCGCCTCAGGAGTTGAGCACGAAGATGGCTTTCTATAGAGAGCATCTTCTCCACCTCAGAGGAGATGGGTTTGTGATTCGACCCAGCTACATGGACACACATATGTCTCATGGTTTGCGTTGTGCCATTGGTCAGATACGCACATCCTCACATCAGCTCGAGATTGAGACTGGTAGATTCAGAGGGATACCAGCAGACAGCAGGATATGCCGATTATGCCAGAGAGAGCCAGAGACAGAGTTGCACTACATATGTCATTGCACAGTGTTCTATGAGATACGGGGGCGTTTCCACTGCTTATTCAGAGAGGGTTTTGGTCCTCTATCTAGGGTCATGAGTTATGAGGATCAAAGATGTCTTGGACTATATCTACTTGAGTTACACAGGTATAGAGACACTTTACTGGGGAGAGCTAGAGAGAGGCAGTCCCAGAGACACATTACAGATTTCTTTTCACTAGATATGGGACAGCCAGAGGAGCAGCCACCACTGCAGAGCTCATCCCACACTCATTCGACCACTACTGGCACTCTCATCGACCGAGCATTGGAGCTACAGAGATACAGACGACCGCGACTGAGGAGAGGAGCTACACAGCATCGACGGAGACCACAACAGAAGATTCGAGCCATACTCTCTCGACATCCAGAGTGCAGATGAGGATGGATCCTCACCATTTCTTCCATCTTTGTTTCACACACTGTTACATCCAGTTTACCGGGTACCTATTGTATCAGCTGCTACACCCACGTAGTTTTAGATTGTAGTAGTAGTAGTAGTATTTTGTTCCACTTCTAGTTCTTTTCTAGTTCTTTTGTACCCAGACATGGTATTAGATTCACTATTTTGTAACTGATTGGTCTCATAGGTCATTTTGGCCTTTTGAAGACGTTAATATAACATTTCATTTCATTTCATTTCTCTCTCTCTCTCTCTCTCTCTCTCTCTCTCTCTCTCTCTCTCTCTCTCTCTCTCTCTCTCTCTCTCTCTCTCTCTCTCTCTCTCTCTCTCTCTCTCTCTCTCTCTCTCTCAGTTTCCAGTTGTGTTGCAAGTGTTAAACTCTATTCTAGTCTCATTCTTTTCAACTAGCATGTGGTGCCCTCTACGGTTGCAACCAGCAGATCGCGGCATAGTCACATGGGAACGAGGGACAAAACCCTACGGACGAGGGGATGCCAAAGCCCGGGTCGGGAACAAGTCACGGAGGGGGACGGGAAGGGATGGTCGGCAGCCGGCTAGAGGGTCAAATAGTAGGGTCACAAAGGGATGTCCTAGGGATGCATCTGGAGGATGGCAAGCTATCGGGGATGGCAAAGGGGCAAAAATAGTAAGAAGTGACCATTTTAGACCATTCATTCCCCAAGTTTTGAGCTCTCCTGACAACGGGGCAATAGCCAAAATATAGCCACCCTCCATTAGCTATAAAAGAGAGCTTCACTCCCCCTTGACTGGCACATATAAGAGCTCAAGCTTGAAGCTCCTTGTTCCTCAATCTGCCTCGCAAGTCTTTTCATGTGGTTATGTAAAACTCTTAAAAAGGATGTATTTTTTTCCATTCCTTACCTCGTCCCATGTTTCTGGCATTGTCGCTGTAATATAGCCAATGCATCATATCCTCATATCAGCCTTGCCCCAGCTGTCAATCCGGCCAAACAAAAAATGACCCCAAGATATACATATGAAGTGACCACCTCCACCTGGTTCATGCCCTGCCTCGATGTGTGAAAGATCATGACCTTGTTCTTCCCAAGGTTCAAAATGCGAGCCCTGTGTGTACAAAAGTCATCTAATGCGCTGTTGTAATCCTCGGACTTAAAAAGCCATATCATATCATCAGCATCAGCATCCGTCCTATAACTCTCCCATTAGCCATCATGCTCTGCTAGTGGTTGTTCCTGTGATGATGGAGGCTTGGAAGTCAAACAACTATATCATAAAGGCATGTGAGGCTAAGTATGAGCATAGTTTGTACATGACTCAGAGAACTGTAGGTTATTTTGCTAGCGATTCTTTGCTTGGCTATGAACAAGGTTTCACTCAAAACACATATTTATCAGTCTTCCCATACTGTACGATAAATAGCGTAACGGTATTTAGTACTTTACGTACTGGTTGTTATTTTATACGTGCACACAAATACACATACATGCCTGTATGCATGCATGTATCTAGGGTTGTCCACATATGCTATATACAAGCATGTACACGTGTATATAGTATATACATCCATTTACATGTATGCAAGCATGCATAAATAGACATGTACTGCTATTTCAATTCAATACTTGACAAAATTTTCGTACTGGTAGTGATTACCCATACTGCACAACATTTTTTTTCGTACCGTACTTATCATACCTATGCACCTTGGCAATGAACGACACCATGAATGCAAAGGTAATACCCCAAAGAGGCAACAACACTTACAAAAGGTCACAAATCACCTCAAAGAAGACGTTTTGAATGTGATACGAAGTCTTGAATGCAGCTAAATTTTACTCAGTTACATAGTTTTGTTAAAAATGAGTAAATATACCAAAAGGAAAGGTAAAAGAGCTATCCTATGTAGGTTTAGGAGTTATACTGTAAGTGGGCTATGTGTAGGTTGAGTACGTCGCTAGGAATGAATGGATCCATTCCTAGCGACGTACTCATATCCATCTAATATTTAACTAAAGCATTGCTTGGGCATAACAAATCTCTCTCTCTGAGTAACCAAAAACCTTTTATGATCGTGTAATCTTTTGACTACATCATCTTAATCTTTGATAAAACTGTCTACAAAATTGCTTCTACCTTGGCCACTGCAAAATCTGGCTCTTGGGATCCCTTGAATATCCCGTTAACAAGAAGAAAAGGTCAGTACACAAGTATCCCACCACTATTTGCCAGAAGATGGCTCAGCAAGGTCACAGAGCTTGCTTGGCTCCTTACATGATTCCCACCTTACTAGGGTTTAGTCAGCAATCAATACCAAAAAATTGAAACATACCGGAAACATACGCATACACACATGGGTATGGAAGTATGTTATAAGTATGTTTCGAAGGGGTTGCCAAAAACACACGTGACCTTACATTCTGGCCAATTTTATAGATAAATATTCTATTTATGCTGTTGCAAAAACGTTCAAATTTCAAACAATGATAATATTATGAGAAGAAATATGGAAGTTGAAACTTGCAACATAACATGGACATTTAGGACAAGTTTTCATTGCTCATAAAGCTCCAAACCGTGGTAGATTGGTTGATTACAACAAAATGAGGCATAGAGGCTGGCTACTGTGAAGAACAAAGCTTGAAAGCAAAAAGTACAACAAAGGGGCTGCCCTTTCGCCGAAACGCACTTTGACTCTTTGGTCTAAGGCGTAATGAACTAAATCAAACCATCCCCAAAAAAGTACAACAAAAACACATCATACAAGGTCCAAGGTGGGTCCAGGCGTAATGCAAGTGACTAGTTACTCCATAGACTTCATCTCTTTCATGATGGAGTGAGAAGAATCATCTTCACCAGCACCACTATTATCATCATGAATATCACTATTGCCTTCACTATTCAATGCCCAAACATACTGTTTATTTTTTCAAAAACTCAAGTATGTTTGACCCAAACATAAGTCAAAAAATCCCATAAGTTGCAAACGTCTACAAGATGAAGCATAAGCAAATGTTTCAATCTTTGACTAATACTTAATAACAACCCTGAAACTTTGGAATGTTTTGATTGCAGATGCGAAAAACTTGAAACACCAGACCTGCCAGAACCCAGCCAGACTTGCGTAGCACCACCTCCGTTGTATCTGTATCTGTATACATAGCCACCTTCTTGGTTTTTCAGCTCTTCAGAACTGAGTTCTTTGACTCTATACTGAGCGTCAGAATCTGCTGTCTCATTTCTTGGATCCATACGCACCTGAGGAGGTAAGGTACCACTTTGAAGTTTCGATACTCAATCAAATGTTCCGACCAAAATAAATTAAAGTTTGAAACTAAAGAGCTCTAATCAGTTACCTTGTCAAAGTTCAGGATAAAAATTGCATTTGGCACAGGCTTGTTCATGTCTGCAGCAGATGTTGTGCCTGCCTCGTAGCCAAATAGATAAGAGTATAGAGTATTGAAGATTGTCTCTACATGGGTAACCTCCACCTCATACAAGGGCACTTCTTTGCCATGTTCCTTCTACATAAAAACATAAAACTCAAAGGCTGCGAAAGAGGATCCAACCAAAGACTGTTTGCCCTTTTCCAAAACAACTCACCTCTCGTGTCTTTCCTGAATGCACCATTGCAGCCTTGATTGTTTGCTCAAATGCTAAAAGCTCTGGCTGCCCAACCTAAGAAAAAGAAACAAAAATGTCACAATTTGGGTACTTCACCATGAAAGAGACATCGTGCAAGCACACGCATGTGAACCCATGAGAATCTTCATGTTCTTGGCTTTCAACTTCCTCGCTGGGAAATACAAAAAATTGAACCTTTCCTGCAGTGAAGTTTGAATCATTGTAGAATTTACTATCTGAGATGACAAAGACATACATAACAGTAACACAACAGTGGAAGCTGGACAAGGACTGGAGATTCACCCCAAGCATCGGTCTAGGTTCAAGAAGACTGGCTGAAGATGGTGTGCATTTCATTGTAACCAGCTTCATTAATGAAGGAAAAATGACTCTATTTCTGGCCTGTATATCTTCGACACTCTCCTCAATTTCCCAGTGCAGCAGCCTTTTCTCCTCTCAACTTGCTCTACCGGTTAGCAATTAATTACTAAAGCTTAATCAATTTATCGTCAGGGATTTTCAGCCTTAGTTGCTTAATTTACATTTTACATTGTTTTCAGCAGAAAATCAGCACCATTCTCTCCCGAATACTCTCCTTCAAACAACCCCTCACTCCTCTAATGTTTCTTCTCTTTCTATTTAAAGCTATCTTTCTTGTGCTACTTTTCAGCTTGATGTTGAGCATAAACACTTAAAGATAATTACTACGATTTGTTGAGGTCAATAATTACCCCATAATTAATCAGGTGATTTTTGTTCAATTTTACACCATTGATTATCTTGCTAAAATTACATTCTCAATTATAAGGCTCTAGTCATACATAGATAGAGCATATTCATATAGCAATACGAAACACAAAGCAACTAAAAGAGGCAAAACGATGTACATACTTGATAGTTTCTAAAATCATCCAAGCTGTGCCTCTAATTTGCAGTTCCCCTTGAGCTCAACACCTACAACAACTCCCCCCCCCGGCAAAAACAGCACCCATTGCATAATTCATCTAATCTCATTTTACTGCTATCCTGTCCCTACCAACACCCCCCCCCCCAACTTTTCTTTTTGTTTGAATCATTCACAAACTAGTCAATTAACATTTATAAAAAGAGTTCCACGCACTTACTGGGACAACATTGTAGTACAAATTGTGCTCAATATCTAGTTGTTGAGCAGTCTCTAAGCATGTAGGACGATGAGTTGGAAACACCTCCTTCAGGATGCTACCCAGCTTGTGCCCATCCAAAGTATATCGATAGCCGCCATCACCGCTGAGCCCGACCAAGACGACATTGATTTCAAATGGGATTTGGAATGGAACCTGTGTGAAAAACAGATAAAGATGAGAAAAAATGATTCATGTGGAAAAGTGCGAAGACAGTTTACAGATTACAGATGGTAAAATAAGAATGTCCTTTAAACCTTGAGAAGGAGATTTGCAAGAACAGAGATCTTCCATTAGTTAATAATAGCTGCCCAAAGGCTACAAACCACCTCTATGAGAGAGGGATACATCAGAGAAACATGGGGAGACTCTCCCAGTGAGAAAAAGTATGTACATTGGGAGCTAAATCACGAGATGGGAGGAGAAAAAAGCCACACTGGTGGCCGGTAATGCCATCTAGGCGCACCTTGAACCATGGTGAAGAAAGGCCCTGGGCTCCAAAGTCGCAAGAAAGCCTCTCCGCGCTCCCGCATGCGGTCGGAGCTGCCCTGAAGTCTCTCAAACTGACCCCTTAGTGTATGTATCAGCTCCAGAAGTTTGAGAGCCAGCTGGAACGCGAACTGCCTGCACCTGCAAACCCTAGCGCGAGGACCTCTGCGCACTGTCCCTCAGCCTTGCTGCACGTACGACTGCAACGCGCTCTGTCCTGCAAACCTTAGCGCAGCATACAATCCCAGCAGCGGACTGTAGCTTTCTTGGTTCCTGCCCTTTTGCTGCTTTGTCCCTGGGTGGGGTGTGTAAGCTCAGTGGCGGGTTGAGTGTGTGGGCAAGCCTTTAGCACTACAATTTGCCCATGCTCATTCGAACTTCTGTTCTCTGTATAGCTCGAGTTCTTAGTTGTTGTTGTGTGTGTGTGTGTGTGTGTGGGGAAGGTGTTCGAAGTACAAAGTGTCTTGCAGGGATTTTGTACAGAGTAGTGCAGTGGATATCGCCTCCTTCCTCTGTGTGTGTGCATGTGTGTGGGTGTGTAAAGCAGTGATGGTTGGTTTCGGGTGTAGTGAATCCTTCTGCCATTCGTCTATCGTGCGACCCTGTCCTGCACAACTCCTACACTGCGCAGGCCTTTTAAGCGCGCTGGTGGTCGAAGATGATTTTCACCTGCACGCGGCCCTTCTGTCAGATTCTCGTGTCAGTGAAAGTGGGTGTGTGTGTATTTACTTTAGCAGGAGGTTCTTTTTGTCGGTGTGTTCAGCAGAGTCCTTGCTAAGAAAGCCTTTAAAAAAAGTATATAAATATATTGAGTGGGTGTTAGTCCAGAGTGTGCTCTTGTGAGGATTCTAGGTACTAATCCTTTATTAAGTACTTAAAACTCATGATTAAGACTTAAGAAACTGAACTAAACTCAAAGAAAGACTCAAAAGACTCTGTGTTTGATTGATTGAATGTGTGATACAAGGGCTCCTTATATAGGAGACGAAGAGACATAAATGAAAAGATACGTCTCTTGGTGAAGAGACACGACTTTAGACGTAAAGACACATCCTTTCAGCGAAGAGTTGCAACCATTGGACGAAGAGTCGCACCCGTAGAGTGAAGGGGTGTGGCTTTTGGCGAAGAGACACGTCCTTTGGGTGAAGGGGTGTGACCATCCAAGCATAGGGGTCCTCCTTGGCATGGCACTTCGCGTATCTGCAACTAGGAGTAGATGTATTGCTGTTAACATAGTCACAATCGTGACATTCCCTCCCATTTAAAATGAGAGCCCGTGTCAAAGAAATGACTTCTGATGTTGATAGAACTCTGGAAAAGCATTGAATCTTCGAAAATCTTCAGTCTTTGAGTTATCTGAAGTCTTTGTCTTGAACCTTTGATTCTTGCGAAACCTTTTTGCATTGACTGCTAAATCTCATGTCATTGCATTATTCAAAGACATTTTAGAGGAATCTGGCATAATCAGGTTGACTGCAACAAGAGGTTGATCTTCAAAATTCTTCATGCGATGTAAGATTTCTGGTTCAAAATCTTCGAGTAACTGCGAAATATTTGGAGAAGAGGAAATCTTCTCAAGGTACTCTTAAGATGGGATGACTTCAACTTTAGTAATCTCTGAAGAGGATTTTGGCTTGAGACTGTAATCATCTTCCAATAATGAATCCCAAAATTCTTCAAAATCATCTTCTTGAACTGTAACTTCATGACTTGTAATTGGGATATCATCATCCAGTAAAGAATCAAAGAAAGCATAGTCGTCTGCAGACTCGAAATCTGCAACTATATCTTTATCTTTGTCTTCATCAATTGATTCAAGAGAAATTAATGAATTCAAAAATTCATCAATAATAATATCTGCATCTGCATCGGAAATCATATTCATTTCATAATCCACTGTATCATGCTGTTTGACTTGTACACGTGAAGCTTGAATCACTCTTTCCGCATGAGAAAGCCCGTGTAAAGTCAATTCATGTCCATCTTTGAACAAATTGATAGTATGTCCGCGAAAGCTAATTGTTGGATCATATTGGAATAACCAATGTTGACCAAGAATCATGTCGTAATAAGATAAAGGCATGACTTCGAAATCCAATTGATCTGCATAAGTTTGAATCTCAACTGCAACTGTCGAACTGTCTGATCACAAGTCAAAATTGATCCATCTGCTAATTCCACATCATATAAGTGAGATGTCTTCTGAGTTGGTAAGCCAAGCTGTTGAACTATCTGAGTGCTGACGAAATTATTCGAGCATCCGCTGTCCACCAAAATATTGATGGAGCGACCATTGAGTGTTCCAAGAAGGTTCAAAACTTGCTTTGAGAGAGGCTTCAAAACTGAAGAATTGCACTGAGCATGCTTCATAAAAATAGTCGTATCCTCTGAGACACGAATCGTATTGACCACAGATTTTCTTTTATCCTTAGCAGAATCTGGTTGTTCAAAATTCGATGATGTTCCGCGTTGGAATTTCTTTTCGAATTAGACGGATTTGGTCTCTTTGGACATTGATACCATCTATGGTCACCACTGCAAATTGTACATAATCCTTCCTTCTTTGAAGTCGAAGATCCATTGACGAAGAGCCTTGCTGAGGATTGGAATGCCGATCTTGAGAAAAATCACGTTCTTTACCACAATCAAGTGGAGGAGCATGTGAAGAAGATCTCTTTGAGATTGTCGATCTTGAGAATAGAACCTTGAAGTTTAATAAGGTTTCCTTGATTGCTGTCTGAACTGAGACTGATGTTGCTGACTTTGGCTATAGTTGTCTCTGCGATCGTGCTGTGAAAAGCGAGCGCTATTTTAAGATCTGTTACCAGGGAGAAAATTCCGTGTAGGGCGCCGATTATCACCAAGACGCTCCACATAGGCAATTGCAGCATCCAAGGTGGTAGGGTTGTATTTGTGCACATCATCCTTCAGGTTGGGTTCGAGTCCGTCGATAAAACTGTGAAGTTTATCAGAGGGACTAAGGGTCTCTATCTCCAGAGTTAGCCTTTGGAACTTTGTGATGTATGCAGCCAAGGAACTTGTCTGGCTCAGGCGGCAAAGAGAGGACAGGGCATAAAAATCCGCATTGGCAGGTTCAAACGCCTTGCGAATAGCATGCCGGAATTTATCCCAAGAAGGTGTGTGTTTACCATCAGCAACCCGTCGTTGCCACCAAAGAAATGTTGTGTCCTTGAGCAGAGAACTAGCAAGTGTAACTTTTTTACTCTCGACCAAGTCCGTGTTCGATAAGTAAATCTCCATCTTGAACAGCCATTGGTCCAGCATGCGCTTGTCGCGGCGACCATTATACGATTCCGGCAGTTTAACATCAAGCTTCTTCTGTGCAGCATTAAAAATCTTATGAAGTAATTGAAGTTCGCGATTGTCTACCTCTTCAGTTGAGTCTCATTCGTTTGGTTCGTCCACTGAAGCTTCGGAAGAATGTGTTGAAGATGCTGCATTAGTAGTTCGAGAAACAGCAGGTCGACTTCGAGAAGTGTTTTCTGTGTGCATCTCATCCAAGCGAATGTGAAGTGATGCGAGGCTTATGGAAAGTGTGGCCATCTGCTCCTTGATAAGAGTAAGGGCCTCGTCAAATTGACCACCTCCGTCTTGAGAATTTGGCATGGTTACGCCTCAAAAGGAACTCGAATAAGTGCAGGTTTGGGTTCGAGAATAGGTTATGGGATTGGTGATCCGTGAGCGAAAAATCTATCTGGAATAAGTTCGCGCTCTGGATTCCGGAAATTTCGCAAGGTTTAAGAGTTCAAGAGAGTAGACCGGCGATGGAATTTCCGCGGGAAAGTCCGGAACAAGATTTGGTTTGTGAATAGGCTCTTCTAGGAGTACGTCAAGGTAGCTCTAGTATGGCACTGGCACGCGGAACTCGTTGGCATCGGCATCCATGCAACTTTGAGCACGAAGAGGAGCACCTAGAGCACCTAATAATTTTGGGGCCTTTTAAGTGATTAAGTGTGTTCACATGGGCTTTAAAAATTTAGGGCATGTCAGTCAATGTTGGCCGGCCACTTTGGGGCTGAAATTTTGGGGTATTTTAATAAGTTAAATTCTCAATCTTATAAGGGTGCTGCCAGCATAAAATAAAGCCTAAGCGTAGAATATTGGCCGGCGTAAAAGATTTCAGCAGGCAGCGCTTGAGCCAACGATTCAGCCAGCGAAGAGTTGCAGCAGGGGGGGAAAAAAAAACCAGCCAGCGCTGAAAATTCAGCAATTTGGGAAAGGGTGTCAGCGTGGAAGAAAAGAGGTGTGACTCTAGGGAAGGGGTGCAATCTTTGGGAAGGGGCGGCTTCCTTGGTGCCCTCTCACGAAGAGGTGCCCTTTGGTTATGCAGCAGCCAACAAAGGGAATTCAACCCCTTGCCGAGTGAATGGGCACACAGGTGAAGCAACACACCCGTATGCGAAAGGGTGCGAGCAAGGTGAAGAGGTACCGTCCTTTCACATGAAGAGGTGCACGCACAATCTCGAAGGGACACCACCCGATGAGGAGGCCAGGTACGTGGCACACCCGCACATCCACATTTGCATCCCTGTCCTTTGTTCTATATGTATGTAATTGGAACAGGATAGATTTAAGTTACCTCATGCTTGTATGCACATGCGTACCATCTTTCTTCTGCTTCCATGCAGCTTCGAGAAGGGGGGGAGAGGGTAGCGGCGAGGGTGAGAGGCTCACAACCTTCGGATCCCAAGGAAAAAAATTTGCTCTGATACCACTGTGAGGATTCTAGTTACTAATCCTTTATTAAGTACTTAAACTCATGATTAAGACTTAAGAAACTGAACTGAACTCAAAGAAAAACTCAGAAGACTCTGTGTTTGATTGATTGAATGTGTGATACAAGGGCTCCTTATATAGGAGACGAAGAGACATAAATGAAAAAGACACGTCTCTTGGTGAAGAGACACGACTTTAGACGTAAAGACCCATCCTCTCGGTGAAGAGTTGCAACCATTGGGCGAAGAGTCGCACCCGTAGAGCGAAGGGGTGTGACCAGTCGTCGAAGGAGTGTGGCTTTTGGCGAAGAGATACGTCCTTTGGGTGAAGGGGTGTGACCATCCAAGCGCAGGGGTCCTCCTTGGCATGGCACTTCGCGTATCTGCAACTAGGAGTAGATGTATTGCTGTTAACATAGTCACAATCGTGACAGCTCTAGAAAGTGAAGTGTTGATTAAATATGGAAGAAGAAGCTATATATAAGCGTAGGAAACAAGTGGATCTTTCCACGATGGATGCTGCAACTATCATCAAAGAGTGTTTGTCAGAGGATTTTGCTGATGCTCGAAATGCTTGGGAAGGTCAGCAGCCAGCTACCGAAGTGGTTATTCCGGTTCAGCAGCTTATGGATCCGGTAGCACAGTATGCGTTGAATGCGGTCATTTTGTTCTTCCCTGGCAAGATGCCCTCGGCACAGGATGTAGGTCAATGGGTTGATTTCCTATTGAAAAGACAAGCTGTCCAAGGAGTGTATTTTGGTGCCCGTGGCTTTTATGAGGTGTTACTGGCAGACATGGAAGCTCGCTCGCAATTATTGGAAATGTCGCCCTTGTTTTTCAATATGCAAATGACACATGTATTGCCTTCGGCACTTACTAAAGACTATCAGAGCTTGATTCGACATAGGTGCCCAGTTTGAGTGGAAATAGTTGGATTTCCACGAACTTGGAAGCATTTTTTGCCTCTCCTAGCTGCTCAGTTGGGCAAAGTGATATGCCCCCCAAATTTGGATACTAATTCCAATAGATTTTGTGTGTTGTGGGATACGGATACGCCGACGCCGTCAGGAATAACGATCGACTTTGGTGATCCAATGGTAGGCAAAAGGCCGTTTAAACTCAAATGGGAAAAATTTACACGTGCATGTTTCAGTTGTGGAAAATTTGGACATATGCAGTCTGAATGCCAGGAATCTTTGTTGAAACTACCACCTTCCACTGTTCCAGCATCTAGAACCCATGTTGCCTCCCCTTCCTCTTCATTTGTGAGACCAAAGATGGGGGATGCTAATGGAAGCATGCAGACCAAACAAGGGAAAGATCAAAATAAAAGCATGCCTAATGTGCATCCTACTACAAAGACATATACCAAGGGTAAAGCTAAAATGACACATTCTATTGATGGTTTGCAAACTCCAAAGAAGCCAGTTAAGCCCCGTGTTTCGTCTGTTTCAAGAAATTATGTGCCTGCTTTGGATGCGAGAAGTGGTGGATCTTCCACATCTACATCACATGATCATAAGTCACTTGTTGAAGCGTGGGACAGAGTGGTACACTCATATAAAGATGCTCTTCTTGGATCGACATCTCGGTCGTTGCCTCTACATCGGAATCCTCACCAAGGAACGCATATAGTGTCCGCTTCATTGACTGTTAGTATGGGCGGATGTGCCCATGGGCAATACCACTTGATGATAGTGCCTCATGCTTCTCTTGTAAATATTGTACAGATGCATTCTCCTCTTAGATGCTTTGCGTATAATGTGCGCGGTTTGTGCAACCACGACAAGTGGAAGTTAATTTGGCATTATGTACATACAAATAAAGCAAACATAGTGGTGTTACAGGAGCATAATCAACATGATTTTGTAGGTCAATCTTCGTATTATCCGGGATTTTGGATTGCTTATGCTGGCACTGGTTCTTTCTCGGGTGTGTTGATGATGGTGCGTCATGAACTGCAGCCGGCTTTAGCACATAATGATCCGGCAGGACGTTGGATGGTGGTTCAATGTCTTGTCCAAGGAAATGTTTTGGAATTTGCTGGTATTTATGCTTATACTGCCTCAGCACAACGAAGTCGTCTTTGGCAAGAGTTTGTCAAATACCCCTTGCGTTCGCATGCTTTTTGGGGAGGGGATTTTAATAATGCACCCACAAACACGGACAACACAACGAGTCATTCGCATATGTTGAGCTCTGAATGCTCTTCTTGGGATGCCATGGTCAATAATACAGGTGTCCTAGATCTATGGGCCAACACGCACTCTTCAGAGCGGGGTTATACATTTACTCATAATGCTCACTCTGGATATAGAGCATGTTTGGATCGTTGGTATGTACTGGGCACTCCGCAATATGATATGTTGGCCTGTGATAAGAGGATTGATCGTTCTTTCACCTTATCTGATCATTTTCCTCTTTGGCTCTAGGTCTATTTTGAGGTAGTAGATAGACTCCTCGCTCCTTCGTAAGCAGTTGTTGCATATTAATAATGCATATCTTTCACATACAACATTTCGAACTTTGATTGAAGCAGTAATCCTCCACTTGTCTCTCATATGTTTATTGATGTGGATGTGGCCTAGTATCGCTTTGTCATGCGTATCCACGCAGTCAGAAAGGATTATGGTTTGTGGTACATGTACCAGTTGAGAAATAAAGTGCAGGAAGATAAGGCGATATGTCAAGCCTTGGGAAGTCTTGCAGATACTAAAAGGCTTACTGGCTCTGAACAAGAGGAATTATGCATAGCTAAAACCTCGTTGATACGTAATGATAAGAGAAAAGTTAAAAAATAGAAAATTAGATCTAGGCAATACGCTTTTATGGATAATGGTTGTTCATCGAAACAATTCTTGAAGCATTTGCATCATTCGAGCACTTCTACTTCTATCAAAAGGGTTAAAGATGAAACTGGGCAATGGACGACCAAGAAAGGTCAATTGACAGATTCAATGGTGGATCATTTTCAACGTGTTTTTGCCAAGCTTGAAGCCTCCTCGACTGAGGTTTTGCAAGCCAGACAGTTGCTGTTGTCGTATGTACATCCTATATTGACAATGAATGATGTAGAAACCCTTGAGGCGAGTTTTACTGAGGATGAATTGCACGACTATTTGTTGCATCTTGGTTGTTGGAAATCGCCTGGATGGGACGGGCTTACGGTGGAATTTTTTCTTTGCTTTTGGGAATCCCTTTAGCAGCCTCTCCTTTTCATGATAAACCATGCATGGACCGCGCAATCTTTGCCACAATCGTGGAAAGAAGGACTGGTGAAATTGTTGCCTAAGCAAGCATTGTGTGAATACTTCTCACATTGGCGACCAATAACGCTTATGCCGGTCGTTTACAAGTTGTTGTCAAAAATGATAGCTACTCGTGTTACTAACCATTTGTTTTTTGGCATACATCCGGCTCAGTATGGATTTACTCCTTGTAGGCAAATTATGGATAATATTGCCAATGCTTTTATTGGAATTGAGTATGCAAAATATATTGGATAAGATGTGCTTATATCATGCAGATTGATATAGAGAAAGCATTTGACACAATTCATTGGGACTTCATTGCTCAGATCATGACGGCTTTGCGCTTTGGGCCCACGATACACCAGGTAGTCTATTTTCTTTATGAAAACAGTCAATCCGCCGGAATTCTTGACGGTGAGCTGACTCAGTTATGGGATCTTGGTCGATTGGTCAGGCAAGGATGTCCTTGCTATGTTGTATGCTATTGCTATACATCCTATACTGTTGTATTAGGACTCCTTAACAGCATCCGGTCGGCTACATGGACTGCAACTGCAAGCTCATGATCATTTTGTGGCACAAGCGTATGCGGATGACTCCATGTTCCGGCCTAGAAATCATCCTGAGGATGTTCGTTGTATGATGAAAGCTCTGCATATTTATGGGTTGGCTGCAGGTCTGCAAGTGAATTTCCGAAAATCTAAATTGTTGCCGTTGCATCAAATGGATTGGCATGCTCTGTTATGGCCAAGTGAGATAGTGAAGCCTAATCAAATTGTGAGACATCTTGGTTATCCGTTGGCTTGGTCGGTTAACAATGCGAAATTATTGCAATGGGTAGAGAATAAACTGAGATCTAAATTGCTCTATTGGAAATTGTCTACCTGGCCGCTCCATGTAAGGCTCAGAATAGTGCAATCTATTTTGGTTGCATACATGCAATTTTTCCTACCACTGTTGCATTGGCCACCCCGTCATCTTCGGGATTTCATGTCTCTGATTCTGGAGCACTTCTGGTCCACTTCCTCTCACAAAAAAGGCTTGAGATTGCTTGCGATAGATAAGCTCTCTACTCCAAAACGTTGTGGTGATCTGAATATCCTTCATTTGTGTTCTCATGTTACAACAAGGAAGGCTACTTTGTTGTTGGTGTTGGTTGAGCAAAAACAGCCTTGGACGCAGATGCTTGGGTTTTTTGTGCTCTCATGCGGTTTCTACGCCAGCCTTCGGCCATTCGCAGCCGTCGTATTGGGATGTGGTTTTTGGTAAAGTTGAAGCTACAATTCCGGGATGTCCCTTTGCTTCCAGTCTAGTGGCGGATTGGAAGGTGGTCACGACAGAATTGTTGTGGAATGGTAGAGATGAGGTCTGTGGAAATTCACTTCGACTGGAAAGTTTGCATTGGAGTAGAGTTTTTGCTCAGACTCTTGTTCAACGCTCTCCTAGACAGGCCTACTTTCTCTCCCACAAAGGTATTGACAGGATAGCAGACGTCCTAGACGTTGAAGGACGGGTGCTCTCGTTCGGACAGGCTACTCATACCTTTGGACTTGGGTTACACTACAAACGCATATGGGACATTATTAAGGAGTTGGTGGATTCTGTATCTCCCATCCCGCCACTAGTTGAAGACAATCGAATTTGTGATTGGCTCTATAATGGTTCTTCGCTTGGTTCGATATCGGCAAAGAAAGTGTACTATCATTTGCAGTCATCCTCTTGGGTCCAAGAACATTGTAACAAGGTATGGAATATGAATAAGAGTGTTAATTGGTGGCGGAGTAAAGTTATGAAAGTGTGGCATGCTAAGCTACCTCTCAAGGCGCGATTGTTTATGTGGAGATGTATTGTTGGGGTTCTCCCCACTGGCAAATTATTGCACTCTAAGGAGATTGGCCTCTTCGAAATGCGTTCGCTGTGGTGCAGGCATTGAGAATA